>NC_080704.1:97593372-98217955 GCF_030445035.2 Dasypus novemcinctus | reverse complement strand
AAATTTTCAAAATGAGGCCAGGGACTCCCAGGGATTGGATACAGAAAATGGGGAGAATGTTTTTTCTTTTTCATGCAAGTTTTAGACTGGCCAGCAGATGGTGCTAGTCAGTGCACACTTCCACAGAGGTGTTTCAGTCTCAGCTTTCCTTTGTTCCTGTGTTGAATCTTCAGATCAGAGATTCAAATTGTTCTCTGTTGGTCAAATTCACTGAAGAAAAGCACCCAACCTCCCCTCCATTTTCCCTTGAAACATCTGAGATCGAGAAAGATTTCTGCTCCCCTCTCAGTCAGCTGCAATGAGCAAGTTGTTTTTTCCCAGCTTAATATTTTGGGGGTGGGGGAAGGGAATCCTTCCTGGCTGCCACAGGGTCTTGGCAACACACATTTGTTGTTGTTGTTGTTGTTTTTTTGTCTATGTCCCTCACCCTCCTGGGCATTGTGTAGTACTATCCTGTCCTGCTGACCCCCAAGAAAGTCCCTTGGACAGATTTTGGGTCTTTCTCCATTGTTTTTGTGAGCACATTCAGCACTGCCTGTTATACATTTGCCTCTTCCCACAATCCTTCTCTAGGAATTTTTTTTACATCTGTTACTGTAGTCTTCATCTTTGGTTCTATTTCATGATTTCTCTATCTCTCTTTATTGAAATTATCTTCATGTTCCCTATCATTTTCTTGATTTACTTTATTTCTCTGTCATTGTCTCCCTTTGATTATTTGAGCATATTTAGGTTCTTTTCTGTTTTGCCATTGTCTGATCTTCCTCACTAATGATTTCTAATTCTTTATCTGTCAACTACTGTATGGGCCATAATTTCCTGTTTATTAGTATGCTTGCTTTGTAACCTCTTGATGCAATCTGGACCCTTTCCTATTTTAATGCATTAACTCTGGAAATGTATACCTTGGGGCTACTGTTCCTTAAACTTATTTAGTGCTGTGATAGAGATTTCCTTGAAGTTCAGGAGCTAAAAAAAGGAAACAAATTTCTTTCCCAGTTTTTGCAATTTGGTCTATGCAAGTTCTCTCCTTTAGAACTTAGATGTCCTAAACATTTGTAGAGCTTAAAGAATGGCCCAAGGCAAAATTATATTGTTCTCCATGTTCTTTTCTGTGCATAACTCTTGTCCTAGATATGTGTATGTGACCCTAGGAATTCTCCCACTAACATGTATCTTAATGTCCTCTTTAACCTTAGAAACAATGTTTCTCCACATTCCCAGATAGTACAATCCATGTCCCATTGCTGGAAATCCTTTGTCCCAGGAAGTTGAGATTTGACTGTTCTTCTATAGCATTCAGGAGGAGGGATCTATGAGCCACCTCCACATGCAGGGCAAGTTCTGAGATGGTGAACCTGAGATAGTTGTCCTGATTCAACCCTCCAGGCTATCACTAGACAGATTAGTACAGGCATTCATGCACCCCTGTATGTGAACAAAGGTTACTTTGTTCCCTAAAGAAGTGGGACCATGTACCCGCACTGGAATTGTGGCTTGCTTTATGCTGAGCCAGTGAGGGGATGGGGGAAGGGTCAGCAAATGTACCAGGAGAGTCTACAGTTTTAAAATCACAGTTTTCTTGATTCAGCTCTTGCTCTGTTACTACAAATATTTAACTGTTTACTGGAGCTTTGAAAAAGAGGGTCCTGACAGTTATTGTTTCTGAAAGCTTCTGTATGAGGAGGGAGTCTTGGAATGTCTCACTCCACCATCATGATGATATCATTCCATAAGTTAGAATTTGATTAGTGGTAATATAAGTAAATTGAAATTATCAAGGGGTTAAACAATATTTTCTCTGATCTTTGTTATTTTCAGTAGTCACATCTGAAATTTTGACTCTTACCAAAATATTTCATCATCTCCACTTACTAGACTCAGAAAAGACAATTATTTGCCTGCAGCATATGTTCTACTTTCCCCCTCAGTCCTAAGCCATGTGTACATACTCAACTGGTCTACTTGATTTAAATGAACTTATATAATGCTTGGCCACTGGCAGTTAGTGAATACTTTTGTCTGTATTTTTTAGTGCAAGGAATCAGCAATGACCTGTAACCATGGTGAATGTCTACAGAGAGACATTTGAGGTCTCTGCCATTCTGTTGCTATGTAAACTGTGCAGCTGATTATATCAAGCTTAAGTTGTTTTGGAAACTATTATATCATTTTTCTGTATCCTAGGGTAGTGAGATAGCCACAAGTCACTTAGAAATTCAATCAAGTAACTCATTAAGCATCAAATTCAATGATAAATAATTTTCTTGCCTAGCATTGTAATTTAAAAACACATAACCCTACACACACAAAATCCAAATTTAACCTCTCTACAACTTGTTTTGGATCTACTAATACATTTATTAAACAAGCATGTATTATGCATTACACTATGAACCATTTTGCTAAGTCCTAGGGAAAAAAATAAATTATATAGAGCCCATGCCCTCAAATGTAATGGGTAAACTTTCATCTAAACAGACAATTATAAAAACATGGTGTTCTATTGACAACCTTAGCCTATATAGACATTTTAAAATTATTTTTTATTGATTTTGTATTAATATTACATTAAAAATATATATGTGAGGTCCCATTCAACCCTACCCCCCCACCCCACCTCTCCCCCCCCCCCCCAGCAACACTCGTTCCCATCATCATGACACATCCATTGGATTTGGTAAGTACATCTTTGGGCACCTCTGCACCTCATAGTCAATGGTCCACATCATGGCCCATACTCTCCTCCATTCCATCCAGTGGGCCCTGTGAGGATTTACAATGTCCGGTGATTGCCTCTGAAGCACCATCCAGGGCAGCTCCATGTCCCAAAGATGCCTCCACCTCTCATCTCTTCCTGCCTTTCCCCATACCCATCAGCCACCATGTCCACTTTTCCCAATCCAATGCCACCTCTTCTATGTGGACATCGGATTGGTTGTGTCCATTGCACCTCTATGTCAAGAGGAGGCTCAGATTCCACATGGATGTTGGATGCAATCCTCCCACTTTCAGTTGTAATCACTCTAGGCTCCATGGTGTGGTGGTTGTCCTTCTTCAACTCCATCTTAGCTGAGTGTGGTAAGTCCAATACATCATATTGTAGGTGCTGGAGTCTGTTGAGGCTCAGGACCTGGCTATCACATTGTCAGTCCAGAGATTCAAATCCCCTAAATATATCTTAAACCCCAACATTAACTGCACCTCCAGCACATTAGCATGAAAGTCTTATGAAGGAAGATCCCATCTGAGTCCAGATTCATCACACATAAACACCAGTTCCAAAAAGGGGCCATCTGACCTGGTAGTTAACCCCATCGGCCATGACCATATAAAATTATTATTTTTATTTTTAAAGATGCTTTAGATTATATAGATGCTACATTAAAAATATAAGGATTCTCATATGCCCCCCTCCCTCCCTCTCCCACTTTCCCACATAAACAATATTCTTCATTAGTGTCGTACATTTGTTACAATTGATGAACACATATTGAAGCATTGCTACTGACAATGGGCTACAGTTTACATTACAGTTTACAATTTTGTAAGTTATGACAAAATATACAGTTGCATGTATCCATCACTGCAATATCATGCAGAACAAATCCAATGTCCTGAAAATGTCCCCATATTATACCTATTCTTTCCTCTCCCATCCTTCAGAACCTCTCATGACCACTGCCTTTACATTAATGATAAAAGTTCTAGCATTGCTAGAATAATAACTATAGTAGGAAAATAATAAGGCTACTTTAGTCCAGTCTTCATTCCCCAATCTTGAGGAATTCTTCTAATTGAGAGGGCACTTAGATCCCATGGGGCAGATGGATGGAGTTGTCTTGCTTGCAGTTGCAGGCTCTCTATTTTCCTTGGGATGGTCATTGTTCATCTCCTTGTTAGTATTGTCCTGGGTGAGTCCAATGAACTGGAGAGTAGGTGTTGCAAATCTGCCAAAGTTCAGGGCTCAACTGGTACATATACAGACCAAAGACTTTAGTCTCTGGGACATATATTTGTCAAGGATAGTGCTAATTATAGGTTCAAATGAAAGAGAAGAGCCATGTGTAGAGAACTTATAAGTGAATCTAACTCTTTTACCCTGGGGAGCATAAATTCCAAACTAAGCCTCACTGACAGGGTGGTGAATTCCTGAGCTGTCTGCTCTGTTTACAGTTTCTGGATATCTCTAGAACCCTCATGAGCCCTGCTATTTGAGCCATTGTTAGTCTGTATAGTTCCACCTGACATTAAAGCCCCATTTGCTTACCTGTAGGGTCAAAGGACATCTTTGTTATTTGGAAGAGTTCAGTTAACATATTAGACAATTAACATTAAAGTAAATCTGCTGATTTCCATGTTTGAAGCATCCAATTTTTCTTTTTGTTATCTTTGCCACTTCTACTAAAATATACTGTATTATGTTTGAATAATATGGTTATATAGTGTGAAGAATACAAGAAAAAGACTTTTGATTATATATCCCATTCTGGAGAAACTCTACATTAAAAGACAACTAAATAGGTGCAATATTCAAACCAAAAGCATTGAGGATTTTTTTGTAACTAAGATCCTTGTAAAGTGCCTCAGTATTTGAATGTTGTTGCTGGTTCAAAAATTTTCATTTTGAACTAAAATGCCATTATGGGTTTATAGTTCACTTAAACTGTGGCAGAATACATATTTGGAATTTCATTTAGATTGCAAAAGTGAGATTGTGATTCATTTTGAAGTGTTCAGTATTATTTTTTAGTCGGCATAACTCTGACTCCCAGATGTATCAGTTACATATAACAGCCAAACCACACAGTAGGAAAAGTGGACAGTATGAGCCAAATCAGCTATTTCAATTTCAGGCTAATCCTTCACTTATAGAGAGTACATACAGCAGTGGATGCAAAACCTTCAATTAAACAAGATTTCTTTTGCATAGGCTTCACTTTACTATTTTTGTGCTTCAGAGTGGAGTTCAGGCTCTTAAAGATACCCCTTTGGGTTATATTGGCTTTTAAGATTAAGGATTTTTATCCACTTAAGGTCTTGTTTTTCTATAAATGAAGAATTAGCATTAACATTTTCTTAAAAGAACAAAGAATTCACCAAGAATAACCTATTTAAATTATCAAAGCCTTTTGAAAATGCCAGGCAAACCCTTGGTCTATGAGCTATCACAGGTGAGCTTTCTCAAGCAGAATCTCCCTTGGCAGGGGGTTTGACTAAGCCTTTGTGGCCTCTTTTCAAAGGAAATAATCCTCAGGGGACAGCCCTCTAAAATATGAACCATCTTTAGAAATAATTTACTTTCCACACATTTGTCAATCAAGCTCATTTATTTTTATAACTAGACATTTAATAAACCAAGGATAATAACTTCTTCAAACATATAATCATGCTACACATTAGTAGTTTTTACTAGATCAATTTTCTTAAGTAATGGTAAATATAATCTCTTATACTGTACAAGATAAAGGTCATAATTAAGGGATAATAGTTACTTTGAACTAACTATTTTAACCACAGGGTTAACAAAATCTCTAGATATATTTTTCTAGTGGTAGTATCTTTTTTTGTCTTTATTTATTTTTTAATATTACATTAAAAAATATGAGGTCCCCATATACCCACCACCCCCCTCACCCCACTCCTCCCCCCATAACAAAATCTCCTCCCTCCTCATGAGACATTCATTGCATTTGGTGAATACATCTCTGAGCACCACAGCACCTCATGGTCAATGGTCCACATCATAGCCCAATTTAATTTTAACTAAATAATTTTAAAAAGCAAAATAAAAATTTTACCCTGTGATATTAGAGATAATTAAGTCTTGATCTAATTAACTTTGTATGCATTATTCTGTTCTTAAAAGATGTTTTTGACAGTACCCAAGTTGGACATAAGAGAAATTTTCATGAGGAAAAAAGTATGCATATGTCAAAATCTTTGTAGATAACAGAATCCTTCAACTTTCCAATGGTCATTGTACCAGAACAATTAGAAAGAGAGTTAAGCCACTGAATTAAGATAAAAATGAAATAGCTGGCTCATTAAAAAGGCAATCTGAAGAAATCATAGTGCTTCAATAAACATTTCAATATATACCAGCTGAGTTGAAATGGATCAGTAAACGTGCTCAGAGCAATTGTTTGAAAGTCTCCAGCACGAGTACCTGCTCTAATCATGTCAGAGAACCTCATCTTCTATTATCTACTTCTGAGAAAGCTATTTCCTTA
Organism: Dasypus novemcinctus; assembly: GCF_030445035.2. Lineage (NCBI taxonomy): Eukaryota > Metazoa > Chordata > Mammalia > Cingulata > Dasypodidae > Dasypus > Dasypus novemcinctus. Next base: position 98,211,722 of record NC_080704.1, on the reverse strand, counting down.
AGTAACAAGACACATAATTTTTAAGGAATCCATATTTACGTGTTTCACTTGATTAAAAATTGTTTCCCTAGACTCCATCTTTAAGTGACACTGACATGAAGAAATACACACACATATTTATAATTTAACACTTATTATAATAGAACCTTTAAGAGAAGAATGAACCATAACTGATAAGTTTTTGTCTTTAATTATTTTTTTTAATGTTACATTAAAAAATATGAGCTTCCCATATACCCTCCATACCTCTTACCCTATTCCTTCCATAACAACCTCCTCCATCATCATGGGACATTCATTGCACTTGGTGAATACATCTTTGAGCACTGCTGCACTGCAAGGTCAATGGTCCACATTATAGTTTACACTCTCCCCCAGTCCATCCAGTGGGCCATGGGGGGACATACAATGTCCAGTAACTGTTACTGCAATACCACCCAGGACAACTCCAAATCCTGAAAATGCCCCCACATCACATCTTTTTCCCACTCCATACCTTCAACAGCTAACAGGGCCACCTTCTCCACTTCAATGCTACATTTACTTCCATTACTAATCACAAGAGTTCGAAAACTTCTGAATATCAGTAATTTCATTCTAATCTGTACTCTATTTCTCCATTCTGTGGGGTCTGGGATGGATATGTCCACTCCCCCTCTATATTGAGAGAGTGCTTAGATTCCACTTGGATGATGGATGCAATTCTCCTGCTTTCAGATGTAGGCACTATTGGCTCCCTGGTGTGGTGGTTGACCTTCTTCACCTCCCTGTTAGCTGGCTGGCATAAGTCCAATAAACCAGAGGGTAGGAGTTGCAAGTCTGTTGAGGCTCAGGGCCTGGCTATCACATGGACAGCTGATACCCCAATTTATTTTTACTTTAATTTTTCTAAATTAGTATGTATTCTATATCTAACCTTTAAACACATCACTATATTCCATTTTACTATTAATGGAACCTGGCAGTATATTAGGCTTCATTTTAGAAGAAGTTTTGGATCACAGAGAAGTTCAACAATGGCAGGGGAGGAATACTTGTGTGGGATGTTGTTGATATTGAGCACAATGCTGGGAGGGAGTTCTCCAGGGCATATATACAGGGTACATAAAAATGTTTTGATATTTTCATAATGGTTACAGTTAAAAACAGCAACTGAGGCAGTGCTGAGTTCCACCCAGGGGAGTTCTATCACATTTCCCAATGGAGCAGCAACATCCCCCAAGTGCAATGGCAAAGACCAAAAAAGGATGGTCCAACAATGAGTCCTTGATACTAATGACTCTGCTTGTGAGCCTGTGTGCCTGAAATAACAACTAGGTCCAGAGCTGTAGGGTGCCTAAGAGTTACCTCCTGAGAGCCTCCATGTTGCTCAAATGTGGCCAATCTCAAAGCCAAACTCAGCATGTAAATGCATTGCTTTCCCCCCACTATGGGACTTGATTCCCAAGGATGAGTCTCCCTGGTGCTGAGGGATTACTACCAAGTATCATCTGATGATGTAACTAGAAAATGACCTTGAATAAAAGGGTCAACTCAGACCAGCAGAATATCTCAGCCTACATGTAATATCAGGAGTTAAAATTGCTTTTTGACCTTGAATAAAAGGAGGAAATGGAAAGGACAAATGAGCGTAAATGGCTATGAGTCTCCAAAGAAGACCTGGGAGGTCATTGCAGTGGTTGCCCTTATGCACACCTCAGCGGAGTCCCAGAGACAGATAAAGTAGATACAAGCCCAGGTACTGGTTCTTCTGAGGGCTACAGAGACCCACAGTTTCTATAGTAATGGCAGATGGGGTTCAATGCCACGTCAGTTGGCCCTGCTTTGGAGTTTGTGTTCCTGAGTGTGATGGAGTTGGACTCAGATGTGATCTTTGTTCACAAGCCTCTTCTGTTACTTTTACTGGACCTGTGGTTGGCATTGGGGTTTAGTGTATACTCAGGGGATCTGAATGTCTGTACTGTCCATGTCATAACATAATTTTTAACATGATCACAAATTTTATTTATCTCAGAACTGATATATACAGATAAATAGCTTTGGCAGTAAAGTACAAAAACATAAACAAAATAAGGAAACATTTTATAATTTTTAATAAGTAAATGTTGTGAACAAATAGGCAGAGTATTGTTTTGAATTCTTAACCTTCCAAAGTTTTGGCCATCTGGTAAATTATAGATCTTTCCCTAACCACATGCCTTAGGGGTCTTAATTCCCTGGTGGTTCTCTCTTCCATATTCTCCTCTTTCCTTTTAAAAATATATTCAGTGTCTATTCTCCCAATGTGTGGTCTCTATTTGAAACAACCTCCTCTTCTCTACTTCTTGTCACCAAGAGAAATCAGTGAATGTAGGAAATATTTATAAAATGGAAAAACTAGTCCAAAAATACTTTATCTATTATCACTTAAGCATGCATTTTTACTGTTGCAGTTGACATGAATGCCTATTTAAGGTGATTTAGGAATCATAATTTTAACACATTTATTTGAAACATATCCCAGATAACTGCTTATCTTACAAAAATGGAAGTGATCATTTTCAGTTGGATCATATCTGTCTCCTGCCCCCACTCTTTCTTACCTCTGACAAAGAGCTATTTTATCCAATTTATGTAAAATTCATTTCTCACAAACAATATTAATATTTAGAAAGAAAATTTTCCCATAATAATACTGTTATCAACATTTATTTTTCATGTCAGAGTTACATTTATGATGTTACATAATAGGTATAGTATGCCCATTTTACTTTATATAGGACTAAGCAAGTACTCCCCAAATTATTTCTGTAATCATAATGGTGGTGATCAGATAACTATTAGAATAATAGTGTGAGGAAATATATATTTTGCTTTTTACTCTATAGCATTCCCCAGATTTATAATACCTCATTAACAGTAACAATGATAAAAATGTGTTACTATTAAAACACATGATAAATCTAGAGATATAAAAATAAGAAAATCTTAACAGCTCAAAATCATTAATTAATACCCTAAGAATCTTAGAAACACTTTACATAAATGTTCAAACAGAAGCACCTTCAAATTTTATGTCCTTGTTCAAAAGATTTCCTTTCCCCCCACATAATACTCTGCATAATTTTGTGTGTGTGATTTTCTTTTTTTTTCTTTATTTTCTTTTAAACGTTACATTAAAAAATATGAGGTCTCCATATCTCCCATACACCTCTCATCCCACTCCTCCCACATCAACAAACTCTTCCATCATCGTGGCACATTCACTGCAGCTGGTGAATATATTTTGGAGCACTGTTGCACCATATTGACAGTGGTCTACATTGTAGTCTATACTCTCCCCCGGTCTACCCAGTGGGTCATGGCAGGACACACAATGTCCAGCATCTGTCCCTCATAGCATAATTAAACTAAGAAAATTTCTTATGACCTGACTATATTTGTAATTTGAAAAGATTAAAATAAGTGCTGCATTAATTTCAAAATATGGAACAGTGTCTGCAAAAATGACGGAGTAATTGTTTTTGTTTGGTAAATGCTGCCGAGCAGTATACCAGAAATGGATTGACTTTAACAATGGGCATTTATTAAATAATAAGCTTACTGTTCTGAGGCTATGAAGGTGTCCAAACCAAGGCATCATCAGGAGATGCTTTCTTTCTGAGCTGCAGCTGTGGGTGACCAGGCATATGGCAACATCCACTCATTTTTCCTCTCTCCTTAAATCCTCTTTGCTTTCAACTTCCCACTAAAGTGGCTTCTTCTCAGCTTCTGTTCTCCATTTATTTTAGCTTCTGGATCCCATGTCCTTTTCTTTCAACTTCTGGGTTCCTCTCAGAAGAGTGGTTGTTTATTACTCCATTTATAAAGGACTCAAATAAGAAGATTAAGACCCATGCTGCATCATTCAATCTAAGCAAAGACCCTCGATTGAAGTAATTTAATAAAAATTTCCAGCTACAATAGAATTACAAGCAAGGAATGAAAATAACTCTACATACATAATTTTCTGGGATCCACAAAAGACTCAAAGCACCACAGTAAGGAAATCCAAATTTTGTCTTCCTATAAAAGTGATGTAAAAACAAGAAAAATCTGTGAAAATCAAATTCTTAGAAGTATGAAAATTAACGAAAGATTTGTAACAATATCAAGAACACTTTTTAAGAAAAATAACATGATTTTGATAGTAACAATGATTTTTTTTTATGTTTTGATTTACCCAAGTTCTATTGCCTGCTCTGAATCTCAGCAGTAACTGTGATATAACATCCTGCATTCCCACTACTTGAAGGAGCAGGACAGACCATATTTTGCAAAGAATGGTAATTGCTTATTTGTTCTAACCTACCTGGTGGCTCCCCAGAAGACTGACTTAAAAGGTTTATTTCATAACTTGCCCATTGTTAAAGCTGTATCCTGGAGGGCATTTGTTAAATTTAGACAAATCACTTAGTTGTTCCTGCCAGAGGCCATAGATAAGAGCTGAGGCTAAGAATAGACTATTCAAAAAGTTTGGGAGGAAAATCTCAGAATGAAAAATCTGTATTGTCTTTGAAAACTCTGACATATTCCTGGGAATCTAGCAGTTCATGTCCATAACTATATGCATCCTCATAAAAGAACTGAGAATTCTCTAAGCTCTCAACTTCTGCTGTCTTTGAGGCTCTGCAAAAACAGGAAGTGAAGGTCAAGGCAGAGTTATAAACTGGCTGGCTGACTGCTGAAGTCATAGCCCACCATACACAGAGATCTGAAGGAATTATTGGAAGATATTTTGTTTACAAGTAATTTAAGAAAATTTCTATCTAATGTTACCTGAATATAAAACTAATCATACAGAGACTTTAGGTACAACACACACAAAGTAATGCAGACTTTATAAAATTAGTTTTAAAAAGTCACTAAAAAAACAACTAAAAACAACAATGGCAACACATTCTGGGGAGGAGAGAGAAGAAAATTCTCAGTGACCACATTATAATATCCAATATGTCCTGTTTTGAATGAAAAATTAGAATACATTCAAAGAAACAATAAAGTATAGTTCATACACAGTAATAAAAGAAATCAATAGAAACTGTGCCTGAGGAAGGCCAGACATAGGAATTTGGAGACAAGCACTTTACATTTGGAATTTTAAAAACATTTGATGAGCTAAAGTGAATGGTATCTAAAGAATTAAAAGAAAGTATTAGAACAATGTCTTACCAAGTAGAGAATATCAATAAAGAGATAGGAATTATGAAAAGGAATGAAATAAACATTTTGGAGTTGAAAACTACAATAACTGAAATGAAAATTCCACTAGTTATTTCAAAAGCAGATCTGAACAAGCAGAAGAAAGGAACAGTGAGCTTCATGGTAGGCAAATTGAGGTGATCCAGGCTGAGGAACCAAAAGAAAAAAGAATGAAGAAAAATGAGCATGTCCTCAGAGTGTTTCAGTACGCCATCAAGTGAACCAATATATGCACAATGGGAGTCTTCAAAGGAGAGGAGAAAGAGAAAGGAGCAGAAATAATTAAGAAATAATGTCTGAAAACCTCTTAAGTTTGTTTATAGACATGAGTCTACCCATATCAGAAGCTCATTTAACTCCAAGTAGGATAGACTCAAAGACATCAACACTAGGATACATCATAATCAAACTGTCATAAGATAAAGGGATACATAGAATTTTCAAAATTGCAACAACAAAAAAGAATTAATCACATGCAAGGTATTTGTCATCCTAATACCTCCTGGCCTTCATGGTTTCTGATAAGAAATCTGTTGTTAATCTTACTGAGCATCCCTTGTACATACTGAACATCTTTGCAGGTGTTTTAGCTAGGGAAAATTTGGCAGGAAAAAGAAATAAAAGCATACGTATTGAAGAGAATATGTAAAACTATCTATTTGCAGACAGCCTATCTGAGATGTAGAAAATTTAAAGAATCTACAACCTCACACCACATACAAAAATTAAATCAAAATAGATTAAAAATATAGTACAAGGGGTAAAAATATAAAACTTTGAAGAAAACAGAGGTAAATAACTTCAGGACATTGTATTATGCTATGGATTGTTAGACTTCACACAAAAAGCATGAAAAACAAAAGAAAAAATAGATAAAATGGACTTTTGTGCAGAGGAGGCATAAGATGGTGGTGGCAGAGAAAGGTATGCTAAAAGTCAGTTCATCCTACAGGGAATTAGTAATCACCCAGAGCTATCTAAAGCATGTAATTAGGGGATCCAGAAGACCAGAAGAGCATCCTGCAACATCTTTGATAGTATGGAAGGAAAAGACTGCACATCTGCAGTGAAGATTCATGGGTAGAGCACTCCATGCCATGGAGGCTGGTGCCTGTGGCACAAGTCACCTCAGGAGCTAGTCCATGACTGGAGCTGAAAGCTCCATTTCTCAAAAATGTTGGAGGAAGAGATGGTTGGGAATTGACTTCAGCTACTGATTAGTACATTCAGCTGCCTAAAGTATAATCTTAAGAACAGTTAAAGTGTAAACCTGACCAAGTCAAAAAGAGGCTGGTAGCTACAATTTTAACTTACCCTCAGCAAGATAGGAAGCAGGAATGATTGAATTTCACAGTGCTGGTAAGGACCAGTTTCTTTCAACCCAGATCAGATTGTAGCTGTAGCCTAAAACCCAGCTGCATCTCTGGCAGTAAAGAAGCTGAAAGCGGGCAGAGGGGGGGGGGCATACACCAGCCTCTCCAGCTAACTGCAGGCACATTTGATTGGCACAGACTGAATACTTAGAGTACTCAGACACCTGGGTATCCCCACAGCCCAATAGGATAGTAGGAGAGCTGTGTTTCCTTGGCCTCTCTGGGCAACTGCAAGTACTTTCAGCCCACAAGAACTGGTGTGTTGCATACCTTCAATTTCATCTCCACCCCTCCACCTCCATTGGATAGGAGGAAGCTGGTGTTTCTTAAGGCTCTCAGAGCAAGTGCAGGAACTTTTGACATGCACAAAGTCGACTGTTGGGCACCTGTGCCTCCACTCCCAGCTTCTCTTGGAAACTACATGTTTTGGCCCACACAGACTGAAGGGTCAGACACCTATAACTCCATTTCCACCCCCAAGTAGAATAGGAAGGAAACTGGGTTTCTTCAGCCTTTCTGGGCAATGGTGGGCTGTATTAGTCAGTCAAAAGGGGTGCTGATGCAAAATACCAGGAATCTTTTGGATTTTAAAAAGGGTATTTGTTTGGGGTAGGAGCTTAGAGATACCGGGCCCTAAAGCATAAGTTACTTCCCTCACCAAAATCTGTTGTCACACTGATGCAAAATGGCTGCTGACTTCTGCAAGGGTTTAGGCTTCCTCTTTCTCTTAAGGCTCTGTGGTCCCAGCTTCTTCCAATATTAGCTATTGTCTAGGATAAACCTAATTGATCTCTTGGGCTCATTTCTCTCTGTACTCAGCTGCTCTACTCTCTCCCTAAGGTCAAATGTAGACTATCAGATGAAAGGCTTGTCTCTTTCCCAGGGCCTCTGCTGTGTCTAATGGAGACTTCTCACCTTCCTTACATATCTGCTTCTCTGTGTGCTTACTTCCCAGTCTCCAGGATCAAAACTCCAACTCACTCTTCTGCTTTGTCTTTTTCTCTGTGAGTCCCCACCCACCAAGAGGGCAGGAACTCAATGTCCTACTTCCACAGCCCAATCAAAGCCTTAATCAAAATTTAACCAAGTAAGAGTGAAACTTCTGAATCCAGTAAATGTAATGTACCCAGAGGAATAGAGCAATTTACACACATAATTCAATATATATTTTTGGAATTCATAAATAAATAACAAACTGCTACATGGGATCAGTGAGATTGAAGACATGGCCTCCAAAAGTGGAACACACACACAAAAAAAACAGATGAAGAAAAGAATGGGAAAAAATTGAGCAGGATCTCAGGGATATAAATGATGGCAAGTGATGTGCAAACATATGTGTCATTAGTGTCCCAGAAGAAGAGAAAGAAAAAGGGACAGAAGAAATCTTTTAAGACATAATGGGAAAAAATTCACAACCCTATTGAAAGACATAGATATCCATTTCCAAGAACAAAACATACTCTACCTAAATAAATTTGAGTAGACTAACTGCAGACATATACTAATAAGAATATCAGATGCCAAAGACAAAGAGAGAATTTTGAGAGCAGCAAGGGAAAAGCAATGCATAACACATAAGGGCTACCCAATAAGATTAAGTGCCAATTTTCTTCAGAAACCATGAAGACAGTGGTATGATGTATTTAAGATATTGCAAGAGAAAAACTGTTCAGCCAAGAATCTTATATTCTGCAAGATTGTATTTAATAAATGAGTGTGAATTTAGAATATTCACAGATAAACAGAAACTGAGAGAGTTTTTAACCAAGAGACTGGATTTGCAGGAAATACTAAACGTATAGCTACAGTCTGAAAAGAAAAGACAGAGGAAGAGGCTTGAACAAGGGTCTAGAAAAGATTATATTAGTAAAAATAACTAAATGTCTCAAAAGAGTGGTGAAAATGAAATGATGGCTAAATCCCAAAGGTCAAAATGGGTAAAATAACAACTTCATTTACAGTAATACCACAGAATGTTAATGGATTAAAGTCCCCAATCAAAAGACTCAGACTGGTGGGATGGATAAGAAAATATGAGCCATCTATAGGTTATCTACAAGAGAGTCATCTTAGACCCAAGGATACCAATAGATTGAAAGCAAAAGATTGGAAAAAGATTCCACATGTGCAGTAACAAAAAAAAGGTGGAGTAGCTACAAATAAAACAGATGAAATAAACGTCTTAAAAAATTCTTAATAGAGACAAGGAAGAGTGTTATATATTAATAAAAGAGGCAACTCTTAAGGAAGAAATAACAGTTATAATTGCATATGCATCTACCCAGAATTCCCTAATTTACATGAGGAAAACACTGGCAAAATTGATGAGAAAAATAGGTCTCTCTATAATAATATTTGTTTTTTTTTTTCATGGTTTCTGCTTCTTTTCTTTTCTTTTTTTTCCCAAATTCTACTCAATTTATTCATTTTTTAAAAAGATATTACATTCAAAAAATATGAGGTCCCCATTCACCCCCACCGCCCCTACCCCACCACTCCCCCCACAGTAACACTCTCCCCCATCATCATGTCACATCCATTGCGTCTGGTGAGTACATTTCCGGGCATCGCTGCACCCCATGTCCCGTGTTCCACACCATAGCCCACACTTTCCCATGTTTCATCCAGTGGGCCATGGGAGGACATACAACATCTGGCAATTGTCCCTGTAGCACCACCCAGGACAACTCCAAGTCCCGAGAATGCCTCCACATCTCTTCTCTTCCTCCCCTTCCCCACACCCAGCAGCCACCATGGCCACTTTTTCCACAAATATGTCACATTTTCTCGATTATTAACCACAATAGTTCATGAATAGGATATCATTAAGTCCACTCTGATCCTTACTGTATTCCTCCTTCCTGTGGAACTTGGCTTGGTTGTGTCCATTCCACATCTATGTCAAGAGAGGGTTTAGATTCCACATGGATATTGGATGCAGTCCTCCTGCTTTCAGTTGTAGGCACTCTAGGCTCCATGGTGTGGTGGTTGACATTCTTCAACTCCATGTTAGCTGAGTGTGGTAAGTCCAATAAGTCAGAGTGTAGGAGCTGAAGTCTGTTGAGGCTCAGGGTCTGGCTATCATATTGTCAGTCCAGAGATTCAAATCCCCTACATATATCTTAAACCCCAGCACCAACTACAATTCCAGTAAAGTAGCATGAAAGTCTTGTGAAAAGAGATCCCATCTGAGTCCAGCTCCATTCCACAGAAACACCAGCTCCAAAGAAGGGCCAACTGGCATGGTAGTGAACTCCATCTGCCATGACCCTAGAACCTGTGGGTCTCTTTAGCCCTCAAAAGGACCAATACCTGGGGTTGTATCTACTTTATCTGTCTCTGAGACTCTGCTCAGGTGTGCATAAGAGCAATCCTTCTGGCAACCTCCAGACTCTTTTTTAGAAACTCATAGCCATATGAACTCATTTGTCTTTTCCATTTCCCCCTTACTTTAAGTCAAAGAGCATTTTTAACTCCTGTTATTATATGTAGACAGAGATATTCTGCTGGTCTGCATTGAACCTTTAATTTAAGGTCATTTTCTAGTTACATCATCAGCTGGTACTTGGTAGTGTTCCCTCAGTGCCAGGGAGGCTCATCCCCGGGTGTCCTGTCCCACGCTGGGGGGAAGGCATTGCATTTACATGCTGAGTTTGTCTTCGAGACTGGCCACGTTTGAGTAACACGGAGGCTGTCTGGAGGGAACTCTTAGGCACAGTGCTGCTCTAGGCTTTGTTCTTACTTCAGGTGTATAGGCTCACAAGCATAGTCATTAGTATCAGGGGCTCACTGTTGGACCCTCATTCCTTCCTGGTCCTTATCGTTGCACCTGGGGGACTGCCACAGCTCCCCTAGGGACCATGACAGAGCCCCACCCTGTCAGGAACCCAGTACCTCCCCAGCTGTTGTTTTTAATTGTTTCCACTATGAGTATATCCAAACATTTCCATGCACCCTGGACACATGACCTGTATAACTCCCTGTCAACCATATATCGCCTGTCAATAACATCCCATACCAGTATTCCTCCACTGCCATTGTTGAACCGCTCTGTGATACAAAACTCCCTGAAAAGTGAAGCCCAATATAATGTGAGGTTCCCTTACTAGTAAAATGGAATATAGTGATTAGTTTAAAGGTTAGATATAGAATACATATTGATTTGGAAAAATTCTACATCCTTTTTCTTTTATTTTTTCCTAATTATTGAGTGTCTCTTCACAAGAGCCTTAGATCACAGTAATTCATATGTACAATATACAGTAGTCCCACACATCCACCATAAAACCTTTTCCCTTCCACAGCGATAATCTTTTAACTTATTCATATCATATTTACTGAAACTGATGTACAGGCTCCGAGACAATAGCTTTCAAACAAGGTGACTTACATTGTGCTTACATTGTGGTCCATACTTTAGGCTATATAGTTTTCTAAATTTTTTAGTTATCCTATGTTTTACATTATGGTTTACATTATTAGTCTGTCGTCCCCTATATGTTTCTGGTGTAATATTACATGTTTTATATCCATCTTTGAGTACTCTCACGAAACTCCTCTCTTACCCCCCCATTTACCTTGGTTCCATCCATTCTACATCAATTTCCCCCTTCCCTTGGGGCCCACAGTGACAGTCAATCTCCATTTCCTGAGGAACCATGTTCAGAGATACTTGCAACAGTGTTGAGGGCCTGACTTGCTCAACTGCCCTAATGCCCTGGGAGCCACCCTTTCTCTCGAGAGATACAGTTCCCTCTATTTGATTGCATTAGTCCTTCCCAAGATGTGCATCCACCCCCACTCTCACTACATGGGTCTCTACCCAATGGTACAACCCACCCTGGCAAAATGAGCATTCAGATATTCCCCAGGAGTCTGTCCCAGTTCAGACCATCCCCTCCGAGCATCCTAAACAGGTTACCCTCCTAATTATACTTTAATACGGTTTTCTCAGCATTTTACTCTCAACCAACACCTGACAATCTCATATGTTCATATGTTGCCACACCTTCCCCCCAATTTTTTGGGCAATATTACCCATCCGCCCATCCCCAGGCCCCTCCAACCTGCAAAGCCCCACCCAAAGGCAACCCCATGCCCCCATTTTATCTCTTCTTTTTTTTATATTGATTTTGTAAAAATATTACATTAAAAAAATATGAGGTCCCATTCAACCCTACCACCCCCACCCCATCACTCCCCCCCCCAGCAACCCTCACTCCTATCATCATGACACATCCATTGCACCTGGTAAGTGCATCTCTGGGCATCTCTGCACCCCATGGTCAATGGTCCACATCATGGCCCATACTCTCCCACATTCCATCCAGTGGGCCCTGGCAGGATTTACAATGTCCGGTGATTGCCCCTGAAGCACCATCCAGGGCAACTCTAAGTCCCAAAGGCACCTCCACCTCTCATCTCTTCCTGCCATTCGCCATACCCATCAGCAACCATGACCACTTTTCCCACTCCAATGCCACCTTTACTCTGTGGACCTTGGATTGGTTGTGTCCATTGCACCTCTATGTCAAGAGGAGGCTGAGATTCTACAATGGATACTGGATTCAATCCTCTTGCTTTCAGATGTAGGCCCTCTAGACTCCATGGTGTGGTGGTTGTCCTTCTTCAACTCCATCTTAGCTGAGTGAGGTGAGTCCAATAAATCAGATTGTAGGAGCTGAAGTCTGTTGGGGCTCAGGGCCTGGCTATCATATTGTCAGTCCAGAGATTCAAATCCCCTAAATATATCTTTTTTTTTTTTTAATTTTTTTATTTTTTATTGACTTTGTAATAATATTACATTAAAAATATATATGTGAGGTTCCATTCAACCCCATCCCCCCACCCCCCCTCTCCCCCCCCCAACAACACTCGTTCCCATCATCATGACACATCCATTGGATTTGGTAAGTACATCTTTGGGCACCTCTGCACCTCATATACATTGGTTCACATCATAGCCCATACTCTCCCCCATTCCATCCAGTGGGCCCTGTGAGGATTTACAATGTCCGGTGATTGCCTCTGAAGTACCATCCAGGGCAGCTCCATGTCCCAAAGACGCCTCCACCTCTCATCTCTTCCTGCCTTTCCCCATACCCTTCGTCCACTATGTCCACTTTTCCCATTCCAGTGCCACCTCTTCTATGTGGACATTGGATTGGTTGTGTCCATTGCACCTCTATGTCAAGAGGAGGGTCAGATTCCACCTGGATGCTGGATGCAATCCTCCCATTTTCAGTTGTAATCACTCTAGGCTCCATGGTGTGGTGGTTGTCCTTCTTCAACTCCATCTTAGCTGAGTGTGGTAAGTCCAATAAATCAGATTGTAGGTGCTGGAGTCTGTTGAGGCTCAGGATCTGGCTATCACATTGTCAGTCCAGAGATTCAAATCCCCTAAATATATCTTAAACCCCAACATTAACTGCACCTCCAGCACATTGGCATGAAAGTCTTATGAAGGGAGATCCCATCTGAGTCCAGATTCATCACACATAAACACCATTTCCAAAGAGGGGCCATCTGCCCTGGTAGTTAACCCCATCGGCCATGACCATAACTCCCGTGGGTCTCTTTAGCCCTCAAAGGAACCAATATCTGGGGGTTGTATCTGCTTTATCAGTCTCTCTGACTCTGCTCAGTTGTGCATGAGGGCAAACCCTCTGCCAGCCTCCAGACTCTTTTTTAGAAACTCGTAGCCATATAAACTCATTTCTCCTTTCCATTTCCCCCTTACTTTAGGTCAAACAGCATTTTAAAGTCATGGTATTTTATGTAGACATGGATATTCTGCTGATCCGCATTGAACCTTCCATATAAGGTCATTTTCCAGTTGCATCATCAGTTGGTAGTGGATAGTGGTCCCTCGTTGCCAGGGAGGCTCATCCCCGGGTGTCATGTCCCACGCTGGGGGGAAGGCATTGCATTTACATGCTGAGTTTGGCTTCGAGACTGGCCACATTTGAGTAACATGAAGGCTGACAGGAGGAAATTCCCAGGCACAAAGTTGTTCTAGGCCTTGTTCTTATTTTGGGTTTATCAGCTCACAAGCATAGTCATTAGCATCAGGGGCTCACTGTTGAACCCTCACTCCCTCCCGGTCCCCGCCACTGTACCTGGGAGACTGTCGCTGCTCACCTAGGGACCACGACAGAGCACCACTGGCCAGGAACCCAGTACCCCCCCTACTGTGGTTTTTAATTGTTGCCACTATGAGTATATCCAAACATTACCATGCACCCTGGACATATGTTCTGTACAGCTCCCTGTCAGCCATATTTCACCTGTCATTGGTACCCCATACCAGTATCCCTCCATTGCCATTGTTGAAACACTCTGTGATCCAGAACTCCCCGAAATTTGAAGCCCAATATAATGTCATGGTCCCTTACTAGGGAATGGCATGTAGTGATGAGCTTAAAGGATAGATAAAGAACTTGGATAAAGTTAGATAAAGAACTTAGATAAAGAATGTTGACTTGAAAAAATTCCACATCCTATCTTTTCCTTTTCCCCCCCCCCCCTAATTATTCAGCTTTTCTTCACAGGAGTCCTAGACCACAGCAATGTATATATATAATATACAGCACTCCCACACATCCACCAGAAAACCTTTTCCCTTCCACAGTGATACTCTTACGCCCTATTCATATCATATTTACTTAAAGTGATGTACAGAGTCTGAGACATTAGCTTTCTAACAAGGTGACATCTGTGCTTACATTGTGGTGCATATTTTAGGATACACAGTTCTTTACATTTTTAGTTATCCTATGTTTTACATTATGGTTTACATTATCAGTCTGTCATCTCCTATATGTTATAGTGTAATATTACATGTTTTATATCCATCCTTGTGTACTCTCAAGAAACTCCTCTCTTACCCCCCATTTACTTTGGTTCCACACATTTAACGTCCATTTTCCTTTCCACCTTGGTGTCCTCAGTGATAGCCAACCTCCGTTTCCTGAGGAGCCACTTCCAGAGATAGATGGAATAGTGTTCAGGTCCTAACTTACTCAACTGCCCCAATGCCCTGGGAGCCACCCTTTCTCTCGAGGGATACAGTTCCCTATATTTGATGGCATTAGTCCTCCCCAGGATGTGGGTCCACCCCCACTCTCCCTACTTGGGTTTCTACCCCATGGTGTCACCCACTCTGGCAGAATGAGCATTTAGACATTCCCCAGGAGCCCGTCCTGCATCAGACCCTCCCCTCTGAGCATTCTAAACAGGTAACCCTCTTTATTATATTTTGATATGATTTTCTCAGCATTTTAATCTCCACCAACACCTGACCCTCTCCTGGTTCATATGCTACCCCTCCCTCCCCCCACTTTTGGGCAACGTTACCCATCCGTCCCTCCCCAGTCACCCTCAAACCCGCAAAGCCCCAAGCAAAGGCAACCCCTTGCCCCCCTTTTATCTCTTCTTTGTGTTCATACTTACCACCATCTCGTCTTAAATTCCACCCCTGCAGACATCGGCTCATATCCTTCCTCCACCCTCCGATTTCCTGTAAGCCTATCGTTCAGTCTCTTGCTATCTAGGGCAGCTTGTTTATTTCATATCATTGAGATCATGTAGTATTTGTCCTTCAATGTCTGGGTTGCTTCACTCAACATAAGGTTCTCAAGATTCATCCATGTTATCACATGTGTTTGTAGTGTGTTTGTTCTTACAGCCGAGTAGTATTCCATTGTGTGTATATACCACATTTTATTGATCCACTCATCTGTTGATGGGCATTTGGGTTGATTCCAACTTTTGGCAATAGTGAACAATGCTGCTATGAACATTGGTGTACATATATCGGTTTGTGTTCTTGTTTTCAGTTCTGCTGGGTATATACCCAGCAGTGGTATTGCTGGGTCATATGGCAAATCTATGGCTAGTTTTTTGAGAAACCGCCATACTGTCCTCCAGAATGGTTGGATCCTTCTGCATTCCCACCAGCAGTGGATGAGTGTTCCCCTTCCTTCACATCCTCTCCAGTACTTGTATTCTTCTGTTTTTTTTCATAGCTGCCAATCTTATGGGTGTAAGATGGTATCTCATTGTAGTTTTGATTTGCATTTCCCTGATAGCTAGAGATTTGGAACATTTTTTCATGTGCTTTCTTGCCATTTGTATTTCTTCTTCGGAGAAGTGTCTGTTTAAGTCTTTTTCCCATTTTTTAAATGGGTTGTTTATCTTTTTATTTTCAAGATATAGGAGCTCTTTATATATGCAAGTTATAAGTTTCTTATCAGATATATGATTGCCAAATATTTTCTGCCACTGTGTGGGCTCCCTTTTTACTTTCTTGACAAACTCCTTTGAAGTGCAGAAGGCTTTAATTTTGAGGAAGTCCCATTTATCTATTAGTTCTTTTGCTGCTCGTGCTTTTGGTGTGATATTCATAAATCCATTTCGTATTACAAGGTCCTGTAGATGTTTCCCTACACTGCTTTCTAAGGTTTTTATGGTCTTGGCTCTTATATTTAGGTCTTTGATCCATCTTGAGTTGATCTTTGTATAAGGTGTGAGATGGTAATCCTCTTTCATTCTTCTACATATGGCTATCCAGTTCTCCAGACACCATTTGTTGAATAGGCCACTCTCTCCCAGTTGAGAGGGTTTGGTGGCTTTATCGAATATTATGTGGTTGTATATGTGAGGTTCTATATCAGAGCTTTCAATTCGATTCCATTGGTCTATGTGTCTCTCCTTATGCCAATACCATGCTGTTTTCACCACCGTGGCTTTATAGTATGTTTTGAAGTCAGGTAGTGTGATTCCTCCAATTTCGTTTTTCTTTTTCAGTATGTCTTTGGCTATTCGGGGTCTCTTTCCTTTCCAAATAAATTTCATAGTTAGTTTTTCTAGTTCCTTAAAGAAGGCTGCGTTGATTTTTATTGGGATTGCATTGAATGTGTAGATCAGTTTTGGTAGGATAGACATCTTAATAATATTCAGTCTTCCTATCCATGAACAAGGAATAGTCTTCCATTTATTTAGGTCTTCTTTGATTTCCTTGAACAATCTTGTATAGTTCTCGGTGTATAAGTTCTTTACCTCTTTAGTTAAATTTATTCCTAAGTATTTGATTTTTTTATTTACTATTGTGAATGGTATTTGTTTCTTGATTTCCTCCTGATCTTGCTCATTATTGGTGTACAGAAATGCTACTGATTTTTGCGCATTGATCTTATAACCTGCGACTTTACTAAACTCATTTATGAGTTCTAGAATCTTCGTTATAGATCTCTCAGGGTTTTCTATGTATAGGATCATGTCATCTGCAAATAATGAAATTTTGACTTCTTCCTTTCCAATTTGAATGCCTTTTATTTCTGGTTCTTGCCTCAGTGCTCGAGCAAGTACTTCTAAGACAATGTTAAATAGGAGCGGAGACAGTGGGCATCCTTGTCTTGTTCCTGAGTATAGAGGGAAGGAGTCTAGGATTTCTCCATTGTAAACAATATTGGCTTTAGGTTTTTCATATATACTCTTTATCATGTTCAAAAAATTCCCTTGTATTCCAACCTTTTGGAGTGTTTTTATCAAGAAAGGGTGTTGTATTTTGTCAAATGCTTTTTCTGCATCAATAGATATAATCATGTGATTTTTTTCCTTCAATCTGTTTATATGGTGTATTACGTTGATTGATTTTCTTATGTTGAAACATCCTTGCATACCTGGGATGAATCCCACTTGGTCGTGGTGTATAATATGTTTAATGTGTTGTTGAATACGATTAGCAAGTATTTTGTTAAGTATTTTTGCGTCTAGGTTCATTAGAGAAATTGGTCTGTAATTTTCCTTTCTTGTGATGTCTTTGTTTGGCTTTGGTACTAGGGTAATGTTGGCATCATAGAAGGAGTTGGGTAACGTTCTTCCTGTTTCGATGTTTTGGAATAGTTTCAGCAGGATTGGTGTCAGTTCTTTCCGGAATGTTTTGTAGAATTCACCTGTGAAGCCATCTGGCCCTGGGCTCTTCTTAGTTGGGAGATTTTTAATAACTGATTCTATCTCTCTGCTTGTGATTGGTTTGTTAAGATCATCAATTTCTTCTTTTGTCAATATGGGCTGCTTATGTGTTTCTAGGAATTTGTCCATTTCCTCTAGATTGTCATTTTTGTTGGAATATAGTTTTTCAAAATATCCTCTTATGATAGTCTTTATTTCTGTGGGGTCAGTGGTGATATCGCCTTTCTCATTTCTTATTTTGTGTATTTGCATCTTCTCTCTTTTTTTCTTTGTTAGTGTTGCTAAAGATTTGTCAATTTTGTTAATCTTCTCAAAAAACCAGCTCTTGGTCTTGTTTATCTGTTCAAGTGCTTTCTTATTTTCTATTTCATTTAGTTCTGCTCTTATCTTTGTTATTTCCTTCCTTCTTCTTCCTGTTCGGTTGCTTTGTTGTTGTTTTTCTAATTCCTTCAAATGTGCAGTTAGTTCTTCAATTTTTGCTCTTTCTTCTTTTTTGATATATGAATTTATGGCTATAAACTTCCCTCTCAGTACTGCTTTTGCTGCATCCCATAAATTTTGGTATGTTGTGTTATCATTATCATTTGTTTCAAGGTAGTCATTGATTTCTTTTGAGATTTCCTCTTTGACCCACTGTTTTTCTGAGAGTGTGCTGTTTAATTTCCAAATCGTGGTGTGAAATCTGGGCTTCTGTCCCTTGCAAATCTCCAGCTTGAGTCCACTGTGGTCAGAGATAATGTTTTGTATGATTTCAATCTTTCTGAATTCGTTCAGCCTTTCTTTGTGGCCTATCATATGATCTATCTTGGAGAATGATCCATGTGCGCTTGAGAAAAATGTATATCCTGCTGTGTTTGGGTGTAGCGATCTATATATGTCTATTAGATCGAGCTCCTCTAATATACTATTCAGATGTTTTGTTTCTTTGGTGATTCTCTTTTGAGATGTTCTGTCCAGAGTTGATAGTGGTGTATTAAAATCCCCCACTATAATTGTAGATGTATCTATTCTTTCACTTAGTTTTTCCAGCATTTGCCTGACGTATTTAGAGGCACCCTTGTTAGGGGCATAGATATTTATGATTGTTCGATCTTCTTGACAGATTTTCCCTTTCACTAAAATGTAGTATCCTTCTTTGTCTCTCACAATTGTTTCACATTTAAAGTCTATTTTGTCTGATATTAATATAGCTACTCCTGCCTTTTTGTGGTTATTGTTAGCTTGTTTGATTGTTTTCCAGCCTTTCACTTTCAATCTCCATGCATCTCTGGGTCTAAGATGTGTCTCTTGTAGACAGCATATGGATGGGTCATATTTCCTTATCCAATGTCCCAGTCTGAATCTTTTGATAGGTGAGTTTAATCCATTGACATTCAGTGTTATTACTGTCAAGGAATTATTTGTGTTAGCCATACTTTGATTGGATTTGTGTTTGTCATATTTTGTTTGTATATTTTTTTTGTCTTTTTTGTTGTTGTTGTTGGTCTTATACTCTCCTCCAACTTTGCCTTTCCTGTTTTTTCCTTTCTTCCTGCAGCACTCCCTTTAGAATTTCTTGAAGGGGAGGTTTCTTGTTGGTATACTCTTTCAGTTTCTGTTTGTCTGCGAATATTTTGAACTCTCCCTCATATTTGAATGCTAGTTTAGCTGGATAAAGTATTCTTGGTTGGAAATTTCTTTCCTTTAGTACCTTGACTATATCATACCACTGTCTTCTTGCCTCCATGGTTTCAGAAGAGAAATCAGCACTTAATCTAATTGAGCTTCCCTTGTATGTGATGGTTTTCTTTTCTCTTGCTGCTTTTAGGATTTTCTCTTTGTCTTGAGCATTGGATAATTTGACAAGTATATGTCTTGGGGTGGGCCTGTTGGGGTTTATGACTTGTGGAGTGCGCTGTGCTTCTTGGATATGTACATCTGTCTCTTTCAGTATATTTGGGAAGTTTTCAGCCATTATTTCCTGCAACACTCTTTCTGACCCCTTTCCCTTCTCTTCACCTTCTGGAATGCCTATAATACGTATGTTTGAGCGTTTTGCATTGTCATTCAGGTCCCTAAATCCTAATTGGATTTTTTCTATCTTCTTATTGACCTCTTCTACTATCTGTTTGATTTCTGATGTACTGTCTTCCACATCACTAATTCTCTGCTCTGTCTCTTCTAGTCTGCTGATATTTGCTGCAAGTGTATTTTTGATTTCTTGAACTGTGGTGTTCATTCCCATCATATCTGTTATGTTTTTGCGTATGTCTGCAATTTCCCCTCCAAGTGATATCTTCATGTTGTTAACCTCTTTCATTACTGCATCAAATTTGTCGGTGATGAATGTTCTGAGATCTTTCATTGCTTGTGCCAAGTTTTGCTCCCCTTCGTGATTATTGGTTTGTTGATTGGATTCAGCCATGTTTTCCTGATTATTGGTTTGGTTTGTAGATTTTTGTTGCTTTCTGGTCATCTCTTTATTTTGACGAATTTAATCAGTTCCTTAGCTTCTTTGTCTGCTCTTGGAGGTTAATTAGTTGTTATTTTTGCACAGGTGTTATATCTTCTCTTTGTCACTTTTTTCTTCTTATTCTAGTTACTTGTTGTTGGTTAAGTTCACTTTAGAGGAAAGTATTAGTGTTGGGGAAAGGCAATTGTGTAAGCAAGGGAAAAGTGTAAAGTTGTATTGGTGATATATGTTAACAAACAAGAATATGAGGTCTGGAAGGATGGAGGTTAGATTCATGTAGATTGTATAGAGTTATAGCTGTAGGTAGAGTACCTTTTATGAAGTAGATGACTGAATTTGGGAGGAATATGGTATGAACTACAAAGCTATTGTTTTCATGAGAAAGGGAGAAAGAAAGGAGAGGTAATAGTTTCAAGAGTGGATAATAGACAGAAAACAGAACAAAGGTGTTAGAAATTAAGAGTTAGACACTTTGTGGATCAAAGAACGGGAGGTTGGGGGTGGAATATAGGAGAGACAGTAGATGATAGTGGATATCAAGATGCAGGGGAAGGGGGATAGTGTAGGTAGCCTAATTCAGTTCCCACAGAAATGAGGCAGTGGAGGATTGGAAAACCCAGCAAATGTGAGGTGTTCCCTGTAGCACCTATTGTATACTTGAATTAAAATAAAAATAAGTGGAAGATGAGGGACAAGAGGGAAAGAGAAAACCGAAAAAAAAAACTAATTATAATAAAGAAGAAAGAAAGACAAGAAGAAAGGAAGAAAGAAAAAGAGGATGGGCAAACGGTGGGGAACGGATAGGGAGAAGAGAGATACAGGTATACACGTGTCACAATTGCAAAACTATCTAAAACAACAACTTCCCCCCCTTTGCCCTAAAACCCCCCGTCTGTCTGCCCAAATGGGTCTGCAAGCACCTCCCTTCCCACAAACCCCCGATAGGCCGCCCAGGGCCCAAGAACTCCCCAGTAATGCAGATGCTCCAAAAAAAAAAAAAAAAGAACAGAAACCCCTCCGCAGGCCCGGCTCCGCCCGCCGCGGAGGCTTGGACCGGCTCTGCCCGGCTCCTTACGCTGCCTCGGCCTGGCCTGGCTCCGCCCGGCTCCGCTCGCTACAGCGGCCCAGCGGGCTCCCGCGTCCACCTCCCGCCACCGCGGCCTGGACCGGCCCCGCCCGGCTCCGTACCCGCCGCGGCCTGACCCGGCTCCGCCTGGCTCCGCTCGCTACAGCGGCCCGGCCCAGCTCCGGCGTCCGCCTCTCACCACCCCGGCCTGCACCGGCCCCGCCTGGCTCCGTATGCTGCCGCGGCCCGGCCCGCACACCACCGCGGCCCGGCTCGGCCCTGCTTGGCCCCGCCCGGCCCCGCCCGGCCCCGCTCGCCGCCGGCGCAGCCCGGCCCGGCTCCGGCGTCCGCCGCTGCGGCCCGACCTGGCTCAGCCCCACCGAGCGGGGCTAGATGCCTCGTTTCCGCCTACCCAAGGAGGGAATCCTCTACAGGTACCTGGGATCTCCGTGTATCTTTCACAGACTAATCCTCTCTGTTACCTTCCCTCCAAATCGATGTCCAGACACCTCCGGACCAGCAAAAATCCCGAAACAATCCGGTCCCAAAGAGTCTCCAACGCCGCCCAGCCGATTCCCTGCAGAAGACCCTAACAGGGATGTTCACTCAGCCGCCATCTTGCCCTTCTCCCCCCTAAATATATCTTAAACCCCAACACCAACTACAATTCCAGTAAAGTAGCATGAAAGTCTTGTGCAAAGAGATCCCATCTGAGTCCAGCTCCATCACGCAGAAACACCAGCTCCAAAAAAGGGCCATCTGATATGGCAGTAAACCCCATCTGCCATGACCATAGAACCCGTGGGTCTCTTTAGCCCTCAAAGGAACGAATACCTGGGGTTATCTGTCTCTTAGACTCTGCTCAGTTTTGCTTAAGGGCAATCCTTCTGAAAGCCTCCCAACTATTTTTAAAGACTTGTAGCCATATAAACTCATTTCTCCTTTCCATTTCCCCCTTACATTAGGTCAAACAGCATTTTAAAGTCATGTTATTATATGTAGACAGGGATATTCTGCTTATCTCCATTGAACCTTCAATTCAAGGTCATTTTCCAGTTGCATCATCAGTTGGTACTTGGTAGGGATCCCTCGGTGCTAGGGAGGCTCATCCATGCTTGTCATGTCCCACGCTGGGGGGAGGCATTGCATTTACATACTGAGTTTGGCTTCGAGACTGGCCACATTTGAGTAACATGAAGGCTGTCAGGAGGAAATTCCCAGGCACAGTGCTGCTCTAGGACTTGTTCTTATTTCAGGCATATAGGTTCACAAGCATAGTCATTAGTATCATGCTCTCACTGTTGGACCCTCATTCCTTCCTGGTCCTTACCGTTGCACCTGGGGGATTGCTGCTGCTCCCCTAGGGGCCACGACAGAGCACCCCCAGCCAGGCACCCAGTACCCCCCCAGCTGTAGTTTTTAATTGTTGCCACTATGAGTATATCCAAACATTACCATGCACCCTGGACATATGCCCTGTATAGCTCCCTGTCAGCCCTATA
The DNA here is from genome assembly GCF_030445035.2 of Dasypus novemcinctus. NCBI lineage: Eukaryota > Metazoa > Chordata > Mammalia > Cingulata > Dasypodidae > Dasypus > Dasypus novemcinctus. Next base: position 98,189,132 of record NC_080704.1, on the reverse strand, counting down.
TAGCTCCCTGTCAGCCCTATTTATCTCTTCTTTGTGCTCATACTTACCGCCAGCTCATCATAGATTCCACTCCTGCAGACGTAAACTCACATCCTTCCTCCACCCCCCGATTTCCTGTAAGCCTATCTTCCAATCTCTAGTTATCTGAGGCAGCTTGCTTATTTCATATCATTGAGGTCATGTAGTATTTGTCCTTCAATGCCTGGGTTGCTTCACTCAAAATAAGGTTCTCAAGATTCATCCATGTTATCACGTGTGCTTGTAGTGTATTTGTTCTAAAGCCGAGTAGTAGTCCATTGTATGTATATACCACATTTTATTGATCCACTGATCTGTTGATGGGCATTTGGGTCGATTCCAACTTTTGGCAATAGTGAACAATGCTGCTATGAACATTGATGTGCATATATCAGTTTGTGTCCTTGTTTTCAGTTCTGCTGGGTATCTACCCAGCAGTGGTATTGCTGGGTCATATGGCAAATCTATGGTTAGTTTTTTGAGAAACCACCAAACAGCCCTCCAGAATGGTTGGATTCTTCTGCATTCCCACCAGCAGTGGATGAGTGTTCCCATTTCTTCACAACTTCTCCAGCATTTGTATTCTTCTGTTTTTTTCATAGCTGCCAATCTTATGGGAGTAAGATGGTATCTCATTGTAGTTTTGATTTGCATTTCCCCGATAGCTAGAGGTTTGGAGCATTTTTTCATGTGCTTTTTAGCCATTTGTATTTCTTCTTTGGAGAAGTATCTGTTTAAATCTTTTTCCCATTTTTTAAATGGGTTGTTTATCTTTTTATTTTCAAGATATAGGAGTTCTTTATATATGCAAGTTATAAGTCTCTTATTGGATATATGGTTGCCAAATATTTTCTCCCATTGTGTAGGTTCCCTTTTTACTTTCTTGACAAAATCCTTTGAGATGCAGAAGGCTTTAATTTTGAGGAAGTCCCATTTATCTATTTGTTCATTTGCTGCTCGTGTTTTTGGTGTGATATTAATGAAGTCCCATTTCCTATTACAAGGAATTGAAAGTTCTGATATAGAACCTCATATATATAGCCATATAATATTCGATAAAGCCACCAAACCCTCTCAACTGGGAGAGAATGGCCTATTCAACAAATGGTGCCTGGAGAACTGGATAGCCATATGTAGAAGAATGAAAGAGGATTACCATCTCACACCTTATACAAAGATCATTTCAAGATGGATCAAAGACTTAAATACTAGAGCCAAGACCATAAAGATCTTTGAAAGCAGTGTAGGGAAACCTCTACAGGACCTTGTAATTGGAAATGGCTTCATGAATATCACACCAAAAGCACGAGCAGCAAAAGAACTAATAGATAAATGGGACTTCCTCAAAATTAAAGCCTTCTGCACCTCAAAGGAGTTTGTCAAGAAAGTAAAAAGGGAACCCACAAAATGGGAGAAAATATTTGGCAACCATATATCTGATAAGAGACTTATAACTTGCATATATAGAACTCATGTATCTTGAAAATAAAAAGTTAACCCATTTAAAAAATGGGAAAAAGATTTAAACAGACACTTTTCCAAAGAAGAAATACAAATGGCTATAAAACACCATGAAAAAGTGTTCCAAATCTCTAGCTATCAGGGAAATGCAAATCAAAACTACAATGAGATACCATCTTACTCCCATAAGATTGGCAGCTATGAAGAAAACAGAAGAATACAAATGCTGGAGAGGATGTGAAGAAAGGGGAACACTCATCCACTGCTGGTGGGAATGCAGAAGGATCCAACCATTCTGGACAACAGTTTGGCGGTTTCTCAAAAAACTAACCATAGATTTGCCATATAACCCAGCAATACCACTGCTGGGTATATACCCATCAGAAGTGAAAACAAGCGCACAAACCTATATATGTACACCAATGTCCATTGCAGCATTGTTCACTATTGCCAAAAGTTGGAATCAATCCAAATGCCCATCAACAGACGAGTGGATCAATAAAATGTGGTATATACACACAATGGACTACTACTCGGCTGTAAGAACAAATACACTACAAACACATGTGATAACATGGATGAATCTTGAGAACCTTATGATGAGTGAAGCAACCCAGGCATTGAAGGACAAATACTACATGACATCAATGATTTGAAATAAGCAACCTGCCTCAGAGAGCTAGAGACTGGAAAAGAGGCTTACAGGAAATCGGGGGGTGGAGGAAGGATGTGAGCCGACATCTGCAGGGATGGAATCTATGATGAGCTGGCGGTAAGTATGAGCACAAAGAAGGGACAAAATGGGGTCAAGGGGTTGCCTTTGGTGGGGCTTTGCGGGTTTGAGGGGGGCTGGGGATGGGCGGAGGGGTAATATAGCCCAAAAAATTGGGGTGAGGGAGGGGCAACATACGAACATAGGGGAGTGAGTGGTGTTCGTTGAAAGTAAAATGCTGAGAAAATCGTATCAAAATGTAATTAGGAGGGTTACCTGTTTTAGATGCTCAGGGGGTATGGTCTGATGCGGGACAGACTCCGGGGGAATGGCTGAAGGCTCATTTTACCAGGGTGGGTTGTACCATTGGGTAGAGACTCAAGAAGTGAGAGTTGGGGTGGACCCACATCCTGGGGAGGACTAATGCCATCAAATAGAGAGAACTGTATCTCTCGTGAGAAAGGGTGGCTCCCAGGGCATTAGGACAGTTGAGAAAGTCAGGCCCTGAACACTGCTGCAAGTATCTCTGGACATGGCTTCTCGGGAAATGGAGATTGGCTGGTGCTGTGGGCCCCAAGGGGAGGGGAAAATGGATGTGGAAAGGATGGAACCAAGGTAAATGTGGGGGCAAGAGAGGAGTTTCACCAGAGTACACGAGGATGAGTATAAAACATGTAATATTACACCAAAGACATATAGGGGATGACAGACTAATAATGTAAACCACAATGCAAAACATAGGATAACTAAAAAATTTAAAAAACTGTACATCCTAAAGTCTGGACCACATTGTAAGCACAGATGTCACCTTGTTTGAAAGCTATTGTTTCGGAATCTGTACATCAGTTTCAGGAAATATGATAGGAATAAGTTAAAAGATTATCGCTGTGGAAGGGAAAAGGATTTATGGTGGATGTGTGGGAGTACTGTATATTGTATATATGAATTACTGTGATCTAGGACTCTTGTGAAGAGAAGCTCAATAATTAGAAAAAAAGAAAAGAAAAACATAGGATGTAGAAATTTTTCCAAATCAATATGTACTCTGGATCTAACCTTTAAACTCATCACTATATTCCATTTTACTAGTAAGGGAAAGTGACATTATGTTGGGATTCACTTTACAGGAAGTTTTGGATCACAGAGTGGTTCAACAATGGCGGTGGAGGAATACTGATATGGGATGTTATTTACAGGCTATATATGGTTGACAGGGGCATATGTCCAGGGTACATGGTAATGTTTAGATATACTCATAGTGAAAACAATTAAAAACAACAGCTGGGGGTTACTGGGTTCCTGGCCGGGGAGTCTCTGTCATGGTCCCTGGGGGAGCAGCGGCAGTCCCCCTGGTGCAACGGTAAGAACCAGGAAGGAATGAGAGCCCAACAGTGGGCTCCTGATACTAATGGCTATGCTTGTGAGCCTATACACCTGCAATAAGAATAAGGCCTAGAGTAGCATTGTGCCTGGGAGTTTCCTCCTGATAGCCTTCATGTTACTCAAATGTGGCCAGTCTCGAAGCCAAACTCAGCATGTAGATGCAGTGCATTCCCCCCAGCGTGGGACATGGCACCTGGGGATGAGCCTCCCTGGCACCGATGGATCACTACCACATACCAGCTGAAGATGCAACTAGAAAATGACCTTGAATTAAAGGTTCAATGCAGATCAGCAGAATATCCCTGTCTACATATAAACATGACTTCAAAATGCTGTTTGACCTAATGTAAGGGGGAAATGGAAAGGAGAAATGAGTTTATATGGCTACGAATCTCTAAAAAGAGTCAGAAGGAATGCCCTTATGCACAACTGAGCAGAGTCTCAGAGACAGATAAAGTAGATACAACCCCAGGTATTGGTTCTTTTGAGGGCTAAAGAGACCCACGGGTTCTATGGTCATGGCAGATGGGGTTCACTGCCATGTCAGATGGCCCTTCTTTGGAGCTGTTGTTTCTGCGTGATGGAACTGGACTCTGTGGGGATCTCTTTTCACAAGACTTTCATGCTACTTTATTGGAATTGTAGTTGGTGCTGGGGTTTTAGATATATTTAGGGGATTTGAATCTCTGGACTGACAATATGATACCCAAGCCCAGAGCCTCAACAGACTTCAGCTCCTACACTCTGATTTATTGGATTTACCCCATTCAGCTAACATCGAGTTGAAGAAGGTCAACCACCACACCATGGAGCCTAGAGTGTCTACAACTGAAAGCAGGAGGAGTGCATCCAGTATCCATGTGGAATCTTAACCCCCACTTGACATAGATGTGCAATGGACACAACCAATCCAATGTCCACAGAGAAAATGTGGCTTTGGTGTGGGAAGGGTGGCCATGGTGGCTACTGGGTGCGGGGAATGTGGGGAAGAGGTGAGATGGGGAGGCGTTTTTGGAACATGGAGTTGTCTTGGGTGGTGCTTCATGGACAATTATGGGACATTGTGGATCCCCCCAGGGCCCACTGGATGGAGCGTGGGAGAGTGTGGGCTATGATGTGGACCGTTGACTATGGGGTTCAGTGATGCTCAGAGATGTGCTTGCCAGGTACAGTGGATGTGTCGTGATGGTGGGAGAGAGTGCTTCTGTGGGGGGGGTGTGGGGGGTGGGGGTGGTGGGGTTGAATGGGACCTCATATTTTTTGAATGTAATATTAAAAAAAAATAAAAATAAAAAATTTTTTTAAAAAGCCATTTTTTTCGTGAGAGAGGGAAAGAGAAAAGAAAGGCAATAGTTTCAGGAGTGGATAAAAGACAGAAAACAAAACAAAGGTATTAGAAATTATGAATTAGACACTTTGGGGTTCAGAGAAAGGGAGGTGGAATATAGGAGAGACAGTAGATGATGGAGGATATCAAGATGTAAGGGAAAGGGAATAGTGTAGGTAGGCAAAATCAATTCACAGAAGAATGAGGCAATGGAGGATGAGGAAACCCAGCAAATGTGAGGTGTTCCCTGCAGCACCTATTGTATAATTAAGATAAAATAAAATAAGGAGAAAATGAGGGACAAGAGAGAGAAAAAAAAAAGAAGAGAGAAAGAAAAAGAAAGAAAAAGGGGGTGTGTAAAGGGAGGAGAACAAGTAGGGAAAAGGAAAAAAGATATAGAAGAACCACAACAGCAACAACAAAGTAAACCCCTAAATAACTGAAAAAAAAAAGACTTTGGGGGATATGCTGGGAGAAAAGACTAGGGGATAATGCAATGTTAGCAATCAGGACATTAAAAAATAAAAAATAAAATAAAAGTTAAAACAAAACAAAACAAAAAAAGAAAAAACACAAACGTTGAGGGCTAGGACATTCAAGGACCTCAGATGGACCTCAGGGCAAGATGGATTCAGGGATGGAAAGTCTGTGATATTGAAGACTCAAGAGGTGTGAGTCTCTCAGGTGTGGGCCACCAGGGTTTAGGGGACTCAGATCTGGCAACCTCAAATCAATGTTAACAGGGAGCCTGGGAGCACTGCAGTGCAGCACAGCCTTTAGGGATCCCCACAGATGGGTGCCAGCCCTATGGGAGAGGCCACATCTGCAAACTCTAACCTATGTGTTTGAACCCCACAATTCACTCACTCACTTGGGTCTCTTCTGTGGCTATATCACCAATTCGACTTCAGGACAGCTCCCACCCTATAAGCCCCCAGAACGGCCACCTGGGGGTGCCTCTACACTGCAGCCAATTTAATGATGCCAATCAGTAGCCAGGCCCGGCGGTGGGGCTCCAGCCGGAAATGCCAATAACAGAGTCCAAAACCGAAATTCCAACGCTTCACAAAATATTCCCTTAGTCGGCTTCCAGATGTCTCCCACCCTTCCAGTCCCTGAAATAGTCTCCTGGTGATGTCTCTTTATTGTGAACAATTTAAGGCTGCTGCAGATCGGCAGACAGCCTTGGGGGGTGGAGCTCTAGGCGGAAGCACTATTATTTGTGTCTGCAATCAAAAATTCCCTGCCTCGCAATAAAACTCCCGTTTGTCTCCCCAAATCAGTCTGTGAATGCCTCCTGCCCTGTTAGCCCCCCAATAGCCCACTCAGGGCTTATGAATTCCCCAGTACCACAAAGCCTCCAGGAATCACCGCCGCAGGGCCGGTGCCACGGCTCCACCCACCCCTGGAGGGAGCGTCCAGTGCGCAGCTCCCACCTCCGTGTAATAGAGCCTTAATTTTATCTTATACACGAATTTTCTCTGTTATCTTCCTACCAAATCAATGTCCAGACACCTCCTGCCCTACAAAATCCCGAAACAGCCTGGTTCCAAAGAATTTCCAACGCTGCCCAATCACTTCTTTGCAGAAAAGAATATCAGGTGCGCTCACTCAGCCACCATCTTGCCCCGCCTCCCTCTATAATAATATTTGGAGACTTCAATACACCACTCTCAGCATTGGATAGAACATCTAAGCAGAGGAACAATAAAGAAACAGAGAGCTTGAATAATATGATAAATGGACTAAACTTAATAGACATATATAGATCATTGCTCCCTTAAACAACAGGATATACATTCTTTTCAAGTGCTCATGAATTTTTTTCCAGGATAGACCATATGTTTTGTCAGAAAGCAGATCTCAATAAATTAATCAAGATTGAAGTTATACAAAGCACTTTCGCTTGATCTTAATGGAATAAAGTTGGTAATCAACAAAAGGTAGAATAGGGAAAATTCACAAATATATGGAGATTGAAAAGCACATTTGAAGAATTGGTGGGTCAAAGAAAAAATTTCAAAATAAGTGAATAAATATCTCAATATGAATGTAAATGATAACAGAATATATCAGAACCTGTGGGTTGGAGTAAAGGCAGTGTAGAGAGGGAAATTTATGGCCATTGAGGGTGACATTTAAAAGGAAGAAAAAGCTAAAATCAGTGACCAAACTACACAGTTGGAGGAACTAGAAAAAGAACAGCAAACTAATCCCAAAACTAGTAGAAGGAATGAAATGACAAAGATCAAAGCAGAAATAAATGAAATTGAGACCAAAAAAATAGAAAGAATTAACAAAACTAAACGTTCATTCTTCAAGAAGATTAACAAAATTGAGAAACTCTTAGCTAGACTGACAAAGAAAAAAGAAAGGATGCAAGTAAATGAAATAAAAAATGAAAGTGTAGACACTACTATAGACCCCACAGAAATGACCAGATCATAAATGCATAATATGAACAACTTTATACTAAAAAACTAGGCAATGAAAAAGAAACAAAAGATGTAAATTTCTGAAAAGAAGTAAAATTTTTTTCTCTTCATAGATGATATGATCTTATATTTAGACATTCCCAAAAGTATACAACAAAGCTGCAAGAGCTAATAAACAGTTTCAGCTGTGCATCAGGATACAAGATCAATAGGCAAATTCAGTGGTGTCTCTATACACTAGTAATGTGCAATCTGAAGAAGAAGTCAGGAAAGAAAATTCCATTTAACAATAGCAACTAAAACAATCAAATATTTAGGAATAACCTTAACCAAGATGTAAAGCACTTGCATTCAGAAAATTACAATGCATTGTTAGAGTAAATTTTATAAAAACCTAAATAATTGAAAGAAATTCCATGCTCATAGATTGGAAGACTACATATCATTAAGATGTCTATTTGAACAAATTGATATGTAGATTCAATGCAATCACAATAGCCTTTTTTTTAGCAAATGGAAAACAGAATATCAAAATTTTTTGAAAAGGTAAGGGGCCCTGAATAGCCAGAGACATCCTAAAAAGGAAAAGAAAAGTTGTAGGGATCTCACTTCCAGAGTTTAAATCATATTACCTAGCTACAGTGGAAAAACATCATGGTACAGGCATAAAGATAGACCAGTAGGCCTGTGGAACTGAATTGATGGTTCAGAAACAGACATATCTACGGTCAAATGATTTTTGACAAACCTGTCAAACCCACATGGCTTTGGCAGAACTGTCTATTCAATATATGATACATGGGGAACTGGATATCCACAGGTAAAAGAAAGAAAGAGGACCCTGATCTCACAACTTATACAAATATTAACTCAAAATAGTCAAAGACCTAAATATAAAAACAAGAAACATAAAGTTCCTGGAAGAAAATGTAGGAAAACATCTTCAAGACCTGGTGGTACATGGTGCATTTTTAAACCTTACACTGAATGCACAAGCAATGAAAGGAAACATGAATAAATGGTACCTCCTCAAATGTAAACAATTTTGTGATTCTAGGGACTTCATCAAGTGTTCATGGGGCACTGTCACAGTGGTGAGCTTTGAATGAGTAACCAAAAAATGAGTAACCAAAAAAATGAAATTCCCATCCTGGGGAGTTCTGCTGCATTTTCTAATGGGGCAGCAATAATTCCCTGAGTACAGAAGCAGTGCCTAGTGAAGGAGGATGAACCATTGCACAGGGTCCTTGATACTGATGATTGTACTCATGAACCTTTACTTTTGAAATGGAAACTTAGCCTAATAGCATATGTTGCCTAAAAGTTACCTCCTTAGGGCCTCCTTGTTGCAGAAATGTGGCCTGTCTCTAAGCCAATCTCAGCATTTAAACACATTACCTTCCCCACAGCCCGGGACATGACTCCTGGGGATAAGTCTCCCTGGCACTGAGGAATTATTACCAAGTGCTAAATAACAATGCTCTTGGAAAAAGTCTAAGACCAGAAAGGGGAGATGGTAAATACAAATGAGTTCTATGGCTAAGGGATTTTTAAGTAAGTCAGGAGCTCATTCCAGAGGTTACACTTATGCACATCTCTGCAGAATCTCATTGACTGCCACAGTAAATAATGTCTCAAATAGCAGGGCTCCTGAGGGCTCTAGAGACATCCAGACACTATAGTCAGTCCAGAGAGCTTAGCATTTTGGTGCCCTGCCTGTGAGCCCTACCTTGGAATTTATGCTCCCCAGTGTGACAAAGTTGGACTCATTGTGGTTTCCCTACACATGGCTCATTCTATTTGAACTATAGTTAGTTCTAGACTTGACAGGGGTATTTCCAAAAGACTTAAATCTTTGGTCAAACCATGAGCCAGTTGGGCTCTGAATCTCAGCAGAGTTGCAACACCTACACTTCAGTTCATTGGACTCACCCAGGACAAATAACAAGGTGATGATGAACAATACCCGTCCCAAGGATAAGAGAGTATGCAAGTGCAAGCAAAATAGTTCCATCCATTTGTCTCATGGGATATAAGCTCCCTTTAAATTAGAAAGAGAGGGGGTATCACCATTCCAAAACCCTCAATATTGTGGAAAGAACAAGGGACTAAAGTAGATTTACTATTACTCTACTATAGATTTATTGTTATTCTAGCAGTGGAAGAACTTTTATCATTAATGTGGAGGCAATGACCATCAGAGTTTCTGAAGGGAGGGAGAGGGAAAAACAGTTGTAATATGAGGGCATTTTCAGGATACTGGAATTATCCTGCATGGTGTTGCAATTGATGGATACTGGCCATTAAAATTTTTTTATAACTTGCCAAATTGTGCAGAACAGAATTTAAACTATACTGTAAACTGTATTACGTGGTTAGAGGCAATACTTCAATGTGCGTTCATCAATAGTAACAAATATACCACACTAATGAAGGATGTTGTTAATGTAAGGAAGTGTGGAAGGGGAGGGAGTGAGGAATATGGGAATCCCCTATATTTTTATGTAATATGTAATTTAAAGTTTATTTAAAATAAAAAAATAAATAAATAAGGAAAAAACACAAAGAGCTCATCAAGAAAGTGAAAAGGCAGCCCACTCAATGGGAAAATATATTTGGAAACCACATATCCATTAAGGGATTGATTTCCATTCTATATGAAGAGATCGTACAACTGAACTTTAAAACAAAAAGCAACTCTATTTAAAAAATAGGCAAAAGATTCAAATAGATATTTCTCCAAAGAATAAATACAAATGGCAAAAAGCACAGGAAAAGTGTTTTCATATCACAATTTGCTAGAGAAAAGCAAATCAAAATGACAATGAGATATCACCTCACAGAGCTTGGGATAGGCATTATTTAAGAAAAAACAGAAAACATTAAGTGCTGGAGAGGATGTGGAGAAATAGGAAAACCCTTTCACTGTTGGTGGGATGTAAAATGGTGCAGCCTCTGTGGAAGACAGTTTATTGGTTCCTCAGGAAGCTAAATATAGAATGCCTTGTGACCCAGTAATTCCTCTACTAGGATATATTTAGAAATACTGAAAACTGTTACTCAGACATTTGCACCCTGATGTTCATGGAAGTGTTTTTCACAATTGCCAAAAGGTGAAAGCAACCCATGTGTCCATCAACAAAAGAATGGATAAATACAATGTGGCCTATACATTTGATGGAATACTAAACAGCAGTAAGGAGAAATGAAATTGGGCCACATATGATAACATGGATGCATCTTTAAGATATTATGCTAAGTGAAATAAACTAGACACAAAAGGACAAATATTGTCTGGTCTCCTTAATATGAGTAAAATATGAAGAATAAATGCATGGAGTTAACACCTAGAGTATAGGTTATTAGGAACTAAGAGGAGGGCTGAGTCGGATCACTGATGCTTATTGTAAGTATAAGTTTGAATTAATTTCAAAGTAAAAGTATGGAAATGGGCAGAGTTGATGGTAATACCTTATAGTGAGTAGCAGCTGGTTTATAAATGGAGTTATGGCTGAAAAGGGTAGTCTAGGGATGTAAATGTCAATTGAAAGACAGCTAAAGAATTATCTAAGGACTGAATAACACAGTGAACACAGAGGTGGATGAGAATTTTGGTTGATGATACAGATGAAAGAGTGTCCTTCTGTGAGTTAGAGGAAGTATGTCACTATTTCAGGGTGGTGGGAATGTGAAGAAGCATGGGAGAAGTACAGTTGGTGTGATTTATGAACTGTGGTTAACAACAATACGGTAATATTCTTGCATCAATGCCAAAGATTTACTGTGTTGATTATGGGGGGGTATGGAAAAAATTGTGCCAAATGTACATTATGGACCATGGTCAGTGGTAATAATCTTTTTTGTCTTTATTATTTTTAATATTACATTAAAAAAATATGAGGTCTCCATATACCCCCATCACCCTCACCCCACTCCTCCCCCCATAACAACAATCTTCTCCATCATCATGAGACATTTGGTGAATACATCTCTGAGCACTGCTGCACCTCATGGTCAATGGTCCACATCATAGCCCACACTCTCCCACAGTCCACCCAGTGGGACATGGGAGGACATACAATGTCCTGAAACTGTCCATACAGCACACCCAGGACAACTCCAAGTTCCCAAAACGTCCCCACATCTCATCTTTTCCTCCCATTCCCTACCCCCAGCAACCACCATGGCCACTTTCTCCACTCCAATGCCACATATTCTTCGATTACTAATCACAATAGTTCATTAATAGAATATCTCTAATCCATACTCTATTCCTCCACCCTGTGGATCTTGGAATGGTTGTGTCCACTCCACATCTATATCAAGAGGGTGCTTAGATTCCACATGGATGCTGGATGCAATCATTCTGCTTTCAGTTGTAGGGACTCTTGCTTCTCTGGAGTGGTGACTGACCTTCTTCACTTCCATGTTAGCTTAGTGGGGTAAGTCCAATAAACCAGAGTGTAGGAGATGCAAGAATGTTGAGGCTCAGGACTGACTGTCACATGGTCAGGCCAGAGATTCAGGTCCCCTGGGTATACATTAAACACCAGCACCAACCACAGTTCTGGTAAAAGTAACAGGAGAGGCTTGTGGACAAAGATCACATCTGAGTCCAGCTCCATCACACAGAAACACAAACTCCAAAGTAGGGCCAATTGACTTGGCACTGAACTCCATCTGCCATGGCCATAGAACCTGTGGGTCTCTGTAGCCCTCAGAAGAACCAATACCTGCAGTTGTATCTACTTTATCTGTCTCTGGGACTCTGCTCAGGTGTGCATAAGGGCGACCCCTCTGATAACCTCCTGGATCTTTTTGGAGACTCATAGCCATATAAACTCATTTGTCCTTTCCATTTCCTCCTTTGATTCAGGTCAAAAAGCATTTTTAACTCCTGGTATTATATGTAGATCGAGATATTCTGCTGGTCCGAACTGACTCTTTTATTCAAGCTCATTTTCTAGTTACATCATCAGCTGGTACTTGGTAGTAATCCCTTGGCTCCAGGGAGGCTCATCCCCTGGAGTCATGTCCCACACTGCGGGGAAGGCAATGCATTTACATGCTGAGTTTGGCTTCAAGACTGGCCACATTTCATCAACACAGAGGCTCTCAGGAGGTAACTCTTAGGCACCCTGAAACTCTAGGCCTTGTTCTTATTTCAGGTGCACAGTCTCACAAGCATAGTCATTAGTATCAAGGACTCATTGTTGGACCTTCATTCTTTTTTGGTCTTTGCCGTTGCACTTGAGGGATTGTTGCTGTTCCTTTAGGGACTGTGATAGAGCTCCCCTGGCTAGGAATTCAACACTCCCTCAGTTGTTTTTAATTGTATCCACTATGAAAATATCCAAACATTTTTATATACCCTGGATATATGCCCTGTAGAACTCCCTGCCAAATATGTGTCACCTGTAAATAACATTCCACACCAGTATTCCTCCCCTGCCATTGTTGAAATTGGTAATAATCTGATGACAGTATCTCATAATCTGTAACAAATATTCCACCATGGTGTGTTGTGCTGGTGAAGTGATCTATGGCAATTCTACACATGTTCCTGATTGTTTTGTAAGTTCAAACCCTCTGTAATAAAAATATATTTATTAAAAATTAATAGAGTGGGTTGTGGGGGAAAAGCACCAAATGTAAGATATGGAATATAATAAACAGTAATTTTTTTTAAAAAAATTATTTATTTCCCTCCCGTTCTCCACCCACCAGTTGTCTGCTCTCTATGTCCATTCACTGTGTGTTCTTCTGTGTCTTCTTGTATTCTTGTAACCGGCTCCTGGAATCTGTGTCTCTTTTTGTTGCGTCATCTTGCTGCATCAGTTCTCCTTGTGTATGGTACCATTCCTGGGCAGGTTGCACTTTTTTCGTGCTGGGCATCTTTCCTGAGGGTGCAGTCCTTGTGCATGGGGGTTCCCTAAGTAGGGGACACCTCTGCGTGGCACGGCACTCCTTTTGTGCATCCACACTGTGCATGGGCCAGCTCATCACATGGGTCAGGAGGCCCTGGGTTTGAACCTTGGACCTCCCAATTGGTAGGCAGATGCCCTATCCATTGGGCCAAATCCACTTCCCAATCATTTAAAGACGATCTAATACCGTCTTGTTCAAGCACTTCCTAAAAGTTGGACAGAAAAGAACACTACCAAACTCATTCTATGAAGCCAATATCACCTTAATACCAAAACCAGATAATGATGATATGAAAAAAGAAAATTACAGACCAATACAGCTAATGAAAATAGATGGAAAAAGTCCTCAACAACATATTTGCAAACTGAATCCAAAAGCACATTGAAAGAATTATACACCATGATCAATTAGGTTTTATCTCAGGTATGCAAGAATGGTTCAACAAAAAAAAATGAATTAGGGTAATAAACAACATTGATAAATTGAAGAAGAAAAATCACATGATCTTCTTGATTATTGCAGAAAAGGCATTTGACAAAATACAACACCCTTTCTTGATAAAAACAGTCCAAAAGATAGGAATAAAAGTAATCTTTCTCAATATGGTAAAGTGCATATATGAAAAATCGACAGAAAGCATTGAAATCAACAATGAAACACTGAAAGCTTTCCCACTGGGATCAGGAATGAGACAAGGATGCCCACTGTAATGGCTGTTACTCAGTATTGTGCTAGAAGGTCTAGATAGATCAATTAAGCTATATAAAGAAATAAAAGGCAATCAAATAGGAAAGGAAGATGTAAAACATTCACTATTTGCTGATTATATGATCCTATATCTAGAAAATCCTGAAAAATCAACAACAAAGCTACCAGAATTAATAGATGAGCACAGCAAAGAGACGGGATACAAGATTAATATGCAAAAATCAATAGCGTTTCTATACACTAATGATGTTCAATTTGAGGAGCAAGTCAGAAAAAAAACTTCTATTTTTAATAGCCACTAAAAATGTAATATTTAGGAATAAACTTAATCAAATACATAAAAGACCTTTATTCAGAAAACTATAAAACTTTGGTAAAAGAAACCAAAGAAGACTTAAATAAATGGAAGGACATTCTGTGTTTGTGTATTGGAAGACTAATTATTGTTAAGATGTCATTCTATCTAAACTGATTTAAGGATTCAACACAATACCAATAAAAGTCACATCAGCCTTTTTTTTTTGCAGAAATGGAAAAGCCAATTATCAAATTTATCTAATGTAAAGTGCCCCAAATAGCCAAAACTGTCACTAAAGGAATAATCTAATTGAAGGACTCTCACTTCCTGACTTTAAAGCATATTACTTATCTACAGTGGTAAAAACTGCATGGTACTGGCATAAAGTCAGGCAGATTGACCAATGGAACCGAAATGAGAACTCAAAAATAAACCCTCACATCTACAGTGGAGTAATTTTTTTTTACTTCTTTTTTTAAATTTTATTTTATTTTTTTGTCTTTAATTGTTTTTTTTTAATGTTACATTAAAAAAATATGAGGTCTCCATATACCCCCTCACCCCACTCCTTCCTCCATAATAACAACCTCCTCCATCATCATGGGACATTCATTGCATCTCTGAGCACCACTGCACCTCATGGTCACTGGGTGGACTGTGGGAGAGGGTGGGCTATGGTGTGGACGACTGATCATGAGGTGCAGTGGCATAATTTTAGAGAAGGCAGTCAAGCCCGAACAGCTGGTCCAGAACAGTCTGTTCAATGAATGGTGCTGGCATTGGATAGCCATATCCGAAAGAAAGAGGACCCCTATCTCACACCTTATACAAAAATTAACTCAAAATAGAACAGAGACCTAAATATAAAAGCAACAACCATAAAATTCCTATAAGAAAATGTAATAAAACATCTTCAATATCTTGTGGTAGGTAGTAGTTTCTTAAAACTTATACCCAACGCATGAGCAACAAAAGAAACAATAGATAAGTAGGACCTCCTCAGAGTTAAACACTTAAAAAAGAATGGGGGTTGTAGAGTGGCGACTGGGGTATATGGGAACATCTTATTTTTTTAATGTAATATTTTGTGTGATCTATAAACTTTTTAAAAAGATAAGAAATAAAATAAAATTTAAAAAAATAAGCTGGAAAATAATCTAGGGACTGAAAAACATAGTGAACCCTTTGTAGGATGAAGATTATGGTTGATACTACAAATATAAAATGTACTTCTATGAGCTAGAACAAATATATGTCACAACTACAAAGGGGTAAGAATATGGAGATTCATGGGAAAATACAATTACTGTAACTTATGGACTATAGTTAACAGTAATATTGTAATTTTCTGACATCAGTGTCAAAGAAGGTACTGTGTTAATAATGGGGAGTGGGGTGGGAAAAGATAACAAGTGTATGTTATAGACCATAGTTAGTGGTAATAGTCTGACGATGTTCTCTCATAATCTGTAAAAAAATGTTCTGCAACAATGCACGGTGCTGGTGGAGGGGTGTTATATCGAAATTCTTTCCATTGTGCATGATTGTGTTGTAAGTTTGCAAATTCTGTAATATATATATAATTTTAAAAAGAATGAAGCACTTTTGCATCTCAAAGGACTTGGTTAAAAGGGTGAAAGGGCAGCTGATTCAATGTGAGAAAATATTTGGCCATCATATATCCAATAAGGCTTAATATCCATGATATTTAATGAGATCATATAACTCTACAATAAAAAGAAAAACTATCTGATTAAAAAATGGGCCAAAAACTTGAAAAGACAATTGTCCAAAGAAATATAAATGGTGAAGATGCACATGCAAAAATGTTCAACATCATTAGTGATTAGGGAAAGGCAAATCAAAACTGCAATGAGAAATCATTTCACATATATTAGATTGGTCACTATGTAAAAGTCAGAAAACTAAATGTTTGAGAGAATATGGAGAGATAATAATGCTTATTCACTTTTGGTGGGAATGTAGAATGTACAACTTTACATTCATTGTGATGGAATCTTTGGCAGGTCCTAAGGAAGTTTAATATAGACTTGCCATGTGACCTGACAATACCATTACCATGTATATTTCCAGAAAAACTGAGAGCAGTTACATGAATAGAAATCTGCACACTGATGTTCACTGCAGCATTATTCATGATTGCCAAAAGTTAAGACAATTCAGGTGTCTGTCATATAATGACTGGATAACCAAATTGTGGTAAATACACATAAGGGAATATTATGTAGCAGTAAGAAGAAATGAAGTCATGAAGATAGGGAAACTTGGATGAACTTCCAGGATATTATTCTGAGTGAAGCAAGCCAGACACCAAAGGATAAATACTGTATGATTGTTCTGTAATAGAATAAATATATTATATAAATTCATAGACTTAATAATTAGAATGTAGATTACAAGGAAATAAAAATGAAGGTAGAGAATGGAAAGCTGAGGGTTAATCTGTGCAGAATTGGTTAAAAGGTTGCTTGTAAATCTTTGGAAATGAATGGAAATGGTGAGATCACTTTTTGCTGTTTGTGACTAGCAGAGGTTGTATATGGGTATAATACTGGTTGAAAGGAAAAGTCTAAGGACATGTGTATTACTGGAAGGAAAGCTAAAAAATGTAACATGAGACTGTGTAACAGTGAAACCTAATGTAAAACAGGATTATGGGTGATAGTGAATATATAAGACTGTTTTACAAAATGTAGATACAAATATAACAGAGAGAGGGAAACAGGAACATAACATTGAACAGGAAGCATAGTGAGATTGAGGAGTGATGAGTTTTGTTTATTTGGTTGGTTTTTGTTTATTATTATTATTATTACTGGAATACTGAAAATGCTCTAAAATTATTGAAGTGATGAATCCACAACTATGTGATTATACTGAGTAGCATTGATTGTACACTTTGGATGGTTTTTTGCTTTATTAATATGTATCAATAAAATTTATTTGCTAAAAAAACAACCAATAGAAAGGAAGAAAATATTTAAACCATATATATGATAACGGTCTAAAATCCTAAATATATAAAAATCTACAAGTAAACAACAAAAAGACAAACAACCCAATTAAATATGCACACAGGAACTGAATAGACAGTTCTCCAAATAAGATATACCAATGGTCAATAAGTACATGAAAAGATGTTCAACATCATTAGCCACTAGGGAAATGCAAGTTAAAACCACATAGAATTACTACCTCATACAAGAACAAGTGTTGGAAATGATGTGGAGAAATAGGGACTTTTGTTCATTGTTGGTAATAATGTAAAATGGCCACTGTAGAAAAGAATTTTGTGGGTCCTAAAAAGTTAAACATATAACTACCATATGATGTGGCTTCTAAGTGTATAAAAAAAACTATTGAAAGAAGGGCTTGGGCAGATATTTGTACATGATTGTTCATAGCATCATTATTCACAATAGCCAAATATACAGCAGCAGATGAATGAATAAACAAAATGTGGTATATACATGCAAGGGAAGAATACTCAGCCTTAAAAGGAATGAAATTCTTGATACATGATCCTTCATCAATGAACTTTGAAGACACCATGTTAAATGAAATAAGCCAGACATAAGGAGACAAATATCATATGATTCCACTTATATGAAATAAGCAGACTATGAAAACTGGAGACAGAAAGTAGGGTACACATTAGCAGGATTTGAGTCTGGTGATGGAGGAAGAATAGGAATTTAATTCATAATGAGTGTGGGATTTCTGCTTGGGGTCCTGGGAACATTCTGTTACTACAAAGTGGTGAGTGTAGCCTAGCACTGTGAATGTGACTAATCCCACTGAAAGCTTCTGGGTGGTGGTGGTGGTAATGTTTATGTTGAATGTATGTGTCTACAATATATAAAAAAATAATGACTAAAGAGATCATGGCAATTAAATGCCATATATGATCCTGAACTGGATATAATGTAAGAGAAAAGACTCAAAGGCACATTATTTGGACATATCAAAAAATTGAATTATAAACAGTAAACTTTTTATCAATGTCAAAATTTCTTGAACTTGATAAACGTAATTAGATGATTGCATAAGTGAATATCCTCGTTCTTACAAAATGTACACGGAAGTATTGTGTTCAAGGAATATGATGTATACATTCCACTCTCAAAGGTTTAGAAGATCTAAAACAGAGATAGATTGATAGATGAGCAAATAAAATAGAGAGAAAGAGACCGATACATGGATATATAGATGAATAGTTGACAGAATGAATGGCAAATGTGTCAAAATGTTACAAGTTGGTGGATCTGAGTATCTGGGAGAGGGCCATGATGGTATTCTTTGTATGGGGTTTTAATTATTTTTGCTACTGTCCTGTGAATTTGAAATTGTTGCAAAGGAAAAAGTTAAAAATAAATGAATAGAGATGAAGTACTAGTAAAATACTATCAGAGCTAGTCAATGAATTCAGTTAAGTGCATGATATAATATCAATATATGAAAATCAGTTGCAATTCTGCACATTAGCAATGTGCAATATGAAATGAAATTTTAAAAATTCCATTTACAATAAAGGAAAATAAAATACTTTGGAAAATTTTAACTAAAATGCTACAAGATTTGCTCTTTGGAAATGGCAAAATAATTTTGGAAGAAATTTTAAAAGATTTAAATAAATGGAATAGCATCCAATGTTCACAAATTTGGAAGAAATAATATTGTTAAAGTAACAATACTACCCTAAATGATCTACAGAGTCACAGCAACCCCTATCAAAATCCCAACTGCCTGACTTTTAGAAGCAGACAAGCTGACCCTAAAATTCACTTTGAATTTCAAGGAAAACAGAAGAGCCAAAACAATCTTGAAAAAGAACAAAGGTAGAGAACTCACATTTCCCAGTTTCAAATTTTACTCCCAAGCTATGGTAATCAAGACAATGTTTCACTGGCATAAAGATATATCTACAGACCAATGGGATAGAAATGATAGTCCAGAAAAAAAAAACTCATATTTATGGTAAATGGGATTTTGACAAGTGTTCCAAGGCCATTCAATACAAAAAGAATAGTCTTTTCAACAGATAGTGTTGATACAGCTGAATTTTGATTTGTAAAATAAAGAACCTGCCCCTTTACTTCACCCTATACACAAAAATTAATTCAAAATTGATCAAAGACTTAAACATAAAAGCTAAAATAATCAAACTATTAAGGAAACAGAAGAAAATCCATGTGACCTTGGATTAGGCAATGACTTGTTGGATATGACAAAACGAGTACAAGCAATCAAAGGAAAAAAACAGATATAAAAGGTATAATAGATTTCATCAAAATAAAAAAATGCACATCAAAGGACACTATAAAAATTGTGAAAGCACAATCCACAAAATGGGAGAAAATATTTGCAATTTATGTACCTTATATGAGTCTAGTATCCAGAACATAGAATTCTTATGACCCAACAATAAAAAGCCAAATAATCTTATTAAAAATGGACAAAAGACTTGAACAGACATTTCTTCAAAGAATATATACCAGTGATCAATAAGCACATATGTGCTCAGCATCATTATTAATTAAGGAAATTCAGATGAAAAATTACAATAACATACCACTTCACACCCACTATGATGATGATGATAATAATAATAATAAAAAATGGATAATAAGAAATGATGATGAGAATGTGGAGAAATCAAAACCCTGATACACTGGTGATGGGAAAGGAAAATAGTGCATCCATTGTAGAAAATAAGTTGGTGGTTACTGAAAAAATTAAACATGCAAAATTACCAAATAACCCAAAAATTTCACTCTTAGGTGTTTATACGAGAGAATAGAATATATATGTTCACAAAAATTTGTACACGAATGGTCACTGCAGCATTATTCATAACAGTCAAAAGTGGAAACAACCCAAGAGAGTATTCACAGATGAATGGATAAACAAATCTATATCCATAGAACTGAATATTATATAGCTATAGTAAGGAATGAGGTATTCTTATATGGCAAAACATGAATGAACTTTGAAAACATTATTCTAAGTGAAAGGAGGCAGACACCAAAGATCACATACAGCATGACTCCATTTATAATAAATGTTCATATAAATCAGTATAAATGTCTATGTAAATCCACATTAGGGTTTCCAAAGTCTTCCAGCTTCTTCCTGTGACTTTTTCTGGTTTCTGGCTTTTCTCTATAAGGCATCCATTAATGTGGATTAAAGGCCACCCTGACTCAGTTTGGCCACACCTAACAGAATTATCTAAATTGCTATTCAGAAACAAGTTTACACTTTAACTCATAATACAGCTTAAAGGGATATGTTTTAAAAAAGGGGTTGCCACCACAGGAATGTAGATTAAGATTAAGAGCATGCCATTTTTTGGGATGAATGTTTCAGTCTACCACAAAGTATAACTGATATATTTGTGTATGTGAGTGTGTATAGATTCTGTGCATAAGAAATAAATAGAAACATAGTTGTAAATAAATTGTTTACACAATTTTTATACAATCTTTTTCTTACCAATGATGCATACATTATTACGCATCAATATATTTTAATATTTTAATGGTTTATATAATTTATCAATTTTATAAGTCAAAAGTAAAAGTTTCCCTAATTTGAGAATTTTAGGTTTTATTTGACTTTTTCTTAATTATAATGGTTTTGCAATAAACATTTTCTTTAAGCTAGAACTCAATAAGTAAATTTTCCAATATAATAACTTCAAGCTTTTTTCATACTAGTGATTATTTCCTAAGACCATATAAAATTTTACAATACTGCCAGAAAAGTGCCTATTTTTAGTACATTTACCAGTGTTGTTGAGTCTTATCAGCATAAGAAAAGTTTTCCCAATTAACAAATAAAGCAAAGTATACATTTATTTCATACAATTTTTTCTTAGAGATATTGAACATTATTTATGTAGTTAATTGTTAGCTATATTGTGTATTAGTGGGTCTATTTGTGTGCTTTGTAAAAATTTTTAAAAATGATTTGGAAATTCCTGTCATAGCACTAATTCTGTTCTTCTACACAATGGTAATACTATTTTCCTTTATGTTATTTTCAAAACATACAAGCATAGATTTAAGGAATGGAAGCTACCTACAAATATTTGTGGTTGGATTATAATTTAGAGGGAAGAAGGAAAATCACTATGGCTCCAAGTGGACTTTTCTTTTTCAGGTTCTCCAATGACCCTCTAATTACCAAAACAAATGTGAAATTTATATAGTAAAATATTGACTAAATAAAAATAAATGCAAGGACAATTTTGGAGTGGAAGGAGGAAACCTCCCTGGAAAATCTAATTAAGAAAAATAAAATAGTTAAAGAAAGAAAAAATAAAGGAAGGAAGAGGAAGAAAATATGTAAGATTAAGTCTAAGAAATTATAGAAAAGAATCAAAGAGAGGTTTCTTAAAATAAAAGTCTTCTATATACAAATTTCTACTAAAGATTTTGACACATTGAAGGAATCAATTCTCTGGAAAAACTCAAATTGCTAAAATTACCCAAAGATATATAAAATGAAGAGATCAGTGGCTCTAGAAAAAAACATAAAGAGCTGCAAAAGAATTAGTTCTAAAAACGTCTACTGACATAGTTTTCTATTGGAGTTCCTTCAGTATTTCAGTTTTGTTTTTAAGAGAAAAAATTCCAGAGCACAGAATAAAATGGAACAATTCTCTATTCATATTATTAATATAGCAAAATTCTGATACTCAAACCTGACAAGAAATAAACTGATAAATTATACTTCTGAATATTGATGCAAATAATTCTATATAAAATATTATTAATAAAATCTAGGAGTAGCTTAAAAGGATAATATATCATTAATATGTATATTTTATACAAGTAATGCAATGATGTTTGAGTAGTATCAAATAATCACATTATTGAAAGCTATTGTCTCAGAGTCTGTACATCAGTTTTAGTAAATATGATATGAATAAGTTAAAAGATTATCGCTGTGGAAGGGAAAAGGTTTTATGATGGATGTGTGGGAGTACTGTATATTGTATATATGAATTACTGTGATCTAAGGCTCTTGTGAAGAGAAGCTCAATAATTAGGAAAAAAGAAAAGAAAAAGATAAGATGTAGAATTTTTCCAAATCAATATGTATTCTATATCTAACCTTTAAACTCATCGCTATATTCCATTTTACTAGTAAGGGAACCTGACATTATATTGGGTGTCACTTTTCAGGAAGTTTTGGATCACAGAGTGGTTCAACAATGGCAGTGAAGAAATACTGGTATGGGATATTATTGCCAGGCAATATATGGTTGACAGGGAGTTATACAGGGCATGTGTCCAGGGTGCATGGAATATACTCATAGTGGAAACAATTAAAACCAACAGCTTGGGGGGGACTGGGTTCCTGGCTGGGTGGGGCTCTGCCATGGTCCCTAGGGGAGCAGTGGCAGTACCCCAGGTACAATGGTAAGGACCAGGAAGGAATGAGGGTCCAACAGTGAGCCCCTGATATTAATGACTATGCTTGTGAGCCTATACACCTGAAATAAGAACAAGGCCTAGAGCAGCACTGTGCCTAAGAGTTCCCTCCTGACAGCCTCCGTGTTACTCAAACGTGGCCGTCTCAAAGCCAAACTCAGCATGTAAATGCAATGCCTTCCCCCGAGCATGGGACATGACACCACGGATGAGCCTCCCTGGCACCGATGGATCACAACAAAGTACCAGCTGATGACATAACTAGAAAATGACCTTAAATTAAAGGTTCAATGCGGACCAGCAGAATATCCCTGTCTACATATAATAACAGGAGTTAAAAATGCTCTTTGACCTAAAGTAAGGGGGAAATAGAAAAGACAAATGAGTTCATATGGCTATGAGTTTCTAAAAAAGAGTCTGGAGGTTGCCAGAAGGATTGCCCTTATGCACACCTGAGCAGAGTCTCAGAGACAGATAAAGTAGATACAACCCCAGATATTGGTCCTTTTGAGGGCTAAAGAGACCCACAGGTTCTAGGGTCATGGCAGATGGGGTTCACTGCCATGCCAGTTGGCCCTTCTTTGGAGCTGGTGTTTCTGTGTGATGGAGCTGGACTCAGATGGGATCTCTTTTCACAAGACTTTCATGCTACTTTACTGGAATTGTAGCTGGTGCTGCGGCTTAAAATATATCTAGGGGATTTGAATCTCTGGACTGACAATATGATAGCCAGGCCCTGAGCCTCAACAGACTTCAGCTCCTACAGTCTGACTTATTGGACTTACTCCACTCAGCTAACATGGAGTTGAAGAATGTCAACCACCACACCATGGAGCCTAGAGTGCCTACAACTGAAAGCAGGAGGATTGCATCCAGTATCTATGTGGAATCTAAACCCCCCTTGACATAGACGTGGAATGGACACAACCAAGCCAAGTTCCACAGGAAGGAGGAATACAGTAAGGATCAGAGTGGTCTTAATGATATTCTATTCATGAACTATTGTGGTTAATAATCGAGAAAATGTGGCATTGATGTGGAAAAAGTGGCCATGGTGGCTGCTGAGTGCAGGGAAGAGGAGGAAGAGAAGAGATGTGGAGGCATTCTCGGGACTTGGAGTTGTCCTGGGTGGTGCCCCAGGGACAATTGCTGGATGTTGTATGTCCTCCCATGACCCACTGGATGGAATGTGGGAAAATGTGGGCCATGGTGTAGAACACGGGACATGGGGTGCAGCGATTCCCGGAGATGTACTCACCAGACACAATGGATGTCACATGATGATGGGGGAGAGTGTTACTGTGGGGGGAGTGGTGAGGTGGGGGCGGTGGGGGCGAATGGGGACCTCATATTTTTTTAATGTAATATCTTTTTAAAAAATGAATAAATTGAGTAGAATTTGGAAAAAAATAAGATGTAAAAGACTTATACACAGAAAATGACACAACTCTGTTAATGGAAAACAAAGAAAACTTTAAAAAATGGAAGAATACTCCTGTCCATGGATGGGATGACTAAATATCATTAGAGTGTTTATATAACCCAAACTAGCAAAGAGATTTATTGCAATTCCAGTAAAAATCAATACAGTCATTATTACTGAAATGGAAAACCTATGAAGTTTAGTTAGAAGAGCAAGAGGTCCTTAATAGCCAGACATATTGATAAAGAAAAATGAAACTGAAGGTATCACACTAACTGACTTATAAAACATACTGCAAAATTACAGTGGTCAAAACTGCATGGCTGCACCTCAAAGGAGTTTGTCAAGAAAGTGAAAAGAGAGCCTACACAATGGGAGAAAATATTTGGTAACCATATATCTGATAGGAGACTTATAACCTACATATACAAAGAACCCCTTTATCTCAAAAATAAAAAGACAAAAAATCCATTTTAAAAATGGGAAAAAGATTTAAACAGAGACTTCTCCAAAGAAGAAATACAAATGACTAAAAAGCACATGGAAAAATGCTCCAAATCTCTAGCTATTAAGGAAATGCTAATCAAAACTACAATGAGATACCATCTTACTCCCATAAGATTGGCAGCTGTGAAAAAAACAGAAGACTACAAATGATGGAGAGGATGTGGAGGAATGGGAACACTCATCCACTGCTGTTGGGAATGCAGAAGGATCCCGCCATTCTGGAGGACAGTTTGGTGGTTTCTCAAAAAACAAACTACAGATTTGCCATGTGACCCAGCAATTCCACTGTTGGGTATATACCCAGTAGAACTGAAAACAAGGACACAAACCAATAAATGCACACCAATGTTCATAGCAGCATTGTTCACTATTGCCAAAAGTTGAAATCAACCCAAATGCCAATCAACAGATGAATGGATAAATAAAATGTGGTATATACGTACAATGGAATACTACTCGGCTTTAAGAACAAACACACTACAAACACATGTGATAACATGGATGAATCTTGAGAAACTTATGTTGAGTGAAGCAACCCAGGCATTGAAGGACAAATACTACATGACCTCAATGATAGGAAATAGGTAAACCAAGCTGCCTCAGAGAGCTAGAGACCGGATGATAGACTTAAAGGAAATTGGGGGGTAGAGGAAGGATGCAAGCTGACACCTACATGGGTGAAATCTATGATAAGCTGGAGGTAAGTATTTGAAAAGTAAGGGATAAAACGGGGGCATAGGGTCACCTTTGGGTGTGGCTTTGTGGGCTTGAGGGGGGCTATGGATGGGAGGAAGGTTAATATTGCCCAAGAAATTGGGGAGAGGGTGGGGGAACATATGATCATAGGAGATAGTCAGGTATTTGGCTGAGAGTATAATGCTGGGATAATTTGTTAAAAAATATAATAAAGGTTACCTGTTTAAGATAAATAAAGGGGATAATCTGATACAGGACAGGCTTCTTGGGAGTGTGTGAGTGCTAATTTTGCCATAGTGGATTGTATCATTGGACAGAGACCCATATAATGAGAGTGAAGGTATACCCACATCTTGGGGAGGACTGATGTACTCAAATAGAGGGAATTGTATCTCTTGAGAGAAATGGTGGCTCCCAATGTGTTAGGGCAGTTGAGTATGTCAAGCCCTCAACACTGTTGCAAGTATCTCTGAACATGGCCCTTCAAGCAATGAAAATTGACTGTCACTATGGGTCCTAAGGGGAGAGGGAGAGAGGTAATGAATAGATGGAATCAATGTAACTGTGTGGGCAATAGAAGTGTACCACAAGAGTACACAAGGATGGATATAAGACTTGTTAAATTACTCCAAAAATGTATAGGGGCTGATAGGCTAAAATGTAAATCATAATGTAAAACATAAGATAACTAAACATTTAGAAAATTGTATAGTCTAAAATATAAACCACAATGTAAACCCAAATGTTACCTTGTTTGAAAGCTATTGTCTCCATATCTGTACATCAGTTTCAGTAAATACAGTATGAACATGTAAAAAGATTATTGCTGTGGAAGGGAAAAGGGTTTTATGTTGGATATGTGGGAATACTGTATATTGTATATATGAATTACTGAGATCTAAAACTTCTGTGAAGATAAGCTTAATAATTAGGAAAAAAAATAAAAGAAAGGACATAGACACTGAGGAAAAGACAGAAGAAGTTGCCTTGCCAATGTGCATACAGGGCAACACTTATTGCAGTGATGGGAGGCAAAACATCAAAAACAAAGCTTTCACATTTTTTAATGTTTTGTTACCCCAATTAATTTTTACCTTAATTTTTCTAAATTAATATGTATTCTATATCTAACCTTTAAACTCATCACTATATTCCATTTTACTATTAATGGAACTTGGCAATATATTGGAGTTCATTTTTGAAGAAGTTTTGGATCACAGAGAGTTTCAACAATGGCAGTGGAGGAATACTGGTGTGGAATGTTATTGACAGGGGACACATGGTTGGCAGGGATTTCTACAGGGCATATATCCAGAGTACATAAAAATGTTTGGATATTTTCATAGTGGTTACAATTAAAAGCAACAACTGAGGGAATGCTGAGTTCCTAGCCAGGAGAGCTCTATCACAGTCCCTACAGGAACAGCAATACTCCCCCAAGTGCAACAGCAAAGACTAAAAAAGAAGGAAGGTCCAACAATGAGCCTTTGATATTAGTGACTATGCTTGTAGGCCTGTGCACCTGAAATAAGAACAAGGCCTAGAGCTGCAGGGTGCCTTAGAGTTACCTCCTGAGAGTCTCCATGTTGCTGAAATGTGGCCAGTCTCGAAGCCAAACTCAGCATGTAAATGTGTTGCCTTCCCCCCAGTGTGGGACATGATTCTGGGGATGAGCCTCCCTGGCACTGAGATATTACTACCAAGCACCAGCTGATGATGTAACTAGAAAATGACATTGAATAAAAGGGTCAACTTGGACCAGCAGAATATCTCAGTCTACATATAACACCAGGAGATAAAAATGCTTTTTGACCTGAATCAAAGGGGGAAATGGAAAGGACAAATGTGTTTATATGGCTATAAGCCTCCAAAAAGATCCAGGAGGTTATCAGAGGGGTTGCCCTTATACACACGTGAGCACAGTCCCAGAGGCAGGTAAAGTAGATACAACTGCAGGTATTGGTTCTTCTGAGGGCTGCAGAGACTCACAGGTTCCATGGTCATGGCAGATGAAGTTCAGTGCCATGTCAGTTGACCTTACTTGGGAGTTTGTGTTTCTGTTTGATGGAGCTGGACTCAGATGTGATTTTTGTCCACAAACCTCTCCTGTTACTTTCACTGACACTGTAGTTGTTGCTGGTGTTTAATGTATACCCAGGGGACCTGAATCTCTGGACTGACCATATGAGAGCCAGGCCCTGAGCCTTAACAGACTTGCAGCTCCTACACTGTGGTTTATTGGACTTACCCCACCCAGCTAACATGGAGGTGAAGAAGGTCAACCACCACACCAGGGAGCCAAGAGTGCCTACAACTGAAAGCAGGTGAATTGCATCCAGCATCCATGTGGAATCTAAGCACCCTCTTGATATAGATGTGGAGTGGAAACAGTCATTCTAGAGTCCCACAGGATGGAGGAATAGAGAATGGATTAGAGTGGACTTACTGATATTCTATTCATGAACTATTGTGATTAGTAATAGAAGAATATGTGGCATTGGTGTGTAGAAAGTGGCCATGGTGGCTGCTGGGAGTAGGGAGTGGGAGGAAGAGATGTGATGTGGGGGCATTTTTGGGGGTTGGAGTTGTCCTGGTTGGTGATGCAGGGACAAGTTATCAGACATTATATGCCCTCCCATGGCCTACTGGTTGGACTGTGGGAGAGTGTGGGCTATGATGTGGACCATTGACCATGAGGGGAGTAGAGGAATCTTCTGAGCTGACACCTACATGGGTGTATTCTAAGATAAGGTGGAGGTAAATATTTGTACAGGGAAGGGATAAAATGGGGGAGTAGGGGATACCTTTAGGAGGGGCTTTGAGGGCTTGAGTAGGGCTAGGGATGGGAGGATGCATCAGATGGCCCAAGACACTGGAGGAGAGGGGGGAATCATTTTAACATAGGAGATTGTCAGGTATGTGGTTGAAATTATAATGTAGAGAAAACTCTTTAGAAAATATAATACAGAAGGTGACCTGTTTAAGATGCTTAAGAGTGGCATCTGACACAAGGCAAGCTTCTAGGGAGTGTATGAGTGCTCATTTTGTCATAGTGGGTTATATCATTGGGTGGAGACCCATACAATGTGAGTGAAGGTATACCCACATCCTGGGGAGGACTGATGTTCTCAAACAGAGG
Source organism: Dasypus novemcinctus (assembly GCF_030445035.2). Classification (NCBI taxonomy): domain Eukaryota; kingdom Metazoa; phylum Chordata; class Mammalia; order Cingulata; family Dasypodidae; genus Dasypus; species Dasypus novemcinctus. The sequence goes on along the minus strand of NC_080704.1, from coordinate 98,160,635 downwards.
GAATTGTATCTCTTGAGAGAATTGGTGGCTCCCAATGGGATAGAACAGTCCAGTATGTCAGGCCCTCAACATTGTTGCAAGTATCTCTGAATATCGTCCTTTAAGTAATGAAGATTGATTGTCATGGTGGGCCCTGAGCAGGGGAGAAAAGAGTTGTTGACTACATGGAATCATTGTAACTGTGGGGAAATGGAAGTGTTCCACAAGATCATTCAATGATGGATATAAGATACATTGAATTACACCAAAACTGTATAAAAGTCTATAGGCTAAAATGTAAACCATAATGTAAAACATGTGATAACTAAAAATTTAGAAAATTGTATAGTCTAAAATATAAACCATAATGTAAACCCAAATGCCTGTTTGAAAGCTATTGTTTCAATATCTGTTTTTCAGCTGCAGCAAATATAATATGAACATGCAAAAAGATTATTGCTGGGAAAGGGACAAAATGTTTGATGTTGGATATTTGAGAGGACCATATATTGTATATGTGAATTACTGTGATCTAAAATTTATGTGAAGACAAACTTAATAATTAGGAAAAAAGAGAAAGAATATAGACACTGAGGAAGAAATGGAAGGAATTGCCATACCATTGTACATAAAGGGCATCACCTACAGTAATGATGAAAGGCAAAATGTCACACACAAAGTTCTCTCATTTTTTCATTTTTTGATGCTCAAATTTACTTTTCCTTTATTTTTTGTAAATTACTAAGTATTCTATATCTAACCTTAAAACCCATCAATATATTCCATTTTACTCTTAATGGAACCTGGCAATATATTGGGCTTCTGTTTTGAAGAAGTTTTGGAATACAGAGAGTTTCATATATGGTAGTGGAGGAGCACTTGTGTGGGTTGTTATTGGTGGGGGGCACGTGGCTGGGAAGGAGTTCTCCAGGGCATGTATACAGAGTGCATAGAAATGTTTGGATATTTTCATTGTGGTTTCAGTTGGAAACGACAGATGAGAGAGTGCTGAGTTCCTGTCCAGGAGAGTTCTATGATATTCCCCAATGGAACAACAACAATCTCCCAAGTGCAATGGCAAAGACCAACAAAAACGGATGCTCCAATGATGAGCCCTTGATAGGGGGGCTCTTACTATGAGTCTGTGTGCCTTAAATATGAACTAGGCCTAGAGTTGCAGGGTGCCTAAGAGTTACCTCTTGAGAGCCTCCATGTTGCTCAAATGTGGCCACTCTCTAAGCCAAACTCAGGATGTAGATGCATTGCCTTCCCCCAAGCATGGTCCATGACTCCTGGTGATGATCCTCTCTCCCACCGAGGGATTACTACCAAGCACCAGCTGATGAGATAACTAGAAAAAGACCTTGAATAAAGGTGTCAACTCAGACTGGCAGAATATCTCAGACTACATGTAATATCAGGTGTTAAAAACTGCTTTTGACTTTAGGTAAAAGGGAGAAATGGAAAGAACAACTGAGTTTATATGGCTATGAGTCTCAAAAAAATTGTTGGGAGGTCAGCAGAGGGGTGATGCTTATGCACACCTCATCAGGGTACCAGAGACAGCCAAGGTAGATGGAAACCCAGGTGTTGGTTCTCCTGAGGGCTGCAGATACCCAGAGGATCTATGGTCATAGCAGATGGCTCTGGAATTCATGGCTATGTCAGTTGGCCCTACTTTGTAGTTTGTGTCCTGTGTGTGATGGAGTTGGACTCAGATATGACTTTTCTACACATGCCTCTTCTCTTATTTTACTGGATCTGTGGTTGGTGTTGGGGTTGGTATATACTCAGGAGACCTGAATCTCTGGACTGTCCAAGTGGACAGCCAGGCCCTGGGCCTCAGCAGACTTGTGGCTCCGACTCTCTGGTTCTTTGGACTTACCCTGGCCAGATGACAGGGAGGTGAAGAGGATCAACCATCACACCAAGGAGATAAGAGTGCCTACAGCTGCCAGTAGGATAATTACATCCATCATCCATGTTTAATCTAAGGCCCCTCTTGATGTAGAGGGGGACTGGACATAACCATCCCAGGGTCCACAGGATGGAGGAATAGAGTGTGGATTGGAGTGGACTTACTGGTGTTCTACTGGGGAACTATTGTGATTAGTAAGGGAAGAAATTGTAATAGTGATGTGGAGAGGTTGGCCATGGTGGCTGCTGACGGTAGGGAGATCGAAGAAGAAGAGCTGTTGTGTGGGGGCATTTTCAGAATTAGAGTTATCCTGAATGGTGCTGCAGGGATGGATGCTGGATATTGTGTGTCCTGCCATGGACAAAAATGTTGACTATAATGTGGACGACTCTCCATGCAGTGCAGCGGTGCTCCAGAATGTATTCTCCAGGTGCAGTGGATTCCACGATGATGGAAAAGGTTGTTAATGTGGGAGGGCCAGGGTGGGTGGGATGGGAGGTATATGGGGACCTCATATTTTTTTAATGCAACATTTAAGAGAAAAGAAGAAAAAAACGCCCTCAGAAACATAGAACAAGACTTCTAAAGCTTATAGATGAATTCAATAAAGTTGTAGTTTATAAGATCAATGTTCAAAAAGTGATAGCATTTCTGTACACCAATAATGAGCAATCTGAGTAGGAAATCAAGAAAAAAATATCAATTTACAATAGCAATTAATAGAAAAAAATACCTGAATAAATTTAACTAAAGATGTAAATGACTTATGTGTGGAAAACTAGAAAATACTGTTAAAGAAATCCAAGAATATCTAAATAAATGGAAGAATATAACCTTTTCATGGATAGGAAGACTAAACATCATAAGATGTCTATCCTACAAAAACTGATTTACAGATTTAATTCAATCTCAATAAAAATTACTACATATTTTACTGAATTGGAAAAGCTAACTAAGAAAATATTTTTGGAAGGAAAAGAGGCCCTGAATAGTGAAAGATATATTGAAAAATAAAAATAAAATTGGAAGTATCATGCTACCTGACTTTAACACATACTACAGGGAAGCAGACTTGGCCCAGTGGATATGGGATCCATCTACCACATAGGAGGTACACAGTTCAAATCCTGGGCCTCCTTGACCTGTGTGGAGCTGGCCCATGTGCAGTGCTGATGCACGCAAGGAATGCCATGACACACAGGGGTGACCCTGTGTAGGGAAGCCCCACGCACAAGGAGTGCACCCCATAAGGAGAGCCGCCCAGCACGAAAAAAAGTTCAGCCTGCCCAGGAATGGTGCCGCACACACAGAGAGCTGATGCAGCAAGATGATGCAATGAAAAGAAACAGATTCCCATGCCGCTGACAACAACAGCAGTGGACAAAAAGAAGAACACACAGCAAATGGACACAGAGAACAGACAACTGGGGTGAGGGGGAGGGGAGAGAAATAAATAAAACAAATCTTTAAAAAAATACTACAAAGCTACAGTGGTTAAAACTGCATGGTGGACAACTGGCAAGATGGCAGCAGACTAAGGAGCTCCTAAAGACTGTTCCTGCTACAGGGCAGTTAGTAAACACCAAGAGTAATCTTGAGTTAGCTCTAAAACTTGTTAGGGGACTCTGGGAGACCAGAAGAGCATCCTGTAACATCCTTGAAAGAATGGAAGGAGGAAACTGCCCATCTGCAGAGAAGATTCATAAGTAGAGCACTCCATGCCACAGAGACGGGTGACCATCCTCCACTGGAGGCACAAGCCACCTCAGGAGTTGTTCTGTGGCTGGAATTGAAAGCTCCACTTCCCAAAAAATGGGGGAGGAAGAGATGGTTGGGCACTAACTTCTGATACTGAAGAATAAATTTGGTGAGCTAAAGTATAATCCTAAGAACAGCAAAAGTTTGAGCCTGTCCAAGTCTGAAAGAACCCGGTAGCCTCCATCTTAACTGCACCTGGCACCAGGGGAAGTGTGTTAGACTGAAAATCACAGTGCTAGTGAGACTGGCTTCTTTCCATCCAAGTTAGATCAAAGCTCTAGCATAAGTCCCAGCCCCACCTCTGGCATGGAAGAAGCTGGGGGGAGCTGTGCCAGTCTCTCTGGGAAATTACTGGCTAAACTGTTGAGGGCAGTGATTATCCTACTTTGGCAGTGCAAGCCACCCTAGGAGCTATTCAGTGGCTGGAATTGGAAGCTCCATTTCACAAAAACAGGGCAAGAAGAGACTTTTGGCCACCAAATTCAGCTACTGATTAGTAAATTTCACTGGCTAAAGTATAACCCTAAAAATAGCTAAAGTTTGAACCCGTCCAAGTCAGAAAGGGGCCAAGAGCCGCTATTTTGACCCTGCCGCCAGCATGTGGGGAAGCCAAGGCTGACTAAAAATCACAGAAAGGGTCAGAACTGATTTCTTTCACCCAGATCAGCCTGCAGCCCTGGCCTAGGCTTCAGCCCCAACTCTGGCAGGGAGGAAGCTGGTGGGCTCTGCACCACCCTATCAAGGTAACTGCAGGTACATTTGGCTGGCACAGATTGAATAATCAGAAGTCTATTGAGGCAACTGTCATCATCTTGGACCTTCAATACATAGATGGCTGCCCACAACTGCAGCACAATCCCCACCCCAGGTAGGGGAGATAGGGCTGTGAAGTTTCATCAGTCTTTCTGGGCAGCTAGAGCCTAGGGTTTCACAACTTGGATCATTCCACACAGCTGTGACTCTGCCCCTATCCTTGGCAAAGAAGAAAGTTGGGAAAAGCTTCATTGGTCCCTGGGACAATTAGGGCAGCTATGGCCTCCACAGCTTATGGCACCAACTACATCCTTGCCTTCTACTTCACAACCAGCAAAGGAGAAAGGGCAGGAAGCCCTAAATTAAGAGGGAAAACTGCACCCAGAATAAATACTCTAGTAAGTCAGATGCCAAGACACCAAAAAAAATAAATACAATCCACACCAAGAAACAGTAAGACATAGCCCTATTAAAGGAACAAGATAAGCCTCCAGATGACATAAAGGAGTTGAGACAACTAATCATAGATGTTCAAACAAATCTCCTTAATAAATTCAATGAGATGGCTAAAGAGCTTAAGGGTATTAAGAAGATATTGGGAGGAGTGGGGTGAGGGGTGTGGGATGTATATGGGGACCTCATATTTTTTGAATGTAACATAAAAATAAATAAAATGAAAAAAAGAAAAGAAAAAAAGAAGATATTGGGGGAAACAGATGTGGCTTAACCAATTGGGCTCCTATCTACTATATAGGAGGCCAAAGGCTGGAAGCCCAGGGCCTCCTGGTGAGGGCAAACTGGCCCTCATGGTGACCTGGCCCATGCAAAGTGTCAGCCCATGTGAGAGTGTTGCCCTGCACAAGAGTGCTGCCATGCTTGCAAATGCCACTCAGCATGGGAAAGCCACCCTGAGCAGGAGTGCTGGCTGATGCAACAAGAGACACAGAGGAGAAAAAATAAGGAGATCTATCAGAACATGGAGTGGAGGAGGCACAAGAGAGTAATCACCTCCTTCCCACTCCAGAAAGTCCCAGGATCTTTTCCTGGAACCACCTAATGAGAATACAAGCAGACAGAAAAGAACACAGAGCAAATAGACACAGAGAGCAGACAATGGGAGAGATGGGGGGGATATAAAAAACATCTTTAAAAATAAATAAATAATAAAGAGATATTGGAGAAGCAGAAAGAAGGCTCTGAAAGCATATTTTTAAAAAGCAGGTCTTATGGGACTGAAAGGTATAATAAATGAAAATTTAAAAACATTGGAGTAATAAAATAGCAGTTTTGAGGAGGCAGAAGAAAGGATTGGTGAGCTTGAAGAAATAGCCTCTGAAAGTGAACATACAAAAGAACACATGAAGAAAAGAAGAGAAAAAATTTAACAAGCTCTCAGGGAACTAAAGAACAACAAAAGACATGCAAACATATATGTCATGGGGGTCCTGGAAGGAGAAGAGAAGGGAAAAGGGACAGAAGGAATACTTGAAGAAATAATAATAGAAAATTTCCCAACCCTACTGAAGGACATAGATATCCATGTTCAAGAAGGAAAACATTTCCCATCTGAAAAAAATCCGAATAGACCAACTCTGAGACACATATGAATCAGAAATTCAAATGCCAAAGACAAAGAGAGAATTCTGAGAATAGCAAGAGAAAAGCAATGCATAACATATAAGAGATAACCAATAAAATTAAGTGCTGATTTCTCACAAGAAATCATGGAGGCGAGAAGACAGTGGTATGAAATATTTAAGATACTACAAGAGAAAAACTTCCAGCCAAGAATCTTATATTCAGCAAGATTGTCTTTCAGAAATGAGGGCAAGTTTAGAATATTCACAGATGAATAGTAACCAAGAGAATTTCTAAGCAAGAGACCAGATTTTCAGGAAATACTAAAAGCTGTACTAGAGTCTGAAAATAAGACAGGAGAGGCCTGGAAGAGAGTCTAGAATTGAAGATTATATCAATAAAAGTAACAATGTGTCAAGAGTGGTGAAAATAAAATATGCTAATAAAACACAAATAGTCAGAAATAAACTTAACCATTGATGTAAATCACTAGTTTCAGAAAACTGTAACTCAATATTAAAAGAAATCAAAAAAGTCCTAAATAACTGGAAGAACATTCCATGCTCATAGGTTGGAAGAGTAAATATTAGTAAGATGTCAGTTCTACTCAAATTCATATACAGAGTCAATGCAATACCAATAAAAATTCCACCAGCATTTTCTTTTTAAATTCCAAACACTATTATCAAATTTATTTGGAAGGGTAAGGGGTCCTGAATAGCTAGAAATAGTTAAAAAGGAAATGTGACCTCTCATCTCCAGGCTTTAAACCATATTATCAAGCTATACTGGTAAAAACAGCATGGTACTGGCATAAAGACAGACACATAGACCAATGAAACCAAATTGATGGTTCAGAAACAGACCCTCACATGTATGGACAAGTGAATTTTGACTAGCCTATCTAACCCACACAGCTTGGGCAGGACAGTCCAATCAAGAAATGGTGCTGAGAGAACTGGATATCCATAACCAAAAGTAGGAAAGAGGACCCCTATCTCACACCTTATACAAAAGTAACTAAAATTGGATCAAAAACCTAATATAAAATTTTTTTCTAGGGAAAAAAATGTAGGAAAATATCTTTAAGACCTGGTGTTAGGAGGTGGATTCTTCAAGGAGGTAAAAGGAGGACTGAGATGGACTACTGATATTCAATGTATGTAGAAGTTTTAATTAGCTTTACTATAAAAGTGTTGAAATATATAGAGTCTGGACTGACAATGTGATAGCCAGGTCCTGAGCCTCAACAGACTCCAGCACCTACAATATGATGTATTGGACTTACCACACTCAGCTAAGATGGAGTTGAAGAAGGACAACCACCACACCATGGAGCCTAGAGTGATTACAACTGAAAGTGGGAGGATTGCATCCAACATCCATGTGGAATCTGAGCCTCCTCTTGACATAGAGGTGCAATGGACACAACCAATCCGATGTCCACATAGAAGAGGTGGCATTGGATTGGGAAAAGTGGACATGGTGGCTGATGGGTATGGGGAAAGGCAGGAAGAGATGAGAGGTGGAGGCGTCTTTGGGACATGGAGCTGCCCTGGATGGTGCTTCAGAGGCAATCACCGGACATTGTAAATCCTCACAGGGCCCACTGGATGGAATGGAGGAGAGTATGGGCCATGATGTGGACCATTGACTATGAGGTGCAGAGGTGCTCAAAGATGTACTTACCAAATCCAATGGATGTGTCATGATGATGGGAACGAGTGTTGCTGGGGGGGGGGGGGAGAGGTAGGGTGGGGGGGTGGGGTTGAATGGGACCTCACATATATATTTTTAATGTAATATTATTACAAAATCAATAAAAAAAATAAAACAAACAAACAAACAAAAAAAAGAAATATATAGAGTGGATGGTAACACTTCGTGATTAACAGCTAGTTTATAAATGGATATGTGGCTGAAAATGGTAGTCTAGGTATGTAAATGCCAACTGACAGAATGCTAGAGAATAATCTACAGATGGAATAGCACGGCAAACCAAGAGGTGGATGAGAATTGTGGTTGATGGTACAGATGCAAGAGTGTCCTTTGTTAGCTAGAGCAAATGTACACCATTATTGCAGGGTGGTGGGAACATGGAGAAGCATGGGAAAAATACAATTGGAGTGACCTATGGACTGTGGTTAACAATAATAAAATAGTTTAATAATGGGGCAATATGTAAAATGTGTGCCAAATGCACACTATGGACATGGTAACGATCAGATGATATTATATTATCTGTAACAAAATTTCCACCACTGTGGGGTATGTTGATAGAGAGATGTTGTTTGGGAATTCTGCACATGTGCATGATTGTTTTATAAGTTTAAACTTCTGTCATAAAAATACATTTAAAAATAATAATTGGGTGGATTTGGGGGAAAATACACCAAATGTAAGATAAGGACTATAATTAGTTGTAAGATTTTGACAATATTCTTTCATAATTTGTAACAAACATCTCACAACAATGCAAGGTGTTGGGTGTTGGTGGAGGGTTGATGTATCGGACCCCTGTATGATATTATGCATGATTTCTTTGCAATTTCACAACTTTTATTTTACACTTATTTTTTTTGTATGTTCATATATAAATGATATAAAGATAATAATGATAATAGGGTGGGTTAAGGAAAAGTACTTTGGTTAGTAGTAATATTTTGACAATGCTCTTTAATCATTAGTTAAAAATGTTTAACAACAATGCAAGGTATTGGTGGTAGGGTGAGGTATGAGAGTCCTGTATGATGTTACATATGTTCGTTTTGTAAGTTCACAAATATTGCTATACACTTATTGTTTATTTATGTTTAAGTATGAGTAATATAATTTGATAATTTTTTCAAAACTCAAAAAAAAATATTGCATGATATTGGCACCAGTATAGACCTACTGACCAATGGAACTGAATTGAGACCTCTGATATAGACCCTCGCATATGCAGTCAACTAATATTCAACAAGGCCACCAAGCCCATTCAACTGGGACTTCTTCAACAAATGGTGCTTGGAGAACTGGATAGCCACATTAAAAAAAAAAAAAGAGAAAGAAACACTATCTCACACCTTATATTAAAATTAACTGAAGATTGATCAAATACCTAAATATAAGAAACAATACCATAAAGATCTTAAAGAACGTAGGGAAGCATCTACAGGATCTCGTATTAGGAAATGTTTTAATGAACTTTACTCTAAAGCATGAGCAATGAAAGAAAAAATAGATAAATGGTACCTCCTCAAATTTAAAAACTTTTGCACCTCAAAGGAGCTTGTCAAGAAAGTGAAAAGGCAGCCTATTCAATGGGAGAAATTGTTTTGTCACCATCTATCTGATAGGGGCATAATATCCATCATATATTAAAAAATGCTACATCTCAAAAATAAAAGGACAAACAGGCCATTTTAAAAATGTGCAATACATCTACACGCTGAGCATGGCCCAGAGAGTGGCCACATTTGAGCAACATGGAGGTTCTCAGGAGGTAAATCTTAGGCACCCTGCAGCTCCAGGTCTAGTCCACACTTCAGTCAAACAGGCTCATAATCGTAACCATCAGTTTCAAGGGCTCATCATTGGACCATCCATACTTGTTGATCTTTGCCATTGCATTTGGGGGATTTTTGCTGTTCCATTGGCGAATGTGATAAAGTTCCCCTGGCCAGGAACTCAGCACTCTCTCAGCTGTCGTTCCCAACTGAAACCATGATGAAAATATCCAAACCTTTCTATGTGGGACATGACTCCCACTGATGAGCCTTAGTGGTGCCAAGGGATTACTACCAAGCACCAGCTGATAATGTAACTGGAAGAACTTGAATAAAGGAGTCAATTCAGATCAGCAGAATATCTCAGCCTTAAAACTGATTTTGACTTTGGATAAAAGGGGGAAATGGAAAGGACCAAGGAGTTTATATGGCTATGAGTCTCCAAAAAAGAGTCAGGAGGTCATCGGAGGGTGACATGCACACCTCAGCAGGGTACCAGAGACAACCAAGGTAGATGGAAACCCAATTGCTGGTTCTCCTGAGGGCTGCAGAGACCCACGGGTTCTATGATCATGGCATATGGCTCTGGAGTTCAGGGCCATGTCAATTGGCCCTACTTTGTAGTTTGTGTTACTGAGTGTGATGGAGTTGGACTCAGATATGACTTTTCTACACATGCCTCTTCTCTTATTTTACTGGATCTGTGGTTGGTGTTTGGGTTGGTGTATACTCGGGAGACCTGAATCTCTGGACTGTCCAAGTGACAGCCAGGCCTTGGGCCTCAGCATACTTGTGGCTCCTACCCTCTGGTTTTTTGGATGTACCCTGGCCAGGTGACAGGGAGGTGAAGAGGGTCAACCACCATACCAGGGAGATAAGAGTGCCTACAGTTGCCAGTGGGAGAATTGCATCCATCATCCATGTGGAATCTTAGGCCCCTCTTGATGTAGAGGGGGACTGGACATAACCATCCCAGGGTCCACAGGATGGAGGAATATAGTGTGGATTGGAGTGGACTTACTGGTGTTCTGCTGGGGAAATATTGAGATTAATAAGGGAAGAAATTGTAATATAGTGATGTGGAGAAAGTGGCCATGGTGGCTGCTGATGGTGGGGAGACTGAAGAGGAGATGTGATGTGGGGGCATTTTCAGGATTTTGAGTTATCCTGGGTGGTGCTGCAGGGATGGATGCTGGACATTGTGTGTCCTGCCATGCCCCACTGGTGGACTGGTGGAGAGCGTTGACTGCAATGTGGACCACTGCCCACGTGCTGCAACAGTGCTCCAGAATGTATTTGCCAGGTGCAGTGGATGTGCCGCAATGATGTGATGTGGGAGGGGTGGGATGGGTGGGAGGTGTATGGGGACCTCATATTTTTTAAATGTAACATTAAAAGAAAATAAAGAAGAAAGAATTTTTTAAAATGTGCAAGTGATTTGAATAGACACTTCTAAGAAGAAATACAAATGGCTATAAACACATGAAAAGATTCTCAACATCACTAGCTACATATTTTGGAATGCAAATAAATACTACAATGAGATATCATGTTACAGCCATTACTGGTGGCTACTAAAAAAAAAGACTACAAGTGTTGGAAAATATTTGGAGGAATGGAGACACTTATCCACTGCTGGTCGCAATGTAGAATGTTTTAGGCATTGTGGAGGACAGTTTGGTGGTTCCTCGGGAAGCTAAGTACAGATCTACCCTTTGATCCACCATTCCCAATACTGGGTATATTCCCAGAAGAATTGAATGCTGAGACACGAACAGATATATGCACACCAATGTTCATAGCAGCATTATTCACTATTGCCAAAAGTTGGAAACAACCAAATGTCCACCAACAGATGAATGAATAAGCAAATTGTGGTAAATACACACAATGGAATCTTACTCATCTGTAAGAAGGAATGCACTGTTAACACACGGGATAACATGAATCAGTCTTGAAGACCTTATGTTGAGTGAAGCAACTCAGGCACTGAAAGACTAATACTACATGATCTCACTGATATGAATTAAGCAAATTGAGCAGACTCAGAGAGCTAGAGTCTGAGTGACAGGTTTACAGGAGACAGAAAGTGAGAAGGAATTTGTGAGCCAATACCCATATGCACAAAATCTATAATAAGTTGGTAGGGCTTATTTGTACAGTGGATGGGCATGACAGTGGTGAAGTGTTGCTATAGGGTGAAGCAGGGCTGGTTTGTGAGCTGATAGGGTGGGGAAGGTGGGTCGGGCTGTCCATAGAACTGGGGAAGTGTTGGGGGAGGGAGTGGGTAAACTCTGGGGATTTGTGGGAATGTGTTTGAAACTTAAAGATGAGAATGTTCTTTTTTTTTTACAATTTATTTTTTTTCAAATTCTACTCAATTTATTCATTTAAAAAAATATTACATTAAAAAATATGAGGTCCCAATTCACCCCCACCGCCCCCACCCCACCACTCCCCCCACAGTAACACTCTCCCCCATCATCATGACACATCCATTGTATCTGGTGAGTACATCTCTTGGCATTGCTGCACCCCATGTCCCGTGTTCCACACCATAGCCCACACTCTCCCACGTTCCACCCAGTGGGCCATGGGAGGACATACAATGTCTGGTAATTGTCCCTGGAGCACCACCCAGGACAATTCCAAGTCCCGAAAATGCCTCCACATGTCATCTCTTCCTCCCATTCCCCACACCCAGCAGCCACCATGGCCACTTTTTCCACACCAATGCCACATTTTCTTGATTATTAACCACAATAGTTCATGAATAGAATATCATTAAGTCCACTCTAATCCTTACTGTATTCCTCCTTCCTGTAGACCTTGGCTTGGTTGTGTCCATTCCACATCTATGTCAAGAGGGGGTTTAGATTCCACATAGATACTGGATGCAATCCTCCTGCTTTCAGTTGTAGGCACTCTAGGCTCCATGGTGTGGTGGTTGACATTCTTCAACTCCATGGTAGCTGAGTGGTGTAAGTCCAATAAATCAGAGTGTAGGAGCTAAAGTCTGTTGAGGTCAGGGCCTGGCTATCATATTGTCAGTCCAGAGATTCAAATCCCCTAGATATATCTTAAGCCCCAGCACCAACTACAATTCCAGTAAAGTAGCATGAAAGTCTTGTGAAAAGTGATCCCATCTGAGTCCAGCTCCATCACGCAGAAACACCAGCTCCAAAGAAGGGCCAACTGACATGGCACTGAACTCCATCTGCCGTGACCATAGACCCTGTGGGTCTCTTTAACCCTCAGAAGAACCAATACCTGGGGTTGTATCTACTTTATCTCTCTCTGAGACTCTGCTCAGGTGTGCATAAGGACAATCCTTCTGACAACCTCCAGAATCTTTTTTAGAGACTCATAGCCATATAAACTCATTTGTCCTTTCCATTTCCTGTTTACTTTAGGTCAAACAGCATTTTTAACTAGAGGAGACTTACTGATATTCTTCCATAGACTTATTGTGATTCTAGCAATGGAAGAACTTACATCATTAATGAGGAGGCAGTAGCCACTGGAGGTTCTGAGGAGAGGGAGAGAGAAAAAGAGTTGCAGTACAGGGACATTTTCAGGACTTGGGAGCTCTCCTGAATGACATTGCAATGACAAATACAGGCCATTTTATATCTTGCCATAATTTACAAAATTGTGTGGGAGAGAGTGTAAACTGCAATATAAACTATAATCCACACTTAGTGGCAATGCTCCAAAATGTGTTCCTCAATTGTAACAAATGTACCACACTAATGAATGATGTTTTTAATGTGGGAAAACTTGGAAGGTGTATGGAGTGGGGCCTATGGGAATCCCCTATATTTTTAATGTAACATTTATGTAATCTAAGTATCTTTTATTAAAAAATTAAAAGTGCCAGTCAATGGACTATCCTCCTTCACTAGTCACTGCCCCTGTACTTGAGGGATTTTTGTCATCGTATGTGGCAGAGCTTATATATATATATAAATTAAATTTAAAAAATAATATTGAGATAAATTAAATGCAGAATAAAAATAGAAGCAACAAACCAAAAAGCTGATTCCTTGATATTGGTTGTGTGGTGATATGTATAAACCCTATTTTTTATGCATGATTGATCTGTAAATCCATAACTTCCCCAATAAGGAAAAAAAGCAAAGTTGGTTCCTTGAAAAGATCAATAAAATTCACAAAATTTTAGCTAATCTAACAAAGAAAAAAAGAGAAAGGACACAAATGACCAAAATCAAAAATGAAAACGGGGTCATTACTTTCCATCCCAATGAAATAAAAAGGATTAAAGAGGATACTATTAATAACTGTATATGATCTAATTAGATAACCTAGATGAAATGGACAAATTCATAGAAATACGTCAACTACCAATACTGACTCAAGAAGCATAAGAAGATCTCAACAAACCAATAACTAGTAAAGAAATTGAATCATTAATGAAAAGCCTCCCAACAAAGAAAAGACCAGGATAAAATGTCTTCACAGAGAAATTTAACCAAACATTCCAAGAAGAATTAACACCAATCCTACTCAACTTCTTTGAAAAAAAGTTGAAGAGGAGGGAATGCTATCTAAATCATTCTACAAAGCCAGTATCACCCTTATAGCAAAGTCAATTAAACTTACCATAAGAAAAAAAATTACAAACCATTATCTCTAATGAACATATGTGCAAAAATCCTCAACAAAATACTAGGAAAATGGATTCAACAGCACATTAAATGAGTTCTACACCATGATCAAGTAGGTTTTATCCTAGGTATGCAAGGGTATGTCAACATAAAATCAATTAATGTAATACATCACATTTACAGAATAAAGGAAGGAAACCATGTGATCATTTCAGTTGATACAGAAAAGGCATTTGATAAAATCCAGCACACATTCTTTTTTTTTTAAAGATTTATTTATTTATTTCTCTCCCCTTCCTCCCCAGGTGCCCCCAGTTGTCTGTTCTCTGTGTCTATTTGCTGCATGTTCTTTCTTCATCTGCTTCTGTTGTTGTCAGTGGCACAGGAATCGTGTCCTCTTGCTGTATCAGCTCTCCGTGTGTGTGGCACCATTCCTGGGCAGGCTGCACTTTCTTTCGCGCTGGGTGGCTCTCCTTATGGGGCGCATTCCTTGCATGTGGGGCTCCCCTACGCGGGGGACACACCTGCGTGGCGGGGCACTCCTTGTGTGCATCAGCACTGCACATGGGCCAGCTCCACATGGGTCAAGGAGGCCCGGGGTTTCAACCGTGGACCTCCCATGTGGCAGGCAGATGTCCTAACCACTGGGCCAAGTCCGCTTCCCTGCATTCTTGATTTTTAAAAAAACTAAGTAAAGTAGTAATAGAAGAAACTTCCTCAACATAATAAAAGACATATATGAAAAACGTACCACTAATATTCTCAGTGTTTGTAGACTGGAAGCTTTCCCTCTAAGATCAAGAACAAGAAAAGGACACCCACCACCACCACTATTAGTCAACATTTTACTGGAAGTTTTAGCTGGAGCAATTAGCAAGATAAAAGAATAAATATCATCCAATTTGAAAAGGAAGAGTAAAATTTTCCCTCTATTTTCATATGACATGACCCTATATACATAAAATAATGAAAACCCCATAGCAAAGCCATTAGAGCTTATCAGTGAATTCAGCAGAATGGGGGGGGGGGGGTAACAAGATCAACACCCAAAGTATCAGACGTGTGTCCTTACAGTAGTAGTAAATAATCTGAAATGGAAATCAAGAAAAAAAATCCATTCACAATTGCAACTAAAGGAATCAAATACTGGGGAATAAACTTATCAAGGATATAAAGACTTGGACACAGAAAACCAAAAAACATTGCTAAAAGCAACAAAAGACTTAAATAAATGGAAGAACATTCTGTATGACTGGAAGACTAAATATTGTTAATATGTTAATTCTACAGATAAAGCAATTTACAGATTCAATATAATTTCAATCAAAATTCCAACAGCCTACTTTTCAGAAATGGAAAAGTTAATCATCAAATTCATATGGAAGGGTAAGGGACCCAGAATAGCTAAAGTCATCTTGAAAAGAGGAATGAAGATGGAGGCTTATAATTCCCAATCTTAAAACTTTTTACAAAGCCACAGGAGTCAAAACAGCATGGTACTGATACAAGGACAGACCAGTGCAGTTGAAATGACAGTGCCGAAACAAACCCTCATATCTATGGCAAATTGATTTTTGACAAGGGTGCCAAGTCCATCAATGGGTAAGAACAGCCTCTTCAACAAATGATGTTAATTAAACTGGATATCCTTATGTAGAAGAATGAAGATGGATTCCTAACTCACATGATATACAAAATTTAACTCAAATGAATCAAAGACCCAAATATAAGGCCAAAATTATAAAACTTCTAGGAGAAAACACACGGAAGCACCTTGAGGACACTGTGTTAAGAAATGGTTTCTTAGATTTTACACCAAAAGCATGAACAAAAAGAAAAGAGATAAATGGGAATTTATTAAAATTAAAACATTTGTGGAGCAATGCAATTCATCCTAACATAAAAAGACAACCTACAAAATGGGAGAAAATATTTGAAAGTCACATATCCAATAAAGGTTGAATATCCAGAATATATAAAGTTCTGCAACTCAACAACAAAATGAAAAACAACCCAATTTATAAAGATTGATTAGATATTTCTCCAAAGAAGATATACAAGCAGCTTAAAATCTCATGAAAAGATGTTCACATCATTAGCCATTAGGGAAATGCAAATCAGAAAACCATAATGAGATAGCATTTCACACCCACTAGAATGGCTACTGTTACCAAAATGGGAAATACTAATTGTTGGAGAGGATGTGTAGACATAGGTTCATTGTTCATTGATGGTGGAAATGTAAAGAGGTACAGACTAGAAACGATTTGGTGGTTCCTTAGAAAACTAAGTACAGAATAACCAAATGACTTGGTTATCCTACTTTTATGTCTATACCCAAAAGAATTGAAATCAGGTGCTCAAATAGATATTTGTACACCAATATTCTTAGCAGCATTATTCAAAATAACCCAAAGATGAAAGCAACCCAAGTATGCATCAACCAATGAATGGGTAAACAAAATGTAGTATATACATACAGTGAAATATTATTCAACCATAAAAATGAAGTTCTGATATATGTGACAACATGAATGAACCTTGAAATAAGCTGGGAAGAAAAGAATGGATACTGTAAAAATCTCACTAAAATAAAATAATTAGAATAGGAAAATCCATAAAATCAGAAACTAGAAGATAGTTTAGGAAATGGTGAATTAATGTTTAATTCATACAGAATTTCTGTTTCGGGTGATGGAAAAGTTTTGGTAATAGATGATGGTGATGGTAGCACATTGTAAATATAATTAATACCACTGATTTGTATATTTGAACGTGGTTAAAATGTGAAATTTTAGATTTTACATGTTACCAGAATAAAAAATTTTTAACTATAAAAATAAGTTTAGTTGCAATATGGAATCTGAAACAATATCAATGAACTTTTTCAATACTGTTATATTAAAATCTAATTGCCTACCTCATATTTTGATTGATTATTTTATGCACCAAAACCCCAATCTAGGTCCTCTCATGTGGGAGACAGATGCCCAACTGGTTGGGCCACATCCATCATGGTTTTGTAACCAATGCTTCATTTGTCATTTGAAAAAATTTTATTATGCTATCCAGGACTTCCAATTGATGACATATTTTGTATAACATAAGGAAGTCACATTTATTTAGACAACAAAAAAAGTTCTTTAATGTGGGAAGCTGATAAGTTGATGGTAGTAAGTGCAATTTTTCCTGAACTCTAATTTTTACTTGAAATTTCAAAGGCTATCATTGGCAACCAACTCTTTAAATAGTTTTTCTTAAAAAGAAATACTCACTTTGTTCATTTTCATGAAAATGGTTGCCAGTATCCAAATCTGAGTAACCATAGTTTGTCTGTCAGCCATTTTTCAACTAAAAATTATGTTCCATGAAAAAAAGTGACTAGTGCAGCACACTACTCAATTGCACAAGGGCTTGTTCTTGAGACAACCATAAAAGTTTGGCATGTAGCAAAACTACTTTATATAAACTTCCCATTTTGTCCCACAAAATATTTTTTAAAATGTATGCTCACAGCTTGAGTTTTCATAAAGTTAACATTTTTACTGTACATCACATGCATTTTTTAGTGAAACTGGCTTCATTTTTTTTGCTACAGGTGCATGGTGGTGAACAATACAGTGACTACTGGTACAATTTGCAGCAAATCCTTTGCCTCTTGGTTAGACTCCAGCAGTTTTAGTGTTTCTTGCTTTAGCACCATAGTGTAAATGTCAACACAGTGATAAAGAACAGATAACACTGGATTATTATGAAAATAGTTATTACTTTGCAGAAATGCTGAAGGTGTCTCAAGGACCCACAGGGGTCCTCGGACTTAAGAACCAAACTTTAGGCTTATGTGATAAAAGAAAATTATTATTTGTTTAAACCATTGTTAATCAGATTTTCTCTTATTTGAAACTAAAAGCATTCCTGATACATTCAGGATAAAGTTCTCTTAGGTAGTACTTAGTATTCAAAACATTCATGCCTCCATTTAGGCTTGAGGCAATAAAGTTAAGTCACCTCTTTGAGCTGAGTCTCTTCTTGGTGGAGCCAGAGCTAATTCACACCTCAGTCCTATGTTTTTTTTCTGACATGTCCATAGGGGATATACTTTTCCAAGTATTGAAACAATGTCAAGCAACCCTCAGATTGCATGCAATCTACCTAGTAATGAAATATTCCCCACAATCTAATTCCTGAAATAACACTCATTAAAGTTTCTTAGCAGTAAATCCACCGACTTCCACAGATATGTTTTATATTAAGTTTTTTTCTTCCTTATTTTCTTTTAAATGTAACATTAAAAAAATATAAGGTCCATATACCCCCCACCCCACCCACCCCACCCCTCCCACATCAACAACCTCTTCCATCATCGTGGCACATCCACTGCACCTGGCGAATACATTTTGGAGCACTGCTGCATCACATGGACAGTGGTCCACATTGTAGACCACACTCTCACAAGTCCACCCAGTGGGCCACGGCAGGATGCACAACGTCCAGCATCCATCCCTGCAGCACCACCCAGGACAACTCCAAATCCTGAAAATGCCCCCACACGATATCTCTTCTTCAGTCTCCATACCATCAGCAGCCACTGTGGCCACCCTCTCCACATCACTATTAGAATTTCTTCCCTTATTAATCTCAATAGTTCCCCTGCAGAACACCAGTAAGTCCACTCTAATCTATATGCTCTTCCTCCATCCTGTGGACCCTGGGATGGTTATGTCCAGTCCCCCTCTACATCAAGAGGGGCCTAAGATTCCACATGGATGATGGATGCAATTCTCCTACTGGCAGCTATAGGCACACTTATCTCCCTGGTGTGGTGAATGACCCTCTTCACCTCCCTGTCAGCTGTCCAGGGTAAGTCCAAAAAACCAGAGGGTAAGAGCTGCAATTCTGCTGAGGCCCAAGTCCTGGTCATCAATTGGACAGCCCAGAGATTCAGGTCTCCTGAGTATACACTAACCCAAACACCAACCACAAGTCCAGTAAAAGCAAGAGAAGAGGCATGTGTAGAAAGGTCATATCTGAGTCCAACTCCATCACACTCAGTAACACAAATTACAAAGTAGGGCCAATTGACATGGCCCTGAACTCCAGAGCCATCTGCCAAGACCATAGAACCCCTGGGTCTATGCAGTCCTCAGGAGAACCAGTGCCTGGGTTTCCATCTACCTTGGCTGTTTCTGGTACACTGGTGATGCGTGTGTAAGTATCACCACTCTGATGACAACCTGACAATTTTTTGGGGACTCACAGCCATATAAACTCACTTGTCCTTTCCATTTCCCCCTTTTATCCAAAGTCAAAAAGCAATTTTTAACACCTGATATTACATGTAGGCTGAGTATTCTGCCAATCTGAGTTGACCCTTTTATTCAAGATCTTTTTCTAGTTACATCATCAGCTGGTGCTTGATAGTAATCCCTCATTGCCAGGGAGGCTCATCCCTGGGAGTCAAGTCCCATGCTGGGGGAAAGGCAATGCATCTACATGCTGAGTTTGGCTTAGAGAGTGGCCACATTTGACCAACATGGAGGCTTTCAGGAGGTAACTTTTAGGCACCCCGCAGCTCTAGGCCTAGTTCATTTTTCAGGCACACAGGTTCATAACCAGGGCCATCAGTATCAAGAGCTCATTGTTGGAGCATCCATCTTTGTGGGTCTTTGCCATTGCACTTGGGGGATTGTTGCTGTTCCAGTGGGGAATGTGATAGAGCTCCCATGATCAAGAACTTAGCACTCTCTCGTCTGTCATTTCCTACTGAAACCACTATGAAAATATCCGTTACTTTCTATGTACCTTGTATACATGCCCTGGAGAACTCCCTCCCAACCATGTGCCCCCCACCAATAACACCCCACATGAGTGCTCCTCCCCCACCGTAGTTGAACCTCTCTGTGGTCCAAAACTTCTTCAAAAAGGAAGCCCAATATATGGCCAGGTTCCATTAAGAGTAAAATGGAATATAGTAATGGGTTTAAAGTTTAGAGATACAATACATAGTAATTTAGAAAAATTAGAAAAAGGAAAAATAAATCGGGGTACCGGAAAATGAAAAAGCTTTGTTTTTGACACTTTGCCTTTCAATACTGCTATAGGTGTTGCCCTGTATGTCTAGTGGCAAGACAATTTTTTCCATTTCTTCCTCAGTGTCTACATCCTTTCTTTTATTATTATTATCATGTTTGTCTTCACATAAGTTTTAGATTGCAGTAATTTACATATACAATATATATTACTCCCGCATATCCAACATCAAACACTTTGTCCCTTACCCTGCAATGATCTTTTTACATTTTCATATTATATTTGCTGCAGCTGATGTACAGATATTGAAACAATAGCTTTCAAACATGGTTCCATTTGGTTTACGTTATGGTTTATATTTTAGACAATATTATTTTCTAAGTTTTTACTCATCTAATATTTTACATTATGGTTTACATTTTAGCCTACAGACTTTTATACAGTTTTGGTTTACTTTAACATGTTCTATGTTCATCATTGCATGAGCTTGTGAACACTTCCATTGCCCCACAGTTACACTGATTCCATGTATTCAACACCTCTTTCCTCCTCCCCTCAGGGTCCACCATGACAATCAATCTTCATTACTTGAAGGACCATATTCAGAGATACTTGCAACAATGTTGAGGGCTTAACATACTGGACTGCCCTAACCCATTGGGAGCCACCAGTTCTCTCGAGAGATACAATTCCCTCTGTTTGAGAACATCAGTGGGTATACCTTCACTCTAGTTGTATGGGTCTCCACCCAATGATATAACCCACTATGACAAAATGAGCACACATACACTCCCTAGAAGCTTGCCCTGTGTCAGATGCCCCCCTTAAGCATCTTAAACAGGTAACCTTCCATATCATATTTTCTAAAGAGTTTTCCCTACATTATAATTTCAACCACACACCTGATAATCTCCTATGTTTAAATGTACCCCCCACCCTCCCCCCAATTTCTTAGGCCCACAGATATGTTTTACATGTCTTCCTTGGCATTACCACTGCCTTAGACTAGAGAGCTGTTTGCCTCAGAAAGCTAGGTCAGGATCAGGAACAAGCTGTTGCCAAGTGCATTGCACTGAAGTCCTTGGATGCAAGGTACATGGCACAGTTCAATGTGAAGAGAAAAAGAACAGACCAAGGAATAGAGATTAACTTCTCCCTTCCTCTCCCTGTTTCTGTTTTGGAGACATACTTCAAGAGTGTTGGTTCATTCTAACATTTTTAGTTTGGTGTTGGTAAAGAAAGTCAGTATTTTAAATGTCCCTCACTGAAATATTCAATCATAATGCTTCACATTTTAATGTACTTTGTATATAATAAAAGCCATAGGTAATATAGGGAAGGTTTGAGGGACTTGGGGATCAAAAAATTAATTTGACTAAGAGTTAGTCATAGGCTAAGGGTTACACAACAACTAACAATGTTTGTGGATTCCTATACTATGAAATGTTGGACAGAAAAATGAAAGATTTTATTAATGGAGAAATATTGTTTTAAATGCCTAAATATAATTGCAGATTTTAAAAAGATATTAGTTCATATTAGGAATAGAAGAGTATTTCCTCAGTGTGACAATGGACATCTACAAAAAACCTGCAACTAATATCATACATAATGAGAAAGACTCTCTTAGTTTCCCAGCTGCTACGACCAATAACACACAATGAGTTGGCTTAAACAGTATAAATACATTGTCTCATGGTCTTAGAGGCTGGAAAGCTTTCACTTTCCCTGGGTCAGTTAACTATCCAACAGTCGGTGGGTTGGTGGGTTTCTTTGACTTTTTCATTACATGGAATTGTTCTCTCCTTCTCTTCTGGATTCCAGCTGACATCCTGACTCTAATTCCTCCCTGTAACTTTCTCTTTACAATGCCTCCAGTAAAAGGATGCAGATCCATCCTGAATAACTTGGTCATACCTTAAATAAAAACGCTATCTTCCAAAGGTCTTATTACAATGGGATCACATGCACAGAAATGGGATTAAGATTAAAAGCATTTTTCCTGGGGTACATAAATCAATCTATTATAGTAGAACCTCTGGACCCCAAAAAGACATGTTCTGTCCATATGGAAAATGGATCCACAATATCTTAATATCCCAAGAGCCTTAAATTATTTCAGTAACAACTCTTAATTTCAAAGTCTCATTGAAATCAATTATGGTTGTGTTCCATCCTGTGGCAAATTTCCTCCATCTAATGCACCTGTGATGTACTATGTTGGGACAGGTATCAGGTAGACATTCTCATTCCAGAAGGGAGAAAGTTGAAGGAAAATGGGGGCCACCTGTCCGAAATAATTATGAAACTCAGCAGGGCAAGCTCAAATCTTAAGGTCTATGTCTAGATTCTTTGTCCTCCAGTCATGATGGAGCAGTAACCTCACTCTCTCGAAATGCTATGCAGTGGCCATACTCTCCTTCAAGGCTCATAAATTGCTGGGGACTAGGCTTCACTCCTCTCCAAGCACTGAAATGGGGAATGGCTACCTTTGTGTAAGTCATACCTTATCCAAGCACTGGGGTGACTGAGCACTCCCCAAACATGTACCTAAGATATGAACAAAAACAAGGATTTCTACTTTTGCCACTTGTACTCCGCATTGTATTGAAGCATATTAGTCTGCCAAAGGGATGCTGATGCCAAGTACTAGAAATCTGCTGGTTTTTATAATGGGATTTATTTGGGTTAAAAGCTTACAGTTCCAAGGCCATAAAAGTCCAGCTCAAGGTACTGTAAGAATTGCTTTCTCACCAAAGTCATTGGCCATGTGTTGAAGCAAGATGGCCACTGATCTCTGGCTGCTCTCTGCCTTTTCCCTCTGGGTTCATGCTTTCCTCTTGAGATCCCTGGGCCCAGCCTCTTGAGTCTTCATTCTTAAGTGATCCAATAGTCCTCTCTCTCCTGGCATAGGGCTTGTTTCTGTCCAGGCCTCCTATATCAGTCTGCTGCTCTGATAATCTCAGCTGTAAGCTATCTCTCCACAGGACCTCTGCTGTTTGAGCTTTCTTAATGTCACAGGGCAGAATAAAAACTGACAGAGCTCTCTCTTCCTGCTTCTGTCTGTTTGTCTTTTCATCACAGACCCAGCAAGGGGACAGGGACTCAACCTGAGTCACCCCCACTGATGTAGTCACATCAGAAGCCCCAAATCAATCTTAACAGATAATCTAATCAAGGGCTTCTCAGCTGAACTTAATACAAAGAATATCACACCCAGAGAATAGATTAGTTTACAAACATAATCTTTCCCTTTCTTGGGTTCATAAAATAATCTCAAACTGCCACATGGAGGTTCTAGCTAGGACAATTAGGCAGGAAAAATAAATAAAAGTCATCCATGTTGGAAATGAAGAATTAAAAATATTTCTATTTGCAAATGACATGTTCATGTGTGCATAAAATTTATTGAATCCATAAAAAAACTATTAGAACTAATAAATGAGTTCTACAAGATTACAGAACACAAGATCAGTATAAAAATGTATTACATTTTATTCACTTTGAGTGAACAATCTGAAATAGAAATTAAGAAACAATTCAATTTACAATAGTGTTAAAAAGAGAAATACTTAAGAATAAATTTAACAAAAGATGTTCAAAACTTACATTCTGAAAAATTGCAAACATTTTTTGAAGAAAGAGCTCTAAATAACGGGAAAAACATCTCCTGTTCTTGGATATGAAAACAATATTGTCAAAATGGAAATACTCCCCAAATTGATCATAGATTCAACAAAATACCTCTCAGAATCTCAGGTGGCATCTTTATAGAAATTGACAAAGTTGATTCTAAAATTCATATGGAATGGCAAGATTCAGAATAGTTGAAAATTAATGGAAAAAAAAGAATAATGTTGGAGGATTCACATTTCCCAATTTCAAAATGCACTAAAAGCAACAATAATCAAGACATTGTAATGGTAAAATGATAGGCATATAGATCAATGTAGTGGAATTGAGAATAGAGAATAAATTCATGTGTTTATAGGATCAACTGATTTTTGACAAGGGTGTTGTATTAGTCAGCCAAAGGCGTGATTGTGTGAAATACCAGAAATCTGTTGAATTTTATAAATGGTATTTATTTAGGGTAGAAGCTTATGGTCACATGGCCATAAAGCGTAAACTACTTCCCTCACCAAAATGTGCTGCTGTATGTTAGAGCAAGATGGCTGCCTGTCTCTGTGAGTGTTCAGCATTCCTCTTTCTCCTAAGAATTGATGATCCCAGCTTCTTCTGATTTCAGATGTAGTCTAGCAAAAGGCTCAAATCTCTCCCTTGGCCTCATTTTTTCCCAAGCTTTCTCAGCTTTTCAGGGCTCTTGTCTCTTCTGCTGCAAACTACCAGGCAAATGGTTCACCTCTGTCCCTGGAGTTTCAGCATCCAAAACTAATATCTCTGTATGCTCCTTCTCCATATATTTACTTTCCTGTCTTTGAGCATCCATTTATACAGCCCACAAAGGAGATGATGGTGGGGACTCAAGTCAAGTCACCCTAATGACATGTTCAAATAAAAGCCTTAATCTTGATTTAATAAAGTGAAAGTGAAAATTCCAAATCTAATACCATCGAATATGCCCAGAGGAACAGACCAGTTTGCAAACACAATCCAATATCTATTTTTGGAACTCATAAATAATACCAAGATGCCACAGGTGTCAAGACCTTTCAATGGAGGATAGAATACTCTTTTTAACAAATGGTCCTGGGAGAACATGATATCTATATACAAAATAATGAATTTGGACCTTTACATCACAACATATACAACAAATTCCTTAAGTAATTAGAAAAAAGAAAAGAAAAAGATACGATGCAGAATTTTTTCCAAATTAATATGTATTCTATACTAACCTTTAAACTCATCGTTATATTCCATTTTACTATTAAGGGAACCTGGCAATATATTGGGCCTCACTTTTCAGGAAGTTTTGGATCACAGAGAGGTTCAACAGTAGCAGTGGAGGAATACTGGTGTGGGGTGTTATTGACAGGGGACACATGGTTGGCAGGGAATTCTCCAGGGCATATATCCAGGGTACATAAAAATGTTTGGATATTTTTATAGTGGAAACAAGTAAAAACAACAACTGAGGGAGTGCTGAGTTCCTAGCCAGGGGAGCTCTATCACAGTCTCTAAAGGAACAGCAACAATCCCCCAAGTGCAACAGCAAAGACCAAAAAAATGAAGGTCCAACAATGAGCCCCTGATTCTAATGACTATGCTTGTGAGCCTGTGCGCCTGAAATAAGAACAAGGCCTAGAGCAGCAGTGTACCTAAGAGTTACCTCCTGAGAGCCTCTGTGTTGCTCAAACGTGGCCAGTGTCAAAGCCAAACTCAGCATGTAAATTCATTGCCTTTCCCCAGCATGGGACATGACTCCCAAGGATGAGCCTCCCTGGCACCAAGGGATTACTACCAAGTACCAGCTGATGATGTAACTAGAAAATGACCTTGAATAAAAGGTTCAATTCGTACGAGCAGAGTATCTCTGTCTACATATAATAACAGGAGTTAAAAATCCTTTTTTGACCTAAATCAACGGGGAAATGTAAAGGACAAATGAGTGTATATGGCTATGAGTCTCTAAAAAAGAGCCGGGATGTTATCAGAAGGTTTGCCCTTATGCACACCTGAGCAGAGTCCCAGAGACAGATAAAGTAGATACAACCCCAGGTATTGGTTCTTCTGAGGGCTACAGAGACCTACAGGTTTTATGGTCATGGCAGATGGAGTTCAGTGCCATGTCAGTTGGCCCTTCTTTGGAGTTTCTGTGTGATGGAGCTGGACTCAGATGGAATCTCTTTTCACAAGCCTTTCCTGTTACTTTACCAGAATTGTAGTTGGTGCTGGGGATTAATATATACCCAGGGGATCTGAATCTCTGGACTGACCACATGATAGCCAGGCCCTGATCCTCAACAGACTTCGGCTTCTACACTCTGGTTTATTGGACTTACCCCACTCAGCTAACATGGAGTTGAAGAAGGTCAACCACCACACCATAGAGGCAAGAGTGCCTACTACTGAGAGCAGGAGGATTGCATCCAGCATCCATGTGGAATCTAAACCCCCTCTTGACATAGATGTGGAATGGAAACAACCAATCCAACATTCACAGGATGGAGGAATAAAATATGGGTTAGAGTGGACTTACTGATATTCTATTCATGAACTATTGTAATTAGTAATCAAAGAAAATGGGGCATTGGTGTGGAGAAAGTGCCCATGTGTGGGGAATGGGAGGAAGACATGAGATATGGAGGCATTTTCAGGACTTGGAGTTGTCCTGGGTGGTGCTGCAGGGACAATCACCAGACATTGTAGGTCCTCCCATGGCCCACTGGATGGAACGTGGGAGAGTGTCAGCTATGGTGTGGACCATTGACCATGAGGCACAGTGGTTCTCAGAGATGTATTCACCAAATGCAATGAATGTCTCATGATGATGGAGGAGGTTGTTGTTATGGGCGGAGGAGTGGGTTGAGGGCGGTGGGGGGTATATGGGGAACTCATATTTTTTGAATGTATTATTAAGAAATAAATGGTAAAAAAATGAAATATATAAATAAATAAAAATTAAAAAAAAAAACAAAAAGAAAACTGCATAATATTGCCACAAGCATAGACATGTTGATCAATGGAACTTAACTGAGAGTTCTAATGTAGATCCTTAAGTATACATTCATCTGATATTCAACAAGGCCAACAATCTCTCTCAACTGGAAGTGAATGGCCTCTTCAACAAGGGTGCTTGGAGAATGTGAGATTGATATTCAAAAGAATTAGAGGAGCACCGTCTCCCACCATATACAAAAATCAACTCAAGAAGGATCAAAGATCTAAATATAAGAGCAAAGCCCATAAAGACCTTGGAAGGTAATATATAAAAGCATCTACAGGAACTTCTAATAGGGAATTGTTTCATGAACTTCACACTCAAAATACAAGGAGCAAAAGATAAAACAGATAAATGGGACCTCCTCAAAATACAAACCATTTGCACCTCAAAGTGTTTGTCAAGAAAGTGAAAACAAAGACTGCCCAATGGGAGAAAGTATTTCCTAACAATATATCTTATAGGAGCCTAATATCCAGTATATATAAAAGCATCCTGTATCTTTAAAAAAATGACAAACAACCTTTTTAATAAATTGGCAAGTGATTTGAACAGACATTTTTCAAAAGAAGAAATACAAATAGCTATAAAGCACTTGAAAAGATGCTCAACATCACTAGCTATTAGGGAAATGCACATCAAAACTACAAGGAGATACCATCTTACACATATTAGACTGGCAGTCATTAAACATAAAGGGGACTACAAGTGTTGGACAGGATGTGGAGGAATGGAAACCTTCATCCACTGATGGTGGGAATGTAGAGTGGTCCAGCCATTGTGGAGGACAGTTTGGTGGTTCCTCAAAAAACTAACTATAGACCAGGCATATGAATGAGCAATTCCCCCACTGGGTAGTACCACGAAGAATTGAAAACAAAGACACAAACATTTATATGTACACCAATGTACATAGCAGCATTATTCATATTTGCCAAAAGTTGGAATCGAACCAAATTCCCATCAACAGATGAACAAAATGTGGTATATACCTACAATATATGGTATATACCTACAATAGAATATTACTGAAGTGTATGAATGAATACAGTACTAATACAATGGATAACATGGACCTCTCTGATAAGAATTAAACAAATCGAGCCAACTCAGAGAGCTAGAGTTTGGAAGATAGGTTTACAGGACTAGAAAGGGATAAGAAGGTTGTGTACCAATGGTCACATGGGTGAAATCTATGATAAAGTGGAAGTTTGTAGGTGTGCAGTGAATGGATATGACAGGGGTGTAGGGATAATTTTGCATTGGGTGATGCATGTTTGATGGGGACTAGGGTGGGAAGGATGTGTTAGACAGTTTATAGAACTGGGGAGAATGTTAGGTGAGGGAGCAGGTGAACACTGGGGATTGGCAGGTATCTGGTTGAAACTATAATGTTGAGAAAACACTTTTGGCAATATGACAAGATTGGGTTACTTGTTTAGGGTTTTGGATGGGGAACATGCAGCACAGGGCACTCCTGGGGCAAGCTTCTAGGGAGTGTGTGATTATTCATCTTGTCATAGGGTGTTACATCAGTGGGTGGAGGCCCATATAATGGGTGGGAAGGTGTTGTACTTTCATCTTGGGTAGACTTGATATGTTCTCAAACAGAAGGGAGGGCATCTCTTGACAGCATGGGTGGTTCCTAAGAGTGGAGGAAAAACTAATGTGTCAAGTTCTCAGCATTTTTGCAAGTATTTATGAATCCTTGTCTTTCAAGGAGTGAAGCCTGATGGTCACCGTGGACCCTGAAGATAGGGTGAGGGAGGAATATAATAGATGAAATATAAAGATTTATGGGGCAATGAAAGTGTTCTGCATGATCTTGCAATAATGCATACAGGCTAAATTAAATTTCAGCAAACATTTTATGAAAGGGTATGGTCTAAAATGTAAACCATAATGTAAACTACTGACCTTGGTTAGTAGCTATGTTTTAATATCTGTATTTCAGTTGTAACAAATACACCATCCACATGTAAAAAGTCCATTAATAGGGAAGGGTGGTATTCTGACCACAGTTGAATGAAGCTGGAAATCTGCAAGGAACAGATACCCAGATTTGGCAACAAGATATAGAAGTTAAACAACACACTCTTAGAAAAACAGTGGGTCAAGGAGGAAATCTCAAAAGATATCAATAACTACCTTGAAACGAATGAATAGGATAACACAACATATCAAAATTTATGGGATGCAGCAAAAGTAGTACTGAGAGGGAAATTTATAGCCATAAGTTCATACAACAAAAAAGAGGAAAGAGCTAAAATTTGATGAACTAACTGCACACTTGGAGAAATTAGTATAAAACAACAACAACAAACTAAACCCAACTGAAGAAGAAAGAAAAAAATGACAAAGATCAGAGCAGAACTAAATGAAGCAAAATAAGAAAGCACTTGAAAAAATAAACAAAACCAAGACCTGGTTCTTTGAGAAGATCAATAAAATTGATAAACTCTTAGCTAGACTAACAAAGAAAAAAAGAGAGAAAATGCAAATACACAAAATAAGAAATGAGACAGGAGATATCACCAACGACCACACAGAAATAAAGACTATCATAAGAGGATACTTTGAAAAACTGTATTCCAACAAAAATGACAATTCAGAGGAAATGGACAAATTCCTAGAAACACATAAGAAGCCTCTATTATGAAAGATGAAATTGGTGATCTCAACAAACCAATCACAAGTAAAGAGATAGAATCAGTCATTAAAAACCTCCCAAATAATAAGAGCCCTGGGCCAGATGGCTTCACAGGTGAATTCTACCAAACATTCTGGAAAGAACTAATATCAATTCTTCCTTAAACTCTTCCAAACTTCCTAAACTCTTCCAAAAAATCAAAACAGAAGGAACATTTCCTTGCATTCCATTCATAGAATGCATTGCATTCTATGATGCCAACATTACCCTAGTATCAAAGCTAGACAAAGAGAACACAAGAAAGAACAATTTCAGAACAATCTCTTTAATGAAAGTAGACATGAAAATCCTCAACAAAAACTTGCTAATCATATTCAACAACACATTAAATGATTTATACACCATGACCAAGAGGGATTCATTCCTGGTATGCACAGATGGTTCCACATAAGAAAATCAAATAATGTAATACATCATAAAAACAGATTGAAGGAAAAAAAATTACATAATCATATCTATAGATGCAGAAAAAACATTTGACAAAATACAGCACTCTTTCTTCATAAAAACACTGCAAAAGATAGGAATAGAAGGAAACTTTCTGAAAATGATCAAGTTTATATATGAAAAACCGACAGCTAACATCATTTACAATGGAGAAATCCTAAAACCGTACCCTCTAAGATCAGGAACAAGAGAAGGATGCCCACTGTCACCCCTTCCATTTACCATTCTGTTAGAAGTACTTGTTCGAGAACTGAGGCAAGAACCAGACATAACAGGCATCCAAATAGGAAAGGAAGAATTCAAAATTTCACTATTTGCAGATGACATGATACTATACATAGAAACCCTGAGAAGCTTACAACAAACCTTCTAGAACTTATGAATGAGGTCAGTAAAGTCACAGGTTATAAGATCAATGCACAAAAATCAGCAGCATTTTTGTACACCAAAAATGAGCAATCTCAGGATGAAGTCAAGAAACAGTCAAGATTTACAATAGTAAATAAAAACATCAAATAACTAGGAATAAATTTAACTAAAGAGGTAAAGGACATATACACAGATAACTTCACAACACTGATCAAGGAACTCAAAGAAGATCTAAATAAATAAAGAATATTCCCTCTTCATGGATAGGAAGTCTAAATATTATTAAGATATCTATCCTACCAAAACTGATCTACACATTCAATGCCATCCCAATAAATCAACACAGCCTTCTTTAATGAATTAGATAAACTAACTATGAAATTTATTTGGAAAGGAAAGAGGCCCCAAATAGTCAAAGACATATTGATAAAGAAAAATGAAATTGCAGGAGTCACAATACCTGATTTCAAGCATACCACAAAGCTACAGTAGTGAAAACAGCAAGGTATTGGCACAAGGATAGACACACTGAACAATGGAACCGAATTGAGAGTTCTAATATAGATCCTCATATATACAGTCATATGATATTTGACAAGGTCACCAAACCCACTCACCTGGGAGAGAATACCCTCTTCAACAAATGCCACCTGGAAAACTGGATAACCATATGTAAAAGAATGAAAGATGATTACCAACTCACAACTTATACAAAAATCAACTCAAGATGGATCAGAGTCCTAATTATAAGAGTCAAGACCATAAAGACCTTGGAAAGCTATGTAGGGAAGCATCTACAGGACCTTGTAAGAGGAAATGGCTTCCTGAACCTCACACCAAAAGTATGGGCAGCCAAAGAGCAAATAGATAAATGGGACTTCCTTAAAATTAAAGCCTTCTGCACCTCAAAGGAGTTTGTCAAGAAAGTAAAAAAAGAGACTACACGATCTCTTCCTTCACTTCACTAAGTTGGTTCATGATATTTGTTTGGATAACTCTGATTCAGTATTCCATGTTTTGCATCTCCTCCTAATATTTAGTTTTTCATTGGCCTGGGTCATGTCTTCCTGTTTCATACTATGGTTTATAATTTTTGGTTGGTGTTTTGGCATCTCTTTATCTTGATGGATTTATTTAGTTGATTAGTTTCTTTCTCTACTCTAGGGTTTTTCTAAGTTGCTGTTTATGTGTGCATGGTAAGTTTTCTCTTTGACACTTTGTTCCTCTTATTCTTTTTCCTTCCTGTTTTCTAAGTTCCCTTGAAAGTAAAAGATTAGGGACAGAGAAAGGGATAGAGGTAAGAAGAGAAAAAAATAGTGGTAATAATAATAGTAAAAGGTAGAAGAGTAACCATATAAGACTTAGGAAAATGAATAATTAATTCATGTAGAAAGTGCAGAGGAATAAGAGTATAAAAGTGGGGTACAAACAATGAAATGTGAAACCAAATAGAGAAAAATATCTAGAGTGAATTAATAGGGCAGAATAATAAGAGAGGGAAAGAGAAAAGAAAAGACAATAAGAAAAAAACATTAAAAATGAAAGAAAACAGAATAGATGAGTTAGAAATAAAAACAAGAAAAATTAAGAATAAGCAAGGAGAGGTGGAATGTAAGAACAAAAACAGAAAGCAGAAGATAGGAAGATGAAGGAAGGAAACGAAATAGCCTAGGAAGACAAAATTGGTATACAAAAAAATGGGAAACGAAGGGAGAAACACAACAAACAAGAGAGGAGATAGCAGGACCTAATTTTAAAAATATGGGTGGAGAAAGGAGGGGCAAAAGAACAAAAAACACGCAAGTTGCATACAAAAACTTAGGATAAACATCCTTTCCTCTGCAGGTTTTAAATTGGGTTTTAGTGAGTAAACTAAGTTAAATTTAAAGAAAGAAAACTTTTTTTAAGAAAAATAAGCGACCTAAGAGTAGATAATACAAAAATGCTGTCTATATATTTCCTTTCCTGAAGTATCTACTGGATGTTTGATCACCTGGCAGATTAATACTCTAAGGAGAACTGGGAATCAAACCAGGGACCTCAAATATTCATAGTGGAGACTCCTCTACTGAGCTAAATTTTCCCTTTGAGCCAGTTAGCTAGATAGCAATCCAGTCACTTTCCCTAGGTCAGGTTTGACTCCTTGAAGTTGGGTAGATTCCTGCTGGTTAGGAGCCTGTCTTTCCCTGCCTTATTTATATTCTTATTGCTTTCTCTCTAAAGGCAGCAGGGCATGATATCCTGTGTTATTGGAATCCCCTTCTCCTCTTCTGGTTCGGTTGAGTTCCCTTCTGAAATTCAAAATGGACTCTGGTATGCAAACTCACCTCATAGAAATAACCCTCATCCATCTTCCAGACTTACTCCTCATCCTAGGAGATCCTAATTAGGCCCTTGGAAATTTACTTTTTAAATTTTTGTTTATTTATTTATTTTTAATTGTATTTTTGAAGATACATAGATCACAAAAAAGTTACGTTAAAAACACAAGAGGTTCCCATATACTGCACACCCACACCACCCCACTCCTCCCATATCAACAACCTCTGTCATCATTGTGGAACATTCATGCATTTGGTGAATATATTTTGGAGCACTGCTGCATCACATGGATGATAGTTTACATTGTAGTTTATACTCTCCCCCAGTCCATTCAGTGGGTTTTGGCAGGATATATAATGTCCAGCATCTGTCCCTGCAAATCATTTAGGACAACTCTAAGTCCCAAAAATGCCCCCACTTCACATCTCTTCTTCCCTCTCCCTGCTCTCAGCAAATACCATGTCCAATTTCTCACATCAATGCTACAGTTTCTTCCAATGCTAGTTACAAGAGTTCTACAGTAGAATATCAGTACATCAACTCTAATCCATATTTTATTCCTCCATCCTATGGATCCTGGGATGGTGATGTCCACTCCACCTCTATATCAAGAGGTGGCTTTGATCCCACATGGTTGATGAATGCTATTATCTTGCTTGCAGTTGTAGACACTCTCAGTTCCCTGGTGTGGTGGTTGACCATCTTCACCTCCTTGGTAGTTGACCTGCATAAGTCCAATGAACTGGAGAGTGGGATTTTCAACTCTGCTGAGGTTCAGGGCCCAGCAGCCACATGACCAGAGATTCAAGTCTCTTGAGTATAAACCAACCCCAGCATGAACCACAGGTTTAGTAAAAGTTACAGAAGAGACATGTGTAGAAAGGACACATCTGAGTCCTATTCCATCACGCTCAGGAACACAAATTCCAAAGTAGGGACCTTTATCAGGCCACTGGACTCCAGAGCCATCTGTCATGTACAGGTGTCTTCATAGCCCTCAGGAGTACTAGTATCTGGTGTTGTATCTACTTTAGCTGTCTCTGGGATTGTGCTGAGGCCTGTGTAAGCATGACCTCTCTGATGACCTCCTGATTCTTTTTTGGAAGACTCTTAAGTCATATAAACTCATTTGTCTTTATCATCTCCCCCTTTTATTCAAGTTGTTTTTCTAGTTTCTGGAAGTAATATGTTGATGCCAGGGAGGCTAATCGCTGGGAGTCATGTCCCACATTGTGGGTAAGACAATGCATTTACATGCTGAGTTTGACTTAGAGAGTGGCCACATTTCAGAAACATGGAGGCTCTCAGGAGATAACTCTTAGGCACCCTGCAGCTCTAGGTCTAGTTGAAATTTCAAGCACACAGGCTCATAAGCATAATCATAAGTGTCAAGGGCTCATCACTGGACCATCCTTCTTCACTGGTCTTTGACATTGCACTTGGGG
Source organism: Dasypus novemcinctus (assembly GCF_030445035.2). Classification (NCBI taxonomy): domain Eukaryota; kingdom Metazoa; phylum Chordata; class Mammalia; order Cingulata; family Dasypodidae; genus Dasypus; species Dasypus novemcinctus. The sequence goes on along the minus strand of NC_080704.1, from coordinate 98,126,582 downwards.
GATTGTTGTTGTTCCATTGGAGAATGTGACAGAGCACCATGGCTAGGAACTCAGTACTCAGTTGTCATTTTTAACTGTAACTGCAATGAAAATACCCAACGGATATCTGAACATTTTTATATACCCTATATACATGCCCTGGAGAACTACCTCCCAAACATGTGGCCCCCATTTATAACACGCCATGCCAGTTTTCCTCTTCTGCCATAGTTGAACCCCTCTGTGGTCCAAAATTTCTTCAAAATGAAGCCTAATATATTGCCAAATCATTTAAAAGGAAAATGAAATAGTATGAGAGGTTTAAAGATTAGAAATACAATGTACACTAATTTAGCAAAACTAAAATAAAGCAAAAAATAAATTAGGGAATAAAAATGAAAAATATCATAAAACTTTGTTTTTGATGTTTTCCCTTTCATCACTCTAATAGGTGTTGCCCTGTATGTAGAGAGTATCAAGGCAATTTCTTTCATTCCTTCCTCAAGGTCTATATTCTTTTTCCTTCTAACTTTTAATTTTCTCTTCAAAAGAGTATTAGATCACAGTAAAATCATATATACAAGATAGGGGACTCCCATATATCTGATATCAAACCCTTTTCCCCCTTCCCCAGAAATGATCTTTTTATATGTTCAAGTTATATTTGCTGTAGCTGATATATGGATATTGAAACATAGCTACCAATCATGGTTTCATTTTGGTTTACATTATGGTTCATATTTTAGACTGTACATTTTTCTAAATTTTAAGTTACATTATGGTTTACATTATGTTTTACATTTTAGCCTATAGACTTTTATATGTTTTTGGTGAAATTTAACTTGTCCTGTATCCATCATTGCACGATCTTGTGGAGCACTTCCATTGTCCCCCAGTTACCCTGCCCATCTGTTCTATTCCTCTCTCCTCCACCCCTCAGGTCCCACAGTGACAACCAAGCTTCACTGCTTGAATGACCAGATTCACAGATATTTGCAACAATGCTGAGAGCTTGACCTACTAGACTGTCTTACCCCTTTGGGAGCCACAAATTCTTTTGAGAGGCACAATTTGCTATGTTGGAGAACACTGGGCCTCCTCAGATTGGGGGTACACATTCCCACACATTGTATGGGTCTCAACCCAATGATGTAATGCACTAAGACAAGATGAGCACTCACACACTTCCTAGAAGCCTGACCCTTTGTGAGATGCTCCCCATTAAGCACCTTAATCAGGTAACCATTCTTTATTATATTTTATAAAGTGTTTTCTCAACATTATAGTTTCAACCACATACCCAAACAATTTCCCATGTTCATCTGTTCCCCCAACTCTACCCCAATTCCTTGGGCCATCTGACCCATCCTATCCATGCTAGCTCCTCTCAAGCCTCTGAATCCCCACCCAATAGTATCCCTATGCCCCCGAGTTATCTCTTCCCTATACAACTACTCACCTCTACTTTATCATACATTTCACCCATGTAGGCATTCCCTCACAACCTTCCTTTCCACCCAATTTCCTTTAAGCCTATCATCCCATCTCTAGCTCTCTAAGACAGTTTGGTTTGCTTATTTCATATCATAAAGGTCATGTAGCATTTGTCCTTCAATGCCTGGCTTGCTTCATTCAACATAAGGTCCTCAAGATTCTTCCATGGTATCCCATGTGTTTTTATTGTATTCCTTCTTATAGCCAAGTAGTATTCCGTTGTGTGTATTTACCAAGGTTTGTTTATCCATTCATGTTTTGATTGACATTTGGGATGATTCCAACTTTTGGCAATAGTGAACAATGCTGCTATGAACATTGGTGTGCCTATATTGATTTGTGTCCTTGTTTCCATTTCTTCTGGGTATGTACCCAGCACTGAAATTGCTGGTTCATATGGCAAATCTATAGCTAGTTTTTTGATAAGCTGCCAAACTGTCCTCCAGAATAGCTGGATCCTTCTGCATTCCCACCAGCAGTGGATGAGTGTTCCCATTCCTCCACATCCTCTCCAACACTTGTAGCTTTCTGTTTTTTTTTTAAATAGCCACCAGTCTTACTGGAGTAAGATGGTATTTCATTTTAGTCATTTGCATTTCCCTAAAAGCTAATGATTTTGTGCATCTTTTCATGTGCTTTTTAGTCAGTTGTATTTCTTCTTTGGAGAAGTTTCTGTTCAAATCTCTTGCCCATTTTTTAAAATGGGCTATTTGCCTTTATATTTTTGAGATATAGGATTTATATATATATATATATATTTATTTATTTATATATATATATACACACACACACACACACACACACAGAATATTAGTCTCCTATCACATACGTGATTACCAAATATTTTCTCCCATTGTGTAGGCTGTCTTTACATTTTTCTCTGCAAACTCTTGAGTTGCAAAAGGCTTTAATTTTGATGAGGCCCCATTTATCTATTTGTTCTTTTGCTGCTTGTGCTTTGGGTGTGAAGTTCATGAAGTCTTTCCCTATTGCTAGGTCCTGTAGAAGTTTTCCTACCTTGTTTTCCAAGGTCTTTATGGTCTTGGCTCTTATATTTAGGTGTTTGATCCATCTCGAGTTGATTTTTGTGTGAGGTGTGAGATATCAATCCTCTTTCCTTCTTTGGCATAAGGATATCCAATTCTCCAAGGACTATTTGTTGAAGAGACCTTTCTTTCTTAGTTGAGTGGGCTTGGTGGCCTTGTTGAATATCAGGTGACTCTATATGTGAGGATGTATATCAGAACTCTCAGTTCGGTTCCATTTGTCAATATGTCTATCTTTGTGCCAATACCATGCCATTTTCACCATTGTAGCTTTGTAGAATGTTCTGAAGTCATGTAATGTGATTCCTCCAATTTCATTGTTCTTTTTCAATATGTATTTAGTTATTCAAGGCCTCTTTCCTTTCCAAGTAAATTTCATCATTAGTTTTTCTAGTTCATTAAAAAAATTCTGTGTTGATTTTTACTGGGATTGTGGTGAATCTGTAAATCTATTTTGTTAACTGAGATAAATTAATGTTTAGTCTTCCTATCCATGAACAGAGAATAGTCATTTATTTAAGTCTTCTTTGATTTCTTTGAACAGTGTTGTTTATTTTTCTATGTATATGTTTTTTTATATCTTTAGTTAAATTTATTCCTATGTATTAGATTTTTAAAATTTACTATTGTAAATGGTATTTGTTTTTTTGATTTCCACCTCAGCTTGCTCATTATTGGTGTACAGAAATGGTACTGATTTTTGTGTATTGATCTTGTAACCTGCAACTTTACTGAACTCATTTATAAGTTCTAGAATGTTTGTTGTTGACCTCTCAGTGCTTTCTATGTATAGGATCATATTGTCTGCAAATAGTGAAATTTTGACTTCTTCTTTTCCAATTTGGAGACGTTTTATATCTGGTTCTTTCCTTAGTGCTTGAACAAGTTCTTCTAACACAATGTTAAATAGGAGAGGTGATAATGGGCCCTCTTTTCTTCTTCCTGATCTTAGAGGGAAATCTTTTAGGATTTCATTATTGTAAGTGATTTTTGTTGTAGGTTTTTCATAAATAGCATTTATCATGTTCATAAAGTTGCCTTCTATTTCTATTCTTCGTAGTGCTTTTATCAAGAAAGGGTGCTGTATTTTGTCAAATGCTTTTTTCTGCATATATAGATATGGCTGTATGATTTTTTTCCTTCTGTCTGCTTTTGTGGTGTACTACATTTAATTGATTGTGATAGGTTGGCTGATATAATCAATTTCTTCTTTTGTCAAAGTAGGCTGCTTATGTGTTTTTAGGAATTTGTCAATTTCCTCTAAATTGTCCTTCTTTTTGGCATGTAGTTTTTCAAAGTACCGTCTTATGATATTATTTGTTTCTGTGGGTTTAGTTATGATATCCCCTTTCTCATTTCTTATTTTGTGTATTTGCATCTTTCCTCTTTTTTTCTTTGTTAATCTAGCTAAAGGTTTGTCAATTTTATTGATCTTCTCAAAGAACCAGTTCTTTGTTTTGTGTATTTTTTTCTAGCACTTTCTTATTTTCTATTGCATTTAGTTCTGCTCTGATCTTTGTTATTTCTTTCTTCTTCCTTTGGTGTTAGTTTGTTCCTCCAAGTGTGCAGTTAGGTCTTCTATTCCTTAACTTAGTTTTTCCAGTGTTTATGTCACATATTTGGAGTCACCCTGGTTAGGAGCATAAATATTTATGATTGTTCTTTCTTCTTGAAAGATTGTCCCTTTTACTAATATGAACTTCCCATCTTTGTCTCTCACAATAGTTTTGCATTTAAGTCTATTTTCCCTGTTTCTGTGTTATTACTCTCAAGGAATTACTTACATTATCCATATTTTCTCTGGATTTGTGTATGTCATCTGTTGTTTTATCTCTTTTTGTCTTTTAGTTGTTTTTACACTCTTCTCTCTGTCTCTCCTCTTTTTTATTTCTTTCCTCCTGCAGAACTCCCTTTCATATTTCTTAAAGGGCAGGTTTCTTGTTGGTATATTCTCTTAGTTCTGTTTTTCTGTGAATATTTGAACTCTTCATCATTTTTGAATGCCAGCTTTGCTGTATATAGTATTCTTGGTTGGAAAATTTTTTCTTTCAGTACCTTGACTATATAATACCACAGCCTTGTTTCCATGATTTCATATGAGAAAACAGCATTTAATCTTATTGAGCTTCCTTTGTATATGATGGTTCTCTTCTCTCTTGCTACTTTCAGTATTTTCTCTTTCTTCTGAATGTAAGATAATTTGACAAGTATATGTCTTGGGGTAGGCCTGTTGGTATTTATGCTCTTTGGGGTGTGTTGTGCTTCCTGGTATGTACACCCATCTCCCTCAATAGGTTTGGGAATTTTCAGCCATTATTTCCTTCAACATCCTTTCTGTCCCTTTTCCTTCTCTTCTCCTTCTGGGATACCTATAATGTGTATGTTTGTGCATTTTTTATTTTCATTCATTCCCCTAAGTCCCTGGATTTTTTCTCTTTTTATCAATCAATTTTACTGTTTGATTTCAGATGTACTGTCTTCCACATTACCAATTCTTTCCTCTGCCTCTTCGAATCTGCTGTTATTTTCTGATAGTGTTATTTTTGATTTCTTGGATTGTGCCATTCATCACAATCATATCTCTTATCTTTTTTGTGTGTTTGCAATTTCTTCTGTATGCTCTCCAAGTGTTTCCTTAATATCCTTAATCTCTTCCATCACTTCATTAAATTGGTCAATGATAAATGTTCTGAGAACTTTGATTCGTTGTTTGTTGTTCTGCTCCTCTTATTGGTATTTAGTTTGTTCATTGGATTGGGCCATATTTTCCTGATTATTGGTATGGTTTGTAAATTTTTGTTGCTTTCTGGTCATCACTTTCTCCTCATGGGCTTGTTCAGTTGATTAGCTTCTCTGTCAAGTCTCGGGGTTTATTTAGGTGCTGTTTGTGTGTGTGTGTTAAGTCTTCTCTTTGACACCCTGTTCTTATTCTATTTCCTTGTTGTTGTCTATGTTCCCTTGAAAGAAAATATTAGGCCAGGGAAAGCAAAAGATGTAAGTAAAGGGAAAGCATAATAGTAGTGTTGATCATAAATGTTAGCAGAAGAACCATGTGAGATCTAGGAGAATGGATATTAAACTCATGTAAGCTGTGTAGAGTTATAACAGTAAAAAGTTAGTACCTACAATGAGATGGTAAACTGAATATGGGAAAGATATAGTATGAATTAAAAGGCCAATCTGGTCAGGATAGAGGGAAAGAGAAGAGAAAGGACAACAACATAAAGAGTGAATAAAAGATAGAAAACAGAATAGAGGTTTTAGAAATAAAAAGTCAGAAAAATTGGGGACTAAACGAAGAGTGGTGGAAGGTAAGAGAAATAATAGATAATGCAAGATAGAAAGATGTAAAGGAAAGGGGATAACATTGGTAGCCAAAATCAGAACACACAGAAAAGAGGAAATTGAGAATGAGGAAGCACAGCAAATAAGAAACACTGCCTGCAGCACCTAATAGAAAAAAAAACAAAAAAGAATAAAAAGAGAGAAAAAAGGAAAATGAGAGAGAGAGAGAAAAAACGTGTTGTGGGGCAATAGAGAGGAAGGAAATACAAGAAAACAAACCAACAAAAAAGACCAGACAAGGCCTCAAGCAGGAATCATCTTTGCAACTAAATAAATTGCTTAGGAGTCTATCCTTCCCCCTTTTTCCCTTCCTCACTTCCCTCTCTCCCAGGGCAGCATGAAGGCCATATGAAATCTACCCTCAGAGATTCAAATGGGATCCTAGTGAGCCAACTCACCACAGAAAATAATGACTTAGTTTCTTTGAGAGAAAGCACCCACACCTTGCCAGGAACCCTAAATATGCTGTTGGAAGCATACAAAGAATGTCCTTCTGTCCCTCTCCCTTAAGTGTGTTATGCAGGACTAGTTAATTTTCTGACTCCACCTTCTTTCAGATCAAGTTTCCTTATCCCAGGGTGTTTAAACAAATTGTGCTTTCTCAGCAGATTCACCTCTCCTTTCTTCCTAGCCTCTCACCAAGTCAGCTGGCATACACCTCCAAGCTTGAAAAAAGGGGGGACCAGAAAAGTGAACCTGCATTCCTTGGGCACCTCTGTACCCCTCAGCAAAACCCTCCCACTCTCAGAGTTTGTCAAAGACAAGAGGGCTAGGGGAATGCCAGAATTTTAAGTGTGCTGGGTTTGGGGAATGTAGGCTTGACAGAATTTAGGCTCGGGGAACTAGGGTTTTTGGATCATGGGTTATGGGAAATATGGGGTTCTGGGAATGTGAGGTTCCAGGAACACAAGTTCGGGGATCACATGTTTGGGGAACACAGGACTTGGGAACACTGCCATGTGCCCAGCGCCATTCTGGGAATGCTGCAGCTATCAGCCCTAGGGGATGGGTTTTGTCTTCACACAGCTTCTGGTTCTAGTGCCAGAAACTGGTGGTTTTACCTTGAAAAAGCCCTCCTCTTGTCACAGTCACTCCAGATCAATGTCCAGAATCCTCCTGCTTTGTGGGTTCCTAAAACTGCTCACTTGGGCAGGATTCTGTCCCCACAGAACCATTTCTTTTAACAGGAGAGATGATGAGGGTTCAGGCATTAAGATGCCATTTTGCCCCACTCTCCTAAGAACAAGTTTTTAATATGTCACAAATATTGCACAGGACATATTAATACTAAAATTTATTTGTTGTTTATCTGAAATTCAAATTTAACTTGGAGTTGTGTATTCCTATTAGAACAAAAGTATAGGGTGAACAGTAAAACACGGGGCACTGAGTGAGGAAAGAGCAATGAAAGGTAAGAAAGGGTAGAGAAAGGGAAGATTGAGCTGATCCAGATGCAAGCTTCACCAGTCTCACAAATATGCTTAAGCTGTGATTTATCATAAAGTCAAATAAAAATAGCATGTAACTTTGTTGAAGGAGAGGCAATATCATACAGTAATAAGCAGACTAGATATTGGAACTGCATTGCTTGAGATGGAGTTTCAAATCTGCCTCTTTTGAAAAATGAACATGTTAGTACCTGTGACAGTTTGAGATTATTTTTGTGAATCCCTAAAAGGGAAAGATTATGTGTGTAAACCATTCTTCCGGGTGTGATACCCTTTGATTGCATTAGATTCTGTTGAGGTGTCCTTGATTAAATTAACTACTAAGATTAGGGTTTTGATTTGACCATGTCAATAGGGCATGACTCAAGTTGAGTCCTCACTCCCTTGGTGGACCGATATAAAGGATATTCACTCAAGAAAATGTGTAAGAAGAGAGAGAACTATGTCAGTTTTGAACCTGGGGCCCTGGGGAAAGATGAGCCATTTGTCTAATAGTTTACAGCTGACCTTGGGAAGAGAACAAAACAATTGAGACTGGTATAGAAGGCCCTGGAAAGAAATGATCCCTATACCAGGAGAGAGAAGCCCTGAGAAACAATCCTTTTGCCAGCCTGCAGCTGAGAGAGAGAAAGACCAGAGGGCAAGGCTGAACCCTCGCAGAGATCAGTGACTATCCTGCTACAACACATGGCAAATAACTTTGTTGAGAAAGCAACCTTGAGTTGGACCCTTTAGGGCCTTGTAACTGTGAGCTTTTACCCCAAGTAAATACCCTTTATAAAAGCCAACCTATTTCTTGTACTCTGCTTCAGTATCCCTTTGGTAGACTAATAAAGTACCTATTCTATAGGGTTTTGTGAGTGTTACATGAGATATATAGGTACTTATATGGGTACGTAGCACAGAAGGAGTCCTATATGTGTTCAATGTTTTGTTGTTATCATTACCAAGTAAACTTTTAAAGCTCATTATTCTATTATTGCTATCTAATTTTTCCTATTATTGATTGCATGAGGGTACATGTCTCTCATTTGTTTTATAGAATAAAAGACCTTGTAATTGCTTTCCTGAGCAAAAATAACAATATTAAATAAAATATTTGCCTCAAGTGTCATTGTGAGAACATTTCATCCTCTCTTCCATCCCCACCCCCCCCCCAGAGTATTCTCCCAAATTGTTTCCTTTTCAATACCCTTTCAGTCATATTCCCATTTATAAACCAGCTGCTACTCACTATAGTACACTAGGTCATTTCACTTGTGTTTCCCATGCTTTTCCACATTCTCTCTACTTTGCAATAGTGACGTACATCTGCTTTAGCTCACAAAGGCACTCTTAAATCTGTATCATCAACCAAAATTCTCAACCACATCTGGGTTTGATGTATTATTTAGTTCCTAGATTATTCTCTAGCTTTCTTTCAACTGATATTTACATCCCTATACTACCCTTTTCAGACACATTCCCATTTGTAAACTAGCTGTTACTATATTGTGTTACCATCAACTCTATACATTTCCACACTTTTATAGTAAGGTTAATTAAAACATTGACATACATTAAACATCAGGAGTCCATATCAGCCCTTCTCTTATCTCCTTTAAGAATCCACCACATACCACCAGGACTTGAAGATGTTTTCCTATATGTTCTTCTAGGAGATTTATAGTTGTTGCATTTATATTCAGGTCCTTGATCCATTTTGAGTTAATTTTTGTATAAGGTGTGAGATAGGGGTCCCATTTCTTTCTTGTAGATATGTCTATCTAGTTCTCCCAGCACCATTTGTTGGATAGACTCTTCTGGCCCAGCTTGGCGGGTTTAACAGCCTTGTTATATATACCCTTCTTACATTAAAGAATATAAGAGGTCCCTAATACCCCATCCACTGCTCCCACATCAACAATCTCCTTCATCATTATGGCACATCCATTGCATTTGGTGAAGACATCTTGGGGCCCTGGTGCACCACATGGATTATAGTTCACATTGTAGTTTACACTCTCCCCCAGAACATTCACTGGGTTATGGCAGGATATATAATGTCTGCATCTGATTTTGCAATATCCTTTATGACAATTCCAAGTCCCCAAAATGCCCCCACATCACATCTTTTCTTCCCTCTCCCTGCCCTCAGCAGGTACTGTGGCCACTTTCTCCACATCAGTGCTACAGTTTCTTCCATTACTAGTCACAATAGTTCTATAGAAGAATAACAGTAAGTCCACTGTAAATCATATTTATTCCTTCATCCTGTGGACTCTGGGATGGTAATGTCCACTACACCTCTATATCAAGAGGGGCCTTAGGTCCCACATCGTTGATGCGATTCTCCTGCTTGTAAAAAAAAAGTTGTAGGCACTTTTTAAGTGTTTTTATCAAGAAAGGATGCTGAATTTTGTCAAATGCCTTTTCTACATCTGTCAAGATGATCATATGTTTTATTTTCCCTGCAATTTGTTAATGCAGTGTATTATAGTTACTGATTTTCTTAGGTTGGACCATAGTTTCATACCAGGATAAAACCCACTTGATTGTAATATTTAATTATTTTTATATGCTGTTGGATTTGATTTTACAATATTTTGTTGAGAATTTTTGCATCTTTGCTCATTAGAGAGACCTGTCTGTAATTTTATTTTCTTGTATTATATTTATCTGCTTCTAGCTTTAGGGTGATGTTGGTCTTATAAAATGTTTTGGGTAGGCAAGGGGCTGTAGCTCAATCAGTTGGGCTCCCATCTACCATATGGGAGGCCCTAGTTTCGCATCCTGGGCCCTACTTGTGAAAGTAGGCTTGCCTGCATGCTGTAAGAGCCACCGGCCTGCAAGTGCCATGGAGTGCTGCCCAGCCTGCAAGAACTACAGAATGCCACCTGGCCCCCAAACACAGCAAAGTACCTGTGGCCCACAAGTGCCAGGGACAGCCGACTCAACAAGGTGACACAACAAAAAAGGGAGACAAGCAAAAACACAGAAGAATGTGCAGTTATTGGACACGGAGCAGACAGCAGGCAAGTAGCAAGGGGGGGGGGATTAAATAAATACAGACAGAAGAACACACAGGAAATGGATACAGAAAGCAGACAACAAGGAAAAAGCCACAAGGGAAGATAATAAAAAAATGCTTTGGGTAATTTTCTTTCCTTTTCAATTTTTGGAAGCATTTGAGCAAGATTGTTATTAATTTTTCAAAAAATTTTTGGTGGAATTCAACTGTGAATCCTTCAGGTCCTGGACTTTGTTAGATGATTATTGATGACTGATTCATTTTCTTTGCTTGTGATTGATTTGCTGAGTACCTGTATTTCTTGTACAGTCAGTGTAGGTTGTTTGTGCATTTCTAGGAATTTGTCCATTTCATCTAGGTTGCCTAATTTGTTGGCATACAGCTACTCATAATATTCTCTTATGATCCTTTTTTTTTCTCAGTTGTAATACACCCCCTTTCATTCTTGATTTTACTCATTTGCATCTTCTCTATTTTTTTATTTGTTAGCTTTGCTAAGTGTTCATCTTACTGATTTTTCTCAAATAACCAGCTTTTGGTTTTGTTGCTTTTCTCTATTTTTTTTTTGTTCTTAATTTCATTTATTCCTGATCTTATCTTTCTTTCTTTTTGCTTGCTTTGGAATTCTTTGCTGTTCTTTTTCTACTTTCTCCAGTTGTTCAGTTAGATCTTTTATTATCTCTTTCTTGTTTTATAATTTATGTATTTAGGCTATTAATTCCCCCATCAGCACTGCCTTTGATGGGTCTGATAAGTTTGATAAGTTGTGTTCTTGTTTTCATTTGTCTCAAGATATCTATTAATTTCACTTGTAGTTTCTTCTTTGACCCACTGATTTTTAGGAATGTTTTGTTTAGCCTCCATATAATTGCAAATTTTCTTTTCCTGCCTATTGTTGATTTCCAGCTTCATTCCATTATGATCAGAGAAGGTGTTTTGTATAATTTCAATATTCTTAAATTCACTTAGAGCTGTGTTGTGGCCCAACACATCATCTATTCTGGAGAAAGAGCCATGAGCACTTGAGAAGAATGTATAACCTGATTATTTGGGGTTCAATGTTCTGTATATGTCTGTCAGGTCCACCTTGTTTATCATATTGTTCAAGTTATCTGTTTCCTTGTTGATCTTCTGTCTAGTTGTTCTATCTATTGTGACTGGTGGTGTGTTGAAGTTTCCAACTGTTACTGTAAAGACATCTGTTTCTCCTTTCAGTTTTGCCAGTATTTTTAGGTATAAGAGATCTTAAAAATAAATAAACTATACATTATAACTTGGTCAATATATTTGTGCTTTATATTGCCTAAATGAAGGGAGGTGGGTGAAAAACTGGCATGTGTGTTGATTATGAGGTTCTAGGTGTTGAGTGAGCAAATCATTACATATACATACTATAACTATATTCACTAGACTGTAAATTCCTTAAGGACAGGTGCCATGCCATAATGCCATATCATTTGACTGTTGTGTCCCCAATGCAATGTAAATAAGTGCATGCAATAACATAGATGCTTTTGCTAGATTTATGTTTGGAGTACAGTAAAAGCTGAAAATGAAAATGATCTATTTGCAGAGCATCAAAAGGCTTCACAATGTATACAAAAGTCTAGAGATGTTAAAAAATACACATTTAGGGAAATATAAACAGAATAATATGAGTGCAAAAAGGTGAAGGTAGAATAGGAACCAGATCACAAACATTTTTGTCAGAAATGCTGAAGAGTGTACTTTGTCATAAGGGCAATGGGAAGTCACTGAATTATTGAATGCTCTGTAAATTTCAGTTACCAGGATTTATTTTCAAAGAGTACTTTCTTATTCAATGAAACTGAATTTTTACAGCCAACTCTTCTTTTTTCCCAGGCAGTACATACTCATTTCTCCAAAGATAGTATAAGTGTTTTTTAATAAAAAAAAAAAACTTATTTTCTGCTCCTTGTGTTAAATTTCTTCCAAGTTCCTTTTTCTGTCTGTTTTTGGGTCTGTTTCCTGTTGAGGTTTTGCTTTATGTTCATTTTAAGAGTGAGAGACTAAACAGCTGATTGGAATATCTTGTATATGAACAAGACTCGCCAACTGGTGGACTCATTCTAAAGTTGGGACATGGTCATTTTGTTGGGTGACCGCTAAGTATCAGTTTTATGGATATTTATTCTTGATTTAATCTGATTCCTAAGAAAGAATCCTCTAGTCTTCTTTCTGAGGTTTATATGCTTGGCTGCTAAGTTTCTGGGAACTAAGCAGGAGTTTTGTGGTTCCACAAGTATACAGACTGTCATTATTCCCCATATTTTTGATATGATGTTTCACCCCTGCCCTTAGTCATGTTAGGTATCCCCAAAGCCCAGAGACTTTCTTATGTATTCTTTTTACTGAAGAAATGTTTATGCCCTTGATAGAATGGGGAAGTATAGTAACTTATATACATAAGTTTTTGAAAGGAGATGTGAGGCTTTTATTACTTATCCCAACTTTCAACCAATCTTCCTGCTTCTGTTGATTCAAAACCAGAAAAATCTGCCTTGACAAGTACCTAGTGACTCCACTTCCTGAGCCTTTCTATAGTTGAGTTACAGGAATTGACTTTTACCCCTGAAGATATTTTAGTTTTATCTTTGTCTCCTCTGCTATATCAATTACTTCTTATCCACTTGCTTTCTATCTTCCAAAATGTATGGATATGTCTAGTCCTTTGGGTTTCCTCTAACATCTTTGCCCTTGCAGTTTTATACCTTTTTTAGTTGTTTTTTACTTTGTGTTTTATGAGCTTCAAGAACTGGCTCAGATAAACACGTGTTTATCTAGAAGTTCAATTGAAGCAATTTACTTAGGGGACTGACATGATCAGTTATACATTCCGTAAAACATAACGCAGGCAGCAGTGTGGAAGGAAACATTTTGAGGAAGGTAGTACTAGAAACAAACAGAATAGCTGGAAGAAATGACTATAGACTAAACTAAAATTTGTAACAGTGAGTTTGTAGAGGAGGTGCTGAATATGAAAAGAGCTAAGGAGTTAGAATCATTAGGGAATTATTTCAAATTGGATTTAAAAGTTTGTATCTCCACCATTGATGGAACTAGCAAAGGGATAACAAGATTGGGTAGATATATGCATGATTTCCATATTGGGCATGTCAATTTTATGGGCCAGTGGGATATGCATGGAGATATACTCAGTAGATAGTTGACTACATAGAATTTAAATTCTGTGGGAAATTCTAGATTTGAGAGCCATCCAAATAGATATGCTATAACTTTTCAGAAACATGATTCCTCCAAATCAATAATAAAATATGTAAATAGAGATGGTAATGTCTTTGTTCTATTTGAATAACTGTCTTTCTGAAATGTGGATATCATGTATATAAAGCATGCACATTGTCATCATTTTAAGAAAGCATTCTCAGATACACATTACTCATTATGTATCTCACAAGAAATTTTTTATATAAGTACTGTTTTGATTTGCCAAAGGGCTGCCTATGCAAAGTACTAGTAATGGGTTGGCTTTTATAAAGGGAATTTATTTGGAGTAAAAGCTATAGTTCCAAGGCAGTGAAAAGTCCAAACCGAGGCATCATCAGAGATACTTTCTCACCAAAGTCAGCTCCGATGTTTGAAGCAAGATGTCCACCAAACTCTGTGGAGGTTTGAGCTCAGCTGAGGGCAACCAGGCATAAGGTTTGTGTCCTTTTGAACCACCTTTATCAGCCTCAGCTGTTCATGTTCTTTCTGAATTCAACTGTAAGCTGTCAGGTGTATAGCAAATGTTGTCTCCTCTTGAGCTGCTCCTTGGACCTAGCCTCTTGGGGCTTTGTGCTTAAGTGATCCTCTAGTCCTCTCTCTCAGATGGCATGGTCAAACATGGAGACTTTCTTTTCATGTTTCTGCCTCTGTGCCTTGGTTTATATTAAACCCAGCAAGGGGATAGAGACAAAACCCAAGTCACATCTCACTGAAGTAGTCCAATCAAAAGCCCTAATGTGATCTTACCAAGTAATTTTATCAAAGGACCTCAACCAAAATTAATGCAGTCATAGGGTATCACAACCAGAGGAATAGATAACTTTAAAAACAATCTTTATCCTTTTGTGATTCGTAAAATAGTCTCAAACTGCCACAAATATCATTCATCTAATAATATTGTCATCATAATTTGTAATCAGATGGATCAAACCGAATATCGCTGTCACCACACTGATCACCAAGGTTGAGTCTGTGCACCTATGTTTTTGCTAAGCAAGTGTCCCACTTCCTTCCTCACTTCACTATATATGTCTCTCCCAAAGATATGCGAACACTCAAATAACAAGCTGAAATTTAGTTAAGATTATTGGTTAATATTTTTATAGCAGCAAAATAATTGCACAACTCTTCTGGTCTCTAATATTGTTTTGAAGGATTACAAAAAAGATACACATTTTATGCTTGTATGAATATGAATTCTGATTTCTTTCATGTTTATGGAAAGATTTTTTTCTTTGAGGCAGAAAGTAGTAATTTCCATATTTTTCAGTTTTGCTTATTGTTATAAAGCACTTTCATGTGTTCAAAGAAATGTTTAATTTTATTATAAATATCATGTCTTTAAGAGTAGGATCTATAAATTATACCATTATTAAATGCCAGAGAACCTCCCTTAATCTCCACATTACAAATTGTTTTCTGTGAACAGAAATCACTTCCTAGAAATATTCACTATAATTCATTCATCTTTCGTTGTCTATATTCTCCTAAATATTCTACTAAAAGTGTCATTTACTATAATGTGATTTAGTTAAATTATATCTATGTCTGTTTACCAAAGAAGTATGCTTATTCACTTCTGATTATAGTAATAATTAAGTTTTAACATAAGTTATTTTGTTTTGACAAGGTAACTGTCAAGCGCACCCAACTTCAGCTGAACAAGAAACTTCACTACTCACTGTCTTCCACTGAGTTTTTACACCCCAAAGGAAGAAAATTATTTGTTATCTCATTGGGCTGGACAGTTGAGTGTTAATAATTTGGGTTCCTGTCTCCTTATTAACCTTTCATGATTAAATTGAGGGTGATATTGAGTCTACAAAATTTTCTCTGGATGATTATTACTTTCCTGTATATTTTCTCAAAAATATTGTTTCTCCAAATTCCAGCTTAGTAAGTGATGGTTCATACACAAAATGCCAACGTATTTTTACCCAAACTACACTTTTTATCCCTTGGAGAGTCTTGTTCTTTTCTCAAAGCATGATTCCACATTGCGAAGTAGTTCTTGCTCTTTCACTTTCTTCCTTCCTCTTCCTTTTCACTTCACAATCAGACTGTTTGTAATGCTCTCTTTGTTCTGCTAATGGAGATTTAATTAGACATAAATACATTTTCAAATATTATTTTCAATTAAAATTATGAATTCCAAATTATCCATGATCATATAAGTACATTAAGCTTATTAATTTGAAAACAAATGATTAAAATAATTTCCAAATTGTGCTACATATGTCATAAATAGTTGAAATGAATTTGACAAGATATGAAAGTCTTAGCACTGGTGTACTTACTCTCTGAACTCCCTATTTATTGAAGACTGAGAAAATGTTCTTTTGCTGCCTGTTAGCACAAAATTATCTTTTCAAGTCTCAAAGTAATGTCATAGTTATGAGTACACATAGCTAACATTGTGTTTTGTGTCAGTGTACACTTTACGACATTTGCTCTATAGCTTTTCCATAAGTTCATATATGCATATCCTAATGAAAACAGAGACAAGTGGATATGTGAACTGATAATATACTTGTGCTAAAATTCATTGAAGAGGTACAGACAAGAAAGGATAGCCCAGAAATCTGAAATTCTGAGGCCAAATTCCCATCCTCATGCACATAAAACTAAAACTTTCTTATTTATTTATGTTAATTTATATTTTATTAAAGATGTTGTAAGCTTACAAAACAACATAGTTCATATTGTGCAGAATTTCTGTACATCACTCCTCCGCCAACACCTTACATTTTTGTGAAATATTTGTTACATTATTATCAAAGAATATCATCAAACTGTTACGACTAAGGTCAATAGCTTACACTTGGTGTTTATTTAATACACCCCATATTATTAACACCATGTATTAGTATTGTACATGAGCTGTAGTTCATTAGAGAACAATACCATATTTGTACTATTAATCACAATCCATCTTCCACCACATAGTTCACTGTGTTATATAGTTTCCATGCCTTGTACAATCTATCCAGAGCATACTCTCACTGGCTCTCACTTTCATCATCAGATTTTTGCAGACATTGCCTCAGTAAATTTTTGAACATTTTCCTATTCCAAAAGAATCCCATCTTCTTCTACTATTGACCTTTAGCATTGATATACTACTTCTTTGACATTGACTTAAGAATGTAGTCCATATAGTCCATTGGTTGCATTAATTGTATTTTCCCTTGCATTACCATGTTCTTAGCATCATGTAATAGTGATATACATTTGTGCTGGTTCATAGAACATTTGTTGTATTTTTACTATTAACTACAATCCTTATGTACCTCCAATTCACTATGGTATTCAGTCCCTACATTATTCTCTAGCTTTCTTTCAATGGACATTTACAGCACTATACTACCCCTTTCAACCACAATTCCATTTATAAACCAGTCGTGTTAGTTATACTCACAATAATATGTTACCATCAACTCTATCCATTTCCATACATTTATGCTAAAACTAATTAAAAATTCTACATATATTAAGCACAGTACCCATTATCAGCCCTCTTTCTATCTCCTAGTAACCTATACTCTAGGTTTTATCTCCATGTGTTCATATTTAGTTCATATTAGTGAGACCATACAATATTTGTCCTTTTGTGTCTGGCTTATTTCACTCAGCATAATGTCTTCAACATTTATTCATATTGTCATATATGTCCCAATTTCATTTCTTCTCACGGCAGCACAGATTAAATAATACTACGTTTTGTTTATAAGTTCCTCGGTTGATGGGCACTTGGGCTGTTTCCATTTTTTGGCAGTTGTGAAAAACATTGCTATGAACATTCGTGTGTAATTGTCTACTCATGTCACTGTTTTAATTTCTTCTGGATATATTCCTAGTAGAGAGATTGCCAAATCATTCAGCAGCTCTATATTTAGCTTTATGAGGAACTGCCAAACTGTCTTCCACATTGGTTGCGCCATTCCACACTCCCAAGAACAGTGAAGTAGTGTTCCCATCTCTTCACATTTTCTCCCGCACTTGTTGTTTACTGTTTAATAATGGCCATTCTGTGAGGTGGGAGATGATATCTCATTGTAGTTTTGATTTGAATTTCCCTATTAGTTAGTGATATTGAACATTTTTTCCTGTTTTTTTTTTTTTTTGCCATTTGTAGAAATGTCTGTTTAGGTCTTTTGCCCATTTTTAAATTGGGTTGCTTCCTGTTTTATTGTTTAGTTATATGTTCTCTTTACATAGCATGGAAATCAAATCCTTATTGGATATGTAGATTCCAAATATTTTCTCCCATTGAGTGGGCTGCCTTTTCACCTTCTTGACTAAGTCCTTTGAGGTGTAAAACTGTTTTTATGTTTGAGGAAATCCAATTTATCCATTTTTTGTTTCATTGCTTGTGCTTTGGGTATACAGGTTAAGAAATCACCACCTAACACCAGGACTTGAAGATGCTTCCCCACATTTTCTTCTATGAGTTTTGTGGTTCTAGCTTTTATGTTTAAGTCTTTGATGCATTTTGAATTAATTTTTGTATAAGGAATGAGAGAAGGGTCTTCTTTCTTTTGGGTATTGATAGCCAGTTCTCCCAGCACCATTTGTTGAATAGACTGTTCTGCCCCAGTCAGGTGGGCTTGGCAGCCTTGTCAAAAATCACATGACCATATAAAAGGCTAAAGTATGCTGTCACTAAATGACACATACCCAAACAGTAATTCAGTAGTATAAAAAATAGATTAAAATGTGTTATGTAAAAACGAATACTTGTCATAAGGTTGGGATATGGTAAGGTAATGAATTTAGGCATCTTTCCTTCACGACTTCTCAAAACATTTGATATGCCAGTGTAAGTTTGATGGTGTCAGAGGAGGATATATTATACGGCACTTCCCAAACTGATTTTTCATTGTATGTTTTTTCCACAAAACTTTTGCAGAACGAATATTCTTTGAAAATGCTTAGTAAAGCAGGGCCATGACTCTACATCCACTATTTGTTAACTATTAGAGTTGAGTTCTAGTATATACCTACATACTCCTAACCAAGTGGCTTTTCCCTATATACCCTGGATTTATTTTATTTTATGGATTTATGGTGTAGTTTATAATTAAGCTCACATATCACATTTGTTTTTTTTTCTCTTTTTGATTTGCATTGGTTAGCCATTCTATATCCTCCCACTTTAAAGTACACATATTTGTTAGACTGCCATGATCCTTAATTTCAATTATGACTCAAGATAATTAAGATGAACAGCACTTCCATTTCCTGTTGAAATATATTTTGTCAAAAGAACTTAATATTAAACCTAGTATTTTTTGGTTTAAGGAAACAATGCACAATATTCATTTATCTATGTTTGGGATGATAAAAATTCAGACATTTTTCCCCTAGCTATCTGAACTTTTATGTTGTTTCATGTTTTGAAAAAACTAGCTTAATTTTCAATGTAAAAAACATCACTTGACCATAGGTGTGAGGGTCTGATTCTGAACCATCAGTTCAGTTACATTGGTCTACATGTCTGTCTTGTGCCAGTACCATGCTGTTTTTACCACTGTAGTAAGGTAATATGACTTAGAGTCTGAAAGTGAGAGTACTTTAGCTTCACACTTTTTTTTTTAAGGAGGTACTGGGGATTGAACCCAGGACCTCATATATGGGAAGCAGGTGGTCAACCACTGTGCTGCATCTTCTCCCCAATGAGAGTTGATTTTTTTGTTTGTTTGTTTTTAGGAGGTACCAGGGATGAAACCTGGAACTTTGTACATAGGAAGCAGGCACTCAGCCACTTGAGCTACATCCATTCCCCAATGAAAGTTGCTTTTTTAGTTTGTTTGTTTGCCTTTAGGAGGTACTGGAGATTGAACCTGGGACCTTGTACATGGAAAGCAGGCACTCAATCATTTGAGATACATCTGCTCCCCATGCTCTTCCTTTTTAAGATATTTCTGGCTATTAGGGTTCCCTTACCCTTTCAAATAAATTTGATAATTTGTTTTTCCATTTCTTTAAAAAATGCTGGTTTTTTTCAGGATTGTATTGAATTTGTATATCAATATGAGTAGAATTACTATCTTAACAATATTTAGTCTTCCAATCCATTAATATATTATATTCTTCCATTTATTTAGGATTAAAAAAAAATTTAGCATGCATTGCAGTTTTCTTAATTTGATTTATGTCTTCGGTATATTCCTAAATATCTGATCCTTTTAATTGCTATTGTAAATGGAATTTTTTCCCAATTTCCTCCTCAGATTATTCATTGCTGGTGTATAGAAACACTAGTGATTTTTACATATTAATCTTCTATGCTGCCACTCTGCTGAGCTTGCTTTATTGGGGATTTTTCAGGACTTTCTTGGTATAGGATCATATCACCTTCTTCTTTTTGAATTTGGATGTCTTTTATTTCTTTCCTTGCCTGATGGCTCTAACTAGAACCTCTATCCCTCTATTGAACGACATTGTGACAGTGGGCATCCTTGTTTTCTTCCCTATCTCTACAGGGAAGCTTTCAGTGTTTAACCATTGAGCTGTTTTTTCATATATACCCTTTTTCATGCTGAGAAAGTTTCCCTCAATTCCTATCTTTTGCAGTATTTTTATCAAGAAAGGATGCTGTGTTTTGACAAATGCTTTTGTCTGCATCAGTCAAGATGATCATGTGATTTTTCTTCTTTGATTTATTAATATGGTGTAGTATGCAGTTTGATTTTCTTGTGTTGAACCACCCTTGCATGCCTGGTATAAAACCCACTTGATTATGATGCATAATTCTCTTAATTGGCTGTTGTATTAGATTATTGTGTAAGTTCATGAGGATTTTTGCATCTATATTCATAAGGGAAATGGGTCTGTAATTTTCTTTATTCATAATATCTTTACATGACTTTGGTATTAGGGTGATATTGTCTTCATTGAATGAGTTTGTTAGCATTACTTTCTTAGGATTTGCCCAACAATCTAGTCTTTTTGGACAAAAAGTGTCTGCAGTTGCCTGTATGGTCTGCAGAAGCAACATCTTCTTGTCCTATTGGAGGTGTGGGTGTAGTCACATTGGTCACATTGGTGACAATAGTCTAGTCTGTGCAGGCCAAAAGTAACTACAGTTGCCTGGAGAGACTAGTGCAGGTATCCCCAGCTTCATCCCTGCCTGAGGTGGGCTGGGAGCCTAGGTTAAGGCAGTAATCTGACCTGGGTGGAAAGAAGCCAATCCCTACCATCACTGTGATTTTCAGTCAGCCCAGCTTCCCCTTATGCCAGAGCTGGAGTTAAAATGGAGGTTACCCATCTCTTTCCAACTTGGACAGTTTCAAACTTTATCTCTTCTTATTGTTAGACTTTAGCCAGCCAGATTTACTAATCAGTAGCTGAAGTTGGTACCTGACCATCCCTTCTTCCTGCATTTTTGGGAAATGGAGCTTCCAGCTCCAGTCAAGAAAAAGTTCCCGAGGCATCTTGTGCTGCCATTGAGAACTGGGCACTGGTCTCCATGGCGTAGAGTACTCTATTCATGAATCTTTAATGCAGATTTGTAGTTTCCTCCTTCCATACTTTCAAGGATATTGCAGGATTCTCTTCTGGTCTCCCGGTGATTTAGACAGGTCTGGGTGATAACTAACTGCACTGTAGGACAAGCTGACTCTTGCAGTGCCTTACTCTGCCACCATCTTGTTGCTCCTCCTCTCCTTATTCACAGGGGTATTATGCTCTACAGAAAAAGGAAGTTAAAGGAAAATCACTTGCTCTAAGTGCAATATCAGTCATCAAAGCACCAAGATTTAAATAAATCTTTACTCACATCGAGATTTGTCATTTTTCCATTTTTCAAAACAAACATTATTCCTTCTTGTTTCTCTGACACAAAATACACAATCACTGGATTTGATAGAAAGGATTTTGTATTTCTGCTGTATGGACTCATTACTGCCCATGAATTTTTAACTAAAATGTATGCCTAGTCTGGAATGTAACACCCATAATTACCATCATTCATTTGCAGATAAGGCAGGAGGATGTGAAGGGTTTAAAAAGACCCTTTTAAATAGCTGAAAAAAATTAGAGTGCAGTGCTTCCCTTACATCATGATGCAACTGATCAAATATTTTTAAAATCCATTTCTTAAAGTAAAGATACTTGTATTCTTTGGGGAATTTCTTCTCATCTTTTAGTCTCCTTATTCTTAAAAAGTCAAATATAAGAACTATGAATAGAAGTTGAATCAAAACATACAGATATAAATAAACAAAATTTTAAAATAATAGCTATAGCTATACACATATCTGGCCTTAGCCAAAACTGTGAAGTAGGTAAAGCTTAGCTTCAGCAAATAAGAAAGAAATCAACTAAATGTGAATGTGCCTGACCCAATGCTTGGCTCATAGAATTCACTTGTTAAAAATTTCCCTAGAACCTTTTTTCATCCCTTTTTAGCCATTTTCCCCTACTTACAGATACTTTTTCACTGTCCATAATCCCACAGTATCTTTATGCTATACACCCCCACCCTTTTCTGGCCAGTCAAACTCATCCACACAGGATAATTTTCTATATTCTTTTTTGGGAAAACCTTTCACCAATTTTTTTTTTGTAAATCTGATCAAGTAGTTCTCACTTAAGAATGAACAACATTTCATGGCTTAATACATGATTTCTTCTAGAGCTATTGTCATCTTAATGGGAACTATCAAAATCTCAGGTCAAAACAGTGCTTAACGATTATTGCAGGCACCAGTAGGGAGTTCTTTGGGGTTTAATTCTGTTATTGTAAGAAACACCATTTGTAAGTTTCCTCTGTATACACTCTTAGTGGACAGCATAATATTACAAAAGGCCTTAAAAACATTTAACATGGATCTTAGGATTCTCAGTAGTAATGAAAAGACTGGACTAACACTGCACGTGTACATTCAAATAATGAACTATATCATATATTCCTTCTTTTCCTTCTTTTGGTTTAGCAGTTGTAGTCATTAAATGGTTCTCTTCTCCAACTCTTTGCCCCTTCCAAAAGTGTTTTCAGTGATCCTATTAAGGCTGGCTTGTAGTTAATAGCTTTCCTTATTTAGGATATGTGAAAACATTTGCAAACTTACTGGTTTGGAGCATGCTTTCAAAGTAGCAGTGATTAAAATTTCCACTGACCCCACTGATACATGAAACCTGCTAGTTTCACATCATTCTAATTAACACCCTATCATTTCCTGAGAAAACAGATTGTACTTCCAACTTAATCAAGCTTTTGGTGATGAAAATGATAAGCATAAAAGTAATGTCTAAAAGCTGATTTTAAGAGCCTCTTTGATTTTCTTAGGATTTGCCTTCATGATACAGATATTGTTTGTAACTCTGCTTTTTAAATCTAGTCCAAGAGGCTCCTTCTTATTATGTCATTTATTCCTTAGCTTGTGCTGTTCCTTCCACCTTCAGTGCCTCCTTTCTCCAAGCATCCTATAACCCTAATGATGACTGGTTTCCTGCACTGGCATCATTCATACTTTATGATACTGTATTTTAAGATGATTTAAGGTGCCACTTATTTAGGGTTTACTATATACTTATACTGTTCTGAGCTTTACCGACAGTATCTCATTTCTTCCTTGCAGCAACCTGTGAGTTAAGTAATACTGTCTTCATTTTATAGAGAGAAGACTGCAAGATCATATAACTAGTAGAAACCAGGGATTAATAAAATCTCTGACCAATCTGACACTCTTATTACTCAAATGACTACCTACTCAAATGGGCTTTCTCCCTTATTTCCTGCCCCATTCTTGTAGGTGCACCCATCTTTCTCAACTGTCCTCATTCATTTTATTTCACCAAATCCTGGCCCAGGTGTTTTCAGAGCTTATATGATGAAGATAGCTTTTTTTTCCCTCATTAACCCAAGTGAACTACAGAATGCTTGAAAGAAGCACAGACTAAAATGTGGGACCCCGAGAATCCTTGTGACAAACAGCCTTACTCACTTGTTACTTTGGTAGGTGTGACAGTTTGTGATTATTTTTGTGAATCCCCAAAAGAGAAATATTATATTTGTAAACTAATTTATTCTTCTGGGTATGATAACATGTGTTTATATTGGATTCAGTTGAGGGGCCCTTAATTAAATTGTGTTAAGAGTAGGGCTTTGATTCAACCATGTAAGGAAGGGCCTGGCTCAGTTTGAGTCTCTGCCCCTTTGGTAGGCCAGTATAAATGGATTCATGGATGCTCACTCAAGAAGATGTACTGGAAGAAAGTTCTGTCATTTCTGAAACTGGGAAGCCAGGGAGAGATGAAGCATTCACCTTATAGTTTGCAGCTGACTGTAGGAAGAGATCAGAAGATCTAAGACTGATCTAGAAAGCCCAGAAAGAAACAAACCCTATGCCAGGAGAGAGAGGAAGCCTTGTGAGACAAGCCCTGTGCCAACCTGCTGCTGAGAGAGAGGAAGCCCATAGGGGAAAGTTGAAACCTTGCAGAGATAAGTGACCATCTTACTTCAACATGTGGCAACTGACTTTGGTCAGAAAGCAACCTTGAGTTGGACCCTTTAGGGTCTTTTAATTGTAAGCTTTTACCCCAAATAAATATACTTTATAAAAGTCAACATATTTCTGGTACTTTGCATCAGCACCCCTTTGACAGAGTAATACTGTAAGGTATGGAGTTGAAGTGGTATCAGGAAAGGCAGATGATACTCTAGTGTTCAAACAATCTCTGAGATCACAAGGAACAGGCTGTAGAAAGCAGTGAAGCATTTTATTTCTTTGTAGCACATGGATATACTCTACTCCATAAACTGCACCCTTAAAATAAACATAAATCTTTTCTATAAACAAGGCTACTGAAAACCTTACCTTCTCATATAAGTTTATGATATCTAAACTATAACTATCAAAGATGGCAGAACCATTCCTCATTATGAAGTTAAAATATACTATACACTTGACCTTGCTTTAGTGGATGCAACCCTAAGGCATGCTCATAATACATGAAAAAACACATTGGATACAATCTGATAGTCCAGGAAAAGCATACTGAGGAAATTTCTTCTTGCAGCTTCTCTATACTTAATAATTTTTCCTAAAATTTCACAGGTACAGTATTATATATTGAAAAGAAACAAAGTATACTAGTTACAAATGTGGGCTTTAGGGTTGTACTACATATTTGGGCATATTACTTTAATCTTCTAAATTTCAACTTCCTGATCTGAAAAATGGGGATAATCACAGTGCTGAACTTACAATGTTGTTTATAACATCAAACACGATAACTTGCATAAAGCACTTTATACACGCTAAGTGATAACTGCTGTTATTGTTTTTAAAATCAAATAATAAACTATTTCTATGTTTTTCAGCCTTATACTGAATTCTGTTTCAGTTCTTAAGGCTGGCATTGGATTAGTCTCCCAAAATAATAATTATTCCCCTCAGGTGCAATATTATTTATTTACAGCATAATACTGCATCACATTACAAACATAGAGGTGGTTATTTCCCAAATTATCCTAGCATTTATCCACAGGGGGGAAAAAACAGCATTTGTCTGTAGTGTTGGAATCGCATTTGAAGATCTTTCTAATATTCCAGTCATCAGATTATTTTATAATGGATTTAGTCATTTACTCCACGATAATCATAGTTTTCACACCACATTAAAGGGTAAGGTCCTTGGGAACTATATACCTTTTCTATTTTCATGTAAGTCTTTCAGTTTCTAGTGAGTCAAATCTCCTTTCCTTAATTCCATCCCCAAATAAACATTTTTCTAGGTCAATGAACCCAAACAGAGTAAATTGTGAAAAGTTAAGTCATTTCCATGGTACTATCAAATAAGTGGATTTTGTGTTACATGGGCCAAACACTATGGATAATGAACCAGATTTTTTACTTTTTATACATATAATTTAATATCTTATAGATATGTCCCTACAATGGACAGGCCTATGAGCAAGGAAAAAAAAAATAATCCATTTGTTGAAAGGGAAAAGGTACTATTTCAGTATAAGTTTTACATGATAATGAATATACCAAGCAGAAATCCTCTTTATCATTGGGAATAAGATAAAAAGTGGTCATTATCAGCATTTCCTTTTGTTCTTTCTTTTACCTGGTATTCCTTATCTAATTTTCTGAAGATTACACTGGATTCAACAATAATCATTCTCAGAATATACTGCTTTGTATTTTTAGAGCATTTTCCAGGAAACCCATAGAAATCATTGCTCAGGTGTATGCCATGACAATGTATTCAGTCTGATGAGAACCCTCAGCAGCATTGTCTTTGTGACCATCTGAAAGTTTTTTTCATTAAGTTGGTGTCTAGTCATGTCATTATGGAGTAGCTCATATGCAGACTATCTGTTCAAATATAGGAAAAAAGCACTAAAATTTTTCCACCATTGAAAATTTTCTATATGACTCAGTGTTCATGTAAAAACCTTGTTAGAATAGGATAGGAGAGGCAGCAGGGGGCCAAAGAAGCATAAATTTAAAATGGATAATTCTTACGGTCTTTTGGTCTCTGTACTTCCTAGCAGGTCTCCACGATTGCCATTTGATACTAGAGATCCAATAGCCAGTTGTAGACCCTTAAAGAGCATCACTCTCACTTTTTATTGGTCCATCAACTCCAAAATGGTGTCTTTGATATGCATAAAACGAGACAAGACCTAAAGATATTGGGATAAGGGGCAAGTGCCCATTCAATAAAATTTCTCTACATTCTGATATCCATGATGAACATTGCTTATATTTGCACTTCAATTGACTTGTTACTTTTTCTTTTGAGTTAGAACTCTGGCTCCTCATTCTGAGTTTTTAGAGGCTATTAATGACTTACTCTTTACCCTAAACTTAGCTTCCGTTCTTTTCCATCAGAACAATAGAACTTGGCTTGCATACTATATTCTTTCTCATTTCATGATAAATCTTAAATATACGTAGGATATTGTTGGAGAAAAGGGGGCATTCACTGGGACACAGAGACTGCTGATTGTAGGCAGAAAGTTTATTAGGAAGCTCTCCCAATGGAAGGGGTCTGAAGAATAGATTTAAGCCTGCTCCTGGAAATGGGGGATTTGAATTTATATAGTACATTCATCGGGGGGAAATGATAATTGGTGGGATGGGTCAAGGTTTTTGGTAAGGTGCAGGGGCCAATAAGAAGACCTAGAAGCAAAAATTTTACCTTATATGGCTAGAGGGTAGTGGGTTAAGGAGGGGTATGTTTTCTTGGGATGTGGAGGAGCTGGTAATGCTTTGACTTGGAGGGAGTGAATGTCTCTATCTGCCTTTACTCCTGTTTCCACATGGTTTTTTGTTCAACTTTTAGGGGAAGTGCCATACTTTTAGGCACATAGGCTTATGAGGGGGGACTTGTCTTTCCTTAATGTATGTCAGGGAGAACTAAGTCAGAGCTTGTTAATTATTGCAAACCTAGTGAGGGGGAACCTCTATCAGATATATTATTCTGTATTAAGATCAAGAGAAGTAAAAAGAGTATATAATTAGATTAAAGTCACCAAGGGAAACCATAATTGCTTGTTCTTTCACCATATCAACCACTTTGGAAAGAGACAAATGAGAATCTTATTTATTTGTTTTATCCATGTCAAGGGTCAAAATTAATAAGAGCCTTTCTAGCAAGATTTTCATGCAGCTGTTCCAATAATTGCTTCACATCTGGATTTGCCTATGTACAATTGTCTTCATAGACTATCTTTTCAGCTCATGGTGGAAACATTGTAATATCTTTTCTATCTAAGATGCATTTTCCTCAACGGGTAGTTTTATATAAAGAACAAACAGTAGGTATATATTTTTTATTTGAGAGATTTTCAGTGTCAATTTATGCAAATACATTTGCCAGTCTTATAAGGTAACCAGGTACCTTACTAGGTACCTAATCTTTTGGTCAGAAAATTATTTTTATGAAAGTAAAAATTCAATACATAAACATTTATTCAGAATTTACTTATATTATAGACACTGTTTGGAATGCACCCTTGTTTCACCACAAACCCTGGTCAGTTAAGTAATTTTGAAAGACAGATAATATTATTTACACAGAGGTAGCTATATTAGTAGAGCTCAGGAGATATGGGGAGAGTGACATACTGACTCCATCTTAATATATGTTTTTATGATGTTACTGCAGATAAGTCAGGAGAAACATTGTTAAAGTTGAATAGCTACATCTTATTACTATGTACAAAGTAAGATAACTCAGAAAACAAAAACTTTAAAAAGCAGATGCTCATAGATATTATGTGGTTTGGCCAAGGTTATGTGACCTGTAGAAGGTACTGAGAAAAGCTTGACTGAATGAAAATTAAGAAAGCCATGCTTTTCACACATCCTAAAACACAAGACTAGAATGTCTCAAAAGAGCTGTCATCACATTAGTAATTTAGTTACCTTTTCCTAACTCTTTTTCTTCTGGGAACTGTATGTTTTTTACACTTTGGGCAAATGATTTAAGAGACTAGTTTTATTAAGTGCAAACATAAATTAATGAGGTTTTCTAAATGAAAATGTAATACATTTTTCTTTGATTTAGTCATAAATCAGTTTTAGTGTAATATTTAATGGAAATGATTAAACATAACAGCAGGGCCATCTCTCATAGGTAGGCTGCCTCAGAAAACATTTAGTTGTGTTAGAAATCTGTAAAGGCTATTAAAATACCCCACAAACAGATGGAAATAGGGGACAATGCAACCTAAATATAAAATACCAATAATGAAATCTCTGTGGCATAAATATTAAAAGGGAAGAGAGTTGGAACCAGCAAGATGGCAGCAGAGTAAGGAGCTCCTATAGTCAGTTCACAATACAGGTCAATTAGTAATCACCCAGACCTACATAAAGCACCTGTTTGGGGGTTCCAGGAGACCAGGAGAGCATCCTGCAACACCCTTGAAAGAATGGAAGGAGGAGACTGCCCATCTTCAGAGAAGGTTTGTGAATAGAGCACATCCCACCACAGAGGCTAGTGCCCATCCTCCACTGGTGACACAAGCCACCTCAGGAACTATTCCACTGCTAAATTGGAAGTTCCACTTTTCAAAAATAGGGGAGGAAGAGACAAATGGGCATCAACTTCAGCTACTGATTTAATAAACTCAGCTGGCTAAAGTATAACCTTAAGAAAAGATAAAATTTGAACCTGTCCAAGTTAGAAAGAGGCCAGTAGCCATCATTTAAACTCCACTCCTGGCATGAGGGGAAGCAGGGCAGATTAAAAATCACAGTGCTGGTAAGGACCAGCTTCTTTCCATCTAGACTGTACTGCAGCTCTAGCTTAAGCCCCAGCCCTAACTCTGGGAGAAGCCTGGGGGGACTTGACCACCCTCTCTGGAAAAATATAGGGCATGCCACAGAGGCTCATGATCATTCTACTCTGGTGGTGCAAGCCACTTTAGGAGCTGTTCCATGGCTGGAATTGGAAGCTCCATTTACCAAAAACAGGAGAGATGGTTGGCTGCTGACTTCAGCTATTGATTAGAAAATTTAGCTGGCTGAAGTATAACCCTAAGAGCAGTTAAAGTTTGAACCTGCCCAGGTCAGAAAGAGGCTGGTAGCCACCATTTTGGTTCTGACCATGGCATGAGTGGAAGCAGGGTTGGCCAAAAATCACAGTGATGGTAAGGATTGACTTCTTTCACCCAGATTGACCTGCAGTCCTAGCCTAGGCTTCAGCCCCACCTATAGCAGGGAGGAGGCTGGCAAGCCTTGCAACAGCCTCTCTGGTAACTGCAAGTACATTTGTCTGATATAGACTGAAGAGTTTGAAGTCTCCTGGGTTAACTGGTCATTTTGGACCTGCATGGCATAGATTGCTGCCTATACCTGAAGCCTCATTGCAGCCCCAGGCAGGGGGAGAAGGAGCATGAAGCTTCATTCATTTTTCTTGGCAACTAGAATTTAGGCCTACATGACTTCAATTATTACACATAGCTGTGGATCTGTCCCTACCTCTATTAAAGGAGAGAGTTGGGAGAAGCTTCATCTGTCCCTTGGGCAATACTGGAAGTTTGAGCCTCCACAGCATAAAGCATCAACTACATTCTTGCTCCTACTACACAACCAGCAAGGGAGAAAGGGCAAGAAAGCCCTAAACTAAAGAAAGAAACTGCACCCAGAATAAATAGATCTAGTAAGTCATGTGCCAAGACACCAACATATAATTTCAACCTACACCAAAAAAATAGGAAATTATGGTCCAATAAAAGGAAAAAGATAAGCCTCCAAATGACAAATAACCATAGATATTCAAACAAATCTTAATAAATTCAATGAGATGGCTAAAGAGATTAAGGCTATTAAGAAGACACTGGAAGAGCACAAAGAAAAATTTGAAAGTATACATAGAAAAATAGTAGATCTTATGGAAATGAAATGTGCAATCAATGAAATTAAAAATACACTGGAATATAATTGCAGATTTGAGAAGGGAGAAGAAAGGATTGGTAAGCTTGAAGAAATGGCCTCCAAAAGAAAACATACAAAAGAAAAGATGAAGAGAAGAATGGAGAGAATTGAACAAGATCTCAGGGAAATAAAGGACAGTAAGATATGTGCAAACATACATGTCATGGGTGTCCAAGAAGGATAAGAGGATGGAAAAGGGGCAGAAAGAGTATTTTAAGAAATGTGGTAGAAAATTTCCCAACCCTGTGGCAGGATATAGATACCCATGTCCAAGAAGCACAGCATACACCCATCCAAATAAATCTGAAGAGACCAAATCCAAGACACATACTCATCAGAATGTCAAATGCCAAAGACAAAGAAAGAATTCTGACAGCAGCAAGAAAAAAGCAATGCATAACATATAAGGGATACCCAATAAGATTAAGTGCTGATTTCTCATCAGAAACAATGGAGGCAAGAAAACAGCGGTATGCTATATTTTAAGATACTGCAAGAGAAAAACTTCCAGCCAAGAATTTTATATTCACAAGATCATCTCTAAAAAATGAGAGTGAGTTTAGAATATTCACAGATAAACAGAATCTGAGAAAGTTTGTAACCAAGAGACTAACTTTGCTTTGCAGGAAATACTAAATGGTGTGCTAGATTCTGAAAAGAAAAGACAGGAAAGAGAGGCTTGGAAGAGAGTCTAAAAATGAAAATTATAATATAATTTTATATATCATAAATTAATAATTTATGTTTTAATTTAATATTTTATAATATATTATAATTTTGATACAATTTTATATATTCTAAATTAATAATTTATAATATAATTTAATATTTTATAATTTTATAATATAAAAGTAACTGAAAGTCTCAAAAGAGTTTAGAAATTAAAGTGTGAGTGCTAAAACCAAAAGGTCAAATGGGTGAAATAAGAACTGCCTTTACAGTAATAACATTGAATGTGAATGGATTAAACTCCCCAATCAAAAGACGTAGACTGGCAGAATAAATAAGAAGATATGAGTCACCTGTATGCTGTATGCAAGAGATTCACCTTAGACCCAAGGATAACAACAGATTGAAAGTGAAAGACTGTAAAAGATATGCCACACATTCAGTAACCACACACACACACACACACACAAGCCAGCGTACCTATACTTATATTAGATGAAATAGACATTAAAAGACACTAGTAATGTGAAATCTGAGGAGGAATTCAGGAAAAAAAATTCCATTTGCAATAGCAACTAAAAGAATCAAATATTTAAGAATAAACTTAACCAATGATGTAAAGCACTTGTATTCAGAAAGGTACAACATATTATTAAAAGAAATAAAAAAAGAACTAAATTATTAGAAGAACATTCCATGCCCACAGATTGGAAGTCTAAGTATCATTAAGTTGTCAATCTACCCAAATTGCTATACAGATTCAATGCTATCCCAATAAAAATTCGATCAGCATTGTAATAATAAATGGAGAACATGATTATCAGATTTATTTGAAAGGGTAAGGGGTCCTGAATAGCCAGAAACATCTTAAAAAGGAAAAATGAAGTTGAAGGTCTCTCACTTCCAAACTTTAAATCATATTACCTTGCTAAAGTGGTAAAAAAGCAGCACGGTACTGGCATAAAGATAGATATAGACCAATGTAACAGAATTGATGGTTTAGCAAAATACCCTCATATCTTTGGTTGATGACATTTGCCAAGTCTGTCAAACCAACCCAGCTTGGACAGAACAGTCTATTCAAGAAATGGTGTTGAGAGAATATGATATCCATAGCCAAAAGAAGGAAAGAGGACCCCTATCTCACACCTTATACTAAACTTACCTCAAAATGGATTAAAAAAAACTAAGTATAAAATCAAGAACAATAAAGCTTCTAGAAGAAAATGTAGGAAAATATCTTCAAGATCTGGTTGTAGGTGATAGATTCTTAAAGGAGGTAAGAGGAGGACTGAGATGGACTATTGATGTTTAATGTACATAGAAGTTTTAATTAACTTTATTATAAAAGTGTAGAAATGTATAGAATTGATGGTAACACATTATGAGTACCAGACGGTTCATATAAAACAGAATGTGACTGAAAAGGGTAGTTTAGGGCTGTAAATGCCAATTGAAAGAAAGCTAGAGAATAACCTAGGGACTAAATAAAACAGTGAACCCAGAGGTGGATGAGAATTGTGGTTGATGGTACAGATGCAATAGTGTCTTTTTTTTATTATTAAAATTATTTATTTTTAAAAATTACATTCAAAAAATATGAGGTCCCAATCAACCCCACCGCCCCCACCCCCCATTCTCCCCACAGCAACACTCTCTCCCATCATCGTGACACATCCATTGCACCCAGTAAGTACATCTCTGAACATCACTGCACCCCGTAGTCAATGGTCCACATCATAGCCCACACTCTCCCATGTTCCATCCAGTGGGCCCTGGGGGGATCTACAATGTCCCGTAATTGTCCATGAAGCACCACCCAGGACAACTCCACGTCCCGAAAACGCCTCCACATCTCATCTCTTCCTCCCATTCCCCAAACCCAGCAGCCACCATGGCTACCCTTCCCACACCCATTCCACATTTTCTCTGTGGACATTGGATTGGTTGTGTCCATTGCACATCTATGTCAAGTGGGGGCTTAGATTCCACATGGATAGTCTGGATGGTCATGGCAGATGGGGTTCACTGCCATGGCAGATGGCCCTTCTTTGGAGCTGGTGTTTCTGCATAATGGAATTGGACTCGGAGGGGTTCTCTTCTCACAAGATTTGCATGCTACTTTATTGGAATTGTAGTTGGTGCTGGGGTTTAAGATATATTGAGGGGATTTGAATCTCTGGACTGATAATAAGACACCCAGGCCCAGAGCCTCAACAGACTTCAGCTCCTACACTTTGATTTATTGGACTGACCCCACTCAGCTAACATGGAGTTGAAGAAGGTCAACCACCACACCATGGAGCCTAGAGTGTCTACAACTGAAAGCAGGAGGAGTGCAATAGTGTCTTTTGTGAGCTAGAGGAGATGGTGGCCATATGGAGAAGCATGAGAAAAATACAACTGGAGTGACTTAGGGACTGTGGTTAACAGGAATAATGTAATATTCATGCATCTAATTCAATGATATACTGTGTTGATAATGGCAGATTATAGAAAAAGTGTGCCAAATATATGCTATGGACCTGGTAATAGTTTGATGATATTATCTCATAATCTGTAACTAATGTTTTACCATAGTGTGTTGTGCTGATGGAGGGGGGTTGTATGGGAATCCTGTGTATGTGCATGATTGTTTTGTAAATTGACAACTCCTATCATAAAAATATATTTATAAAAAAATAATAGGGTAGATGGGGGGGGAAATACACCAAAATATGATAAGGGCTATATTTAGTAATAGCTTTTGACGATATTCTTTCATCATTTGTAAAAAATATCTCTCAACCATTCAAGGGATTGGTAGGAGGTTGATGTATGGGACGCCTGTATGATGTTATTCATATTTGCTTTGTAAGTTCACAGCTTTTATTATATACTAATTGTTTATGTATGTTCATAAATAAAAATAATATTCCTATATCCCCATCTTATCCCTTCCCTGTACATCAGAGGGGTCATGTTTATGCATGTCTCAGCAGGATCCAAGAGAAAGCCAAAGTAGATACAACCCTAGGTACTGGTTCTCCTGAGGGCTACGGAAACACACAAATTCTCCAATCATGGCAGAAGACTCTGGAGTTCAATGCCTCATCAGTGGGCCCTACTTTGTAGTTTGTATTCCTGAGTGTAATAGAGTTGGATTCAAATGTGACCTTTCTACACATGCCTCTTCTGGCACATTTACTGAACCTCTCATTGGCACTGCACTTGGTTTGTACCCAGGAGACTTGAACCTCTGGACTGGCCATGTGCCACCTGGGACCAGAGCCTCAGTGCAGTTGCAAATCCTCTCTGATTCATTGAACTTACCCAGGTCAGCTAACGGGGAGGTGAAGATGGTCAACCACCACATCAGAGGACCAAGAGTGCCTACAACTGCAAGCAGGAGAATTGCACCCATCGACCATGTGAGATCTAAGCCCCCTCTCAGTTTAGAGGTGGAGTGAACATCATCATCCCTGGGTCCACAGGATGGAGTAGTAAAATATGGATTAGAGTGGACTTCTTAGTATTCTACTATAGAACTCTTATGAGTCTAGTAATTGAAGAAATTGTATCATTGATGTGAAGACAAGGGCCACGGTAGTTGTTGAGGGCAGGGAGGCAGAAGAAGAGATGTGATGTGGGGGTATTGCAGGGACAGATGCTGGACATTATATATCCTTCCATAACTCACTGAATGGACAGGGGGAGAGTGTACACTACAATGTAAACTATAATCAATGCTTTGCAGCAGTCCACCTAAATATATTCACCAAATGTAATGAATTTGTCATGATGATGAAAGACGTTGTTGATATGGGAGGAGTGGGGTGAGGTGGGGAGTGGGGTATATGGGAACCTCTTATATTTTCTAATATAACATTTTTGTTATCTCTGTATCTTTTTTAAAAGGCAATTAAATAAAAAATTCAAAAAAAGTAATAATAGGGTGGGTTGGGAAAAATTCACCAAATTAATATACTTTGGATGGTAGTAATATTTTAAGTATGCTCTTTAATCATTATTTTAAAAAGTTTCACAACAATGCAAGGTACTGCTGGTAGGGTTAGGTATGATTTCCCTGAATAATGTTATATGTTTGTTAAGTTCACCACTATTACTATCGCTCATTGTTTATGTATGTGCCATATACTTCAATAATTTTTTAAAGAAATTGAAGAGAGTAAATCCTGATAGAAAAATTAAAAGTGCACCTCCACTCAAGTAAATAAATCAGAACTATGTGTTTCCTAGGTCTTAATATTCGATATCCATGCCCCTATTTTCTCCAGCAGAAGCCAAAAGCCAGGCCATTTTGATTTCCAAGTCATAAGTTAAATCTCACAAATCTTTCTTTTATTAAAAAATGTTAGCTATGAGGTCAATGATAAATATAAACCCCATGGAAAATCTACATACATTGTAACTTATTTGGTGAATCAAGATCATCTGCCTGCTTCAAATATTGTCATATCTATTTAAATATTACTCAGCTTCTCTTAATGAAAATAAAAGGGTATTAAAATAAGTTGGAAAGAACTAAAGTAAAATAAAAAATTAAGATAAAAACTGATTATTGTGACTCCTATATTATGAATACTATCACAACACAAGGGAAAGAGACTATAGAATCAAATAAACCTACCTAAACATAGGCTTCTTTTATATGACACCAAGCATTCTAAATGTTATTATTGTTAAATGAAATTAATGGGAATGTAGGTATTCAATATGCATTTCTAGAACTTGATTCACCTTCATTAAATTTCTTCAATAGTGAATATCAATTAAGTACCACTACCTCTAAGTTTAAGGTAGATGTTTTGATGGGTATCCATATAATTGAATAAATTAGTCTCTGTTCTCAAAAACCTCTTAGAGTCCGACCATGTCAAAGGATAAGGTAAGACATGTATACAAATTGTTAGATTGTTAAGCAAACCAGGATAAAGAACCAAGAATAGCTACAAAATACTTTGGTGAAGAAGTAAAGTGGCTTGACACCTTAACATACGTAAATTTATTTTTGTATTGGTTAGCGATTGCTGTGAGTGGTGGTTAGGCTAATGTGTTAACTTGTTCAGGTAATGGTGCCCAGTTGCACTGGACTAATTTTGATACAAGGTTATTTCATGGACTTAAATCATCAGTAAGTTGATTGCATCTATGGCTGATTGCATCTACAGTTAAATGAGGAGATTGCCATCAGCAGTGAGAGAAAACTCATCCAATTTGTTGAAACCCTTAAAAGAAGACATGAATTCGGCTTTCAGAGAGAATAATTCCCATCTGTATTTCAGAAAAAAATACAGCTTCTCCTGGGGAACTTGAGGATTCTTATTGGAGTTCCTGGCTTGCAGTTTGCCCTATGGAATTTGGACTTGTATATCCCCACAGTTGTGTGAGAGTTTTATGAATCTCATAATATTAACTTGGTATCTCTTGTCAGTTCTCTTCCCTAGAGAACCTTAACTAATACACTCTATACTAAGCAACCAATAAATCTCAGTGGCATTTATTTTAACTCACATTCCAGAGTCAACTATGCCTCAGCCAATATAGTGTTGTCTAAGGTTTTTTAACTATATGGTTGTTGACTATGATTTCTTACGCTTGTGTAAGCTGACTAAAGTTCAACTAATTTAGGCTAAGACCAATTCTGGTGGCTTGGTTGGGGAAGATATTGTTTATATGTCATTTATCCTTCTCCTGGGTCTAGCAGAGTAACCTGAGCATGTTCTGATAGCCTCGCAGAAGCGCAAGCTCAACTAGAAAAGCAATTTTCAAGTCTCTGCATCACATTTCTTAAAATCACATTACCCAAAGCAAGTCACAAGGCTAAACTCTGAATCAGAAAGTTACATGACAAAAGGATATGAATATATAATCTTATTATTGGGGAGGGAATAAATATTTGGGACAATACAGTCTACCAGAATTATGAATTTTTAAAACCTAATTGTACTGGTGAAGAAATTAGTAGGCATATCATTGAAACATAATTTGTGCATCAAAATAAGTCACTAAAATAACAGTTTATGAAAAAAGCATAATTTAAAACCAGTTTGGAAGTATAGGTTATTAAACAAAAGGTGTTGGGATCATTTTCTCATGTTGTGTAAAAATAAAAAAGCAAAATAAAAAAACAAATCAGATTTTTAGCTCATACCATACATCAAAATAAATTCCACAAGATGTAAAATGGTGCAGCCACTGTGGAAAAAAGTTGAGCATTTACTTCCTCAGGAAGTTAAGTTTAGAATTACCATATGATCTGGCAATCCCACTTCTAAGTATATAATTAAAAGAATTGAAAACAGGAACTTGAACAGATATTTTTACACTGATGTTCATAGCGGCATTATTCATAATTGCCAAAAGATGGAAGCAACCCAAGTGACTGTCAACTGATGAATGGATAAACAAATGTGGTATATTCATACAACGGAGTGTTGTTCAGCTGTAAAAAGGAATGAAATCCTGATGCATGTAACAACATGGATGAACCTTGAGGACATTATGTTAAGTGAAATAAGTCAGACACAAAAGGACAAAGACCATATGATTTCACTGTTATGAACTAATTATAATAAATAAACTCATGGAGTTAAGATCTAGAATATAGGTTACCAGGAGATAGGTTGGGGTTAAGAGAATGGGGAGGTGATATTTAACTTTTACAGATTTGTCTTTAGGCTAATGATTAAGGTTTGGAAATGGAAGGTGGTGTTGGTAGCACATTATTGTGAGTGTAATCAACAGCACTGAACTGTATATGTGAATGTGGTTAAAAGAAATTTTAGGATGTATATATTACTAGTATAAAATTATAAGATAAAACATAGGACTGTACAGGACAGTGAACCCTATTGTAGATGATGAATTATTAATAGTATAAAAATAAGAATGTTGTTTCATGAATTATAAGAAATGTAAGATAGTATTAATAATAAAAGACGGTAATAACAGTATGGTTTATAGGGAAAATATATCTAATGTAAATAATGGACAATAGAACTATTTTAATCTTTCATCAATTTTAACAAAGGCAACTACTACTAAAATGTAGTACAGTTATTTTAAAAGTGCCATCATCAATAATAACAAATGATCTACACCAATACAAGATGGTGGTGGGTGAAATATGGGAACCCTGTATTTAATGTATGAAATTGGTTTGCAAACTCATAACTTCTTCCATAAAAAAAGTTTTTAATTTTTTGAGGTAAAAAAATATTCCACATAGTTTAAAAAATAAGATACAAAAGTGAAACCATAAATCTAGAAGAACATGAAGGTAAATATATAATGGATCTTGAAAAGATATGACTTCCTAATTCTCAAGGGAAAAACTAATATATTTGCAAAAATGACTACAATGTACATTAATAGCAGGAAAATTAAAAGGCAAACAAAAATAGGAAAGTAGCTCAGAAGTTTTTTAATATGAAATGATTAAAAAATTCATAGTAAGTCTAATACATAAAAATGGACAAAAAAGAAAAAGCAATTCACAGAAGACACGTAAATAATGAATAAATATAAATGAAAACATTTGTCTTTTTTAGAATTTGACAATATAATAGGCTTCATTTTTTTATATGTGCTTTCTTTTTTTTTTATTTATTTTTAAAAATTACATTCAAAAAATATGAGGTCCCATTCAACCCCACCGCCCCCACCCCCCACTCCCCCCACAGCAACACTCTCTCCCATCATCGTGACACATCCATTGCACCCAGTAAGTACATCTCTGAGCATCACTGCACCCCATAGTCAATGGTCCACATCATAGCCCACACTCTCTCACGTTCCATCCAGTGGGCCCTGGGGGGATCTACAATGTCCCGTAATTGTCCGTGAAGCACCACCCAGGACATCTCCTCATCCCAAAAACGCCTCCACATCTCATCTCTTCCTCCCATTCCCCAAACCCAGCAGCCACCATGGCTACCCTTCCCACACCCATTCCACATTTTCTCTGTGGACATTGGATTGGTTGTGTCCATTGCACATCTATGTCAAGTGGGGGCTTAGATTCCACATGGATACTGGATGCACTCCTCCTGCTTTCAGTTGTAGACACTCTAGGCTCCATGGTGTGGTGGTTGACCTTCTTCAACTCCATGTTAGCTGAGTGGGGTCAGTCCAATAAATCAAAGTGTAGGAGCTGAAGTCTGTTGAGGCTCTGGGCCTGGGTGTCATATTATCAGTCCAGAGATTCAAATCCCCTAAATATATCTAAAACCCCAGCACCAACTACAATTCCAATAAAGTAGCATGAAAGTCTTGTGAAAAGAGATCCCCTCTGTGTCCAATTCCATCACGCAGAAACACCAGCTCCAAAGAAGGGCCATCTGCCATGGCAGTGAACCCCATCTGCCATGACCATAGAACCCGTGGGTCTCTTTATTCCTCAAAAGAACCAATACCTGGGGTTGTATCTACTTTATCTGTCTCTCAGACTCTGCTCAGCTGTGCATAAGAGGATTCCTTCTGACAACCTCCAGACTCTTTTTTAGAGACTCATAGCCTTATATTCTCATTTTTCCTTTCCATTTCCCCCTTACATTAGGTCAAACAGCATTTTGAAGTCATGTTATTATATGTAGACAGGGATATTCTGCTGATCCGTGTTGAACTTTTAATTCAAGGTCCTTTTCTAGTTGCATCTTCAGCTGGCAATGTGGTAGTGATCCCTCGGTGCCAGGGAGGCTCATCCCCGGGTGTCATGTCCCACGCTGGGGGGAATAATAGGCTTCATTTTTAAAGAAGTTTTGGACCACAGAATGGTTCAACTATGGCAGGGGAGGAACACAGGTGTGAGATGTTATTGATGGGGACACATGGTTGGGAGGGAGTTCTCCAGGGCATGTATATAGGGTATATAATTATGTTTGGATATTCGTTGGGTATTTTCATAGTAGGTAGTGTTACAAATGATAACTGAGGGAGTGCAGAGTTCCTAGCCAAGGGAGCTCTGTCATATTCCCCAATGGAACATCAACAATCCCCCAAGTGCAGTGGCAAAGACCAGTGAAAAAGGATGGTTCAATGATGAGGCCTTGATACTGATGACTATGCTTATGAACTTGTGTGCCTGAAATTTCAACTAGGCCTAGAGCTGCATGATGCCTAAGAGTTGGGGACCTGAATCTCTGGACTGACCATGTGATAGCCAGGTCCTGAGCCTCAACAGACTTGCAACTCTGATTTATTGGACTTACCACACTCAGCTAACATGGAGGTGAAGAAGGTCAACCACCACACCAGGGAGCCAAGAGTGCCTACAACTGAGAGCAGGTGAGTTGCATCCAGCATCCATGTGGAATCTAAGCACCCTGTTGATATACATGTGGAGTGGGCACAACCATTCTAAGGTTCACAGGATGGAGGAATAGAGTATGGATTAGAGTGGACTTACTGACATTCTATTCATGTACTATTGTGATTAGTAATAGAAGAAAATGTGGCATTGATGTGTAGAAAGTGGCCATGGTGGCTGCTGGGGGTAGGGAATGGGAGGAAGAGATGTGATGTGGGGGCGTTTTTGGGACTTGGAGTTGTCCTGGGTGGTGCTGCAGGGACAGTTACCGGACATTGTATGTCCTCCCATGGCCCACTGGGTGGACTGTGGGAGAGTGTGGGCTATGGTGTGGACCATTGACCATGAGGTGCAGTGGTGCTCAGAGATATATTCACCAAATGCAATGAATGTCTCATGATGATTGAGGAGATTGTTGCTTTGAGGGGAGGAGTGGGATGAGGGGGGCGGGGGACATATGGGTACCTCATATTCTTTGAATGTAACATTAAAGATATAAAGACACACAAGAAAAGAGTTACCTCCTGAGAGCCTCCATGCTGCTCAAATGTGGCCACTCTCTGAGCCGAACTCAGCATGAAAATGCATTACATTCTCCCAACATGGAACATGACTCCTGGGGATGAGACTCACTGGTGCTGAGGGATTGCTATGTATCACGAACTAGTGAGGCAACTTGAAAAATACCTTGAATAAAAGGAGGAAATTGTAAAGACAAATGTGTTTACATGGCTAAGAGTTCAAAAAAATAGTTGGGAAGTCATCAGAGAAGTGGCACTTATGCACACCTCAGCAGGATCACAGAGACAACTAAAGTAGATAAAACCCCAGTTACTGGTTCTCCTGCGGGCTAAAGAGACACACGGGTTCTACAGTCATGGCAGTTCACTCTGGATTTCAGTGCCTTGTTAGTCGGCCACACTTTGGAATTTGTATTCCTGAGGGTGATAGAGTTGGACTCAGATGTGACCTTGCTACTCATGCCTCTTCTGTCACATTTACTGAACTTTGGTTCGTGCTGGGTTTGGTGTATACCCAGGAGACTTCAATCTCTGGACTGACCATGTGCCAACAGGGCCCTGAACCTCAGCAGAGTTACAACTCTTACTCTCCAGTTCATTCGACTTACCCAGGTCAGCTAACATGGGGGGAAGATGGCCAACCAACACACCAGAGAAGCGAGATTGCCTACAACTCAAAGCAGGAGAATTGCATACATCAACTATGTGGGATCTAAGCCCCCTCTCGATCTAGAGGTGGAGTGGACATCACCATCCCATGGTCCACAGGATGGGGAAATAAAATATGGATTAGAGTGGACTTACTGGTATTGTACTATAGAACTATTGTGACTAGGATTGGAAGAAACTGTAGTATTGATGTGGAGAAAGTGGCCATGGTATTTGCTGAGGGCAGGGAGAAGGAAGAAGAGATGTGAAGTGGTGGCATTTTCAGTACTTGGAGTTGTCCTAAATGATATTGCAGGGACAGATGCTAGGTATTATATATCCTGTCATAACCGACTTAACCTACTGGGGGAGAGTGTAAACTACAATGTGAGTTATAATACCTGTATAATTAACATTATTAATAACATGCAGTATTAATAACCTCTTCAATTTCTGATTTTATTTATTTGCATCCTCTCTATTTTTCCTTCATCACTGTAGCTAAAGTTTTGCCAACTTTATGCTCTTTTCAAAGAATCAGATCTTGGTTTTGATTCTTCTATTTTTTTGTATTTGTCCCCATCATGTATCTCTTATCTTTATTTCTTTCCTTCTGCTTGCTTTGCGTTTAGTTTGCTCTTCTTTTATTACACCATTCAATTTGAGAGTAACTCTGATTTGAGATACTTTTTCATTTTTTTAAAGATTTATTTTATTTTATTTTATATCCCCCCCTCAACCTGGTTGTTTTGTGCTTGCTGTCTGCTCTCTCTGGCTGTACAATGTGTGGTCATCTTCTTTTTCAAAGACACTGGGAACAGAACCCAGGACCTCCCATGTAGGAGGGAGGCACCCAGTGGCTTGAGCCACCTCCAGTCCAGCTTTTTTTGCCTTTCATTGTGTTTCCTCATGGTTATTCTTCATTGTATCAACTTTTTTCATCAGCTCACCATGCCAGCCCAACATCTCAGCTCGCTGTCTGGCTCATCATCCTTAGAAGGAAACAGGAAATGAACTCAGGATCTCCCATGTAGTAGGTGGGCACCCAACTACTTGAGCCACATCTGCTTCCCCCTTTTGCATTTTTTAATGAAGTATCTAGAGCTATAAATTTCCCTCTC
This sequence comes from Dasypus novemcinctus, assembly GCF_030445035.2. NCBI lineage: Eukaryota > Metazoa > Chordata > Mammalia > Cingulata > Dasypodidae > Dasypus > Dasypus novemcinctus. The sequence continues at coordinate 98,084,336 of NC_080704.1, read as the reverse complement.
AGCACTGCATTGATCATATCCCATAAGTTTTGGTATGTTGCATTTTCATTTTCATTTCCCTTAATATATTTCTTAATTTCTCTGTGATTCCTTCTTTGACCCATTGGTTGTTTGAATGCATTTTAAAATTTCTACATATTGGTGAATTTTCCTGTTCTTTCTTTGTTATTGATTTCTAGCTTCATTCCATTGTGGTCCAAAAAGATATATTCTATGCTTTCAATATTTTTAAATTTACTAAGACTTGTTTTGTGATCTATCATATGGTTTAGCTTGAAGAACTATTCACTTTACTGGAGAAGACTGTGCATTCTACTGCTGTTAGGGGAAGTGTGTTATGTAGGTTTGTTATGTCTAGTAGGTTTATAGTATCATTCAATTCTCCTATTACCTTATTGATCTTCTGTCTAGATGTTTTGTACATTATTGAAGGTGGCATATTGAAGCCTCCTACCATTAATGTAGAACTATCTATTTCTCCCTTCAAATCTGTCAATATTTGCTTCATGTATTTTGGGACTCTGTTATTAGGTGCTTTTATATATATATATAATTGTTACACCTTGTTCAATGGCCCCTTATCCTAATATAGTGATATTTTTGTTTCCCTCCTAACAGTTTTGTCTTATAGTCTATTTTATCTGAAGTTAGTATAAGTAAGCTACCCCAGCTCTTTTTTGTTTATTATTTGCATTCTATATATTTTCCCTTCCTTTCACTTTCAACCTCTCTATTTCTTTGAATTTAAGATTAATCACTAGTAAATACAATATAATTTGATCATATGTTTTTATCCATTTTGCCAATCTATGCCTTTTGATAGAGAGCATAATCCATTTATATTTAAAATAATTATGGATAATGTAGGATTTTCTTCTGCCATTTTGCTCTTTGGCCTTTAAGTCTTATGCCTTTTTGCCCCTCAGTTTTTCACTTAGTTCCTTTTATGTTTATTTGGGTTTTTTTGAGTTGTACCATTTGAATTTTTTCTTATTTCTTTCTGTGTATATTTTTCATGTATTTTCTTCCTGATTACCATTAGACTTAAATATAACATCCTAAATCTATAATGATCACATTTCATTTGATACCACCTTAACTTCAATTACATATACATGCTTTTTCTACATCCTTCTGTCCCCTATCCTTTTTATTGTACTTGTTACAAATTATTATTACTTTTTATAGATTGGCATTTTACCACCTATTGAAGTAAAAAGTGTGGTTACATACCAAAAATGCAATACAGCAATACTAGTATTTATAATTATATAACACTCTCCTTTTCTCTTCCAGCTTTCAGGACTCTCTTCTTGTCCTTGTCATTTCACAGTTTGACTACTATGTGGATGTGTGTGCTTCTTTGTTTTTATTTTCTTTGGGGTTGTTGTACTTCTTGAATGTGCATAGTCCTGTCTTTTTTTCAGTTTGGGAAGTTTCTGCTTTATTTCTGTAAATATTCCTTCTGCCCTTTTCTCTCTTTCTTCTCCTTCTGGAAATTCCATAATTCATATAGTACTACACTTATTGGTGTCTCACAGGTATCTTAGACTCTTTTCATTTTGTTTTCATTCTTTATCTCTGCTTCTCAGCTTGAGTCATTGAAGTTATCTTGTCTTTGAGTAGTCTAATTCTTTCTTCTGCCAAATCCAAAATTTTGTTGAAACACTCCAAGGAATTTTTCATTTCATTTATTATTTTCTTCACCTGCAAGGTTTTTGCTTGATTTCTTTTTAAAACTTTTGTTTCTTTATTGTGATTCTCATATTGTTCATTCATTGTTTTTTGGAGATCCTTTAGTTCCTTCTCTGTGTTTTCCTTTATCAGCTTGAGTATGGTGAGTATTATTTTTCTAAAGTATCTTTCTAGTATGGACAAAGTGTGGTCTTCTTCATTGATGGTTTCTGGATTTTTACCTTGTCCTGTTATGAGTCCTCATTTTCTGTTTCTTTGACTGTCTTGTAATCTTTTATTACCCATTGTACCTTTTTTTATAATATAAACTTTTTTTAAGATTTATTTTTATTTATTTCTCTCCCCTCCCCCCAGTTGTCTGCTCTCTGTGTCCATTCACTGCGTGTTCTTTTGTGACTGCTTGCTTCTATCTTTATCAGAAGCACCGGGAATCTGTGTTTCTTTTTGTTGTGTTATCTTGTTGAGTCAGCTCTCCGTGCCTGTGGTGCCATTCTTGGGCAGGCTGCACTTTCTTTGGTGCTGGGTGGCTCTCCTTACAGGGCACACTCCTTGTGCATGGGGCTCACCTACGTGGGGGACACACCTGCGTGGCATGGCACTCCTTGTGCACATCAGCACTGTGCATGGGCCAGCTCCACACAGGTCAAGGAGGCCCAGGGTTTGAACCACGGACCTCCCATTGGTAAGTGGATGCCCTATCCATTCAGCCAAGTCCATTTCCCATATATAATATAAAGTTTTGATTGTGAGATTCAGTCCCTGATTTGTCCATTTCTTTATTGTTTTGCCTAGCTAGTGATATAACAAAGATTTCCTTGTGTGCCTGGAGCTAACACAAACACCCAAACCAATACACTTAAACACTTTTCACAATCTTTTGAAATTGGTTCTCCTTTGACTGGTGTTCTCCATAGCAGTTTAACACTCCTATCAGGAAGATCAGCAAAAGGGGAATGTGTAGCCCAGGGCCTTCTTCCTTTTCTGAGCCCATGTCTTTTCCTGGGCTTGTGTTTGCTTGTGGCCTTAGAAATTCTCCCATTTATAGGAATTTGAATACCCCCACTACTTTCTATGAAATAGACTTTCTTCCTCTCCCAGGTATCCTATTTTATGACATAAAATATGTAAATCTTTATCCCAGGGTGCTTTGACTTAACTGTTTCTTATTCTGATGTAGCTGTCTATAAGCTGCTTTTGCATACAGGGTAATTTCTGGGAGGGTGAGCCTGAGATAAATTTCCTAGTTCAGTCATCCCGCTAATGGATAAATTAGTATTTATATGCAGGCTTGTAGGATTTTCCCTGTTCCCTCTGGAACAGAGCCAGAGACCCATAATGATAGTACTGGCATGCTTCACACTACACTGGGAGAGATCAGGGAGGGCCCTTCAAGGGCACCTTGAAATTCTGTCATGGTTTTTTTTATTGTTATCTTTTTTAAAAAAATACCTAGATCACATAGAATGTTACATTAAAAAATTTAAGAGGTTCCCATATACTCCATTGCCTTCCCCACCCCCACCCCTCTCACATCAACAACTTCTTTCATTAGTGTGGTACCGACATTGCATTTATGAATACATTTTGGAGCACTGCTACAAGACATGGGATTATAGTTTTTATTGTAGTTTACATTCTCTGCCAGTCCATTCAGTGGGTTGTAGCAGGATATATAATATCCTGCATCTATCCCTGCAATATCATTCAAGACAAATCCAAGTTCCAAATATGTCCCCACATCACATCTCTTTTTCCCTCTCCCTGCCTTCTGCAACTCCTGTGGCCCCTGTCTCCACATCAGTGATATAATTTCTTCCATTGCTAGAGTCACAATAATTATATACTAGAATACCAGTAAGTCCACTCTAATCCATGTTTTATTCATCCATCTTGAGAATCCTGGAATGGTGATGCCCACTCCATTTCTAAATTGAGAGGGAGCTTAGATCCCACATGGCTGATGGGTGGGATTCTCCTGCTTGCAGTTGTAGACTCTCTCGGTTCCCTGGTGTGGTGGTTGACCATTCTCACCTCCTTGTCAGATGACCTGGGTATGTCCAATGAACTGGAAAGTAGGTGTTGCAACTCTGCTGTGGCTCCGAGCTCACCTGGCACATGTACAGTCCAGAGATTCTTGCCCAGTTACTGTAACCTTTTAGCTGTTTAAGAGAGTTCTAAGGAAGATGGCGCTGACAGTTTTTGTTAGCTGTTCAAAGATTCTGTGGAGCATTGAGTCCCAAGAGCAGATTATGCCTCCATGTTGGTTGTCTGGAAGGAAACCACAATACTTTTAAAAAGTATTTCTAGGAAGCTTTTTACTACTCTGAAAAAAAAAAAGAATTTAATAATAGTACACAAGCTATGGGTTATAGATTTTTACAAATATTATAGAAGCCTATTAAAATTATTTAAAGCTCTTCCCATAAGTTGGATCAAACATTCTATACTTGCAGAGCTCTTAGAGGAAAAATAGAAATACCCATCATATAAGTATGTGTCAGAGAAGATAGAAATTATGCATAATAACCTCTATTATTATACATTAAATAAATGGCCACTTGTGGATTTTGGACAAATGCAGTTTTTGAGATTCACTTCTGCATATATGGCTCTGTGATTTACTATATCATTATACCTTCTTAGTATGCTCCTTTGTAAGTAGAGATTTCCTTTATAAAATACAAAAAGAGGTTAGTGTAAAATAATGAATAAATTGGACAAATTGTTTTCCAAACATATGAAGTTGACAATTGTCACAGGCAGTGAAATGAAATGGCAAGGTAATATAAAGAAGAGTTTACAAATCTGAGATTTCTGTATCAGTAGCTCACAGGGAAAACTCAGCCAAGTGTTGAGAAAATAAGAAAGGCATTTAAAGCAGTTACAAGGATCATTGCTGTTAACTTATGATCAGAATATAATTTTAAGAGAATTAAACCCAGTCAGGTATGATGATTTGGAAATATGGCAATGTTGTATGTGTAGCCTGAATATCTTTCACATATTCCTTATTTATATGATACTTTGAAATTGTTGGTAAAAAATAATGTTGTTTCTGTTTAGAAGATGGCAACATGGATTAGTGGAAGCTAACATCTGTATGTACTATCTATAGAGGCAAAAGTCCAGAAGCTTAATGTATGGAAATGATTAGAGTTGATGGTAATATATTATAGTGAGTATAATTAATGCTGCTGATTTATAAATGTGATTGTGGCTGAAAGGGGTAGTCTGTGGATGTAATATTTCAATTGAAAGGAAGTTTGAGAATAATGTAGGGCCTGTATAACATAGTGGTTTCAGTGGTGGAAGAAGATTTTGGTTAATAGTATAAGAATATGCTTCTTTTACAAAGTGTTCAGAACATGGAGTTATGTGGGAAAATTGCAACAAATGTAACTTATGGATTATAGAAATACTGTAATATTTTTGTAGCAATGGCAAAAAAGATGTATCAGTTCTAAGGAACAACAGTAAAGGGGTATAAGGGGGTGTGAAATTTTTCCTTTTGGAAACATTGTCAAATTGACTGAGGTGATAACAGAACAACTCTTTGATGAAAATTAGAGCCACAAAGTGTGCACCTCGGATTGTATAAAGCATGGGCCTGTATAACACAATGAATCCTGTGGTGGATGATGGACTATGGTTAACAGAAAATTATGAGAATGTTTTCTCATGAACTGTAACAAGTATATAATACTAATACAGGTTGTTAATAACTAGGTGGGTTGGGGGAAAGTACACCAAATGTAAGATCTTGGCTATAGTTAGTAGTAATATTTTGATGATGATCTTTCATAGTTTGTAATAATCATTTCAAAACAATGCAAGGTTTTGGTGGTGGGGTAATAGATGGACACCCTATATGATGAAATACATGTTTGTTTTGTAAGTTCATAACTTTTACTATGTCCTTAGTGTTTATGGATGTTCATGTATGAATGATAAACTTCAAAAAAAAACTTCAAAAACTTCAAAAACTTCAAAAAAAAAGTTAAAAAAGTAAAGAAAAGTCAAGAAGTTAAAAAAAAGAAGAAAAGCAACTGCATAAAAAACTATGTATACAGTTGTATTGTTGCACTTATAACATAGAGAGATTAAATGCATTTGACAATTACAGCAGAAAGTGGGGCAAAAGCTGCATTTAAGTTTGAAAATGGCAACAGTTGGTGACTGAAATCCACAGAACAAAATGAAGAGAACTAGAAACAGTCAATAAGGAGGAGAATATAACAAACTCTATAAATATATACTTGTTTTCCTTTCTTATATAAGCTTCTCTAAAAGACATAGGAATATATAAAGGAATAATTATAACAAGGCGATATTGCATTGTAACATATACACATAATAGGTATAATAATAATAGCACAAAAATTGGGGAAGGGCTATATTTTAGTCTGCTAGGCTGCTGAAATGCAATATACCAGAAATGGGTTGACTTTTACAATGGGGATATATTAGTGTACAAACTTACAGTTCTGAGGCCATGGAAATGTCCAAATCAAGGCATCAACACTCAATGTTTTCTCCCCTAAGACTGACTGCTGGCCATCTTGGACTCCTCTTTCACATGGCGACAAGACTCCTATGACAATTCGATGGGAAATAATAGTCTTTTTAAACTAATGGTGCTGGTACAACTGGATAACTACATGTAATAGAAAGAACTTGGGTACAAAGAATGTCCCATATACAAAAATTAACTCAAGGGCAACCAGCATAGCTTAGTGATTGAGCACCATCTTACAAGAAAATTTAAGTATAAATATTTGTGACCTTGGATTAGTCAATGATGTCTTAGATATGACATCTAAAGTACAAGCAACAGAAGGAAAAATAGAAAAATTAGACTACATCAAAATTAAAAACTATTGTGCAAAGGATACTGTCAACACAAACCATAGAATGGGAAAATATTTTCAAATAATGTATCTGATATATCTAGGTAGGTTTTAGAATCCACAACATTTAAAGAAATCTTACAACTCAGCAACAAAAATAACCAGATTTGAAAATGGATAAATACTTAGAGATTTCTCCAAAGAAGATATATAAATGACCAAACAGCACATGAAAAGATGCTCAGTATCATTAGTCACTAGGGAAATACAATCATATGCAAATCAAGACCACAAAGACATACCACTTCACCATGACTAGGATGGTTATAATAATAATTTTTAAAAGACATTAAGTGTTGGTGAGGATGTGGAGAAATTGGAACCCTCTTGCATTGCTGGGAATATAAAATTGTGCAGACACTGTGGAAAGGATTTTGGCAATCCTTAAGTTTGGCAAACTTAAACCTAGAATTACCATGTGAGCCAGCATTCTCACTTCTAGGTATATATCTAACAAAATAAATGAAATCTGGGATTAAAACAGCTCCTTGTACACCAGTGTTCATGGCAGCTTTATACATAGTAGCCAAAAGGTAGAAAAACATGAGAGTCCATCAACAGATGAATGGATAAACAAAATGTGGTCCATCCACACAATGGAATATGATTCAACCATAAAAAGGACTGGAATGTTGTTACGTGAAGCAACATGGCTGAACCTTGAAAATATTATGCTAAGTGAAACAAACAAGACACAAATGACCTCATATCTTATGATTTCATTTGCATGAAATGTTCAGAATAGGCAAATATTAGATTGGTGATTGCCTAGGGCTGGGGTGTTAAAAGAAAATGAAGAGTGACTTGTAATGGTTATGGAGTTTCTTTGTGGGTTAATGAAAATGCTTTCAAATTAGTGGTGATGATTGCAAAACTGTTACTATAGTAAAACTACTGAATTGTTCAGTTTAAAATGGTGAAAATGATGGTATGTTATATATCTCAACAAAGCTTTAAAAAAACTGAACTGTGATGATTTCAGGGCATGTTTATCCATGATGAAGCCACATTTGTCATATGAGATTCCAATTGAAAGTTCATAATTAGTGACAAAAACATTACTATTCACTAAATAAAAATAGACCTAATAAAATCTGGAAAAACGTTTAAAAAAGAATGGATGCCATTTTTAGTACATGTTCTGATGTTATTTAATAACTGCTTCACCATCATAGAAATACTATGGTAGCACCCAATATTTTAGTCCTAGCACATACACACACAAACACACACACAAACCTATGCATTTTTCCTGCATGTAGATGCATCTGAAACTCATCTAAATAAGTTTGCTGCAAGATGCATTTAGGTTAATTTAGTTTCAATACAAATAGAATAGAGAATTAACAGCCATTTTTAATTCATACGACCACATTCTTCCAAAGTCTAAAGTGTGAAACATGGTTGTCAGATCTGGTGGTCCTATGCTATGTATGCTATAGAAGGTGTCTCAAGACCATTATCCCAATGGTACCACTTCAGGGCTTTGAACTCACCCACTTAATTGGATTACTCCTAGGCTAGTGGGGAGGTAATAGTAATTCCCAATATCTATATGGAATTTACCAATTTCAAGGTGCTTTTGCATAAATTATATCATTGGAATCGCATAACAATTTAGATTTAAGATACTGCTATACAACTTTTGTAGTTAGAGAAAACTAATGATCAGTGTGGTTGATTTACACACCTAATTTCATGTAAGTCATGAAGAAACTGAGGCTTGAACTTTCTCTGCTTTAAAGTCTAAGGTACACTTTCCAAACTCCTATTCAAATGTGAACCCTATATGAGAAATAGAGAGGAGGGGAGGGGTAACATAGTATTTAATTAATACCAGAAAACTATAGAATTAGTTTTCAGATGACTTAGCTGTCATCCAGGACAGACCAAGGCCCTGAGTTATGGAAGTTTTTATATCTCAGGAGATAGGTCCTGAGTAGCAGATTCAAATAAAAGAACAAGTATTAACTTAGAGTATAAAATAGGCATTAAGGAAATATATGTTCATTAAATATAGTCAGAATTCATAAGATGTTTTGATGGCAAAGAAAGTAGTTCTTAATTAAAAATACACATATTGTTTTGTTCTGGTTTTATAGATCAGCCCCAACTGTGTTTAAATATGTTAGGCACACAGTTTTGCCCCAGTCAAGGTGGTGGGGTGGGGTATTTCAGGGCTCCATGCCTCACAGAGAAGCTTTGAACAACCAGAAAAACCTGGCAGAAAATTCTTCCTCAGGGATCCAGAAAACAGTTAATGGGCTACAGTGACAAGAGGAGTGACAATCCAGAAAAAGGCTGCTTAAAAGTGGTAGGATCTCCTGGCACCTGAACTGCCCTCCATACTCCCAAGGCTCAGTGAGGAGCCAGCCCTCACTCCCACTGCAGATCCGTGGTCCTGGATCCAGAGGGAGCAGAGTGGTTCTTTTGCACATGCTGGAAGCATGTATGTCTGACCCAATCTGTCTGGTGGTAGCTTCAGGGACTTCCTGTCCCAGAACTTGCCCTGCTTGTAGAAGGCATCTCAGACAGCTCTCCTTCAGAATTTTGTGGAATAGTAGTCAAGTTATGTTACCTGGATTGCTGGTTGCAGGGCATACAATGCAGTGCCAGGGACCTTGAAGAAACTATTTCCTAGGGAAGGGGGGACATTTAGTAACCATGTATATGGGGGAATTCCTAGGGCACATGCACACACCCCAGATAAAACGTGTGCAGAAAGAATCAGGGACTCCCCTATGCTTTGGCCTGGAGCTACTATGATGCAACTCATTGTATGGATAAGCCCTAAAAGAGAGCCCTTGAACAGCTCAGTCTGAAAAGTTTGGGAAAGTGTTTTCTTTTTTCCTCCATTTTTTTTTTTTTTCGTTAGCTCCTGTCATTCAAGGAAAACTTCGTCATAACACTAGCTGGATACAAGCTTGGGGAACAGATGCTGCAGAGCTTAAATTTCAGTGCTAACTCTACTTTTTGCTTCCTACAGGATCTAAAAGGCAAATCCACAAAATGTAACAATAAATCAGTAGTTTCAGACTCATAATGCTTAAACATGTAAACTGTGGCAGAAACTATATAAAGGTGAGGGGATGGAGGATTATAGGAACAAAGTTTGTTTATACTACTGAAATTAATTTGGTATCAAAGCAAATGATATTGTTTTAGATTTAGGATATTAAATTTAAGCCCTACTGTAAATTCAAAGAAAATATTGGCGAGTATTCAAGCTCATTGAGACAGATTAGAGTACAGGTAAGGCATGATCATTTAGGGAATGGGAAGATTAGTCTAAAACCTGGCAGAAAAACTTGGCCATGAAACTTGTGGCCGTGGAACCCTGCCTGGAAACCCCCTAAGGGAAAGAGTCTATCAGAAGCCTGCTGGAAGAACTCCAAGAGACCCCAGCCATGAGAACTCCATTTGGAATGAGATTCAGTTTGGGGTCAAGGGAAAACCCTGAATATCCTTTAAAGACCTCATCACTGAGCCTCCTATGGAATTGACATGAGCTGTGATCAATCAGAACAGCAAAGAGCTAGGACCCCTCCCCTGAACATTAGCAAGGGGTGGAATAATTAACAGCTTAAAAAGTCACCACATAAACCAAATCTCTCTCTGTGCCTGGAGCAGCATGCACCTACACCTGGGGATGTGTAATTTGTTATTTTCTCCCATTTCTGTTATCTTCTCCCATTTTCTCGAACTACTGGCCTAACTAAACCAGAATGTTCATTCTTTTATGTAACATAGCCAAGAACCTAGAGGAATCTGACTTCACAGGTTGTCAGGGACAGGAGGCAGGGAGAATGAGGAGTTAATGTAGAATGGATATAGTATTTCTGTTTGGGGAGATGGGAAAATTTTGGTAATGGGAGGTGGTGAAGGTACCACAATATTGTAAATGTGATTAATCCCATTGAATAATATGCTTGGGGGTGGCTGAAGTGGGAAAAATTTATATCGTATATGTATTTCCAACAAAAGTAAAAGCTACTAAAGAAGCAATGACAAGTAAATGTAATACATGATCCTGAATGGGATATAGCAAGGGAGGAGAAAAAAGTCAAAGGGATATTACTGGAACATGCAAAATATTTGAATACAGGCTATAAGCTTTATGTCAATGTTAAATTTCTTCAACTTTATATCTGCACTTAAGGTAGTTACATAAGTAGATACCCTTGTTCTTAGGAAATGTATATGGCATTATTAAGTGTTCAAGGAGCATGGTGTATACAGTTTATACTCAAGTGTTCAGAAAATGGATGGATGGATAGATAGATAATTATAGCTAATACAGCAAAAAGTTAAAATTAGTCAATCTAGGTATGTGGGGTGAGGAGTAAGAGTAATTTGGAATTCCCTGTATAGGGTTTGTATTATTTGTGTACCTGTCCTATAAATTTGAACATATTTCAAAATAAAAAGTTTAAAAGAAAGATATACTATGTGAGTGTGCATATGGATCTGTGTATATTGTTTTGAAAATTAAATTTAGATAATTATAGGGTTTATACAATTTACCTGTGCTTTTGAATGAAGTAGACCTCTAAATATCTCTCTGTTCTATCCTTACCATAAATTTTAGGTCTTTGAATTCTTTACTTCTGATTTTCTTTAGATAAAACATTTCTTTTCATTGCACATCCGTTTTTAGTTGTCAAAATAAACCTGATGTGTGACTCTGTAATACCTTCTTCATCCACTTCTGCAAATGAAATGAGTTTGCCTTAGGTCTTACATAAATAAGTCAAACATAACTGTTTAATTATTAATTGTAACTCCTCCTTATCCTAGCTACTTATTTAGCACAATATTTTGGAGCACCTTTCTTTTTTCTTGTTCTTTTAATTTATTATTCAAGGAACACTTTAGTGTTCAAAGGCTCATACTTGACCTGCCACTAAAGGAGCACAATGTCCTCCTGCTTATAGGGCCTCATTTTCTTTTCTTTGGAGAAATGTGTTAGAAAACAACCTGCTGTATTTTTCACAGTTGCAGATAAGCTAGCCCTCCTTTTTAGTATGTTGCGTGCTTTCAATTTTTTCTATCCTGGACATAGATGAGGTTGGCATTATTTTTAAAAGGACAGGAGATCAGTCTGTGACAGAATGCTGATTCTAATTCTATTTCCAATTTCATCTGGTCATTTCTTTCAAATACTGCAGAGTGGGTCATTTTATTTTTTAGTAACTTTCTCTATTTTTCTATTTGTCAAGTAGGTAGAAAAATGTTATTGTGTATGTACCTCAAGGATATTTTAAAAATAGTGAGGATTGTTATTATTTAGCATAAATAAATACTCATAAATGCTAGAATTGATCAATAGTTATCTTACTTACACTTAATGTGGAAAAGTCACATGTGCAAAACCAAGTGAGTAAATAAGTTCAAGTACCGTATAAAGTTAAATGTAGCATTTTGTACTTAAGAAACCACTTTCATATATATATATTAAGTAATTTCATTATTTTTTGTCTTTATTTTTTAATATTTCATTCAAAAAATATTAGGTCCCCATATACACCCCACCCCCTTCACCCCACTCCTCCCTCCATAGCAAAAATCTCCTCCATCATCATGAGACATTCATTGCATTTGGTGAATACATCTGAGCACTGCTACACCTCATGGTCAGTGGTCCACATCATAGCCCACACTCTCATATGTTCCACCCAGTGGGCCATGGGAGGACATACAATGTCCGGTAACTGTCCTGCAGCATCACCCAGGACAACTCCAAGTCCCGAAAATGCCTCCACATCTCATCTCACACCCAGCAGCCACCATGGCCAATGCCACATTTTCTTCGATTACTAATCACAATAGTTCATGAATAGAGTATCAGTAAGTCCACTCTAATCCATATTCTATTCCTCCATCCTGTGGATCTTGGAATGGTTGTGTCCACTACACATCTATATCAAGAGGTGGCTTAGATTCCACATGGATACTGGATGCACTCCTCCTGCTTTCAGTTGTAGGCACTCTTGGCTCCATGGTGTGGTGGTTGACCTTCTTCAACTCCATGTTAGCTGAGTGGGGTAAGTCCAACAAACCAGAGTTTAGGAGCTGAAGTCTGTTGAGGCTCAGGGCCTGGCTATCATATGGTCAGTCCAGATATTCAGATCCTCTGGGTATATATTAAACCCCAGAAACAACTACAGTTCTGGTAAAAGTAACAGGAGAGGCTTGTGAAAAAAGATCACGTCTGGGTTCAGCTCCATCACACAGAAAAACAAACTCCAAAGAAGGGCCAACTGACATGGCACTGATGGATAATGGATAATGTCTGTTTTCCATATCAGATCACATGAGTGAAAATAGACTTAAAACAGTATAGTTTTTTTTCTTTCCATTTCTTTCAGTTTCTTTTTAATAAGTCATGATTTTATCAAATGGAGTCTAAGTTCAATTTACTCTGGTTCTGTGTAGTAGCTTGCATTCCATTCTTAGTCACTTGGTCACCATTCAACATTTTTTTGTTATTATTTCCTGTATTGAAAACTTCTAGTCATTGAGCTAATAGTTACTCCTTAATGAATCCCTTCATTTAGGCTTTGCCTTCACAAATAGATATGTAACAGAAAACCAAGCCAAAGATGGTATAAACAATGAAGAAATTAAATTTTCTCATTTCAAATAATTCAGAGTTGAAAGTCCTGTGTAGATTGGTTAAATGGGTCAGTGACATCATCAGGGATCCAAGTTCTTTCCAGTTTTCTGTTCAATAGCCTCAGTGTGACAATTTTAATTTCAGGCTAATTTCCCTCATGGTTATAAGATGAATGTCCCAGAAAGGACAAAGTCCAGTGGAAAAAGAGGGTTTACCTTATTTATTTATTTATTTTATTTTTTATGAGGTACTGGGAATTGAACCCAGGACCTCGTACATGGGAAGCAGGCACTCAACCATTGAGCAAAATCTGCTTACTAGGTTGATTTTTTGTTACTTTTACTTTCTTGATTTTTTCTTTTTTTTTAATATTATCCTTTCTAAAAACATACATAGAACACACAAAATGTTACACTAAAATAAATAAGAGGTACTCATATACCCCCACTACCCACCAACCCATACTCTTCCAACATCAACAACCACTTTCACCAGTGTGGAACATTCATTGTATTTGGTGAATACATTTTTGATGCACTGCTACACAGCATGGATTCTTGTTTACATTTTAGTTTACACTCTCCCCTAGTACATTCAGTGGTTTATGGCAGTATATATAATGTCCTGCGTCTATCCCCGCAATATCACTCAGGACAACTCGGAGTCCTGAAAATGCCTTCATATTACACCTCCTCCTCCCTTTCCCTGTGCTCAGCAACTTCTGTGATGACTGGTTCCACATCAATGACACAGTTTCTTTCTTGGTTAGATTCACAATAATTCCATAGTAGAATACCTGTAAGTCCACTCTGATACATATTTTATTCCTCCATCCTGAGAACCCTGGGATAGTGATGTCCAGTCCACCTCTAAATCGAGAGTGGCTTTAGATCCCACATGGTTGGTGGATGGAATTCTCCTGCTCACAGTTGTAGACTCTCAGTTCCCTGCTCTGGTGGTTGACCATCCTCACCTCACTGTTAGCTGACCTGGGTAATTCAAGTGATCCGGAGAGTAGGACTTGCAACTCTGCTGAGGCTCAGGGTCTAGCTGACACATGGAGAGTCCAGAGATTCAAATCTCCTGAGCATGCACTAACCCCAGTGCCAACCACAGATTCAGTAAAAGTGACTGAAGAGACATGTGTAGAGAGGTCACATCTGAGTCCAACTCTGTCACACATAGGAGCACAAATTCCAAAGTAGGGCCCACTGGCAAGGCACTGAACTCCACAGCCATCTGTCATGACCATAAGACATGGGTGTCTCCGTAGTCCTCAGGAACACCAATACCTTTGGTTTTATCTACTTTAGTTGTCTCTAAGATCCTGCTGAGATGTGTGTAAGCATGACCCTTCTGATGACCACCTAACTCATTTTGAAGACACTTAACCACATAAATGAATTTGTCTTTACCATTTCCTCCTTTTATTCAAGGTCTTCTTCTAGTTGCATCACCAGCTGGTGCTTGGTAGTAATCCCTTGCCACCAGGGAGGCTCATCCTTGGGAGTCATGACCCACGTTGCGGGAAAGGTAATGCATTAACATCCTGGGAACGGCTTAGAAAGAGGCCACATTTGAGCAACATGGAAGCTCTCAGGAGGTAACTTTTAGGCACCCTGCAGCTCTAGGCCTAGGTGAAATTTCAAGCACACAGGCTCATAAGAATAGTCATCAGTATCAGGGATTCATTCTTGGATCATCCTTCACTGATATTTGCCCTTGCATTTGGGCGATTGTTGTTGCTTCACTAAGGAGTGCAACAGAGTTCCTTGGAATGGGAATTCAGCACTTCCTCAGTTGTCATTTGAAACTCTACCCACCATGTCAATAACAAATGAACATCAAAGCATATCTATATACCCTATATGCATGCCCTGGAGTACACCCTTCCATCGATGCATCCTCCATCAATGACATCGCACATCAGTGCACCTCCCCTGCCATAATTGAAACCCTCTGTGATCCAAAACTTCTTCAGTAGTTTTGGATCTAATGAAGTCTAATATATTGCCAAATTCAATTAATAGGAAAATGAAATAATAATGATCGTTTTAAAGATTAGAAATAGAATACATAATAATTTAGAAAAACTAACAAAGTAAAAAATTAATTGGGGTAATAAAAAATGAAAAATAAAATAAAATTTGTTTGACGTTTTGCCTTCCCTCCCTTTAGTAGGTGTTGCCCTGTATGTACAGTGACAAGGCAATCTCTTCCATTTCTTCCTCAGTGTCTACATCCATTCTTTTTAGTAAGTCTTCAATTAGTTTTAGGTCACAGTAAATTCACATATAGAATGAAGGGAAGTCCCATATACCCAGCATCCATCCCTTTTCCCCCTTCCCCAGCAATGGTCTTTTTACAAGTGGATGTTATATTTGCTGCAACTGATGTACAAATATTGAAACATAGTTATTTACCATGGTTCCATTTTGGTTTACATTATGGTTTATATTTTAGACTGTACACTTTTATAAATTTTTGGTTACATTATGATTTGCATTATGGTTTCCATTTTACACTATAGAGTTTTATAAATTTTTGGTGAAATTTAACATGGCCTATATCCATCATTGCACAATCATACAGAACATTTCCATTGACCCCACATACCCCAACATCCAACTATTCTACTCATCTCTCCTTCAACTCAGGTCCCACTGCTTGAAGGACAAGATTCTTAGATACTTGCAGCAATGCTGAGGGCTTGACACACTAATCTATCGTCCCCCATTGGAAGCCACCTGTGCTCTCAATAGACACCCTCCCCTCTGTGTGAGAACATCAGGCCTCCCCAGGATGGGGGCATAACACCTTCCTGCTCATTTTACAAGGTCTCCACCTGCTGAAATAACACACTATGACAAGATGAGCACTCAAATACTCCCTAGAAGCCTTCCCTAGATGCACCCTGTGCCAGATACCCCCATCAAACACCTTAAACCAGTAACCCTTCCTTATTATATTTTCTGAAGAGTCTTCTTAACATTATAATTTCAACCACATAACTGACAATCTTCCATATTCATCTGCTCTCTCCCAGCCCTACCCCCCCAATTCCATGGACCACCTGACTCATACTTTTAACCATTGCACCTCTCAAGCCTGCAAAGCCCCACCCTACAGTATCTCTATGCCCAGTCTTATCCCTTCAATGCACAACTACTTACCTCCACTTTGTCATAGATTTTGCCTTTGTAGACATTGGCTCTCAAACTTTTTCTCCCCCGCCCCATTTCCTGTAAGCCTATCTTCCAGTATCTAGCTCTCTGAGGGAGCTTGATTTGCTTAATTTATATCAGAGAGGTCATGTAGTATATTTCCTTCAATGTCTGGCTTGCTTCACTCAACATAAGGTCTTTGAGATTCATCCAAGCTATCCCATGTGTTTGTACTGTATTTCTTCTTAGACGTGTGTAGTATTCCATTGTATGTACACCAAATATATACCACAAATATGTATGTGCCATATTTTTTTTATCCATTTATCTGTTTGTGGACATTTGGATTGATTCCAACTTTTGAAATTAGTGAATACTACTGCTATGAACATTGGTGTTCATATATTGGGGTTTGTCATTGACTTCAGTTCTTCCGGGTATGTACCCAGGAGTGGAATTGTTGGGTTATATGGCAAATCTATAGCTAGTTTTTTGAGGAACTACCAAACTGTCCTCCACAATGACAGGATCCTTCTACATTCCCACCAGCAGTAGACTAGGGTTCTCATTCCTCCACATCCTCTCCAATGCTTGTAGTCCTCTGTTTTTTTTTTAATAGTCCTTTTAAGAAGAAACATTTCATTATCATAAATTTCCAACAGACCTCTTTTTTGTCTTATTAAACAAAATGAATCATGTGCCCATCTATTAAGCAAGTATTAGCCAAGTTGAGATCACTGTGGTTAAATATAAATACTTAGGACTTGCCTCTAAGTCACACGGTAGATGATGGGTGGATTATTGGACTAAATTTTTATGTCAGCAAGTTAAAAGGGAATGGTAGCTAAGAGATAACCAACAAAATGGCACAAAATAAGGAGCTGTTAGAGTCAGCTCCTGCTACAAGGCAGTTAGCAAACACCCAGAGCTCTCTGGAGCTAGCTGAAGCACCTGTTTGGGGACAGGGGACCAGAAGAGCATTCTGCAACATCCTTGAAAGAGCAGAAGGAGGAGACTGCCCATCTTCAGAGAAGACTCATCAGTAGAGCATTCAACTCCCCAGAGGCAAGTGTCCATCCTCCACTGGAGGCACAAGTCACCTAGGGAGCTGTTCCGTGGCTGGAATTGAAAACTCCACTTCCACAAAACAGGGGAGAAAGAGATAGTTGGGCACCAATTTCAGCTACTGATGAGTAAATTCAGTGGGTTACGGTATAATCCTGAGAACAGCTAAAATTTGAACCTGTCCAAGTCAGAAAGAGGCTGGGAGCTGCCATCCTAACTCTGTGCCTGGCACAAGGGGAAACAAGGCCAAGTGAAAATCACAGTGGTCGGGGGGCTGGGCTTCTTTCCACCCAGATCATATTGCAGATATAGCCTAGGCCCAGTACCACCTCCAGCAGGGAGGAAGCTGTGGGGAACCTACCTGCACCAGTGTCTCCAGGATTATTGGCCAAGCCATGGAGGCCAGTGATTATCCTACTCTGGCAGCATGAGCCACACCAGGAGCTATTCTGTGGCTTGAATGAGAAGCTTCATTTCCCAGAAACAGGGGAGGAGGAGACAGTCGGTTTCTGATTTCAGAGACTGATTAGTAGACTTGACTGGCTAAGATATAACCCTGGGAACAGCTGGGGTGCGAATCAGTCCAAGTCAGAAAGAGGCTAGTAGTCACCATTTTGCCTCCATCCCCAGATTGAGGGGAAGCTGGACTGACTGAAACTATCAGTGTCAGCAAGAAGCAGTTCCTTTCACTCAGATCAGCCTGCAGCCATAGCCTAAGCTTCAGCCTCGCCTCTGGGAGGGAGGAGGGTGAGGAGTCCTGCACCAGCCTATACAGGTAACTGCAGGTAACTTTGGCTGCCATAGACTGAAAATCAGAAGTCTACCAGGACAACTGCAGTCATCTTGGACTCACACTGTATAGATTGCTGCCCACACCTACAGCTCCATCTCTGCATGAGGCAGGGGAGAAAGGGATGTGAAGCTTCATCAGTCTCTCTGGGCAACTAGAGTCTAGGCTTACACTTGGATTATTCCACACAGCTGTGACTCTGTCCCTACCCTGGCAAAGGAGAAAGTTGGAAGAAGCTTGATTGGTGCTGGCACAATGAGGGCAGCTTGAGCCGTGACAGCTTATAGCACTAACTACATCCTTGGCTCCTACTGCACAACCAGCAAGGGAGAAAGGATAGGAAGCTCTAAAGTAAAGAGAAAAACTGCACCCAGAAGAAATACTCTAGTAAGGCAGATGCAAAGATACCAACAAAAATTTACAATCCACAAGAAGAAACAGGAAGCTATGGTACTATTAGGGGAACAAGATAAGCCTCCAGATGACATAAAGGAGTTGCAACAGTGAATCATAGATGTTCAAACAAATCTCCTTAATAAATTCAATGAGATGGCTAAAGAGATTAAGGATATTAAGAAGAGAAAAAAGAAGAATTTGAAAGTATACATAGAAAATAGCAGATCTTATGGGAATGAAAGGTGCAATGAATGAAATTTAAAAAACATTGGAATCATATAATAGCAGTATTAAGGAGGCAGAAGAAAGGACTGATGAGCTTGAAGAAATGGCCTCTGAAATTGAACATACAAAAGAACAGATGGAGAAAAGAATGGAAAGGATTTAACAAGGTCTCAGGGAACTAAATGACAGCAAAATGTGTGCAAACATATGTGTCATGGGTGTCCCATAAGAAGAAGAGAAGGGAAAAGGGATAGAAGAAATATTTGAAGAAATAATGGTAGAAAAGTTCCCAGCCCTACTGAAGGACATGGATATCCATGTCCAAGAAGGACAATATACTCCCCTCAGAAAAAATCTGAATAGACCAACTCCAAGGCACATACTCATCAGAATTTCAAATATCAAAGACAGAGCATTCTGAGAGCAACAAGAGAAAAGCAATGCATAACATATAAGGAATCTCCAATAAGATTAAGTGCTGATTTCTCACCAGAAATCATGGAGGCAAGAAGACAGTGGTCTGATATATTTAAGATACTACAAGAGAAAAACTTCCAGCCAAGAATGTTATATCCAGCAAGACTGTCTTCCAAAAATAAGAATGAAATTAGAATATTAACAGATAAATTCACAGATAAAAAGAATCTGAGAGAATTTCTAAACAAGAGATCAGATTTTCAGGAAATACTAAAGGATATGCTGGAGCCTGAAAAGAAAAGACAGGAGAAAGGGGCCTGGAAGAGTGCCTAGAATTGAAGATTATATCAATAAAATAACTAAAAGTGTCAAAAGAGTGGTGAAAATAAAATATGACAAATAACCCTCAAATAATCAGGAATAAACTTAACCAACCATGTAAAGCACTTGTACTCAGAAAACTGCAACTCAATGTTAAATCAAAAAAGCCCCAAAATAACTGGAAGAACATTCCATGCTCATGGACTGGAAGATTAAATATCACTAAGAAGTCATTTCTCCTCAAATTGATATACAGATTTAATGCAATTGCCATAAAAATTCCACCAGCATTAAAGAAAAAATTGAAATTGCAATCATTAAATTTACTTGGAATGGTAAGGAGTCCTGAATAGCCAGAAACATCACAAAAGGAAAAGAGAACCCAAATTTCCAGATTTAAATCATAATACCTACCGAAAGTGGTAAAAAAACAGCATGGTACTAGCCTAAAGACAGAGAGAATAGATCAATGGAACCAAATTTATGGTTCAGAAACAGACCCCCACAGTTATGTTCAAGTGATTTTTGACTAGCCTCTCAAATTCACACAGCTCACATAGAAAAATCCATTCAACAACTGGTGCTGAAAGAATTGAATATCCATTGCCAAAAGAAGGAAAGAGGAACTCTATCTCTCACCTTATCCAAAAATTAACTCAGAATGGATAAAAAAACTAAAAATAAAATCAAGAACCATAAAACTTCTAGAAGAAATTATTGGAAAATATCTTTAAGACCTGGTGGTAGGTGGTGAATTCTTAAAGGAGGTAAGAGAATGACTGAGTGGACTACTGATGTTTAATGTATTTAAAAGTTTTAATCAGCTTTACTGTAGAAGTTGGAAATGTATAGAGTGGATAGTGACACACAATGCATAACAGCTAGTTTATAAATGGGGATGTGACTGAAAATTGTAGCCTAGGTATGTAAATGCCAATTGGCAGAATGCTAGAGAATAATATAGGAACTGGATAACACAGTAGACCAAGAGGTGGATAAGAATTGTGGTTGATGGTACAGATGCAAGTGTGTCCTTTGTGAGCTAGAGCAAATGTACATCACTACTGCAGGGTGGAGGGAATGCAGAGAAGTATGGGAACAATACAACTGGAGTGACCTATGGACTGTGGTTAGCAGTAACAATATAATATTCTTGTATTTATGCAAAAGATGTACTTTCTTAATAACGAGGCAGTATGGGAAATGTAAGCAAAATGTACACTATGGATATTGTAATAGCCAGATAATATTATTTTATCTGTAGCAGATGACTACCACATTGTGTTGTGTTGATGGAGGGGTGTTGTTTGGGAATTCTGCACATGTGCATTATTATTTTCTAAGATTACAACTTCTATCATAAAAATGTATTTAAAAAATAATAGGGTTGGTTTGGGGAAAAACACACAAAATGTAAGATAAGGACTATGATTAGTAGTAAGATTTTCACAACATTCTTTCATAATTTGTAACAAGCATTTGATGACAACGCAAGGTGTTGGTGGAGGTTTGATATATGGGACGCCTGTATGATGTTATACATTTTGCTTTGTAAGTTTACAACTTTTATTATACAATTTGTTTATGTATGTTCATATATAAATGATACAAAGAAAATAATAATATGTTGGTTGGGGGAAAATACTTTGTTTAGTAGTAATATTTTGACAATGCTCTTTCATCATTAATTAAAAAGGTTTAACAACAATGCAAGTTATTGATGGTATATTAAGTTATGCGAGTCCTGGATGATGTTACATATGTTTGTTTTGTAAGTTCACAACTATTCTTATACACTTATTGGTTATGTATGTTTATGTATGAGTGATATACTTCAATAAATTTTTTAAAAAGGGAATAGTAGCTATTAGGTAGATAATCAACAATGTCTACCCTAGGAAGTGGAAACTTTCTTATAATTTTTTCTTGTGAAATTTCCATGAGGATATTCCTGGCAACCTTTTCACTTATTTTTTCTGATGGAGCTTCCATTGAGAGTTTCTTATTGAGTTTCCATTGACAATTTCCCATTTTAAGTGACAGTTCCATATATTTTGACATACTTGTATACCTGTGTAACAGAACAATCAAAACATGCATTTGCATAACTCAAAAAGTTCCCTCATCCTCCCTCTTTAGACAGTTCTACCTAAATGCAGCAAAAAACAACCAAAGACATTTCTCTGTAACTATAGATAAGCTGTTTTTTTGTAGTATAATTCATTCTAAAACACTAAAGTGGAATCATATAGTATTTGCTACTTTGTATCTGACTTATCTTAGGTGATATTTAGGAGTAGAATTCAGTGTGCTTAACTTTATATAAACCTTTCAACTCTTTTTCAAGTGGTCATACCATTTTGCATTCACAGCACCAATGTACAAGAGAGAAAATTGCTCTACATCTTCCCTAACCTTTGGCATTTGTAGTCTTTTAAAATTTTTAACCATTGCAAATTTCACCTTTGAAAGTTTAATTTTCATTTCCTGGATTTTCAATGATATTTTGTATCTCATATTCTTATTACTCATGCACTACCTTCTTTGTGTATAAATGAAACTTTTCCTCATTTATTTTATGGCTTGTCTTATTATTGAATTATAAAAATATTATTATATTCTGCATAAAACTCTGGTATCAAGGGTATGAATTGTGAATCTTTTCCCTCAATCTGTGACATAGTTTTTAATTTTCTTAATAGTGTTTCACAGAGCTGAAGGTTTAGATTTTTATGAAGTGGAGTTCCTTCACAGTTTTCATGATTTGTCATTTCTTTTTAACTTTTTTCTTTTTAAAAAAGCTTTAGATTACATAAATGCTATATAAAAATATATGGAATTCCCTTATACCCCACCCTCACACATACACTTTGCTCCATTAACAGCATCTTTCGATAGTGTGGTACATTTGTTATAATTGATGAACACATATTGAAGCATTGCTACTGACCATGGTCCATAGTTTACATTATCATTTACACTTTGTGCCAAACAATTTTATAGGTTTTGACAAAATGTATAATGGTCTGTAACTGTCATTGCAATGTCATGTAGGACAATTCCAATATCCCCAAAATTCCCCTTGTTACATCTATACTTCCCTTTCATTCCCCCTGGATCCTCTGGTAGCCACTGCCTTTATATCAATAATATGAATTATTCCATTATTATTAATAGAATAAAAATAAGTCTACTTTAGTCTATAGGTGCACTTCTCCCTTTTGTTTGTTCATTCCTCTATCTTGAGGGTTTTGGGATGATGATGCCCACTCAGCTTCGAATTGAGAGGGGCTTAGATCTTATTGGGCAGAAGGAAGGAACCTTTTTGCTTGACATTATAGATATTCTCTATTTTTGGAGATGGTAATTGTCCATCATCATTGTGTTGTTAGATTTCCTGGGCAAGTCCCATGAACTGGAGAGTAGGTACTGCAACACTGCTGAGATTCAGGTCTTAACTGGCATATGAATCTACTGAATATTTACATCTCAGGGACATATATTTAATGAGTATAGATCTAATTATAGGTTCAAATAAAAGGGGCAGAAGAGTCATGGGTAGGGATAATATAAATGAATCTAACTCTGTTACGTCATGGAGCATATATTCTAAAGTAAGATCCACTGAAAGGGTGCTGAATTCCTGAGATTGTCTGCCCTACCTATAGTGTCTAGTTGTCTCTAGAGCCATCATGAGCCCAGCTGTTAGAGGCACTGTTTACTGTGGCAGTCAATGAGATTCTCCTTAGATATAAGCCTAACCTCTAGAATGACCTCCCAACTCACTTTGAAACCTCTTAGTCATAAAAATTGATTTGTATTTAATATTTCCCCCTTTTGTCAAGGTCTTTTTCCAAATGCATGCTAGTTGGTGTTTGGTAATAATCCCTTGGTGCCAGGGAGGCTCATACCCAGGTGTTATGTCCCATGCTGGAGAAAGGGGTTTGGTAGTAAATATATATGCTGAATTTGGCTTAGAGAGAGGCCACATTTGAGCAACAAGGACGATTTCAGGAGGTAACTCTTCAGGAATATATACTACTAGGCTCAGTTTCAGTTTCAAAAAAACAAGAATCATAAGTAAACCATCAATATCAAGGGCCTGGTGTAATGGTTTTTCCTACTTCACGAGTACTGCCCATATACTTGTGGGATTCTTGTCACCCTATTAGAGAATTTGGCAATGCTTCCCAGTGTTACCAGAGTCTATCCAGGTTCTTGGCTATGCTGCAGAAATGAATTTCAAAAGCACACCGGATGAGTTAGGTCAGTAATTTATTCAGGTCGGAAGGGTAGAGAAATGGGAGAAAATAAGAGAAAATAACAGAGCAGGGGTCCCAAATAGTGAGGAAAGGGATGAAAAGGGATTAAGAGGGCTAATTTACAAGGTACAATTCCCCATTATATGTCCCCAAGGTTACTTGCATGGCCACATGGCAAAGGAAAAATAGCAAAAGTGACACGTGGAGTGCCAGACAGATTTGTAGACAAAAAGCAAGGTGAGAGCCTGAGCCCCAGTTTGTGCCTGACTTTTAAACTGTTAATTATTCTGCTCCATGGTCAGTCCAGAGATTCAGGTCCCCTGGGTATACATTAACCCCAGCACCAACTACAGTTCCAGTAAAAGTAAAAGGAGAGACTTGTGGACAAAGATCACATCTAAGTCCTGCTGCATCACACAGAAACACAAACTCCAAAGTAAGGCCAACTGAGATGGCCCTGGGTGGTGCTGCAGGGACAGTTACCAGACATTGTATGTCCTCCCATGGCCCACTGGGTGGAATGTGGGAGAGTGTGGGCTATGATGTGGACCATTGACCATGAGGTGCAGTGGTGCACAGAGATGTATTCATCAAATGCAGTGAATGTCTCATGAAGATGGAGGAGATTGCTGTTATGGGGGGAGGAGTGGGGCGAGGGGGGTGGAGGGTATATGGGAACCTCATATTTTTTTAATGTAATATTAAAAAATAAATAAAGAAAAAAATTATTCTGCCCCTTCGCTAATGGAGGGGGAGGGATTTCCAACTGCTTACTGTTTGGATGATTACCACACCCATCAGTTCCTTAGTGAGGACCAATGATAAAGTTTCTAGGGAACATCTAGGCTTTTCCTTGTTCTCAGGAAGGAGTTTTTGTTCTGGGTAGCAGAATCCTGGGAATGGGGTTCCTCCAGCAGGTATCTTGGGGGTTTCTGACGTCCACGTGGACTCTGCCAAGGTCCAGATCCATCTATTCCCTACCTTACAAGCCTGCTTCACCAGGATAGGAATTCAATATTCTTTTTGTTATTGTGTGGGTCTCCACCCACTGTAAAACACCCCATGGCCACTTGAACATATACATATGCCAATGAGACATTACCCCAGGTGCACCCCTCCCCACACATCCTCCCATCACCAACACTCCCACATGGGTGATCCTCCCCTGCCACAGTTGTAGCCCTTCTGTTATCCAAAACCTCCCCTAAAACAAAGCCAAAAAGGTAAAAATAAAATAATAGGAAATAATAAATAAAAAGCAAAAATACCAACTAAAAAATAAACAAATTAAAAGAATCTCATTGTCTCTTTTATCTGAGTAAATGATGCCTTTTATATACAGTGAGAGTTTCTTCCACATGTTCCCCCAGTGTCTTTTTTTCAAAGTTTTATTTTATTTATTTCTCTCCTGTCCCCGCCCCCCCCCCCCCATAGTCTACTATCTGCGTCCATTCTCTGTGTGTCCTCCTGAGTCTGCTTGCATTGTCTGGTGGCACTGGGAAATTGCATCACTTTTTTTATAGTGTCATCTTGCTGCATCAGCTCTGTGTGTGTAGCACCACTCCTGGGTGGCCTGAGCTTTTTCACATGGGGCGGCTCTCCTTGCAGGATGCCCTCCTTGCCCATGGTGCACACCTACGTAGGAACAACCGTGCATTGCACAGCACTCCTTGCAGGAGGCCCTGGGGATCTAACCTTGGACCCTCCATAGAGTAGACAGATGCTCTATCAGTTGAGCCAAGTCCATTCCACCCCACAGTGTCTCAAAATTATTTTTAATTAAAAAAATTATTGAAGTATATCACTTATACATAAACTTATGTAAACAATAAGTGTATAGTAATAATTGCAAATTTACCAAAAAACATATATAACATCCTAGAAGACTATCATAACTCACCCTATCATCAATAACATGCATTGTTGTTGAACATTTTTAACAAATAAAGAGCATTGTCAAGTATTACTTCTAAGCAAAGTATTTTCCCCCAACCCACCCTATTATTTTCATCTTTATTTCATTTATATATGAACATACATAAACAATACGTGTATAGTAAAAGTTGTGAACTTACAAAGCAAACATTCATAACATCATACCAAACCTCCACCAACACCTTGAATTGTCATGAGATGTTTGTTATGAATTATGAAAGAATATTGTCAAAATCTTACTACTAATTATAGTCCTTATGTTACCTTTGGTGTATTTTCCCCAAATCCATCCTATTATTATTTTAAAAAATATATTTTTATGACAGAAGTTGTAAATTTATAAAACAATCATGCACATGTGCATAATTTCCAAGAAACACCCCTCTCTCAGCACACCACACTGTGGTGGAACATTTATTACAGATAAGATAGCATCATCTGAAAGTTAACATGTCCATTGTATATATTTGGCACAATTTTTCCTGCTCCATTATCAACACAGGTACATCTTTGGCATAGAAGCAAGAGTATTACATTATTACTGCTAACCACAGTCCATAGGTCACTCCAGTTGTATTCTTTCCATGCTTCTCCACATTCCCTCCACCCTGCAGTAGTGACGTACATTTGCTCTAGCTCACAGAGGACACTCGTCCATCTGTACCATCAACCACAGTTCACATCCACCTCTTTCTTTACTGTGCTATGCAATTCCTATATTATTCTCTAGCATTCTGCCAATTGGCGTTTAAATACCTTGACTACAATTTTCAGCCACATCTCCATTTATAAGCTAGGCATGACTCACTATTTGTTACTATGCACTCTATACGTTTCCATATTTTTACAGTAAAACTAATTAAAACTTCTACATATATTAAACATCAGTAGTCCACTCAGTCATCCTCTTACCAGTTCTTTTTTTTTAAGATTCATTTATTTTTTTATTTCTCTCCCCTTCCCTCCCCCACCCAGGTTGTCTGTTCTCTGTGTCTATTTGCTAAGTCTTATTTGTCCGCTTCTGAGTAGGTATCTTTATGAAGAAACAAAGTGTTTTTGCAGTCATGATTTATGTAAAAGTTATGATAGAAAATACAGTGAATGAAAGTATTGGAATCTCTTTTCTTCATGTATTTAGAACATATAAGATTCCCTGAGTGCTAAAGTAAAGCAAGATACCCTGAGAATAATCCATAAACTTTCTACAGTTTTTGAGCAAAAGAGGTGGTGCTGAAGACTCAGGGATGGAGAGGTAGAGGGTGGAGAACGGGGAAGGAAGATTAAATTTGTACTGTATTTGCATTTACGCTGAGAATCTTTTAAAGTTTGACAGTATTATAAAATTGTGCTTTATGATCACTCTGTTATCTTTACACATTCTAGCAAGACGCCTTAAGTCTCATTGATGAGAACATGTTTAAAAATATCTTTGAAAAATTAAAGGATAAAATCAAAATTTGTAATGAAATATTTGACTTCTCTAGAGCAAACATTGTTCTGATCATCAGATATGCCACTTGATATGCAGGGTATTATTACCATGACTGGCGGATAGCCAGTTTCACAGGGTAAGTTCATAATGGATCATTCAAAAATTTATTAGCCTTTTTATATTAACATATTTTTGCAGTCTTTCTTTCCTTCCATCATCTCATCTGGCACATTTCTAGTAAGTCAAAATTGTTTTAGTCACCACCATTCACATATTTATTCTGATTACAGACACATAGATTCAGTATTAGCTATAAGATAAAGAACTGGATACAATATTAGCATTGTGGAGAGGGGCAGTTTGGTACATAAAGCCTGCCCAACAACTTCCTGAATAGACTCAATGTAAACATTGGAAGAGGGCATTTTAGTAATGTTTCTTCTGTTCCTCAATTCTTTCTGCATATGTGTAGTAGGGAATTGGATAATTTTTGTTCTTATATCACTATTTTCTATTACAGAAATCTATTTGTATTTGTAATATATATATTCTCTCCCCTTCTTCCAAATGCCTCATTGACAATGTCAAGAAAGTAGTTCAAAATGAAATAAATTCATAACAGCACTTCAGAGGAGAAGAGTAGGCATTAACACATGTGAAATGTCTGGAAATTTCTGAGTTATGGAAGACAGAGAAATCTTATAAACCACATCAAGAGCTACAATACAAACACAAGAGAGCTACAGAAGAGATGGTAGTATCCTTTAATCCTCAGGATTGGGAAACAAAATATGGACTAGAGTGGGTTTACTGGTATTTTACTATATACTTATTGGGATTCTAGCAATGGAAGAAATTATATCATTGATGTGGAGACGGTGGTCACTGGAGGTGATGAAAGCAGGGAAAGGGAAAAAAAAGGAATAATATGGTGGCATTTTGGGGACTTGGATTGGTCCTGAAGGACATGGCAATGACAGATACAGGTCATTATATATCGTACCCATAACCTACAGAATTGAGTGGGAGAGAGCAAACTACAGTGTAAACTATAATCCAAGCTTAGTGGCAAACCTCCAAATGTGTTCATTAATTGCAATGAATTTACCACACTAATGAAAGAAGTTGTTAATGTGGGGAAGGGTGGGAGGTGTGGGGAGTGGGGCATATGGGAATCCCTTATATTTGTTTGTGTAATATTTTGTATAATCTAATTATCCTTTAAAAATGCAAATATATTTAAAAAAGAAATGATAGTGCCTTAAAAAGTCTCCTAATTAAAGGTAAGAAGTTACAAGGTGCCAAGTAGGATGATAAATTAAAATGATTAATTGGGATATGTTTAATCCAATAAGGCCCTCTCTGTGTGAAGCTATGAAATTTAATCTTGCCCTAAAATCAGAAATCTGATTAAAAAATAAGACAATCTGTCTGAAAGTAGCTCTTCTACCAAGGATACTGGAATCTCACAATTAACCCCTCCTAATTTCAGAATGGGGAATGGGAATGCTTGCTCACCTTATAGCTACGAAATCTAAAAGAAAGGCAGTCTCCCTGCATACACAAAACTGATAATGACCTCTCTCATTCAGAGGAGAAAACTATTGGGGAAACATACATACATAACCACAGGGAAAACCCATGTCAGCTAGTCCTCCATTCACATATATGAATGGGCAAATAAGAATCAGTAGGCATTTGAGGATAACCAATGTCCCCACTTTGATAGGACCATCAACAACAAATGGAATAATTGATCATAGAGGAATTACATAAAATCTAAGGAACAAAAGAAAAAATATCTGTCCTCAGAAATATTTAAGAAATATTACACTCAACAAAACAACAGCCAGCTACTATGTAAATGGAGACAATATAGAACAAAAATTGTCTTAGAAAATAAAACTCATATGTGCCAAAAATAAAAAATAAGATGAAAAAAATTGAGGCACAGAAAACTATGGGGTAAAATTCCAGAGATGGAAAATATGAGAAAAAAGTTAGGAAGTCTGTGTAGGTGTTTCAAAATTTATTTCTAATTCCAGGGAGACCAGCAAAAACAAACAGGATGGTAATAAACACAACAGAAGAACATTTTCCAGAAGAAATGGTCCTAAAATTAAAATAAAGTTATAAGTTTGCATATTGAAAGGAGCTGATAAACAGGGATACAGTTCAGAAATTCAAGAATGAAGAGATAGCCTAAATATTTGCAAAGTTTCTCAGTTCCAAGGGAAACTAGAAGAGAAAGAAACAAAAGTTCTGAAGGAAAATTATTTTGTAGAGTTCTATACCTAGGTAAACTTGCATTTAGATGAAGGAGAAAATAAGATATTTTGAGACATACAAAAATAAAAAATTCATCAGTAAAACACCTTTTATAAAAGAATCACTTGAGATTGTACCCAGGAAATTAAATTAAAAGCATAATACAGTACCCAAAGACAATTGACCTAAAAAAGTAATGTGAAGAAAATGTCACAAGATGAAAGCTGAGTATCAGATTAGAAAAGAAGCGGTCTAATTAGAAATGTAAGTCAGAGGCCTCTGTTGATAATTTATTCAAGAAGAACATGAATTACTCATAATTAATAGTATGATTTAGAGTCTAGATAATCTTTGTGATAAAAGCATATAATAGTATTTTTTAAAAAATCACAGTACACTGCTCCTCTCTCCCCAAATCTAAATTGTTAGTTATAGTCTCTGAGTGGCACAGACTTAATTACATGTAGTTACAGCACCTCTCCTTAAGGTTCAATCACAGTGCTGGTCCTGCAGTGAATGATAGATAATTATACAATCATAATGTTGCAAATGTTGGTTATGGGCTTTTAACTTTTAGAATGAACATATAGGGAAACACTGGAGTTTTGCTAAATAGGAGTTTTAAATTCTATTTTCCCTAATAATTTAATCATAATGAAATAGCAGTATGATATTGAATGGGAAGGGGGAAAATAGTAATTAACACATACTGCTTTTTTGTATACATAATTAGAAATCATCAAAACTGGTGCACAAGAATTGCAGTCTTCACACTATTGAATCTTCATATCCATTAACATGGTTTACCTCCCCATCTATTTAGGTATTCCTGGGAAGAGCTTACATGCTTGTAAAAGGTTTATTCTTAAGTACTTTATTTTATTGCTAGTTTAAATGTTTTAATTTTTAAATAACATTTTGGAATTCTTTGTTTCTAGGAAATGGGAATTCAATTGACTTTTGTTTATTGATCCAGTAGCCTTCCTGTACTCGCTTACTCCAATAATTTGCTTATGGATTTCATTGCATTTTATAAATAGATAATGGTTTTGCTTGCAAACATTGACAATTTTTTCCCTTCATTTTTCTTTAATTTTCCTTTTCTTAATGAACAAGCTTGGATGCTTGGTGCTGTGTTGAATAGAATCAAAGAGAGTAGATATCTTTGTCTCATTCTGGATTTTAAGTGGAATGTGTAACAGTTTGGCATTGTTTATGAATCCCAAACGTAGATATTGAATTATGCTTGTAAACTGCTCTGTTCCTCTGGGTGTGATTAAATTATGATTAAGGCTTTGGTTGAACCACGTCAGTAGGATGTTGAGTCCCTGCCTCCTTGGTGGGCAGGAACTCACAGAGAAAAGACATGACAGAGGATAGAGTTTAGAGGTTTTTTTAAAATATTGGAGCCCTGGAAAGTAAACACACAGAGTATCAGGTACTTGAGGAAAGAGAGAAGGCTGCATTAGAGACAGCAGAGGCCCTGGGAAGAGAGACACGTGATTCACCTGATATGTTACAACTGGTCTTGTGGAGAGAGCAGAGCAGGTCAGCCCAGAGAGAAATGAGCCCCAGAAGAAAGACTAGACTTAACCAAGTCAACAGATGATATTGGAAGAAGCTGGGACCTCGGAGCCTTAAGAGGAACACGAAGCCTGAACCCATGCAGATGTTGGCAGTCATCTTTCTCCAACAGGTGGCAATAGATTTTGATGAGGGAAGTAACTTATGCTTTATGACCTGGCAACTGTAAGCTCCTACCCCAAATAAATACCCTTTAAAAAAGCCAACAGGCTTCTGGTGCGTTCCATCAACACCCCTTCGGCTGACTAATACAGAATGTTTGCAATGTTTTACTAATAATGATGAGGGTTTTGTTTAACCTTTTTTAAAAGTTAATATTTATAATAAAGTTATTATCATCAATATTATCAAATTTTCTGCATTACACTCATAGATTTACAAATAAGTAATCGGACTTTTATTTGGAATTAATTTAATTTGTTTATGATTTGTAAAGCAATTGAATATAAATAAACAGTTCATTTTCTAATAGTTCCTTTTAGATTTTTGCATCTACCCTATGTTCAGAAGTGAGATTGACTCCTTTACTGGTTTTAAGAATAAGCTCATACTAGACTCACTAAAAGAAATGAGGAAAATATTCCTTATTTTCATGTTTTCTCAAAGAGTTTTCATAATTTTATTATGTGACCTTGAATTTGTGGTATAAACCACCTGTAAATTATCTGCTTTGAGAAAGTGGGCTTTGTGGAAGGAGGAGTTAGAGTTCAAAATATGAATACAAGATTTGACACTAGTTTATGTCTATTCATATCTTCTTTTGTTTTGTCAGTTTTAGAAATTTATAATTTTTAAAATTTGTATGTTTATCTGTTTTTTTAAGTTTTCGCACAAAATTATTCATAGCATTCTATGTTACATCTGTACTAACCTCCAATTTTCATTTTTAATATGTTTTGCTTTTTCATTATTCTCTGGATCAATCTTGATGTTTTTATATTTCATAGAGTTTTTTTTCCCAATCAATCAACTTTTGACTTTTTTAAGCCTCTTTATTGTATATTCATTTTTATTTCACTAATTCTGCTCATATTTATGATTTCCTTCTTCCTATCATCTTTAATTTTGTTCTAATATTTTAAGATGGAAGTTAACTCATTGATTTTCAATCCTTTATCTTACCTACTGTAAATATGCTATGCTATAAATTTTCCTTTAAATGCCTCTTTAATTACACAAAACAAGTTTTGTAATGTGTGATGGTTTGAAGTTGTATGTACCCCAGAAAATCATATTCTTAAGGTTTATTCATTCTTGTGGGTGTGGACCCATTGCAAGTAGGACATTCTGATGAGGCTACTTCAGTGAAAGTATGACCCACCTCATCAGGATAGATCTTAGTTCCCTTACTGGAGTCATTTATAAACATAATGTGTGTATGTATGTATGTATGTATGTATGTATGTATGTATGTGTGTGTGTGTGTGTATACAGAGAGAGAGAGAGAGAGAGAGAGAGAGAGAGAGAGAGAGAGAGACCTGGAAGCCAGAAGCTTGAAGTATTGAAATGTGGAAGAATAGGAATAGCCCAGCAATGCCAGAGGACACAAGGATGGCCAACAGCTGGGCTTCAGGGGGAAAGCATCACCTTGATGATGCCTTGAATTGGGCATTTTCACAACCTTAAAACCTAAAGCTAATAAATAGCCCTTTTTTATACCCAACCCATTTCATGGTATTTGCATAAGTAACCTAGGAAACTAAAAAACAAACAAGTACTTTTCATATTGTATTATCTATTTTTTTATTCTTTGATACATGATTTGAAATATATGCCTTAATTTCCTAACATATCTAGCAGTTTTTCCTTTTGTTTCCTAATTTAAATGGCATTGTAGTTAGGGAATGTTTTGTGTTGCTAAGTCTGTAATGATTGATATTTGCTTCATTGTATGTATAAACATTTAAAAATGATGTATGTGTTTCTGAGAATAATAAAGCCCTTAAAATAGCAGTTTTCTCTTTGGTGTGCATAGCTGTATACATTGTTGGTTTCCATTTGCTAATATTTTCTTGAGGATTTTTGCATTTATGATCATCAGAATTATTGGTCTGTAGTTTTCCTTTCTTGTAATGTCTTTGTCAAGTTTTCGTATTAAGACAATATCCAATAAGTTTAGTATGGATACTAGCTGATTCCATTCTCTTTTCTCCTTAAATGGTGATAGAATTTGCCAGTGACACCATCTCAACCTGTTGCTTTCTCTTTTAGAAGGTTATTAATTCAATTTTTAACAGATATGAACCTATTGAGAAAATCTTTCTTATCCTTTCATAAGTTTTTGTAGATTGTGTTTTATAAGGAATTGACCCATTTTATCTGTGTTATCAAATTTGTGGGAAAAGAGTTTTAATAATATTCTTTATCTTTTTATATGTCCATGGGATCAATTGTGGTGTCACACTGTTAATTCTGATATTAATAAAGTGTGTCTTTTAATTTTGCTTGGTTATTACGCTAGATATTTGACAATTTTATTCATCTGTTCAACAAGTCTTTGGTTTCCTTGATTTTCCCTGTTTTCCTGGTTTCAATTTCATTGACATCTGCTCTAATTTTTACTGTTTCTTTTTTCTGCTTACTATGGATTTAATTTGCTCATTTTTTCTTTTTCTGGAAGTGGAAGCTTATGTTTTTATTTTATATGGTTCTTTTCTCATATGTACATTCATTGCTATAAATTTCCCTCTGAGCATTGCTTCCACTGCATCTAATAAAGTTTGATAAGCTGTGTTTTTATTTCATCTATTTAAAAATATTTTAAATTTCTTTTGACATTTTTTCTTTGATGCTTGTTATTAAGAATTGTGTTATTTAATCTTTAAATATTTTGGTGAATTTCCAGCTATTTTTCTGTTATTGATTTCTAGTTTAATTCCATTTTGGTCTAAGGTTATAATTTATATGCTTCATATCTTTTTTTTAAAATTTATCAGGGTTGGAGATTGAAACTAGGACCTCATATATGGGAAGCTAGTGCTCAACCACTGAACCACATTGGCATACCTGACTTGGTTTTTTCATTTGTTCTGCTTGTTGTTTGTTTTCTTTTTTTTTTTTTTTTCAGGAGGCACTGGTAGACAGGAGCCCAACTGATTGAGTCACAGCCACTTTCCCCCTCCATTTTCTTTTAAATTTGCTAAGTTGTGTTTTGTGGCACAGAATGTGGTCTACCTGGGTACATGTTCCCATGTGATCTTGAGGAGAATGTGCAACCTGCTGTGGGATGAAGTATTATATAAATGTTAATTAGAATTAGTTGATGGATGATACTTTTAAATTTAACTATTTCCTTACTCATTTTATGTTTGCTGGATCTGTCAGATACTCAGAAAAATTTAGTCTCCAATTATAATAGTGGATTTCTCTATTTCCCTTTGTCATTCTATTATTTTTTTGACTCAAGCATTTTTACAGTTATTAGGCATGGTCATTTATTTTGTTCATTCTTTATCCATTTTTGTTTCAACCCAAGTGGACATTTGGTTTACAGAAATGTAGCCTGGCACTCTTATTTGTAAAATATATGATAAATTTGCAATTGATCACATTCTCTGAGGTCATACCTTATTTTTCTTATTATAGCACTTTATAGAAATACTCTCTTTAATTTTTCATCAGATGTGGTGCCGTATATAGTGAGAGACCATGTGTTTTGTCATTCTTTAATTATTCAGTTTACAAACTTTATTTATTTTTCTAGTGATAGGTAGAACCCTTTGCTTCCCAAATCCCATCCCAGAGAGTCTCAAGGAAAGGAAATCAACATTCCATGTCAAACAATAATTTTATGTTGTCCCCTTCTCCTTCCCACCCAGTATTGGCAGCCGGCGCTGCCCCTCCTTCTCCCCTTCTCCGTCTTCCGCCTAGCCGTTATCTAGACAGCCCACACTTTCCCCTTCCCCTCCCTTGCTCCTAACCTCTTAGCCAGCTTACTGTCCAGTAACCGCCTACTGTCCAGTAACCGCCTACTGTCCAGTAACCGCCTACGCAAGCAACAGCACCCGCCAGCACCAATCAAGTCCCTTTACGTATCCCTAGACCCTATAAAACCATGTCCCCTTCAACAATAAAGTAGACTTGTGCCTAGACCTTGTCTCTGTGGTGTTCTTGCTTGCACCGCACATCCCCCGTGCCTGAGTGGAGAGAGCGAGGGCCCAACGGCTTTGTGCCGAACCCCCTCCTCTCCTTCGACCGCGAGGCAGCCCCCGTCCAGAGAGCCCGCCCGGCCAACCGCCGACCCTCCTGGAGGCCCGCCGCTGCCCGCAATTGGCGCCCAACGTGGGTGGGGCCCACTCTGACGCCTACCCCCACGCTTCGCTTAAGGTAGGGACTCTTCGGTGTCTTCCATTCAAACCAGAATGGGTGTTTCACTCTCCTCCCATCAGGTCCTGTAGGTTCGGGCCCTGGCTGCCCTCCTGGAAACTAACCAGGTTAGAGTTTCCATCCGCCAGCTTCAGCGCTACTGGGACTTACTTCTCCCGTTCAATCCCTGGCTCATCACCTGCCCACTCTGGAGTCCTCAGACTTATGCCCGGCTGATCGAACGAGTAGCCTCAGCCATGGAACATGAGGGCTGGGTCTTTCCCCCCGGCCTCCTCCCCGCTCTTGTGGCCATTCGCACTTGTTTGCAAGGCGTGCCCGCTCCCGAGGCCAAGGCCTTCCCGTGCGATACCGTGGATGAGTCAGGGGAAGGGCGCGGCCGCCAAGACGGCGTTCCCGGTAAAGACTCCAATGCCGAATCGCTCTCGGCTCAGTTGGAGGCCGCACTTGAGCTTGACCCCCCTTGCACCGCTGATTCTGACTCCAACCAAGATGGCGCACTTCTGCCTTCTTCCTCATGAAACAAAGGAAAGCCCACCCAAGAGGGTGCGCTCCCTCCTTCTTCCTCCCAAAAGAGGAAGAAGCCGCACTCCCTGCCCCTTCCTGCTTCTTCACGGAAGGACTATCCACCATTGTACCCTCCCCTTCCTGCCTCGGCACCATCTTGCCCCTACCCGGAACCGGCGTCATCTTGCCCTTACCCGGAACCAGAAGCGCTTCATCCGCCATCTTCTGATGACGACCTAGATGATGCATATGAGCGCCCGCCATCTATGTCCCGCCGAATAGACACCCCCTCCCATGCTCTAATAATCTTCTCTTTGAGCCCCCCACTGCTCCAATCGCTGATATGTATCCGCTAAATCCCAATCGTTCTCGAGTGAACCCCCAAGTATGGGTTCCCTTCTCCCCAAAAGACGTGCAAACCCTCTGCAGCGCTATCCGAGAGGATGGTCTCGCCAGCCCCCATGCTCAAGACCTCCTTGAACATATGACCTTTGCCCGCTGTCTCCCCTACGACTGGATATCCCTCGTGAGAGGCATACTTCCCTCGGGGCAGTTTATTGACTGGCGCGCACATTTCGCTGCCGAGAACGAAAAACAAATAGCCAAGAACGCCCGCGACAGCACCCGATATCCTGCCAACGTGTTCCTCGGACTGGGGCGCTACGCCATGCCACAGAGCTATGTCGCCCTCCCTCAAGGCTTCTTCCTCCAGCTAAAGCAGTGTGCCCTCCGTGCCTTCCGCAACTGCGCTGCCTCCGCGCCCGAGCCACTCACCAGACTTTTCCAGAAACCAGAGGAACCGTTCTCCGACTTCATGGCGTGTGTCCAGGCCGCGGCCGAGCGCAAGGTCGTTGGCATGCAGGCCCAGACCTCCTTCGTCAAGGAAATTGTTCAGAAGGGCGCAA
This sequence comes from Dasypus novemcinctus, assembly GCF_030445035.2. Lineage (NCBI taxonomy): Eukaryota > Metazoa > Chordata > Mammalia > Cingulata > Dasypodidae > Dasypus > Dasypus novemcinctus. The sequence continues at coordinate 98,047,524 of NC_080704.1, read as the reverse complement.
ACCCAACTTGCAAGGCGATCATCAGGCCGCTGAGAGACAAGCCCCTCCACGACTGGGTCCTCACCTGCTCCGGAGTCAACGCCCAGGCCTCCGCCGTGGCCCAGGCTGTCCTCGCTGCCGTCTCGGCCTCCAACGAATGCTTCCGCTGTGGCGAACTCGGCCACTTTGCTCGAGACTGCCCCAACAAGCCACGGCCGCCGCCGGACGTGCCCAACATAGGCCATCCACCACGGCCTCCTTCCACCCAGTGCCCGCGGTGCGGAAAAGGATACCACTGGGCCCGCGACTGCTGCGTCCCTAACACCAGCCGCAAGCCTTTAAACGGCCATGGGGGCAGGCCTCAGCCCTGCAACAAAGAGGCCGCAACGACTCAGCGCCCCCGCCCATGAAAGTACTCTGGTCTGTTCCCATCGCACCCTCCACCAGGCCTCTTCTCTCTATCCAAGTCTCCGGCCGCTGGCTCACAGGGCTATTCGACACAGGAGCAGAAATTTCCTGCATCCCACTCAACCAGGCTGGGCACCTCCCTCTGACCGATGGCCCCCTAGTGGTGGGAGCCACCGGCCAAGCGCCCTCCCAGCAAGTTGCCCAGGACGTCGTCTGGAGAGACGCAGAAGGTCGACAGGGAACCTTCTGCCCCCTCGTTCTGAAGGAAATCTCGCAAGTTCTTTGGGGCCATGATATCCTGCATCAGTCGGGAGCCGTTCTCACTGCCACACCACCGCAGCTGCCCCCCCCAATAGTCTCGGCCATTGCTCGCGTTCGACCTCCAGCACCCGTTCCTCTGCAATGGGATATAGAGGAGCCCATTTGGGTGGAGCAATGGCCTTTCCCAATCCCTAAACTGGACATTCTTAAGGGGCTTGTTGATGAGCAGCTTCACGTGGGCCACATCGAGCCCTCCACCAGCCCATACAACTCGCCAATTTTCTTCATTCAAAAGAAGAACGGGAAGTCCCGTCTACTTCAAGACTTAAGAGAAATCAACAAACACATCAAGCCTATGGGATCGCTGCAGCCCAGCCTCCCCCACCCTACCGCGGTGCCCCGGCATTGGTTTGTTGCAGTGATAGATATTAAAGACTGCTTTTTCTCCATCCCATTGCACCCGGACAACCGACCGAAATTCGCCTTCACGGTTCCTCAGACCAACCATCGGGAACCGGCACTGCGATACCACTGGCGCGTTCTGCCTCAGGGCATGCGAAACAGCCCTGCCATTTGCCAGATGTATGTACGCGAAGCCATCCAGCCACTCATGAAGTACGCTAACATCATCCACTATATGGACGACTTGCTCGTGGCCCATCCCTCAGAGTCAGGTCTGCACGCAGTCCTGGAGCAACTGCTGCACTACCTTTGAGACCTAGATCTCAAAGTCAATACACAGAAGCTAACGGTTCATCCACCCTACCAGTTCATAGGGTTCTCCATCACTTCCACCGTTGCACCCCAAACGCCACACATCAGAATTCCTGACCTGCTTACGCTCCTCGAATTGCAACAACTCTGCGGACAGATCAATTGGTTGCGCCCAGCACTGCCGCTTACCACAGAGCAACTCCAGCCCCTGTACCGGCTACTCTGCTCCAACGCTCCGCCATCATCCGCACCCGGAAAGAGGATTCGCCTCACCGACGAGGCCAAAAATGCCCTGGCCCGGGTAAATAGAGCCATCGAACAGTGCCAACTCCAGCGACATGAGCCTGGGAAACCGTTGTTAGGCCTAGTCTTACCCACTCGGGGAACACCTACTGGACTTCTTTGGCAAGACGGACCACTCCTCTGGGTCCATATGGCAAAGAGCAAGCTCCGAAAGATTGGACCTCAAACCACCCTACTCGTTCAGCTTGCCACCGCCCTAGTCACACAAGCCACCCATCATTATGGGTGCCCACCTGACACCATTGTGTGGCCCTTCACCGCCAGGCAAGTCACCACCCTGCTACGCAGCTCCGTTGATATGCAGACTCTTATGGAGCTTTATCATGGCAACTTCGATAACCACTTTCCACAGCATCGGTTACTGCAGGGCCTTCCCCTGCTAGAAATCACCGCCCCCGGCCATTTCCCTTTTCCATCCAGCAAGCCTCTTCCAGACACCACCATCATCTTCACAGACACCTCCAAGACTAAGTTTGCCGCCGTTGTCTTCGCACCCGGCGAGCACCAGCCACGTTCACATGTGCGCCTCCATCAATCCTCTGTGCAAGTGGCCGAACTGTGTGCTGTCATCTTAGCACTCCAAACCCATCCCCACTGTCCACTGAACATCTTTACAGACAGCCTCTACTGCCTACAAGTCTGCCAAGTCATCGCCTTTTCTGCGTTTTTTCCGCCCGACAACTCAGTGAGTGAAAGCATCAACGTCGCTCTCCTGGACCTTCAAGAGCTCATAGAGAACCGCCGACAGCCTTGGTTCATCGCTCACATCCGCAGCCATTCCGGCCTTCCCAGGCCCCTGGCCCACAGCAACCACCTTGCTGATCAGGCCGTTCACCTGCTTCCAGCCGAGACCACCGTCGCAGTCGGAGACCTCATCAATCAGGCCAAGCTGCTGCACGCCAGATTTCACTTCTCAGCAGCTGGCCTCCACAAACTCTTTCCAGACCTCCCAATCCATACCTGCAAACACCTTGTGCGGTCATGCCGAACGTGCGCTCCATTGCTGCCCTTGGGGCCGCTCCAACCGCAGGGAGTTAACCCTCATGGGCTCCGCCCCAATTCCAGATGGCAACTGGACATCACTCACGTCCCCCAGTTTGGCCGATGGAAATACCTCCACGTAGCCATCGACACCTTCTCTCATTTCTGCTAAGCAACCGCGCTCACCAGAGAAATGGCCAAGCACGCCATCCAAGCGCTCAGAGAATCTATTCTTTTCATGGGCGTTCCATGGGACATCAAGACAGACAACGGACCTGCCTACCGGAGTGCCTCCTTTGCTGAATTCCTCAAGCTCTATGACATCACCCATCACTTCAGCATTCCCTACAATCTGCAGGGACAAGGCCTAGTAGAGCGTGCTCACCAGTCTCTCAAAACCCTCATTCTCAAGACATCTGCCGATCAGCCGTGTCGCACCACTCGCGATGTCATCAAAGAGGCCCTGATCCGACACAACCTGATGACCTTCAATGCCCAAGGCTTTTCACCGGTCCACATGCACTGGGGGCCTACCTTCCGGCCCACCCCTGCACTGCTTGTCCTCTGGCGTGACCCGCAGACCACCCAATGGCATGGACCTGCCCCTCTCTTAGCCCAAGGACGGGGATTCGCCTGCGTTTTCCCTGAATCAGAGCCGCAGCCCATCTGGGTCCCAGGACGTCTCATCAAGCCCCACACCGCCGAGGCTTCTGCTAACGCTGACACCAATGATCCTCCTAACGAGTTGCCTACCTAACTTGCCTCCTTCCCATCGCTGTTTCCTTTGTAGTTTTCTCTCTCTCTTTTGTCTCCACAGATGATTCACCGCCACGTGGGTAGTTCCGTTCTTCCCATTGCTCTCATCGTCATGCTTCCCCTTCATCTCCCCGGCCGTTGTCAACTCAGCCCATCAACGCTCCAATTGGACCCTCCAGCGCTGGCAAGAGGAAGCCTTCCTCATCATCAGAAAACTACTGCCCACGCCTGAATCCCCACCCCTCGCCATTGGCCCCAATAAAGTCCTCAATCCCCCCGTCTCCCCCCCCTTCCAGCGGCACCCCCCCCTCATCCATCGCTCCCCAGCCATGGCCCCCCCTACCAAGTATTCCAGTCCCCTTCTCGTGTTAATCTATGCATCCTACTTATCTCTAAATACTTCTCACCCCAACCTCACCAAGAACTGTTGACTCTGCCTCTCCCCTCCCTTCCTATCTATGAGCCTGTCGCCGTTAACTTCACGTTCAAGGAATCCACTTCAGTATACCCAGCCGAGTGCAACTGGAACACTTCCTCCATCCCCCTAACCTTTCAATCTGTTTCCTCCACATGATGCTGTGTTCATTCTCGTCAAGGTTCCCACCCCTCCCTTAGTGCTTGCTCTAAATACTCCTCTCCCAGCGCTTCCGCCAAGTTCTTAATCCCCCTTAACACCTCCCAATGGCTTTGCACCTCCACCGGGCTAACCCCCTGCCTCAATGTCACCACCCTCAACGCTACCCATGAGACTTGCCTGCTCATCCTTCTCGCTCCTCGAGTCGTTTACCATTCTGACCACGAATTTTTCCGCCGCGTGCTGAGCAGACAAACCTCCCTCCACTTACAAAGGAGAGAGCCTGTCACCGCAGTCCTAACAGTCGCTACCCTTCTAGGTCTTGCAGGGGCAGGCACAGGGATCGCCACCCTCGCCACACAGTCCTCTGCCCTCTCCTCTCTCAGACAGGCCGTCGATGAAGATATCACCTACCTTCAAAATGCTGTAAAACATCTAAAAAATTCTCTCAATTCTCTCTCTGAGGTAGTCCTCCAGAACCGCCGCGGCCTCGACCTCCTCCTCCTTAAGGAAGGGGGTCTCTGTGCCGCCCTTGGAGAGGAGTGCTACGTATACGCCAACTCCACCGGCTTAGTCGAGGACAACCTGAGAAAGGTCCAGGAGGGATTGGATAAGCGCCGCAAAGAGCGAGAAAATGTGAACTATTTTTCCAGTGTTCTCCATACCCTCCTCCCATACCTCCTTCCATTTTTAGGCCCACTCATCATCATCATCTTAGCCCTCACTGTAGGACCCTGGGCCATCAAAAAAATAGTCTGCCTCGCCAAAGACCAAGCCAACACGGTATTCAGCTCCTTTGTGCAGGTTCATTATCAATGCCTTGCCACTAAAGAACCACCACCAAGCCATCTGCCACGCTCCTCCCGCCCCCGCTGCAAACACCGAACTGCACGCCTGTAACCTCCTGTCTCCCTTTCCTCACTCATCTCCCTCCTTCTCCCCCAATCGGGCGAGGGGTTCAGGAACATCATGACCCCGTTTTGCTGGCAGAGCTCAGCACGCACCAGGCGCCGGCGTGCGCCGACCCCAGCAGCAGGCACATGCGTCCTGGCCAGACGCTGTGTCCTCTGCAGCTGAGAGCAGCTGGGAGGGCCCTCTGCTTCTCGCCGCCAGCCGGTCCTCGTGGTCTCCCTCCTCCCCTCGTCTTACCCCAGTACCCCGTCCCATACTGCCCCTGCTGCCACCAGTTCACCTCCCCCGAAGCACATACTTTTAAACAAAAGGGAGCAATTGTCCCCGTCTCCTTCCCGCCCAGTATTGGCAGCCGGCGCTGCCCCTCCTTCTCCCCTTCTCTGTCTTCCGCCTAGCCATTATCTAGACAGCCCACACTTTCCCCTTCCCCTCCCTTGCTCCTAACCTCTTAGCCAGCTTACTGTCCAGTAACTGCCTACTGTCCAGTAACCGCCTACTGTCCAGTAACCGCCTACGCAAGCAACAGCACCCGCCGGCACCAATCAAGTCCCTTTACGTATCCCTAGACCCTATAAAACCATGTCCCCTTCAACAATAAAGTAGACTTGTGCCTAGACCTTGTCTCTGTGGTGTTCTTGCTTGCACCACGCGTCCCCTGTGCCTGAGCGGAGAGAGCAAGGGCCCAACGGCTTCGTGTTGAACCCCCTCCTCTCCTTCGACTGCGAGGCAGCCCCCGTCCGGAGAGTCTGCCTGGCCAACTGCCGACCCTCCCGGAGGCCCGCCGCTGCCCGCATTATGTGAACTTAGTCAAACAATTGTATCTTATTTCTTCTTCCTGTACAGAAAGATTTAAATAAAATTGATCAAAATAATTACATTAAATTGCTACTAATCTGTTTTCTGAAAACTGCTGCTGTTGATAAGAAGAAAATGTGATTTCATTATTAAGAAATAAATTTAATGACATAGTTTATGAATGTCTTAAAGAATTTCCACTATGTATATTTCGATTCTGCATGTAGAAGTTATGAACCATCAGTGTGTGTTACCAGCTTCTGCTCCATCTTTAAAGAAGGAAAGTGTGGATTTTACATTGGAGGAAGGTAGTGAAATAGTCAAATAAAGCAGGCAGATTGTGCCCAAATGTCAAATGAATTTGATGCATTCCAAAAGGAACTTATTTTTAAATGGAAAAAATGGTGTCGGAAGTATATTTCAAATATATATGGTGATATGAAAAATTTAGTATCAATAGTTTATGTATTATCTATTTGTTTATCTAAACAAACCATTGCTTCAGTTGGAAATGTTATATCAAAAACTATAAGCCTGTGCTGTTAACAAAAATGCAAAACAAGGCCTAAACAGAACAAAGAGATAGAGTCAATATTCCATTCTATATCAAGTTTAAACATCTGTAATAGAAAAGCAAAAATGTACAAAAGATTATTTTAAGAATATGGAAAAAATAAAAATAAACACCAAATAAAGATAAGTACCTCCAAAAAGAAGTTATATTGTCATAGTATGGCTGATGATCACTGAAAATAAATAAAGTGCACCCTAATTTTTATGAATATTTGCAAAATCAAGTATTAATAAAGTCAATAATAAATGGGAAATTCCCAATTTTCCAAAATAAATTGGGATATAATTGATGGGAATGATTTTAGAACTAAATGTCAGGTAAATTTTTCAGCTCATAGTAGGAGGGAGAAATATAGATTCATTAATAATTTGAAATGAAAAGTAAAGATTAAGTTAATATGTACATTGGGTAATATATAAATAAGTACATGGAAAATAGAAAACAAATGCAAAGAAAATAGTGCGTATGATGAATAAAAACATAAAAAAACAGGGAAGAACAGGAAGTATGAAATCATTAAGCATAAAATGACAAATCAGATGTAATAGATCAGTTATATAGGTATATATATAAATGTTTTAATTTCCCACATTACTAAACAAAATGACCGATTAAGAAAAAATCCATAAAATTATTAATTGCTATATACAAGAAGGGTTAAAATAAAATGACATAAAAGGTGAGAAAAGTTTGCAGTAAAGTACATTAGATAATTGCAATAATAAATAAAGTTTGGGGTGAGAGCATTCATGTCGATGAAGCAAATATCTAGGCAAAAACCACTAACAATACAAAGGGTGGTGTTTTATATTGATAAAATAATCAACAATAAGTATATAATACTCACAAATATTATTGGGTTAATATGTAATCAACATGAAAAATCAAGGAATTATGCAATAAAATGAAAATGACAGGAAAGGAGCTCTATTGGAATTTTTAAACATTTAACTCTATCTTTCAAAAACTTAAATAATAAATCTATATAAAACTTGAATGATGTAATTGATAAGATTGATTTTAAAGGTTTCTTATGCTTCTGACCTTTCAGAAAATATACCATTTTTCTAGTGTGTATGCAATATGTATAAATATCGATCCATCATTTCATCACAAAAACAATCTCAATAATTTCTGTAAAGGAGAGACCATACAGTCAGGTCAAATTACCTCACTACAGCATAATAAAGCTAGAATTTAATTATAAAAGCATAAATTGTGGGAAGGGTAGTAATTAAAGTACTTTGAAAATTTAAAATAAAACAACTTTTTCTAAATAATAATTTGTTTAAAATGGAAATGAATACTGCAGCTACCCTTATGTAGAGGATACCAATGAGTGCATTCTAATTGAATATTTATGAGGGGGTGGGTCAAGTTTATTCAAAGAAAAATTTCTACGTTTTCATTATCAAACAAAATGTAGATATAAACAATTTTTTTAAATGAAGTTCAATAAGTTAGAAGAAATAAAATCACAGGAAAGGAGAGCAGAAAAAGTACAACTAAATTGTTAAGAAAAACATAACATTTACAGTTTCAAAGTTTTTTAGAAGAAATTTATCAAAATAGACAGAAGTATAGCTAATATAATTAAGAAAGGAGATAAAAACATAAATATAAAATATAATATAGGGATGACACTACATAAAATATTACAACTAATAGAGCAGAGATAATTATAAGAGAATTTTCTAAGTAATTAAAATTAATTGGGAAAACTCAAAAAAATAGATGTCTTCCTAGAAAAATATGACTGAACACAAATAACATCCCAAGAAGCCCCAGAATTGTTGAATGTTTTTAGAAAAAGTAAAAATCCTCAAATAATCTAAAATTAACTCTAAATCCAGAGAAGTTTTAATTGGGACTTTAAACTGTGAAGGAAAACATAATTCTGATAATTTATATGTATATCCAGAGCATAGAAAAAAAAATGAAACCTTAGTTAATGTGATATTGGCACAATTCTATTAAAATAAAAGGCAAAAAAGAAGAGTCCAACTTCTTTTATGAATACAAAGACAGAAATCATCGTAAATATTAGCAAAATGATTATAGACATTTAAAAAAGAAAAATACATGGGGAAGTGGAATTGGCTCAGTGGATAGGGCATCCGCCTACTACATGGGAGGTCTGTGGTTCAAACACCAGGTCTCCTTGACCCCTGTGCAGCTGGCTCATGTGCAGTGCTGATGTGTGCAATGGTGCCGAGCCACACAGGGGTGTCCCCCATACAGGGAAGCCCCATGCACAAGGAGTGTGCCCCGTAAGGAGACCCACCCAGTGTGAAAGAAGTTCAGCCTGCCCAGGAATTACGCCACACACCTGGAGAGCTGATGCTGCAAGATGATGCAACAACTAAGAGACACTGATAACAACAGAAGTGGACAAAAAGAAGAACACACAGCAAATGGAGACAGAGAACAGACCACTGGGGCGGGGGAGGGGGGTAGGGTAGAGAAATAAAATTTAAAAAAATAAAAAAAATAAAAGTCTTTATAAAATAAATAAATAAAAAGAAAATACAGCTTAACTAGTTAGAATTTATTCCAAGAATTCAAACACAGTTTTATAATGGGGAACTTGTAATACAACACTTCACATTGAGATCATAGGAGAACAAATTAAAAGGAAAGACCAAAATTTCATCTAAATAGAAATTTTAAATGCATTATTTTATAAAATTCTTAGGTGAAATAGTACGCCAATTCTAAAAAGCACTTAATTGTCAAAATCCACATGGATTTGCTTAAATATTTAGCACCTCAAGATATGGGACAATACATGACCTGTACAAGTAAAGTTGCAGTAAGGAACAGGTAAAAACTACAAAAGGAAATGGAAATAGGGAAAAGTGGGTTAACAAAAGTTTTCAGTTAAGTTAGGTATGTTTATACCAGTATAGATTTTTATTCTTTACAAAGATTCTGTTTTTTATAAAGATTGTGAACTTCAGTGAAATATAATCTAAAAAATTGGTGTCTAATGGAAACTAGGACATTAATTTTAGATAGCATAATATTTTCCTGACTCAAGACACTTATGTTTAACAAATATTTTAAATTTTCATGGATCGTTGTTTTCTATAATTTTAGTGATGTTATTACATGGCCTATGTTGGCATCACCACATTTCATTAGATCTATTCAAGGTCACTATGATGGTGGATGGGGATGCCAAATGCTTAAGATAGTCTAAACATCAATTGAAAATATAATATGGAGACAATAAATTTTTTGTTCTCTTCAGTATTTAAAAGATAGACTTCATGTCATCATTTTAATGATATGACATTCTAGATTAAACCATTTTTAAGCTAGAATATTTGTGTATTTTAAAAATTTAGAATAAGTGAAATGTTGATTTCTTTTTTGCCTCTAATTCTGTGCTTTTAAATACCAAATATATACTTTTATGAGGGGTCCACAGAGACTTGAATGTTGCATTCCACTCTGTTGTGTTTGAGATTATTTTCATCGTAGCCAGAAGTGCTGTATGTTTACAGTACTTTGTTATGCACTTTCTCATAAGTGGTTATATGCATAGCTTGCTGATATTATTGCATTTGCAAAAACATAGACTTTACTAGAGATCTTCTTCCTAATTAAGAATCTTCTGTCCCCATCCACCTTTCACTTAACTTCCCTGGAAAGGATATTTCTATGATAGGAATATGCTTCAGTTCTCTCAGCTGAGAATTTGGTGTAGCCCATGAAAAGAAAATTCAGAAATTCTAATTAAATTGCATCATGATTACACAACTAAATAGTATTTAGTTTTTTTAAATTAAGACTACATATTATTGTGCTAGCTGGGACCTGAGACTCAGCACAGTTGCAACACCTATTCTCCCAATTGTTGTAGTTACCCAGGTCATCTAACAGGGAAGTGAGGATGGTCAACCACTACACCAGGGAACCAAGAGAGTCTACAACTGCAAGCAGGAGAATTGCATCCATCAGCCATGTGGGATCTAAGCCCCCTCTTGATTTAGAGGTGGAGTGGACATTGCCATCCCAGGGTCTGCAGGATGGAAGTATAAAATATGGATTAGAGTGGACTTACTGTTAATCTACTGTAGAACTATTGTGACTCTAGCAATGGAAAAAAATTGTGTCATTGATGTGGGAAACAGTGGCCATGGGAGTTGCTGAGAGTAGGGAGAGGGGAAGAAGAGATATGATATGGGGGCTTGTTCAGGATTGGAGGTTATTCTGAATGATATTGCAGGGACAGATACAGGGCATTATATTATCCTTCATAACCCACTGAATGGACTGGGGAAGGGTGTAAATTACATTGTAAACTAAAACTCATGCTGTGGAGCAGTGCTCCAAAATGGATTCATCAAATGCAATGAATGTGCCACACTGATGAAAGAGGTTGTTGATGTGGGAGGAGTGGAGGTGGGTGGGGAGTGAGGTATATGGGAACCTCATAGTTTTTAATGTAACATTTTGTGTGATCTATGTATATTTTTTAAAAAGACAATAAAATATGTTTTATAAAGTAAAAGAAAATAGAATGAGTTTAAAGAACGGAAACCTGAGGGTAAACTTGTGCAGAATTGGTAAAAAGATATGCTAATCTTTGGATAATAATATAAAAGGTGAAAGTTCAACATAATGTCTATAACTATGCATTCTATTATGTGGATTTCAAAGGGGTTTATTTTATTTATTATTTTTTAAAGATTTATTTTTTTATTTATTTCTCTCCCTTCCCCCCCCCCCATTGTCTGCTCTCTGTGTCCATTTGCTGTGTGTTCTTCTATGACTGCTTCTATCCTTATCAGCGGTAAATTGGGCCAAGTCTGCGTCCCTCAAAGGGGTTTAAAAGAAAAGTTTAAGGTCATGTATATAATTAATGGAAAGATAAATAATGTAACATGAAACAGTATAGCATAGTAAAATTGCATGTGAAATATGAATATATATGAAATTGTATATATATGATTGTTTATCTTAGAAGTTGAACAAACATATATTAAGAATACGTGATGTTGGCAGGCAGGGCAAAATGGCATCTGGGTGTACCTCGTAATCTCTCCTGTAAAGAAGCAGCTGAGTAGGGTCAGAGTCCTGCTGGACCAGGCTGTTTCAGATGCTTGCAGGGCAGGAGGTGTCTGGATGTGGATTTGGTGAGACAGTGACAGAAGAGATTATTGCAAGAGGTGGAATTTTGGGTTTCTGATACGGAGGTCAGAAGTTGTAGGCAGAACCCTTCCCCCTAGGGCTGGCAGCCTGGTCACAGTGATCCCTGAAGTCTTTGTTGTGCTGAGGTGTTCCCAAACACTGAGCAGGCTGTTTTGGGGGCTTGGAGGGCAGGAGGGTGTCTGTCTATTTGGTGAGACAGTGACAGAAGAGATTCTTGTGAGAGGTGGAATTTTGGGGTTTCTGACAGGGAGGTCAGAAGTTGTGGGTGGACCCCTCTCCTAGGGCTGGTGGCCTGGCCGATGGTGATCCAAGACAACTCTGTTGTGTTGCAATGTTCCCAAACCCAGTGTTAACCAGATATGTGGTTCCCATGTCTGTATCCCTTAAACCCAGGTTGCCCACGCTCCAGAGACTCACACACCTTGAGTCTGTGATATCATGGGACTTCTCATTCCTGAATCCACCATGCCCTGATCCGTCGTAGGTCCTTGATTACCCTACCCTCCATGTATTGCGTTTTTTGTTTTTTTGTTTTTTTTTTTGTCTCCTTGAGCTTGGAGGAGTATAACAGCTGATTTGGGGAGAGACTGAAAAGAAAGAAAGGAGAGGCAAATCTGCTGAGAAAGCCAATTTACCTAAATGTCCTGGATAGGAAACTTGGCCTGGGAGAAGGAGGAGTCAGAAAATCAATTAGACCTCCCCTAGCATACCTAAGGGGGAGGGACTGTAGGATGTGCTATCCAATTTTCAATAGAATATTTGGGGTTTCTGGTGAGGTATAGGTGCTCTCACGCTGGAAATAGAGTCATAGTATTCTGTATGAGTTGGTTCAACAAGAACCCAATTGAATCTCCTACCAGACATCTCAGGCAGCTTTCCTGCTGCCCTGGAAAGAGAGAAGTGAGGAAGGGAGAAAGGAGGGAAGGTCAGAACCCTAAGCATTTTATTTAACTGCAAAGAAGATTTGTAACTTGAAACGTTGGTTCTTTCTTTCTTTCTTTTTTTTTTTTTTTTTTTTTGTGGTCATGGTTGCTACTATTGCGTTGTCTCCTGGTCTTTTCTCCCATTTTATCTCACAAGGTCCTTTTTTCATTCATTTAGTTTTTTCTCTTTTTCTTTTTCTTGCTTGCCCCCCCCCCCTTTTCTTTGCATCCCTTTTTCTCTTCTCTTTTTTTTCTTTTCTCTCTTTTCTTCATTTTTATTTTATTTTCTTAATATAATAGGTGCTGCAGGGAGTGCTCCACATTTGCTGGGTTTCCTCATCTTCCATTTTGTCTTTTCTATGTGAATTGATTTTGGCCACCTATACTATTGCCTTTCCCCTATATCTTTCTATCTTCCACCATCTACTGTTTCTCTTACATTCCACATCCCTTTCTTTGGTCCCCAAATTGTCTGATGTAGCTGAGCGGGGAGGTCTCAGTCTCGCTCAGGCCCAAGAGTCAGGGGGGGGTCAGCTCCTACCGAAACGCCGGCGGGGGGTGCTCCAGGGATAGAGCACCGGGGCTCTCCAGGCATGGGGGACGCGCGGGTTAGGAAAGAACCACAGAGACTGCCTGAGCGCAGGAACAGGTCTGCTTTATTACAGAAGTACACTTAGCTATATAGGGTTGGGTAGAGGGAGGGGCGTGACGAAGGGAGGGTTGGCTAAGGGGCGGCTGTGGACAGGCTGAAGCTGATGGATAGACCTGAGGTAAGCAGTTACTGGGGAAGAGGGCAGATTGTGGGTTGGCAATATGGGCGGGACTGGCGGGAAGGACAGCGGGGGCTGGAAGGGGAGGAGGGGTGGAGAAAGGCGGCAACAGTCTGACATTTTATTTCTAATACCTTTGTTCTATTTTCTGTCTTTTATCCACTCTTAATACTATTGTCTTTCTTTTCTCTCGCCTTCTTTCATGCAAACAGCTGCCTATTAATTCATGTTATATTCCTGCCATATTCAATTAACTGTCTCATTTTAGGTACTCTGCTTACTGCTATAACTCTACACAACTTTCATGAGGCTAATATCAATTCTTCTAGATCTCACATTATCGCTGTGTTATCATTTATTACAAATACGACTTTACACGTTTTCTTTTCTTACTCATTTTGCTTTCTCTGGCCATAATATTTTCCTTCAAAGTGAACTTAGCCAGCAACAAGAAAAACAGAGTAGAAAGAACAAAGTGAAAAAGAGAAGACATCACACTTACACATGAAAAACAACTAATCAATGCCCAAGACTAGACAAAGAAGCTAAGGAACTGATTAAACACATCAAGATAAAATGATGACCAGACAGCAACAAAAAACTACAAAACAAACCAATAATCAGGAAAAGATGGCCGAATCCAATGAACAAACTAAAGACCAGGAAGAAGAGCAGAACATCGGACAAGTAATTAAAGATCTCAAAACATATATTAGAGACCAACTTAATGAAGGAAAGGAAGAGATTAAAAATATGAAGAAAACACTTGGAGAGAATATGGAAGAAATTGCAGACATATGCATAAAGATAACAGATATGATGGTAATGAACACCATAGTTCAAGAAATCAAAAATACACTCTCAGCAAATAGCAGAAGATTAGAAGAGGCAGAGGAGAGAATTAGTGACATGGAAGAGAGTACATCTGAAATCAAACAAATAGTAGAACTGATGGATAAAAAGATAGAAAAAAATACAGCTAGAAGTTAGGGACCTGAATGACAATGAAAAACACACAAACAGACGTATTATAGGCATCTCAAAAGGAGAAGAGAAAGGGAAAGGGACAGAAGGTGTGTTGGAGTAAATAATGGCTGAAAATTTCCCAAAACCTACTGAGAGAGATGGATGTACATGTCCACGAAGCACAATGCACCACAAACACCATAAATACCAACAGACCCACCCCAAGACATATACTTGTCAAATTATCCAACACCCAAGACAAAGAGAAAATTCTAAAAGCAGCAAGAGAAAAGAGAACCATCACATACAAGGGAAGCTCCATAAGATTAAGTGCTGATTTCTCATCTGAAACCATGGCAAGAAGGCAGAGATATGATACAGTCAAGGTACAAAAAGAAAAAATAATTCCAACCAAGAATACTCTACCCAGCTAAATTAGCATTCAAAAATGGAGAGTTCAAAATATTCACAGATAAAGAGAAATTAAAAGAGAATGCCAACAAGAACCCTGCCCTTCAAGAAATACTAAAGGGAGTTCTGCAGGAAGAAAGAAAAAAAGAGGAGAGTCAGAGTCAGAGGAGAGTGTAAGAGCAACTAACAAGAAAAATGAGAAGGGAAAAAAACAAACAGAATATGACAAACACAATTCCAAACAATATATGGCTAAGATAAATAATTCTTTGAAAGTAATAACACTGAATGTCAATAGATTAAACTCACCAACCAAAACATTCAGACTGGAAGATTGGGTAAGGAAATATGAACCATCTATATGCTGTCTACAAGAAACACATCTTAGACCCAGAGATTCATGGAGGTTGAAAGTGAATGGCTGGAAAACAATCTTCAAAGCAAAAAATAACCAAAAACAGGCAGGAGTAGCTATATTAATATCAGACAAAATAGACTTTAACTGTGAAAAATTGTGAGACAAAGATGGATACTACATATTAGTGAAAGGCAGAATCATTTAAGAAGAATGAACAGTCATAAATATTGATGCTCCTAACAAGGGCACCTCCAAATACATGAAACAAACACTGGGAAAACTAAGTGAAAGAATTGATGCCTCTACTATTATTGTGGGAGCCTTTAATACACCACTATCAACTTTGGACAGAACATCTGAAAAGAGAATCAATAAAGAAACAAAAACTTTGAACAGTATATTAGAGGAGCTGGACTGAATGGACATATACAGATCATTACACCTGAATACAGCAGGGTATACATTTTTCTGAAGTGCTCATGGATCATTCTCCAAGATAGACCATATGCTAGGCCTCAAAGAAAGGCTCAATGAATTCAGAAAGTTCAAAATCATACAAAATAATATCTCTGACCAGAGTTGAGTGAAGCTGGAAATCTGCAAGGGCCAGAGGCCCAGATTTCACAACGAGATATGGAAATTAAACAGCACATTCTTAGAAAAACTGTGAGTCAAAGAGAAAAACTCAAAAGAAAAGTAAAGCTATATTGAAACTAATGAAAATGATAACACAACATACCAAACTTATGGGATACAGGAAAAGCAGTACTGAGAGGGAAGTTTATAGCCATAAATTTGTCCATCAAAAAAGAAGAAAGAGCAAAAATTGAAGAACTAACTGCACATTTGGAGGAATTAGTAAAAAATCAACAAAGTAACCCTACAGGAAGAAGAATGAAAGAAAGAACAAAATAAGAGCAGAACTAAATGAAATGGAAAATAAGAAAGCACTTGAAAAGATAAACAAAATCAAGTACTGATTATTTGAGAAGATCAATAAAATTGACAAACCCTTAGCTAGACTAACAAAGAAGAAAAGAGAGAAGATGCAAATACACAAAATAAGAAATGAGAAAGGAGATATCCCCACTGATTCCACAGAAATAATGACTATCATAACAGGATACTTTGAAAAATATATTTCAACAAAAATGACAACTAAGAGGACATTGACAAATTCTTTGAAACACATAAACAGCCAATACTGAGGAAAGAAGAAATTGATGATCTCAACAAACCCAATCACAAGTAAAGAGATAGAATCAGTCTTTAAAAACCTCCAAACTAATAAGAGCCCAGGGCCAGATGGCTTCACAGGTGAATTCTACAACACTTTCCAGAAAGAACTAACACCAATCTTGCTGAAACTCTTCCAAAAAATTGAAAAAAAAAATTGGCATTCTATGATGCCAACATTACCCTATTACCAAAGCTAAACAAAGACACCCCAAGAAAGGAAAATTACAGAACAATTTCTCTAATGAATTTAGATGCAAAAAATCCTCAAGAAAATCCTTGCTAATCATATTCAACAACACATTAAATGAATTATACACCATGACCAAGTGGGATTCATTCCAGGTATGCAAGGATTGTTCAACATAAGAAAATCAATGAATGTAATACACCATATAAATAGATTGAAGGAAAAAAATTACATGCAGAAAAAGCATTTGAAAAAATACAGAACATTTTCTTGACAAAAACACTACAAAATACTGGAATACAAGGAAAGTTTCAGGACATTACAAAGAGTATATATGAAAAACCTACAGCTAACATTGTTTACAATGGTGAAATCCAAAAACTTTCCCTCTAAGATCAGGAACAAGACAAGGATGCCCACTACCACCTCTTCTATTCAAAATTGTCTTAGAAGTGCTTCCTTTAGCACTGAGGCAAGGATCAGATATAAAAGGCATTCAAATTGGAAAGGAAAAAGTCAAAATTTCATTATTTGCAGATGACATGATCCTATACATAGAAAAACCTGAGAAGTCTACAACAAAGCTTCTAGAATACATAAATGAGTTTAGTAAAGTTGCAGGTTAAAAGATCAATGTGCAAAAATCAGTGGCATTTCTGTACACCAATAATGAGCAAGCTCAGGAGGAAACAAATACCATTTACAACAGTCAATAAAAAAATCAAACACCTAGGAATAAATTTAACTAAAGATGTAAAAAACTTATACACAGAGAACTACAAACATTGTTCAAGGAAATCAAAGAAGACCTAGATAAATGGAAGGATATTCCATGTTCATGGATAGGAAGCCTAAATATTATTAAGATGTATATCCTACCAAAACTGATCTACACATTCAATGCCATCCCAATAAAAATCAACACAGCATTCTTTATGGAACTAGAAAAACTAGCTATGAAATTTATTTGGAAAGGAAAGCAGCCCTGAATAGCCAAAGACATATTGAAAAAGAAAAAGAAAATTGGAGGAATCAAACTACCTGACTTCAAAACATTCTACAAAGCTACAGGAGTGAAAACAGCATGGTGTTGGCACAAGGAGACACACACAGACAAATGGAACTGAATTGAGAGTGCTGATATAGATCCTCATGTATATAGTTATATAATATTTGATAAAGCCACCAAATCCTGTCAACTGGGAGAGAATGGCTTATTCAACAAATGGTGCCTGAGGACTGGATATCCATATGTGAAAGGATGAAAGAGGATTACCGTCTCACACCTTATGCAAAAATCAACTCAAGATGGACCAAAGACCTGAATATAAGAGCCAAGACCATACAGACTTTGGGAAGAAGTGTAGGGAAGTATCTACAGGACCTTGTAATAGGAAATGGCTTCATGAACTTCACTCCAAAAGCAAGAGCAGCAAAAGAACAAATAGATAAATGAGACTTTCTCAAAATTAAAGACTTCCGCACCTCCAAGGTGTTTGTCAAAAATGTGAAAAGAGAACCTACAGAATGGGAGAAAATATTTGGTAACCATATATCTGATAGGAGACTTAAGAAGAAATACAAATTGCTAAAAACACAGGAAAAAATGCTCCTAATCTCTAGCTGCCAGGGAAATGAAAATCAAAACTGCAATGAGATATCTTCTTGCTCCCATAAGACTGGCAACTATGAAAAGAACAGAAGACTACAAATGCTGGAGGGGATGTGGAGAAATGGGAACTCTCATCCACTGCTGGTTGGAATGCAGAAGGATCCAGCAATTCTGGAGGACAGATTGGCAGTTTCTCAAAAAACTATCTATAGATTTGCCATATGACCCAGCAATTCCACTGCTGGTTATATACCCAGCAGAACTGAAAACAAGGACAAAAACCAACATATGCACACCACCAATGTTCATAGCAGCATTGTTCACTATTGCCAAAAGTTGGAATCAACCCAAATGCCCATCAACAGATGAATGGATAAATAAAATATGGTATATATATACAATGGAACACTACTCAGTTTTAAGAACAAATACACTACAAACACACGTGTTAACATGGATGAATCTTGAAAAACTTATGTTGAGTAAAGCAACTCAGGCATTGAAGGGCAAATACTACATGACCTCAATGATATGAAATAAGTAAACCAAGCTGCCTCAGAGAGCTAAAGACTGGATGATAGGCTTAAAGGAAATTGGGGGTAGAGGAAGGATGTAAGCTGACACCTACATAGGTGAAATCTATGAAAAACTCAAGGTAAGTATTGGTACAAGGGATAAAATGGGGGCACAGGGTTACCTTTGGGTGGGGCTTTCTGGGCTTGAGCAGGGCTAGGGATGGGAAGATGGGTAATATTACCCAAGGTAGTTGGGGGAAGGTGGGGCAACATACAAACATAGGAGATTGTCAGGTATTTGGTTGAGAGTAAAATGCTGAGAAAACTTTTTCAAAAATATAATAAGGAAGGTTACCTGTTTAAAATTCTTAAAGGGGATAATCCGATGCAGGACAGGCTCCTAGGGAATATGTGAATGCTCATTTTGCCATAGTGGGTTATATCATTGCATAAAGACCCATATAATGAGAGTGAAGGTATACTCACATCCTGGGGAGAAATGATGCTCTTAAATAGAGGGAATTGTATCTCTCAAGAGAAATGGTGGCTCCCAGGGCATTAGGGAAGTTGAGCATGTCAAGCTCTTGACACTGTTGCAAGTATCTCTGAACATGGCCCTTCAAGCAATGAAGATTGACTGTCACTGTGGGCCCTAAGGGGAGGGGGAAAGAGGTATTGAATAGATGGAACCAATCTAAATGTGTGGGCAATACAAGTGTTCCACAAGAGTATGCAAGGATGGATATAAAACATTTTAAATTATACAAAAAATATATAGGAGCTGATAGGGTAAAATGTAAAGCATAATGTAAAACGTAAGATAACTAAAAATTTAGAAAATTGTATAGTCTAAAATATAAACCACAATGTAAACACAAATATTACCTTGTTTGAAAACTATTTCTCAATATTTGTATATCAGTTTCAGTAAACAAAGTATGCATATGTAAAAAGATTATTGCTGTGGAAGGGAAAAGGGTTTTATGTTGGATATGTGGGAATCCTGTATATTGTTTATATGAATTACTGTGATTTAAAACTTTTGTGAAGATAAACTTAATAATAGTAAAAAAAAAAAGAAAAAGATAGGATGTAGACACTGAGGAAAAGACCGAAGTTGCCTTGCCAATTTGCGTACAGGGCAACACTTATTGCAGTGAAGAAAGGTAAAACATCAAAAACAAACCTTTTACATTTTTTAATTTTTTGATACCCCAATTTATTTTTACCTTCTTTTTTCTAAATTAATATGAATTCTATATCTAACCTTTAAACTCATCACTATATTCCATTTTACTATTAATGGAACCTGGCAATATATTGGGCTTCACTTTTGAAGAAGTTTTGGATCATAGAGAGGTTCAACAATGGCAAGGGAGGAATACTGGTGTGGGATGTTTTTGACAGGGGACACATAGTTGGCAGGGAATTCTGCAGGGCATATATCCAGGGTACATAAAAATGTTTGGATATTTTCATAGTGGATACAATTAAAAACAACAACTGAGGGAGTGCTGAGTTCCTAGCCAGGGGAGCTTTAACACAGTCTGTAAAGGAACAGCAACAATCCCCCAAGTGCAATGGCAAAGACCAAAAAAGTAGGAAGCTACAACAATGAACCCTTGATACTAATTACTATACTTGTGAGCCTGTGCATCTGAAACAAGAACAAGGCCTAGAGCTGCAGGGTGCCTATGAGTTACCTATTGAGAGCCTCCGTGTTAATGTGGACAGTCTCGAAGTCAAACTCAGCATATAAATGCGTTGCCTTCCCCCCAGCATGGGACATGACTCCTGGGGATGAGTCTTACAGGCGCCGAGGGATTACTACCAAGTACCAACTGATGATGTAACTAGAAAATGACCTTGAATTAAAGAGTCAACTCGGACAAGCAGAATATCTCAATCTACATAAATACCAGGAGTTAAAAATGCTTTTAGACCTGAATCAAAGGGGGAAATGGAAAGGACAAATGATTTTATATGGCTATGAGTCTCCAGAAAGAGCCAGGAGGTTTGTCAGATGGGTTGCTCTTATGCACACTTCAGCAGAGTCCCAGAGACAGATAAAGTAGATACAACCCCAGGTATTTGTTCTTCTGAGGGTTACAGAGATCCTCAGGTTCTATGGTCATGGCAGATGGAGTTCAGTGCCATGTCAGGTGGCCCTACTTTGGAGTTTGTGTTTCTGTGTGATGGAGCTGGTCTCAGATGTGATCTTTGCTCACAAGCCTCTCCTGTTACTTCTACCAGAACTGTACTTGGTGCTGGGGTTTAATGTATACCCAGGGGAACTGAATCTCTGGTCTGACCATGTGATAGCCAGGCCCTGAGCCTAACACACTTCCTTTCCTACACTCTGGTTTATTGGATTTATCCCACTCAGCTAACATGGAGTTGAAGAGGGTCAACCACCACACCAGGAAGCCAAGAGCACCTACAACTGAAAGCAGGAGAATTGCATCCATCATCCATATGGAATCTATGCTCGCTCTTGATATAGATGTGGAGTGGACACAACCATTTCAAGGTCCACAGGATGGAGGAATAGAGTATGGATTAGAATGGACTTACTGATATTCTATTCATGAACTATTGTGACTACTAATCGAAGAAAGTTTGGCATTCATGTGGAGAAAGTGACCATGGTGGCTGCTGGGGTTAGGGATTGGGAGGAAGAGATGAGATGTGGAGGTGTTTTTGGGACTTGGAGTTGTCCTGGGTGATGCTGCTGGGACAGTTACCAGACATTGTATGTCCTCCCAAGGCCCACTGCGTGGACTGTGGGAGAGTGTGTGCTATGATGTGGACCATTGACTATGAAGTGCAGTGGTACTCAGAGATGTATACACCAAATGAAATGAATGTCTCATGATGATGAAGGGGATTGTTGACATGAGGGGTGGAGTGGGATGAGGAAGGTTGGGAGTATTTGGGGGTCTCATATTTTTTTAATGTAATATTAAAAAATAAAGAGAAAAAATGGAAAAATAATGAATAAAGTGTTAAAGAGAAAACTTAACACATAAACAGAAAAGCAACTTAATAAAACCTGAGACAAGATAGAAAAGATAATCATCTGAACAAACACATCAAAATAACATGATGACCAGGGAGAAAAAAAAAATAGCAACCATACCAATAATCAGGAAGACATGGCCCAATCCAATGAACAAACTAAAAAGCAAGAAGAGAAGCAGAACATCAAACAACTAATCAAAGCTCTTCAAACAAATATCATGGACCAACTTGTTGAAGTGGAGGAAGAGATTAAGGATAGTAGGAAAACATGGAGATCATACTGAAGAAAGAGTAATCATACCCAAAGAATAATGGGTATGATAGTGATGAATAGAACAAATACACTCTCAGCAAATAGCAGCAGATTTAAAGAGGCAGTCGAAAGAATTAGTGAGGTGGAAGATAGTACATCTGAAATCAAACAAACAATAGAATTGATAGATAAAATAATAGAAAAAATTTAGGAGGTTATTAGGGATTTGAATGTCAACATAAAACTCACCAACATATGAATTACAGGCACTGCAGAAGGGGAAATGAAAGGAAAGGGGACAGAAGGGGTATTGGAGGAAATAATCGTGGAAAACTTCCCAAAACTATTGAGGCAAATGGATGTACATGTCAAGGAAGTGCAACACACCCCAAAGATTATAAATCACAACAGGTCTACCCCAAGACATATACTTTTCAAAGTATCCAATGCTGAAGCCAAAGAGAAAATACTGAAGGGAGCAAGTGAAAAGAAAATCATCACATAAAAGGGAAACTCAATAAGAGATTCAGTGCTGATTTCTTCACTTGAAACCATGGAAGCAAGATGGCAGGGGTATGACATAGTCAAGGTACTAAACGAAAAAAATTTCCAGCCAAGAATATTCTAACCAGCAAAACCTGCATTGAAAAATGATGGAGATTTCAAAATATTCACAGATAAACAGAAATAAAGAGGGTATGCCAATAAGAAACCTGCCCTTCAAGGAATACTAAAGGGAATTCTGCAAGAGGAAAGGAAAAAAAAAAGAGGAGACAGAGTTGGAGGAGAGTGTAAGAACAACTAAAGAGATAAAAAGAAATAAAAACAGTATATGATATACACAAATCCAAAGAAAATATGGCTAATTTAAGTAATTCTGTAAGAGTAATAATGCTGAATGTCAATGGATTAAACTCACCTGTCAAGAGATACAGATTGGCAGAATAGATAAGGAAATATGACCCATTTATATGTTGTTTACAAGGAACCCACCTTAGAACCAGTGATTCAAAGATGTCAAAAGTGAATCGCTAGGGAAAAAATCTTACAAGTAAGCAACAACAAAAGGGCAGTAGTAGCTATACTAATATTGGGGGAAAATAGCCTTTAAATGCAAATTATTGTGAGAGACAAAAAAGAACACTACACATTAGTAAAAATGGCAATCTTTCAGGAAGAAATAATATTCATAAACACTTATGCACCTAACCAGGGTACCTCAAAATATGTGAGGCAAACACTGGAAAAATTAACTGGAGGAATAGTTGTCTCTACAGTTACAGCAGGAGGCTTTAATACACCATTATCACCATTAGACAGAATATCTCAACAGAGAATGAATAAAGATACAAAGATTTTGAATAATATATTAGAGGAACTAGACCTAATAGACATGTACAGAACACTACACCCAAATACAGCATGATATACATTCTCTTCAAGCACACATGGATCATTCTCCAAGATAGACCACATGCTAGGCCACAGAGAAAGTCTCAATGAATTCAGAAAGTTTGAAATTGTACAAAATATTTTCTCTCTGAGCACAGTGGAATGAAGCTGGAAATCTGCAAGGGCCAGAGAAACATATTAGGCAAAAAGATATGGAAGTTAAACAACACACTCTTAGACAAACATTGGGTTAAGGGTGAAAGCACATAAAATCAGTAACTATGATGAATCTAATGAAAATGACAATGCTACATTTCAAAATTTATGGGATTCAGCAAAAGCTGTTCTAAGAGGGAATTTCAGAGCCATAATTTCATACATTAAAAAAAAAGAAACAACTAAAATCAAAGACCGAATTGCACAGTTGGAGGAATTAGTAAAAATCAATAAACTAACCCCAAAGGAAGAAGAAAGAAAAATAACAAAGATCAGAGTAGAACTAAATGAAATAGCAAATAAGAAATTATTAGGAAAAATGAACTAAAACAAAGAGCTGGTTCTTTAAGAAGATAAATAAAATTGACAAACCCTTTGCTGGACTAACAAAGGAAAAAAGAGAAGATGCAAATATACAAAATAAGAAAGGAGAAAGGGGATATCACCACTGACCCTACAGAAATAAAGTCTAACATAAGAAGCTACTTTGAAAAATTATATGCCAGCAAGAAGTACGATTTAGAGGAAATGGACAATTTCCTAGAATCACTTAAGTAGCTTATATTGATGAAAAAAGAAATTGATAATCTCAACAAACCAATCACAAGAAAGAGATAGAATCAATCATTAAAAACCTCCCAACTAGGAAGAACACTGGGCTAGAGAGGTTCACAGGTGAATTCTAATAAACACTCCAGAAAGAAAGGATACTAATCTTGCTTAAAGTCTTCTAAAACATTGAAATAGAAAGAATATTGCCTAACATACTCTATGATTCCAATATTATCCTAATACCAAAAACCAAAGACAGCACAAGAAAGGAAAATTACAGACCAATCTCCCTAATAAACCTGGATGCTAAAATCCTCAACAAAATACTTGCTAAGCATATTAAAAAGCACATTAAAATGAACTATACACCATGACCAAGTGAGTTTCATCCCTAGTATGCAAGGAATGTTCAACATAAGAAAATTAATCAATGTAATACACCACATAAACAGATTGAAGGGAAAAAAATCACATGATCATATCTATAGATGCAGGAAAAGCATTTAACAAAATACAGCACCATTTCCTGATAAAAGCACTGCAAAAGATAGGACTAGAAGGAAACTTTTTGAACATGATAAAAGGTATATATGAAAAACCCACAGATAACACCATTTACAATGGTGAAATCATAAAATCTTTCCCTCTAAGATCAGGAATACCCACTGTCACCTGTTGTATTTAACATTGTGTTGGAAGTACTTGCTCAAGCACTGAGGCAAGAAACATATAAAAGCCATCTATATTGGAATGGAAGAAGTCAAAATTTACCTATTTGCAGATGACATGAACCAATACATAGAAAGCTCTGAAAAATCTACAACAAAGACTCTAGTACTTATAAATGAGTTCAGAAAAGTCGCAGGTTATAAGATCAATGCTCAAAAAGCAGTAGCATTTATGTACACCAATAATGAGCAATCCAAGGGGGAAATGAAGAAAAAAATATCATTTATATTAGTAAATAAAAAAACCCAAATACCTAGGAATAAATTTATCTAATGATGTAAAAGACTTATACACAGAAAATTACACAAGAATACAAAGGAAATCAAAGAAGACATAAACGAATTGGAGAATATTTCCTGCTCATGGATAGAAAGAAAAGTATCATTAAGATGTCTATCTTATTAAAACTGATCTACATTTTTATTGCAATCCCAATAAAAATCAACACAGCATTTTTCAATTAACTGGAAAAGCTATGAAATTTGTTTGGATTGCAATGAAGACCTGAATAGACAAAGGCATACTGAAAAGAGAAAATGAAATTGGAGGAATCACATTAATTGACTTTAAAACATACACAAAGCTATATTGGTCAAAACTGGTTGGTATTGGCACAAGGAAACACATACTGACCAATGGAACTGAAGAGTTCTAATATAAATCCTCATATATATGGTCTTCTGATATTCAACATGGATACCAAGTCCACTCAAAATGGAAGAGAATGGCCTCTTCAACAAATTGTGCTTGGAGAACTGGATGTCTTATGTAAAAAAGGAGAGGATTATCATCTCACACCTTACACAAAAATAAATTCAAGATGAATCAACGATCTAAACATAAGAGCCAAGATCATAAAGACCGTTGAATACAATGTTGGAAAGCACCTACAAGACCTTGGAATAGTAAATGTCTTCATGATCTTCACAACAAAGGCACTATCAGTGGAAGAAAAAATAGATAAATTGGGCCTCCTCAAAATTAAAACCTTTTGCATATCAAAGGAGTTTACAAAGAAAGTGAAAAGACAGCCTACCCAATGGTAAAAAAATATTTGGTAACCATATATCTGATGGGAGTCTAATATCCAGCATATAAAAATAAAGCCTATATCTTGAAAATAAAAAGACAAACATCCCAATTTTAAAAATGGGCAAGAGATTTGAACAGATGCTTCTTCAAAGAAGAAATACAAATGGCCAAAAAGCAGATGAAAAGATACTCAACATCACTAGATATTAGGGAAATGCAAATCAAAACTACAATGAGATATGATCTTATGCCCATTAGTTTGTCAGTTATTAAAAAAAACAGAGGGCTATAAGTGTAGAGAATTGAATGAATGGGAACCCTCATCCAATGTTGGATGGGAATGTAGAAAGATCCAGCTATTGTGAAGGACAGTTTGTTGGTTCCTCAAATATAAGCTATGATCTGCCATATGACCCAGCAATTCCACTGCGAGCTATGTACCCAGAGGAACTGAAAACAAGGACACCAACCAATATATGCACACCAATGCTTATGGTAGCATTATTCACTATTGCCAAAAGTTGGAATTAGCCCAAATACCCATCAACAAATGAATGGATAAACAAAATGTGATATGTATATAAAATGGAATACTACTCAGCTGTAAGAAGGAATACATTGCTAACACATGGGATAACATGAATGAATCTTGAGGACATTATGTTGAATGAAGCAACCCAGGCATTGAAGGACAACTAATACATACCTGTCAGACAAGAAATAAGCAAATCAAGCTGTCTCGAGAGAGGTAGAGATTGGAAGATAGGCTTATAGGAAAATGGAGGGGAGAGGAAGTTTGTGAGTCAGCACCCACATGGGCAATATCTATGATAAAGTGGACTAAGTTGGTCAGTGAAGGGATAAGATGGGCATAGGGATGTTATTGGGTTGAGCTTCGCAGATGTGAGAGGGTGTAGGATTGGAAGGATGGCTCAGATGGTCCAAGGTGCGGTCACCCCTCGGGCTGAAGTGTGGTTTGCTGGCCTGGCGGGGGAGCAGCCACGGCAGGCCAAGCCACTGCCCCCATAATAGGGTGGCTGGTCGGACTCACTGCCACCCCTGAAGGGAGCTTGGCATGGGTGCAGAGTGCCCTCGGGTCTCCCCTTCTTGGCAGCCATGCTTCCGCGGCCGCCCCTCCTCCCGGATGGCGCCACACGATGCTTGTGGGGCGGCACCCTTCTTCTTCCTTCTCCCTGCGCAGGCGCAGGGCAGAAAATTCCAGTCTGCCCTTTTCCCCTCCCCCGACAGCAGCAACAGCCAGGCATGGGTGGAAAAATCCAGTCTGCCCTTTTCCCTTCCCCCGACAGCAGCAACAGCCAGGCGTGGGCAGGAAACTCAAGTCTGCCCTCCACCCCAGCAACAGCAGCCACCAATCCCTAAACCCTGCCCCTTCCCCCAGCAACAGCGACAGCCAATCCCTAACCACCACCCCTCCCCCGTCCAGTACCGCCCACTGACCTTTCTCTGGCAACCAATCAGAACAGGGCATGGCTTCGACCAATCAGCCTTCCCCAGCCCCTATAAAACTGTTGCCTCTCCCTCAATAAAGTGGACTTGCATGTTTACCTTGTCTCCGCGGTAGTTCTTCTGCCGTGCGCCCTCCAGTCCTGAGAGCCCCCGACAAGGGCCTGGCCTCCCTTGTCCCCAGTTCGTCGCCTGCTTCTCCGGGCGACCCCTTCGTCGCCGGCTTCTCCGGGCGACCCCTTCGTCGCCTGCTTCTCCGGGCGACCCCGTCAGCCGAACCGTGCAACCCCTTGTGAGACCGATCCCTCGTCTGCTGCCGGACCAACCCCTCGTCCCAAGTGGGACTGACCCCTCGTCCCAAGCGGACCGACCCCTCGTCCAGAGCTGGACCGACCCCTCGTCCGCAGCCAGACCCCACCTCTACCGACCGAGCAAGCCGTCGCACAAGGAATTGGGGAGAGGGTTGGAGGGAGCAAGTAAACATGGGAGATTGTCAAGTGTGTGTTTGAAATTATAATGTTGAGAAAACTCTTTAAAAAATATAATAAGGAAGGGTGACTGGTTTAAGATGTTTGACAGGAGGCATCTGGCAGAGGCTGTACCTGGGGCAAGCTTCTAGGGAATTTGTGAGTGCTCATCATGTCATAGTGTGTTATATCAGTGGGTGGAGACCCATACAGTGAGTGGGAAGGTTCTGTGTCCCCATCCTAGCGAGGCCTGTTTTTCACAGAGAGGAGTGTGTCTCTCAAGAGCATGGGTGACTCCCAATGGGGGAGGACAGACTAGTATGTCAAGCCCTCAACAATGTTGCATATATCTATGAATCCTGTCCTTCACGCAGTGAAGCATGGTTGTCACTTGGACCCTGCAGGGAGGGGGAGAAGGAAATTGAATTGTTGGAAGAGAGGGTAAATGGGAGGCAATGGAAGTGTTCTTCATCCTGCAATGATGGATACAGGCCATGATAAATATCAATAAAAATTTATAAAGGTCTATAGTCTAAAATCCAAACCATAATGTAAACCAAAATATAACCAAAAATATAAAGGAATACAGTCTAAAATGTGTAAACCATAATATAAACCATAATGGAGCCATGATTAGTGGCTGTGTTTCAATATCCATACATCAGTTGCATCAAATATTACTTTCACATGTAAAAAAGATCATTGCTGAGGAAGGGGGAAAAGGGTTGTTTTTGGGTATATGGGAGTTCCTTACATTCTATATGTGATTTTACTGTGACCTAAAACTGTTTTGAAGACATAATTTTAAAAAAGGATGTAGACACTGAGGAAGAAATAGAATAAATTGCCTTGTCACTGTACATACAGGGCAGCACCTATTACAGTGATGAAAGTTAAAACATCAAAAAAATTTTTATGGTATTTTTCATTTTCTTAGGGTTTATTTTTATTCATTTTTAAAAAATATTACATTCAAAAAATATGAGGCCCCATATACCCTCCACCCCCTCTCCCCACTCTTCATCCCATAGCAACATTCTCCTCGATCATCATGACACATTCATTGCATTTGGTGAATACATCTCTGAGCATCGCTGCACCTCATGATCAATGGTCCACATAATAGCCCACACTCTCCCACGTTCCATCCAGTGGGCCATGGGAGGACCTACAATGTGCGGTAATTGTCCCTGCACCACACAGGACAACTCCAAGTCCTGAAAACACCCCCAAATTTCATCTCTTCCTCCCATTCCCCACACCCAGCAGCCACCATGGCCACTTTGTCCACACCAATGCCACATTTTCTTTGATTACTAATCACAATAGTTTCATGAATAGTACATCAATAAGTCCAGTCTAATCCATATTGTATTCCTCCATCCTGTGGACCTTGGATTGGTTGTGTCCACTCCACATCTATATCAAGAGGGGGCTTAGATTCCACATGGATGCTGGATGCAATCATCCTGCTTTCAGTTGCAGGTACTCTTGGCTCCATGGTGTGGTGGTTGACCTTTTCAACTCCATGTTAGTTGAGTGGGGTAAGTCCAATAACCCAGAGTTTAGGAGCTGAAGTCCGTTGAGGCTCAGGGCCTGGCTAGCATAAGGTCAGTCCAGAGATTCAGATCACCTGGGTATATATTAAACAACGGCACCAATTACAATTCTGGTAAAGTAACAGGAAAGGCTTGTGAAAAAAGATCACATCTGAGTCCAGCTCCATCACACAGAAATACAAACTCTAAAGAAGGGCCAACTGACATGGCAGAGAACTCCATCTGCCATGACCATAGAACTTATGGGTCTCTGTAGCCCTCAGAAGAACCAATACCTGGGATTGTATCTACTTTATCTGTCTCTGGGACTCTGCTCAGGTGTGCAGAAGGGCAATCCCACTGATAACCTCCCAACTCTTTTTTGGAGACCCATAGCCATATAAACTCATTTGTCCTTTCGATTTCCTCCTTGATTCAGGTAAAAAAGCATTTTTAACTCCTGGTATTATATGTAGACTGAGATATTCTGCCGGTCAGAGTTGACCCTTTTATTCAAGGTCATTTTTTAGTTACATCATCAGCTAGTACTTTGTAGTAATCCCTCGATGACACAGAGGCTCATCCCTGGGAGTCATGTCCCATGCTGGGGGGAAGGCAATGCATTTACATGCTGAGTTCGGCTTTGAGACTGGCCATATTTGAGCAACATGGAGGCTCTCAGGAGGTAACTCTTAGGCACACTGCTGCTCTAGGCCTTGTTCTTATTTAAGGAGCACAAGCTCACAAGTATAGTCATTAGTATCAGGGGCTCATTGTGGGACCTTCATTCTCTTTTGGTCTTTGCCATTGCACTTGGGGGATTGTTGCTGTTCCCATAGGGACTGTGATAAAGCTCTCCTGCCTAGCAACTCAGCACTCCCTCAGTTGTTGTTTTTAATTGTTTCCACTATGAAAATATCCAAACATTTTTATGTACCCTGGATGTATGCCCTGTAGACCTCCCTGCCACCATGTGTCCCCTGTCAATAACATCCCACACCAGTAATCCTCTGCTGCCATTTTGAGCCACTCTGTGATCCCAAACTTCCTGAAAAGTGAGGCCCAATATATTGCCAGGTTCCCTTAATAGTAAAATGGAATATAGCAATGAGTTTAAAGGTTAGATATAGAATACATATTAATTTGGAAAAATTCTACATCCTATTTCTTTTTTTTTCTAATTATTAAGCTTATCTTCACAAGTTTTAGATCACAGTAATTGATACATACAATATGCAGTACTCCCACATATCCAACATAAAACCTTTTCCCTTCCACAGCAATAATCTTTTTACATATTCATACTTTATTTCCTGAAACTGATACACAAATATTGAGACAATAGCTTTCAAACAAGATAATATTTGTATTTATATTGTGGTTTATATTTTAGACTATAAAATGTTGTATATTTTTAGTTATCTTATGTTTCACGTTATGTTTTAAATTTTAGCCTATCAGCCCCTATATATTTTTGTTGTAATTTTACATGTCTTCTATCCATCCTTGCATACTCTTGTGGAACACTTCTATTGCCCACACAGTTACATTGGTTCCATCTATTCAATACCTCTTTCCCCCTCCCCTTAGGGCCCACAGTGACAGTCAATCTTCATTGCTTGAAGGGCCATGTTCAAAGATACTTGCAACAGTGTCGTGGGCTTGACATGCTCAACTGCTCTAATGCCCTGGGAGCCACCATTTCTCTTGAGAGATACAGTTCCCTCTATTTGATGGCAAGAGTCCTCCCCAGGATGTGGGTATACCTTCACTCTCATTATATGGGTCCCTATCCAATGATATAACCCACTATGGCAAAATGGGCATTCACATATTCCATAGGAGCCTGTCCTGCATCAGATTATCTGCTTTAAGCATCTTAAAGAGTTAACTTTCCGTATTATATTTTCAAAAAGATTTTCTCAGCATTATACTCTCAACCAAATACCTGACAATCTCCTATGTTCGTATGTTGCCCCACCCTCTCCCCAATTTATTTGGCAATATTACCCATTGGCCCATCCCTAGCCCCCGACAAGCCTGCAAAGTCACACCCAAAGGTAACCCTATGCCCCCATTTTATCCCTTCCTTGTACAAACACTTAGCTTTAGCTTATCATAGATTTCACCCATGTAGGTGTCAGCTTACATCCTTCCTCTACCCCCCGATTTCCTGTATGCCTATCATCCAGTCTCTAGAACTCTGAGGCAGCTTGGTTTACTTAATTCATATCTTTGAGGTCATGCAGTATTTGTCTTTCAAAGCCTGGGTTGCTTCACTCAACATAAGGTTCTCAAGATTCATCCATGTTATCACGTGTGTTTGTAGTGTATTTGTTCTTAAAGCCGAGTGGTATTCCATTGTATGTATACACCACATTTTATTTATCCCTTCATCTGTTGATGGGCATTTGGGTTGATTCCAAATTTTGGCGATAGTGAACAATGCTTCTATGAACATTGGCGTGCAGGTATTGGTTTGTGTCCTTGTTTTCAGTTCTGCTGGGGATATACTCAGCAATGAATTGCTGGGTGTTAAGGCAAATCTATGGTTAGTTTTTTGAGAAACTGCCAAACTGTCCTCCAGAATGGTTGGATCCTTCTGCATTCCCACCAGCAGTGGATGAGTGTTGCCTTTCCTCCACATCCTCTCCAGCATTTGTAGTCTTCTGTTTTTTCTTATAGCTGCCAATCTTACGGGAGTAAGATGGTATCTCATTGTAGTTTTGATTTGCATTTCCTGATAGCTAGAGATTTGGAGCATTTTTTCATGTGCTTTTTAGACATTTGTATTTCTTCTTTGGAGAAATGTCTGTTTAAATCTTTTTCCCATTTTTTAAATGGGTTATTTATCTTTTTTATTTTCAAGATATAGGGGTTCTTTATATAAGCAAGTTATAAGTCTCCTATCCGATATATGGTTACCAAATATTTTCTCCCATTGTGTAGGCTCTCTTTTCACTTTCTTGACAAACTCCTTTGAGGTGCAGAAGGCTTTAATTTTGAGGAGGTCCCATTTATCTATTTGTTCTTTTGCTCCTCGTGCTTCTGGTGTGAAGTTCATGAAGTCATTTCCTATTACAAGTTCTTGTATATGCTTCCCTACACTGCTTTCCAAATTCTTTATGTTCTTGCCTCTTATATTTAGGTCTTTGATCCACCTTGAGTTGATTTTTGTATAAGGTGTGAGATGGTAATCCTCTTTCATTCTTTTACATGTGGATATCCAGTTCTCCAGGCACCATTTGTTGAATAGGCCATTCTCTCCCAGTTGAGAGTGTTTGGTGGCTTTATCGAATATTATATGATTATATATAGGAGGACCTATATCAGAACTCTCAATTCAGTTCCATTGTTCTGTGTATATCTCCTTGTGCCAATACCATTCTGTTTTCACTACTGTAGCTTTGTAGTATATTTTGAAGTCAGGTAGGGTGATTCCTCTAATTTCATTTTTCTTTTTGAACATGTCTTTGGCTATTCGGGTCCTCTTTCCTTTCCAAATAAATTTCATAGTTAGTTTTTCTAGTTCCTTAAAGACGGCTGTGTTGATTTTTATTGGGATTGCATTGAATGTGTAGATCAGTTTTGGTAGGATAGACATCTTAATAATATTTAGTCTTCCTACCCATGAACAGGGAATATTCTTCCATTTATTTAGGTCTTCTTTGATTTCCTTCAACAGTCTTGTGGAGTTCTCTGTGTATAAGTTTTTTACATCTTTAGTTAAATTTATTCCTAGTTATTTGATTTTTGTATTGATTGTTGTAAATGGTATTTGTTTCTCGATTTGCTCCTGAGCTTGCTCATTATTGGTGTACAGAAATTCTACTGATTTTTGTGCAGTGATCTTATACCCTGCAAATTTACTAAACTCATTTATGAGTTCTAGAAGCTTTGTTGTAGACCTCTCAGGGTTTTCTATGTATGGGATCATGTCATCTGCAAATAATGAAATTTTGACTTCTTCCTTTCCAATTTGGATGCCTTTTATATCTGGTTTTTGCCTCAGTGCTCGAGCAAGTACTTCTAAGACAATGTTAAATAGAAGGGGAGAGAGTGGGCATGCTTGTCTTTTTCCTGATCTTAGAGGGAAGGATTTTAGGATTTCATCATAGTAAACGATGTTGGCTGTTGTTTTTTCATATATACTCTTTATCATGTTCAAAGAATTTCCTTGTATTCCAATCTTTTGCACTGTTTTTATCAAGAAAGAGTGCTGTATTTTGTCAAATGCCGTTTCTGCATCTATAGATATAATCATGTGATTTTTTTCCCTTCAATCTGTTTATATGGAGTATTACATTGATTGATTTTATTATGTTGAACCATCCTTGCATACCCGAAATGAATCCCACTTGGTCATGGTGTATAATTCACTTAATGTGTTGTTGATTATGGTTAGCAAGTATTTAGTTGAGGATTTTTGCATCTTGATTCATTAGATAAATTGGCCTGTAATTTTCCTTTCTTGTGGTGTCTTTGTTTGGCTTCGGTATTAGGGTAATGTTGGCATCATAGAAAGAGTTAGGTAATGTTCCTTCTGTTTCCATATTTTGGAAGAGATTCAGCAGGATTGGTGTTAGTTCTTTTGAAATGTTTTGTAGAATTCACCGGTGAAGCCATCTGGCCCTGGGCTCTTCTTAGTTGGGAGGTTTTTAATGACTGATTCTATCTCTTCACTTGTGATTGGCTTGTTGAGATCATCAATTTCTTTTTTCATCAATATAGGCTGCTTATGTGTTTCTAGGAATTTTCCCATTTCCTCTGAATTGTCATTTTTGTTGGAATGTAGTTTTTCAAAGTATCCTCTTATGATAGTCTTTATTTCTGTGGGGTCAGTGGTGATATATCCTTTCTCATTTCTTATTTTGTGTATTTGCATCTTCTCTCTTTTTTTCTTTGTTAGTCTCGCTAATGGTTTGTCAATTTTATTGATCTTCTCAAAGAACCTGCTCTTGGTCTTGTTTATCTTTCCAAGTGCTTTCTTATTTTCTATTTCATTTAGTTCTTCTCCTATCTTTGTTCTTTCTTTCTTTCTTCTTCCTGTGGGGTTACTTTGTTGTTTTTTTTACTAATTTCTCCAAATGTGCAGTTAGTTCTTCAATTTTTGCTCTTTCTATTTTGATATATGAATTTATGTCCATAAATTTCCCTCTCAGTACTGCTTTTGCTGCATCCCATAAATTTTGGTATGTTGTGTTATCATCATCATTAGTTTCAATGTAGTTATTATTTTCTTTTGAGATTTCCCCTTTAACCCACTGTTTTTCTAAGAGTGTGCTGTTTTATTTCCATATCTTGATGTGAGATCTGGGCCTCTGGCCCTTGCAGATTTCCAGCTTCACTGCACTGTGGTCAGAGATATTATTTTGTATGATTTTAAACTTTCTGAATTCATTGAGACTTTTACTGTGGCCTAGGATGTGGTCTATCTTGGAGAATGATCCATGTGCACTTGAGAATAATGTACATCCTGCTGTATTCAGGTGTAATGATCTGTATATGTCTATTAGATCCAGCTTCTCTAAAATACTGTTCAAATATTTTGTTTCTTTAGTGATTCTCTTTTAAGATGTTCTGTCCAAATTTGATAGTGGTGTAGTAAAGTCTCCCACTATAATTGTTGAGGCATCTATTCTTTCACTTAGTTTTTCCAGTGTTTGCCTCACGTATTTGGAGGTGCCCTTGTTAGGGGCATAAATATTTATGGTTGTTCGTTCTTCTTGAGAGATTGTCCCTTTCACTAATATGTAGTATCCTTCTTTGTCTCTCACAATTGTTTTGCTTTTAAAGTCCATTTTGTCTGATATTAATATAGCTACTCCTGCCTTTTTTTGGGTTATTGTTTGCTTGTAAGATTGTTTTCCAACCATTCACTTTCAGCTTCCATGAATCCCTGGGTCTAAGATGTGTTTCTTGTAGACAGCATATTGATGGATCATATTTCCTTAGTCAATATCCCAGTCTGAATCTTTTCATTGGTGAGTTTAATCTGTTGACATTCAGTGTTATTACTTTCAAGGAATTATTTATTTTTGCCATATTTTGATTGGACATGTGTTTGTTATATTTTGTTTGTTTGTTTCCTTCTCTTTTTGTCTTTTTTGTTGCTTCTACACTCTCCTCCAACTCTGCCTTTCCTGTTTTTTTCTTTCTTCCTGCAGAATTCCCTTTAGTATTTCTTGAACGGGAGGGTTCTTGTTGGCATACTCTTTCAATTTCTGTTTATCTGTGAATATTGTGAACTCTTCATCATTTTTGAATGCTAGTTTAAGTGGGTAGAATATTCTTGGTTGGAAATTTTTTTAATTTTAGTACCTTGACTCTGTCATACCACTGCCTTATTGCCTCCATGGTTTCAGATGAGAAATCAGTACTTAATCTTATGGAACCTACCTTGTATGTGATGGTTTTCTTTTCTCTTGCTGCTTTTAGAATTTTCTCTTTGTCTTGAGCATTGGCTAATTTGTCAAGTATATGTCTTGGGGTGGGCCTGTTGGGATTTATGATGTTTAGGTGCATTGTACTTCCTGGACATGTATATCCATCTCTCTTAGTAGATTTGGGAAGTTTTAAGCCATTATTTCCTGCAGCAGCCCTTCTGTCCCCTTTCCCTTCTCTTCTCCTTCTGGGATGCCTATAATATATATGTTTGTGTGTTTTGCATTGTCTTTCATGTCCCTAAGTCCTAGCTGGATTTTTTCTATCTTTTAATCAATCAATTCTACTATCTGTTTGATTTCAGATGTACTCTCTTCCATGTCACTAATTCTCTCCTCTGCCTCTTCTAATCTTCTGCTATTTCCTGAGAGTGTATGTTTGATTTCTTGAACTGTGGTGTTCATTACCATCATATCTGTTATCTTTATGAATATGTCTGAAATTTCTTCTGTATTCTCTCCAAGTGTTTTCTTCATATTGTTAATCTCTTCCTTTACTTCATTAAGTTGGTCTGTCATATATGTTCTGAGATCTTAATTACTTGTCTGATGTTCTGCTCCCCTTCCTTTTTTTTAGTTTGTTCATTGGATTCAGTCCTGTTTTCCTGATTATTGGTTTGGTTTGCAGTTTTTTATTTCTGTCTGGTCATCATTTTATCTTGACGGGTTTAATCAGTTCCTTAGCTTCTTTGTCTTGTCTTGGGTTTAATTAGTTTTTGTTCTTTCACATCAGTGTTATGTCTTCTCATTGTCACTTTGTTCTTCTTACTCTAATTTCTTGTTGCTGGTTAAGTTCACTTTGAAGGAAAATATTAAGTCCAGGGAAAGGAAAATGTTAAGAAAAGAAAATGTGGAAAGTAGTATTGGTATTCAATGTTAACAGAGCAACAATGTGAGATCTAAGAGAATGGATATTAGACTCATGTAAGTTGTGTAGAGGTATAGCAGTAAGTAGAGTACCTATAATGAGATATTCAACTGAAGATGGGGAGGAATATAGTATGAATTAAAAAGCCAGTGTTTTCATGAGAGAGGAAAAGAGAAAAGACAGACAATAATATCAAGAGTGGATAAAAGACAGAAAACAGAACAAAGGTTTTAGAAATTAAAAGTTAGACAATTTGGGGACCAAAGAAAGGGAGGTGGAATGTAAGAGAGACAGTAGATGATGGAGGAAAGCAAGATGTGAGGGAAGGGGATAGTGTAGATGGCCAAAATCAATTCATACAGAAACGAGATGGAAGAAGAGGAAACACAGCAAATGCGAAGTACTCCCTGCAGCCCCTATTATATAAATAAAATAAAATAAAATAAGAAGAAAAAGAGAGAAAAGAAAAAAAAGAGAAGAAAAAAAGTGGGTGGGCAAAGAAAAGGGAGGAAACAGGCAAGAAGAAGAAAAGAAGAAATAAAACCTAAATAAACAAAAAAGGACCTTGGGGGATAAAGTGGGAGAAAACACCAGGAGATAATGCAAATATTAGCAACCAAGACAATAAAGAAAAGAGAAAAGAGAAAAAAAAACCCACAAACACCAAGGGCTAGGATAATCAAGGACCTCAGATGGACCGCAGGGCACGGTGGATTCAGGGATGGGAAGTCTGTGATAATGCAGACTTAAGAAGTGTGAGTCTCTAGATTGTGGGCCACCAGGGTTTAGGGGACACAAACCTGTGACTACGCATCCAGTTAACAGGGAGCCTGGGAGCACCACAGCACAGCACAGCCTTCAGGGATCCCTGCAACTGGGCGCCAGCCCTAGGGGGAGCGGTAACACCCGCAAACTCTGACCTCTGTGTCAGAAACCCAAAATTCCACCTCTTGCAAGAATCTCTTCTGTCACTGTCTCACCAAATCACCTTCCAGACACCTCCCACCCTGCAAGCCCCTGTAACAGACTGCTGGGGATGTCACTACACTACAAACAGTTTAGGGACCGCAGCAGATGGGCTGCCAGCCCTAGAGGGAGGGGCTCTAGCCGGAAGCTCTGACCTCCATGTCAGAAACCCAAAATTCCACCTCTCACAAGAATCTCCTCTGTCACTGTCTCACCAAATTGACTTCCAGTCACCTACCACCCTGCAAGCCCCCAAAGCAGCCCGTGCAGGGATTGGGAACTCCCCAGTGTAGCAAAGCCTTAAGGAATTGCTGCCGCCAGGCCACCAGCCCCAGGGGGAAGGGTCCCATGTGCAGCCCCAATCTCGGTGAAAGAGATCCAAAATTCTACCTCTTACAAGAATCTCCTTTGTCACTGTCCCACTAAATCAACTTCCAGGCACCTCCTGCCCTGCAAACACCCGAAACAGCCTGGTCCACCAGGACTCCAACCCTACTCAGCCACTTCTTTGCAGGAGAAATTATAAGGTGCACTCACTCAGATGCCTTCTTGCCCCGCCTCCCTCTCCTTTACTAGGCACTACCCATGCTCTTGAGATACTCCTATCCCTCAATTTTAGAACAAAGCAGGCCTTCCTAGGATGGGAGTCCAACGCTTGCCACTCAATATTTGATGTGGGAGGAGTGGGATGGGGTAGGGTGTGGGTATATGGGAGCCTCTTATATTTTTTATGTAACATTTTTAAATCTATGTATCTTTTTTTAAAAAAGGCAATTAAATTTAAAAAAATTCAAAAAAAGATCAGCATAAAACTCCAGCAAAATATATGTGGGTCTTTACCCATTTATATTACACACTGTGGTAAGATGAACACTCACACACTCCCTAGAAGCCTGACCCAGATGTGCCCTGACCCAAATCCCCACCACCACCCATCCTCCCTAACCAGCAGCCCTGGGTTGCCATATTTCCAAAGAGCATTCCAAGCATCCTAGTTTTAACCATGTACTCCCTAATCCCCAGTGTTCACCTGCTTCCACCTCCAAACCTCCCCCCAGTCGCATAGATAGTCCAGCCCACCCTCCACCACCCATCCCCAGGACAAACCAGCACTGCCTAATCTAAAATTAACATTATACCACTGTCATGCCCCCCCACTATACAACTACACACTTCCCCCTTATCATAGATTTTCCCCATGTGGGCATTGGTTGACAACCTTCTTCTCCCTTTTTATTTCCTGTAAACTTATCTTCCAGACTCTAGCTCTGTGAATCTGCTCAATTTGCTTAATTCATATTGGTGAATTTAAGTAATATTTGTCCTTCAGTGCCTGGCTTGCTTCACTCGACATAAGGTCCTCAAGATTCATCCATGTTATCCTGTGTGTTAATGTATTCACCAAATGCAATGAATGTCTCATGATGATGTTGGAGGTTGTTGTTATGGGCAGAGGGTGGGGTGAGAGGGGTGGGGGGTATATGGGGATCTCATATTTTTTTAATGTAACATTATAAAAATAAAGAGAAAAAAAAATACTGTATTCCTGGAGCGGGCCAGGCTGAGCTGCGTTGCTGCCTCTGGTGGCCAAGCCCAAGCGCAAGGCTGCCCCTTCGAAGACACGGCCCCGTTAGGGCCCCACAGGGGTGGGCCAGAAGTAGCTGAGCTATAGCATGGGCGAGCGCTGCTCTCGGGAGATCTACGAGAAGACCAGGCGCCTCCTGTTTCCTGGGGTCCAGGCCTACATGGACCACATGTGAGATGAAGGCCTGTCCGAGTGCTGTGCTGTTGTAGTAATCCGCACAGCCCGGCCCCATGGAGGTCCTAGGTGTTGTCAGGGGCTGATTAGCTGGAATGGGCATATGGTGCAGAGTCACATCCAGGCCTGCGAAGCCGACCTGTTGGTGGCCGTTTCCAGGACCTGCTCACTGTGCATCCGAAACATGGATGGGAAGGCGGCATGCAGCCAGCGTGAGCACCCCCTGTGTGGATACTGCCTGCTACCTGCTGAGGCTGCGTTGCCAGGTCCTGATCTTCCTGTGCCGTAATCAGCTATGGTGACATCCAGGAGAAAGTGCTCTGCCTGGTCTGTACCATATTTGAAGCCTGAGGGCATTCCTGTCCTCAGCTGGTCTCCTAAGCCTGTGGGATGGACCCTCATCAGGGGACAGGTCCAGTGCAGGGCCCAGGACTGTGAAACTCGCAGCGGGGGTGCTGTGATATTTTGTTTTGTACTCTGGCAGAAGTAAATAAATCCCTTTGTAGTTGAAAAAAAATACTGTATTCCTTCTTACAAGTGAGTAATATCTCATTGTATGTATGTATATACCACAGTTTGTTTATCCATTCATCTGTTGAAGGGCCTTTGGGTTGATTCCAAGTTTTGGCAATAGTGAGTAATGCCACCAGACTTTGGCCTGCATATATCTATTTGTGTCCTTGCTTTCAGGACTTCTGGTTTTATACCCAGCAGTGGAAGTGCTGAATCATATGGCAGTTCAACAGTGAGTTTTCTCAGGAACTGCCTGTCTTCAACAGCAGCTGCACCATTCTATATTCCTACCAGCAGTGGATGATGGGGTTTCCCATTCATTCACATCCTCTCCAACACTTGTAGTCCTCTGTTTTCTTAATAGCCACAAGTCTAATGGGTGGAAGATGATATCTCATTGTACTTTTAATTTGCAATTCCCTAACAGCTAGTGATGTTGAGCATCTTTCCATGTGCTTTTTAGCCAATTGTATTTCTTCTTCGGAGAAGTGTCTATTCAAATCCCTTGCCCATTTTTGAAATGGGCTGTTGCTCTTTTTAAATGCTGGGTGTAAGATTCCTTTATACGTGCAGGATATTAGGCCCCTATCAGATATATGTTTACCAAATATTTTCTCCCATTAAGTAGGAGGCCTTTTCACTTTCTTGACAAACATTTTTGAGGTGCAAAAGTTTTTAATTTTGATGAGGTACAATTTATCTGTTTGTTTTTTTTTTAGTTTGTTGCCTGTGCTTTGGGTGTAAAGTTCATGAAACCATTTCCTAGTACAAGATCCTAGGTGTTTCCCTACATTATCTTCCAAGGTCTTTATGGTCTTGGCTCTTATATTTAGATCTTTGAACCATCTTGAGGTGTTTTTTGTTTTTTTGTTTTTGTTTTTTGTACAAGGTAAGAGATGGTGTTCCTCTCTCATTCTTTTGGATATGGATATCCAGTTCTCCAAGCATCATTTTTTAATAAATAGGCCATTCTCTCCCAGTTGAATAGGCTTGTTGGCCTTGTTGAATATTAGTTGCCCGTATATGCAAGGATCTATATCAGAAATCTCAGTTCAGTTCCATTGGTCAATATGACTATTCTTGTGCCAATATCATGCAATTTTGAACACTGTAGCTTTGTAGTTCGTTTTAAAGTCAAGTAGTATGCTTCCTCCAATTTCATTTTTCTTTTTCAGTATGTCTTTGGCTATTCTGGGCCTCTTGCCCTTCCAAATAAACTTCATATTTAGTTTACTTCTCCAGTAAAGAATGTTGTGGTGATTATAAAAAAAAATGCATTAAATCTGTAGGTCATTTTGGGTAGGATAGACATCTTAATGATATTTAGTGTTCCTTTCCATGAACAGGGAATATTCTTCTATTTATTTAACTCTTCTTTGATTTTAAAAAAATAGTGTTGTATACATTTCTGCACATAAGTCATTTATATCTTAAGATAAATTTATTCCTACTTACTTGATTCTTTTAGTTGCTACTGTAAGGGGAAATTTTTTCTTGATTTTCTCCTCAGACTGCTCATTATTGGTGTACAGAAATGCTATTGATTTTTTCATGTTCATCTTATATCCTGCAACTTTACTGAACTTATTTATAAGCTCTAGAAGTTGTCTTGTAGATTTCTCAGGGCTTTCTATGTATAGGATCATGTCCTGTGCAAATCGTGAAATTTTTACTTCTTCCTTTCCAATTTGAATGTCTTTTATATCTTTTTCTTGTGTAAGTGTGCATGAAAGTACTTCTTACCCTATATTAAATAGAAGCAGTTTAAGTGGGCATCATTGTCTTTTTTCTGATCTTAGAGGGAAAGTTTTAGGATTTCACCTTTGAATATGATGTTAGCTGTGGGTTTTTTTTTTCCAATATTTTTGTCTTTGTTTTTTTAAAATATTACATTAAAAAAATATGAGGTCCCCATATACCCCCCACCTCCCTTACCCCACTCCTCCCCCCATAGCAACAATCTCCTCTATCATCATGAGACATTCATTGCATTTGGTGAATACATCTCTGAGCACGACTGCACCTCATGGTCAATGGTCCACATCATAGCCTACACTCTGCCACATTCCACCCAGTGGGCCATGGGAGGACATACAATGTCTGATAACTGTCCCTGTAGCATATTTTTAATGTATATGATTTTTCATGCTAAGGAAGTTTCTTTCTAATCCTGTTTTTTTGGTAGTTTTTATCGGGAAGGTTGCTGCATTTTGTTGAATGCTTTGTCTGCATCTGTAGAGATGATCATGTGATTGTCTTTCAATCTGTTTATGTAGTATATTACATTGATTGATTTTCTAATGTTGAACCATCCTTGCATACAAGGGTTGAAACCCACTTGGTCATGGTGTACAATTCATTTGATGTCATGTTGAATATGATTAGCAAGTATTTTGTTAAGGATTTTAGCCTCTAGGTTCATTAGAGTGATTGGTCTACAGTTTTCCTCTTGTGGCATCTTTGTTTTGCTTTGGTATTTAGGTTATGTTGGCTTCCTAGAATGAGTTAGGCAATGTTCCCTCTACTTCTATTTTTTGGAAGTATTTAATAAGAATTGGTGTTAGTTCTTTCTGGAATGTTTGGTAGAATTCGCCTGTGATGCCATCTTGTTCTGGGCTCATCTTAATTGGGAGGCTTTTGATGACTAATTCAATCTCTTTATTTGTGATTGGTCTGTTTAGTTCATCAATTTCTTCTTTTGACAATGTAGACTGCTTTCGTGTATCTAGAAATTTGTCTATTTTCTGTAATTATCCATTTTGTCATTGCATATTTTTTCAAAGTATACCCTTATGATATCTTTATTTCTGTGGGTTCATAGCCGATATCCCCTTCCTCTTTATTTTATGTACTTGTAACTTCCCTCTTTTTATCTTTGTTAGTCCAGCTAAGGGTTTATTAATTTTATTAATTTTTTTGAAGTACAAGATTTTGTTTTTAAAATTTTTTTTCTTATGCTTCCTTATTTTCAATTTGATTTAGTTCTTCTCTATTCTTCGTTAAT
The DNA here is from genome assembly GCF_030445035.2 of Dasypus novemcinctus. Taxonomy (NCBI): domain Eukaryota; kingdom Metazoa; phylum Chordata; class Mammalia; order Cingulata; family Dasypodidae; genus Dasypus; species Dasypus novemcinctus. The sequence goes on along the minus strand of NC_080704.1, from coordinate 98,004,909 downwards.
TTTTAAAAATTCCTTTTGGGTTAGTTTGTTCTTTTTCTCATCCCTCTCGGTGTGCATAAGGTCTTCAATTTTAGCCCTTATGTTAAATATAGGCATTTATGGGTATGAATTTCCCTCTCAGTACTGCTTTTGCTGCTTCCCACAGGTTTTGATAAGTTGTGTTGTCATTTTCATTTCAAGGTAGCTACTGATTACTTTTGAGATCTTCCTTGACCCACTGATTGTCTAAGAGTGTATTGTTTAACATCCATTTCTTTGTGCCTAATCTGGTTCTCTCATACTTACTGATTTTCAGCTTCATTTCTCTGTGATCAGAGAAATTACTTTGTAAAATTTCAATCTTTCTGAATTCCCTGAGAGGTGTTCTGTGACCTATCATGTGGTCTATCCTGGAGTATGATCCATATGCACTTGATAAGGATGTATATCCCACAGTATTTGGTTGTAATGTTCTGTATATGTCTATTAGGTCCAGGTCTTCTTATGTATTATTCAAAGTCCTTGTTTCTTTATTGATTCTCTCTTGAGATGTTCTATGTAATTATTATAATGATATATTAAAGTCCCTCACTGTAATTATAGAGGCATCTATTTCTCCACTTAGTTTTTCCAGTGTTTGCCTCATGTATTTTGAGGTGCCTTGGTTAGGTTTATGATTGTTCTTTCTTCTTGGTAGATTACCCTTTTTATTAATATATAGTGGCCTTCTTTGACTGTTAACAATGGTTTTGCATTTAAAGTCTATTTTGTCTGGTATTAGTATAGCTACTCCTGCCATTTTTTGGTCAATGTTTATTATAAAACTGTTTACCAACCATTCACTTTCAGCCTTCTTGCATCCCTGGGTTTAAGGTGAGTTTCTTGTAGGCAGCATATAGATGGGTCATACTTTCTTATCCATTCTACCAATCTGTGTCTCTTGACTCATTAATTTAACCTATTAAACAGTCAATGTTATTACTGTCAAGGAATTACTTATATTAGCCATATTTTCTTTAGATTTGTGTGTGTTACATGCTGTTCTTATCTTTTTGTCATTTTAGTTGTTCTTACACTCTCCTCCAACTCCCTCTCTCCTGTTTTTTCCTTTCCATCTGCAGAACTCCCTTTATACTTCTTAAAGTGCAGGTTTCTTAATGACATATTCTCTTGATTTCTGTTTATTGGTGATATTTTGAGCTCACCTTCATTTTTAAATGCCAGCTTTGCTGGATAGAGAATTCTTGGCTGGAAGTTTATTATTTTTTCTTTTAGCATCTTAACTATATCATACCACTGCCTGCTTGTCTGTATGGTTTCAGATAAGAAATCAGCACTTAATCTTATTGAGCTTCCCTAGTATGTGATTGTTCTCTTTTCTCTTGTTCTTTCCATATTCTGTTTTTCTTGAACATTGGACAATTTGACAAGCATGTGTCCTGGAGTAGGCCTGTTAGTAATTATACATTTTGGAGTGCATCGTGCTTCCTGGACATTTATATCCATCTCCCTCAATAGATTTGGGAACTTTACAGCCATTAATTTCTCCAACACTCCTTCTGTCCCCTTTCCCTTTGCTTCTCCCTCTGGTATGCCTACAATGTGTATGTTTGTCCATTTCATGTTCTTAATCAAATCCCTAAATCCCTGCTGAATTTTTTGGTCTCTTTTATCTATCTCTTTTACTCTCTGTTTGACTTCAGATGTACTGTCTTCCACATCATTGATACTTTCCTTTGCTTGTTCAAATCTGCTATTGTGCTTCCAGCATATTTTTGATTTCTTGGATTGTGCTATTTGTCTCCATCATATCCATTATCTTTTATATATGTTTAAAATTTCTTCAGTATGTTCTCTCAGTGTTCTCATAATATCTTTAATCTCTTTCTTCACTTCATTAAGTTGATTCATAATATTTTTGGACATCTCTGATTACTTGTTCTATATTCTGCATCTCCTCCTGGTATTTAGTTTGTTTGTTAGACTGCGCCATGTCTTCCTGCTTCTTATTATAGCTTATACTTTTGTTGGCATCTAGGCATCTGTTTATCTTAATGGGTTTATTCAGTTGGTTAACTTCTCTTTCTAATCTTTGGTTTTATTTTGTTGTTGTTTTGTGTGTGTGGTTATGTTTCGCTTTGACACTTTATTCCTCTTATTATAGTCCCTTGTTGTTTTCTATGTTCCTATGAAAAAAAAGAAATTATGATCAGAGAAAAGGAAAGATATAGGTAGAGAGAAAGAATAATAGTAATAATAGTAAAGTTAGGAGAGCAACCTTACAATATTTAGAAAATTTAAAGAAATTAACATGAGTAAGACATACAGAGGAATATGATTAGAAAAGTGGAATAGAAGCATTAAAACAAGAAACAGAATAGGGAAATATATATAGAATGAATGAAAAGGCTGAAATGGTGAGAAGATGGGAAAAGAAAAAAGAGAAGAAAGAAGTGAAAAAAACTAAACAGGAAAATAGGAGAGAGAAAGAAATAAAAACAAGAAAAATTGTAGATCAAATAAAAGAGGTGGAATGAAACAACAACAATAGAAACAAAAGATATAAAGATGAAAGAGAAAAAAATAAATTGGGTAGGTAGAGTAAATCAGGAAACAAAATTAAAAAAACAAAAAAATAAAGAAAAATAAACAATTAGAAAAACTAATGAAGGGGATACACAATAAGTAAAAAACAAGACAGCAGTGACTCATTTTTAAAAAAAGAAGACAAAAAATAAAAACAAAACAAAATTAAACATGGGGAGCCTTGATGACAGGAGGGACAAGTCTTTCTCTAGGAAGAAATTTGCAGATTCCTTCCTGGTTGGAGTTGTTTTAATGTAAGATCCGACTTCCGACAAGATGGTGGCTGAGTGAGCTTGCCTTGCCGTCTCTCCTGGGAAGAGGCAGCTGGGCACCGCTGGAGGTTCTCCGGGAACAGGCTTTTTCAGGATTTTTTCAGGGCAGGAAGTGTCTGGACATCGATTTGGTGGGAAGGTAACGGAAAGGACTGGTCTATAAGATATAAATTGGGACTTTTCAGGAGGGGGAGGCAAGATGGCGGCTGAGTGAACTTCCCGGTTACTAGCTCCTGGGGGGAATTGGCTGGGAGGCATCGGAGACTCTTTGGGACTGGCTGTTTCGGGATTTTTCCTGGTCCGGAGGTGTCTGGACATCGATTTGCAGGGAAGGTAACAGAGAGGATCCATCTGTGAAATATACACGGAGATCCCAGCTACGTGTGGAGGATTCCCTCCTTGGGTAGGTGGAGCTAAGGCAGCTAGCACCGCGTGGAGCCCCGGTGGGCGGCGGCCAGGGTAGCCGAGTCCGGCCGAAGCTGGTTGAGCCATGGTGGGCGGAGGGGCGGAGCCCACCTGAGCTCGGCCGAGCCCAGCCACGCCGCGCCGGGCGGCGAGCGGGAGAGCCGAGCCGCGCTGCGCCGCGCCGGGCGGCGAGCGGGAAAGCTGAGCCCAGCTGAGCCCAGCCGAGCCCAGCCGAGCCGCGGCGGGCGGTGGGCGGGGGACCGGAGCCCAGCTGAGCACAGCCGAGCCTGGCAGCGGGGTTTCTGTTCTTTGGTTTTTTTTTTATTTTTTATTTTTGTTGTTGTTGTTGTTCTTGTTGTTCTTTTTTTTTTCAATCCTCTCTTTCTTGTCCCCAATATTCTTCTTATACTATTTTACCTTAACAATACAATAGGTCCTACAGGAAATACCTCACATTTGCTGGGTTTCCTCACCCTCCACTGCCTCATTTCTCTGTGAATAGTTTTAGCCTATCTACACTATCCCCTTTCCCCTACAACTTGATATCCTCGACCATCTGCTATCTCTCCTATATTCCATCTCCCTTTCTTTGATCCACAAAATGTCTAACTCTTAATTTCTAATACCTTTGTTTAGTTTTCCACCTGGTATTCGTCCCTGAAACTATTACCTTTCTTTTCTCTTTCCCTCTCTCACGAAAACAATAGCCTCTTAGTACGTACCACATTCCTCCCATATTCAGTCGTCTACCTCATTATAGGTACTTTCCTACTACTATAACTCTACACAATTTACATGATCTAACCTCCATCCTCCCAGAACTCATATTGTTGCTTTGTAAACATATATCACCAATACTACTTCACACTTTTTCCTTCCTTACACAATTGACTTTCCCCAGCACTAATACTTTCCTTTAAAGTGAGCTTAACTAGCAATAAGAAATTGGAATAAGAAGAACAAAGGGACAAAGAGAAGATATAACACTTACGCAAAAACACCAGCTAATTAATCTCCAAGACTAGACAAAGAAGCTAAGGAACTGATTAAACCCATCAAGAAAAAATGTTGACAAGACAGCAACAAAAATCTACAAACCAAACCAGTAATCAGGAAAACATGGCTGAATCCAATCAACAAACTGAAAATCAGGAAGGGGGGCAGGACTTCGCACAAGCAATGAAAGATCTCAGAACATTTATCACTGACAAATTTGATGAAGTAATGAAAGAGGTTAACAGCGTGAAGACAACACTTGGAGGGGAAATTGCAGACATGCGCAAAAAAATAACAGATATGATGGAAATGAACACCACAATTCAAGAAATCAAAAATACACTTGCAGCAAATATCAGCAGACTAGAAGAGGCAGAGCAGAGAATTAGTGATGTGGAAGACAGTGCATTGGAAATCAAACAGATAGTAGAAGTGGTCAATAAAAAGGTAGAAAAAATCCAGATAGGACTTAGGGACCTGAATGATAATGCAAAACGCTCAAACATACGTATTATAGGCATTCCAGAAGGAGAAGAGAAGGGAAAGGGGTCAGAAGGAGTGTTGCAGGAAATAATGAATGAAAACTTCCCAAATCTACTGAAAGAGACAGATGTACATATCCAAGAAGCACAGCGCACTCCACTGGTCATAAACCCCAACAGGCCCACCCCAAGACATATACTTGTCAAATTATCCAATGCTCAAGACAAAGAAAAAATTCTAAAAGCAGCAAGAGAAAAGAAAACCATCACATACAAGGGAAACTCCATAAGATTAAGTGCTGATTTCTCATCTGAAACGATGGAGGCAAGAAGGCAGTGGTATGATATAGTCAAGGTACTAAAGGAAAAAAATTTCCAACCAAGAATACTCTATCCAGCTAAACTAGCATTCAAAAATGATGGAGAGTTCAAAATATTCACAGATAAACAGAAACTGAAAGAGTATATCAACAAGAAACCTCCCCTTCAAGAAATTCTTAAGGGAATTCTGCAGGAAGAAAGGAAAAAACAGGACAGTCAGAGATGGAGGAGAGTGTAAAAGCAACAAGAAAGACAAAAATAGAAGGGGAAAATAAAATAATACAAACAAAATATAACAAACACAAATCCAACCAAAATATGGCTACCATAAATAACTCTCTAAACGTAATAACACTGAATGTCAATGGATTAAACTCACCTATCAAAAGATTCAGACTGGGACACTGGATAAGGAAATACGACCCATGTATATGCTGCCTACAAGAGACACATCTTAGACCCAGAGACTCATGGAGGTTGAAAGTGAATGGCTAGAAAACAATCATACAAGCAAACAACAACCAAAAAAAGGCAGGAGTAGCTATATTAATATCAGACAAAATAGACTTAAAATGCGAAACAATTGTGAGAGACAAAGAAGGATACTATATTTTAGTGAAAGGGACAATTTGTCAAGAAGATCGAACAATCATAAATATTTATGCTCCTAACAAGGGTGCCTCTAAATATGTGAGGCAAACGCTGGAAAAACTAAGTGAAAGAATAGATACATCTACAATTATAGTGGGGGATTTTAATACACCACTATCAACTCTGGACAGAACATCTCAAAAGAGAATCACTAAAGAAACAAAACATTTGAACAGTATATTAGAAGAGCTGGATCTAATAGACATATATAGATCATTACACCCAAACACAGCAGGATATACATTTTTCTCAAACGCACATGGAACATTCTCCAAGATTGACCATATGCTAGGTGACAAGGAAAGGCTTAATGAATTCAGAAAGATCGAAATCATACAAAACAATATCTCTGACCACAGAGGAGTCAAGCTGGAAATTTGCAAGGGACAGAGACCCAGACTTCACACGACAATTTGGAAATTAAACAGCACACTCTTAGAAAAACAGTGGGTCAAAGAGGAAATCTCAAAAGAAATCAATGACTACCTTGAAACAAATGATAATGATAACACAACATACCAAGATTTATGGGATGCACCAAAAGCAGTACTGAGAGGGAAATTTATAGCCATAAATTCATATATCAAAAAAGAAGAAAGAGCAGAAATTGAAGAATTAACGTCACATTTGAAGGAATTAGAAAAACAACAACAAATAACCCAACAGGAAGAAGAAGGAAGGAAATAACAAAGATAAGAGCAGAACTAAATGAAATAGAAAATAAGAAAGCACTTGAAAAAATAAACAAGACCAAGAGTTGGTTTTTTGAGAAGATCAACAAAATTGACAAACCTTTAGCGAGACTAACAAAGAAAAAAAGAGAAAAGATGCAAATACACAAAATAAGAAATGAGAAAGGTGATATCACCACTGACCCCACAGAAATAAAGACTATCATAAGAGGATACTTTGAAAAACTATATTCCAACAAAAATGACAATTTAGAGGAAATGGACAAATTCCTAGAAACACATAAGCAGCCCATACTGATGAAAGAAGAAATTGATGATCTTAACAAACCAATCACAAGCAAAGAGATAGAATCAGTCATTAAAAATCTCCCAACTAAGAAGAGCCCAGGGCCAGACGGCTTCACAGGTGAATTCTACAAAACATTCCGGAAAGAACTAACACCAATCCTGTTGAAACTATTCCAAAAAATCGAAACAGAAGGAACACTGCCTAATTCCTTCTATGATGCCAACATTACCCTAGTACCAAAGCCAAACAAAGACACCACAAGAAAGGAAAATTACAGACCAATTTCTCTAATGAACCTAGATGCAAAAATACTTAACAAAATACTTGCTAATCGTATTCAACAACACATTAAACGAATTATACACCATGACCAAGTGGGATTTATTCCAGGTATGCAAGGATGGTTCAACACAAGAAAATCAATCAATGTAATACACCATAAAAACTGATTGAGAGAAAAAAACCACATGATTATATCTATAGATGCAGAAAAGGCATTTGACAAAATACAGCACCCCTTCCTGATAAAAACACTCCAAAGATCGGAATACAAGGAAACTTTTTGAACATGATAAAGAGTATATATGAAAAACCTAAAGCCAACATTGTTTACAATGGCGAAATCCTGAAATCCTTCCCTCTAAAATCAGGAACAAGACAAGGATGCCCATTGTCTCCGCTCCTATTTAACATTGTCTTGGAAGTACTGGCTCGAGCACTGAGACAAGAAACAGATATAAAAGGCATTCAAATTGGAAGGGAAGAAGTCAAAATTTCATTATTTGCAGATGACATGATCCTATATATAGAAAACCCTGAGAGATCTACAACAAAGCTCCTAGAACTCATAAATGAGTTTAGCAAAGTCACAGGTTATAAGATCAATGCGCAAAAATCAGTAGCATTTCTATACACCAATAATGAGCAAGATCAGGAGGAAATCAAGAAACAAATACCATTCACAATAGTAAATAAAAAAATCAAATACTTAGGAATAAACTTAACTAAAGAGGTAAAAAACTTATACATCAAGAACTATACAAGATTGTTCAAGGAAATCAAAGAAGACCTAAATAAATGGAAGAATATTCCCTGTTCATGGATAGGAAGACTGAATATTATTAAGATGTCTATCCTACCAAAACTGATCTACACATTCAATGCAATCCCAATAAAAATCAACACAGCCTTCTTTAAGGAACTAGAAAAACTAACTATGAAATTTATTTGGAATAAAAAGAGGCCCCGAATAGCCAAAGACATATTGAAAAAAAAAAACGAAATAGGAGGAATCACACTTCCTGACTTCAAAACATACTACAAAGCTACAGTAGTGAAAACAGCATGGTACTGGCATAAGGAGAGACACACAGACCAATGGAATTGAATTGAAAGTTCAGATATAGAACCTCATGTATACAGCCATATAATATTTGATAAATCCACCAAACCCTCACAACTGGGAGAGAATGGCCTATTCAACAAATGGTGCCTGGAGAACTGGATAGCTATATGTAGAAGAATGAAAGAGGATTACCATCTCACACCTTATACAAAGATCAACTCAAGATGGATCAAAGACCTAAATATAAGAGCCAAGACCATAAAGACCTTAGAAAGCAGTGTAGGGAAACATCTACAGGACCTTGTAATAGGAAATGGCTTCATGAATATCACACCAAAAGCACGAGCAGCAAAAGAACAAATAGATAAATGGGACTACTTCAAAATTAAAGCCTTCTGCACCTCAAAGGAGTTTGTCAAGAAAGTAAAAAGGGAACCCACACAATGGGAGAAAATATTTGGCAACCATATATCTGATAAGAGACTTATAACTTGCATATATAATGAACTCATAGATCTCGAAAACAAAAAGATAAACAACCCATTTAAAAAATGGGAAAAAGATTTAAACAGACACTTCTCCAAAGAAGAAATACAAATGGCTAAAAAGCACATGAAAAAATGCTCCAAATCCCTAGCTATCAGGGAAATGCAAATCAAAACTACAATGAGATACCATCTTACTCCCATAAGATTGGCAGCCATGAAAAAAACAGTAGAATACAAATGCTGGAGAGGATGTGAAGAAAGGGGAACACTCATCCATTGCTGGTGGGAATGCAGAAGGATCCAACCATTCTGGAGGACAGTGTGGCAGTTTCTCAAAAAATTATCCATAGATTTGCCATATGACCCAGCAATACCACTGCTGGGTATATACCCATCAGATCTGAAAACAAGGACACAAACCGATATATGTACACCAATGTTCATAGCAGCATTGTTCACCATCGCCAAAAGTTGGAATCAATCCAAAAGTCCATCAACAGATGAGTGGATCAATAAAATGTGGTATATACACACAATGGAATACTACTCAGCTGTAAGAACCAATACACTACAATCGCACGTGATAACATGGATGAACCTTGAGAATCTTATGTTGAGTGAAGCAACCCAGGCATTGAAGGACAAATACTATATGACCTCAATGATATGAAATAAGTTAACTGCCTCAGAGAGCTAGAGTCTGGAAAAATGGCTTACTGGAAATCGGGCGGTGGAGGAAGGCTGTGAGTTAATGTCTGTAGGGGTGGAATCTGTGATGAGCTGGGGGTAAGTATGAGCACAAAGAAGGGACAAAATGGGGGCAAGGGGTTACCTTCGAGTGGGGTTTTCTGGGTTTGAGGGGGGCTGGGGATGGGAAGAGGGGTAATATGGTCCAAGAAATATGTGGGAGGGAGGGGAAACATACAAACATGGGAGAGTGCCAGAAGTTCATTGAGAACTAAATGTTGAGTAAAACGTATCAAAGTATAAGTAGGAGGGTTACCTGGTTAGGATGCTCAGGGGGTATGGTCTGATGCGGGACGGACTCCGGAGGGAATAGCTGAGGGCTCATTTTGCCAAGGTGGGTTCTACCATTGGGTGGGGTGGACCCATATCCTGGGGAAGACTAATGCCGTCGAATAGAGAGAACTGTATCTCTCGTGAGAAAGGACGGCTCCCAGGGCATTAGATTGGCAGGCATTGTGGGCCCTAAGGGGAGGGGAAAATGGATGTGCAATGGATGGAACAAAGGTAAATAAGGGGGCAAAAGAGGAGTTATGTGAGAGTACACGAGGATGAATATAAAACAGCTAATATTACACCAAAAACATATAGAGGACGACAGATTAATAATGAAAACCATAAGACAAAACATAGGATAACTAAAAAATTTAGAAAACTGTACAACCTAAAGTATGGACCACATAGTAAGCACAAATGTTACCTTGTTTGAAAACTATAGTTTCGGAATCTGTACATCAGTTTCAGGAAATATGATATGAATAAGTTAAAAGATTATTGCTGTGGAAGGGAAAAGGTTTTATGGTGGATCTGGGGAAATACTGTATATTGTATATATGAATTTTGGTGATCTAAGACTCTTCTGAAGCTGACATTATGTTGGGATTCATTTTACGGGAAGTTTTGGATCACAGAGTGGTTCAACAATGGCAGCGGAGGAATACTGATATGGGATGTTATTGACAGGATATATATGGTTGACAGGGAGTTATACAGGGCATATGCCCAGGGTATATGGTAATGTCTATATATACTCATAGTGGAAACAATTAAAAACAACAGCTGGGGGGGTACTGGGCTCCTGGCCGGGGGGTCACTGTTGTGGACCCTGGGAGAGCAGCGGCAATCCTCCAGGAGCAACGGCAAGAACCAGGAAGGAAGGAGGGCCCAACAGTGGGCTCTTGATACTAATGGCTACACTTTTGAGCCTATGCACCTGCAATAAGAACAAGGCCTAGAGTAGCATTGTGCCTGGGGGTTTCCTCCTGACAGCCTTCATGTTACTCAAATGTGGCCACTCTCACAGCCAAACTCAGCGTGTAGATGTGATGCATTCCCCCCAGCGTGGGACACGACACCCGGGGATGAGCCTCCCTGGCACTGAGGGATCACTACCACATACCAGCTGAAGAAGCAACTAGAAAATGACCTTGAATTAAAGATTCAATGCGGAACAGCAGAATATACCTGTCTACATATAATAACATGACTTCGGGAAGCGGTTTGACCTAATGTAAGGGGGAAATGGAAAGGAGAAATGAGATTATAAGGCTGTGCATCTCTAAAAAAGAGTCTGGAGGTTGTCAGAAGGAATAGCCCTATGTACAACTGAACAGAGTCTAAGAGACAGATAAGGTAGATACAACACCAGGTATTGGTTCTTTTGAGGGATAAAGAGACCCACGGGTTCTATGGTCATGGCAGAAGGGGTTCACTGCCATGACAGATGGCCCTTCTTTGGAGCTGGTGTTTCTGCGTGATGGTAATGGACTCAGAGGGGATCTCTTTTCACAAGACTTGCATGCTACTTTATTGGAATTGTAGTTGGTGCTGGGTTTAAGATATATGTAGGGGATTTGAATCTCTGGACTGATAATATGACACCCAGGCCCAGAGCCTCAACAGACTTCAGCTCCTACACTTTGACTTATTGGACTTACTCCACTCAGCTAACATGGAGTTGAAGAAGGTCAACCACCACAACATGGAGCCTAGAGTGTCTACAACTAGAAGCAGGAAGAGTGCATCCAGTACCCATGTGCAATCTAAGCCCTCACTTGACATAGGTGTGCAATGGACACAACCAATCCAATGTCCACAGAGAAAATGTGGAATGGGTGTGGGAACGGTAGCCATGGGGGCTGCTGGGTGTGGGGAACGGGAGGAAGAGATGAGATGTGGAGGCGTTTTCGGGACGTGGAGTTGTCCTGGATAGTGCTTCACGGACAATTACGGGACACTGTAGATCCCCCCAGGGCCCCCTGGATGGAACATGAGAGAGTCTGGGCTATGATGTGGACCATTGACTATGGGGTGCAGTGATGGTCAGAGATGAACTTACCAGGTGAAATGGATGTATCACGATGATGGGAGAGAGTGTTGCTGTGGGGGGAGTGGGGGGCGGGGGTGGTGGGGTTGAATGGGACCTCATATATTTTTTTAATGTAATTTAAAATAATAATAATAAATAAATATTAAAAAAAAAAATAAACATGGAAGAACAGCCTTCTCTCTTAGACCACTAAAGATCTTCTCAGGCTGCTGGTGTTCAACAATCACTCACCCTGCGTACTATCCTCTGCAGGTTTTAAACTAGGATTTAGTGAGTAAAATAAGGGAAATTTAAAAATAGGAACTTTTTTTGAAAAAATAAAGAGAGCCAAGAAAAGCTAATATAAAGAGAATGTCTATGTGTTCCCTCTCAAAGATTCAGCGTATAACCTAGTGGATCACTTCTAAAGGAAGAGGCAGGATTTGAATCAGGGACCTTGTATATGCTAGCCAGGAATTCTTCCAGAAAGCTATTCTGCCTACTTAGGTTAGTGAGTCTTTCAGAAGGCTAATCGCCCCATTTCCCTCAGGCTGGTTAGAGTCCCTGCAGTCCTCAGGAGTAGTGTTTGTCCTGTCCCTCTCTCCTTTCTGATGTAATTCCTCTCTTTACCAAACTAGTTGGGTGTGACCACCTGCCTGAGATCCTCCTTCCCTCTCCCTGTCAATTCAGGGTCCCTTCCTACATTCAAGGGAGGTCCAGCTGGCTAAATTCACTACAAATAAATCACTTTCTACCCTGCCAGACCCCACTTCCTCTCAGGGAATCTGCCATCGCACTCCCATTTGGAGAAAGGACTAGGTGCTGCACCTACTCTACAGACCCTGACAGCCGGGTGTATGTGCCACTTCCAGCCCGAGGTAAACAACCCACAATTTCCACCTGGCTTTGTTATCTGCCCAGTACCCTCCTAGATGACTCACAGCACCTTCCCATGGAGTTAGACATCTGCTCTACTCTCAGTTAGATACAATTCATCAGGAGTTTTACTCTCAATATCTGGGAGTTGGGGGAGGGAGCCCTTCCTGGCAGCCAGGAGGTTTAAGAACTCATGATTACTTGTTTTAGCATCTTTGTCTCTCTCACTCTTCTTTGAGTTATGAAGCAGTGTCCTGGTTTGCTGTACCCTAAAGCAGGTCCCCAAGGCTTCCTCTGGTTTTTTCTCTGTTGTTTTAGTGAGAAATGAGCCTTCTTTGAATAACCCATCGGCCATGTTCCCATAGTCCCCTTGTACCTATAATATGTTGGTGCACATATTTTATAAGTAATGTATTAAAATATCTGCTTTTCCATTTGATGAAATAATAATATTGGAGTTCTTCATATGCAGCTTTGATATCAGTCTTCACCAGCAATACAAATACTTTTTGATTCGTCTAAGAAAGTTTTCCAAAGCACATCTCTTTAAAAAATACTTTAAATAATTTCTTTATTTTCAAAGAAATTTTAAATTACATAAATGTTACATAAAAAATATAGGGGATTCCCATATACCCCACCCTCTCCCTCTCCCACACTTTCCCCCATTAACAACATCTTTCATTAGTGTGGTACATTTCCTAGAACTGATGAACATATATGGAAGCATTGTTATTAACCACAGTCAATAGTTTACATTATAGTTTACCCTTTACACCACACAATTTTATAGGTTTTGACAAAAAGTCTAATGCCCTGTATCTGTCATTGCAATGTCATGCAGAATAATTCCAATGTTTCAAAAATGGCCCATGTTAAACTTATTCTGCCCTTTCCCTCCCCTCAGACCCTCTGGTGACCACTGTCTTTATATCAGTGTTACAAGTTCTTCCATTTCTAGAATAATAGTAAGTCTACTTTAGTCCATATTTCCATTCCCCCCATATGTTTGTACATTCCTCAGTCTTGAGGATTTGGGGATTTGATACCCAGTCTGTATCTGATTGAGAGGGGGCCAGAGCACACCTTTTTCTGCCCTGTGTAAATATCTTGATATATTTGCATTCTGTATCCATGTACTCTATTATTATACATTTTTCAAGACAGAACTATCCATTTTCATAACATTAGCATGATTAAAAATAATCTTGTATATATATTTATAATCTCCACTATTATTTCCACTTATTGAATAGCCTTTTACTTTTTAAAAAGCATTTTATTGTCAGCTATACATATTACAAGGGTCCAAAATATAAATGTCCTGTTTGATGAATAATTATAAAGTGAATTTCAATGTAACTACTATCAAAGTTAGGAAAAAGAATTGCCAGTCCCACCCACCTCCAAATTCCTATGTATTCCTTCCTGATCACAGCCCTCTCACTCACACAAGAAGTAATCACTACTGACCCTGAACCCTGTGCTCCCTTGTGGCTCAGTGCTGACGCTTTGAAGAGTAGTGCAGCAGCTGCAGGCCAGCTCCTGACTGGACAGAGTGCAAAGAGAACAATCCAGAAGGAGCCCAGCTCACTAATGCCTTTACTTTGGTTTGGCTTTGGCTATGCAACACTGGTTAATTCTGGTGAGATCACTGGTTATGCAAAAGCAGATAGTGGCGAATGGATATGACTCAAGCAGTTGAGCACCTGCCTCCCACATGCAAGGTTCTGGGTTAGGTTCCTGGTGCCTCCTAATAGAAGACAAAGCAGGGAAGTGGATGTAGCTCAACAAATAGAGCATCCACCTACCATATAGGAGGTCCAAGTGTTCAATACCCAGAGCCTCCTGGCTTGTGTGGTGAGCTGGCACATGCACTGTGCTGCTGCATGCAAGGAGAGTTGACCCATACAGGGATACCCCCACCTAAGGGAGTGGCCCTTGTGCAGGGAAAGCCAACCCACATGAAACTGCATCCTGCTCAGAAGTGGTCCCACACACACAGAGAGCTGATGCAGCAAGATGACACAACAAAAAGAGACACAGATTTCCAGTGCTGCCTGATGAGAATACAAGATGACACAGAAGAACACGCAGTGAATGGACACAGAGAGAAGACAATGAGGGAGGAGGAAATAAATAAATCTTTAAAAAAAAAACAAAGTAAATGACAAGTAGACAACAAGCAAAAACAATGAACAAAACAACAAGGAAACAGCAAGCAAAACCAAAAATGAGCAGGGTTCAGATGTGGCTCAAGCAGTTGAGTGTGGTCACCCCTCGGGCTAAAGTGTGGTTTGCTGGCCTGGCGGGGGAGCGGCCGCAGTAGGCCTAATTCCGCTGCCCCCATAATAGGGTGGTTGGTCGGGCCCACCGCCACCCCTGAAGGAAGCTCGGCATGGGCGCAGAGTGCCCTCGGGTCTCCCCTTCTCGGCAGCCATGCTTCCGCGGCCGCCCCTCCTCCCGGATGGCGCCACAAGATGCCTTGTGGGGTGGCACCCTTCTTCTTCTTTCTCCCTGCACAGGCGCAGGGCGGAAAAATCCAGTCTGCCCTTTTCCCTCCCCCTGACAGCAGCAACAGCCAGGCGTGGGCGGGAAACTCCAGTCTGCCCTCTACCCCAGCAACAGCAGCCACCAATCACTAAACCCTGCCACTTCCCCCAGCAACAGCAACAGCCAATCCCTAATAACCACCCCTCCCCCATCCAGTACCGCCCACTGACCTTTCTCCGGCAACCAATCAGAACAGGGCGTGGCTTCGACCAATCAGCCTTCCCCAGCCCCTATAAAACTGTTGCCTCTCCCTCAATAAAGTGGACTTGCGTGTTTACCTTGTTTCCGCAGTAGTTCTTCTGCCTTGTGCCCTCCAGTCCTGAGAGCCCCCGACAAGGACCTGGCCTCCCTTGTCCCCAGTTCGTCGCCTGCTTCTCCGGGCAACCCCCTCGTCGCTGGCTTCGCCGGGCGACCCCGTCAGCCGAACCATGCAACCCCTGTGAGACCGATCCCTCGTCTGCTGCCGGACCGACCCCTCATCCCAAGCGGGACCGACCCCTCGTCCCAAGTGGGACCGACCCCTCGTCCGCAGCCAGACCCCACCTCTACTGACCGAGCAAACCGTCGCAGTTGAGTGTTTCCCTCCCACTTGGGAGGTCCCAGGTTCAGTTCCTGGTTCCTCCTAAAGTAAAACAAAATCAAACAGACACTGAACTCAGATAATGAACTGACAATGAGCACAAGCAATGGGCAAAAGAAATTAATAAGCAAACAGATGAGAGAGCCATCTTTGGGTGGGGGAAAGCAGATAGTGTCCCACTCTTGGCTCTTCTTTGTGGGCTTAGCAGGCTTGGGTGCTTATCAGCTCTATAAGGACCCAGGGAACATTTGGGTTTTCCTAGCTAAATCTGGAATTTTGGCTGGCATTATGGGGATGAGACACAACCCTTCTGGAAAATGTATGACTGCTGGTTGAATCGTGGATGCCAGTTTGCTGATGTTCACCTAACTCGATCAGTGTGTTCAAAAGACCCCATCAATAATAGTCATAGCTTGGCTTGGACTCATAATGAAGAATTTAAATTCTCCAAATTCCCAAAACTTTTAAAGTATTTAGTGAAGTAAGTGCAGCATTTTTACATATTCTGACATTTTAGTAAAAGCAAAAACAAAAATTGACATTGAACTTTGTGTCAGGAAAAAAAATCATCATGATTACAGCCCGTCAGAGGTGGCAAGTTTATAACACAAGAGCTTATTATTATTGTTATACCCTCATACAATTTGATTCTTGTATATAGGTGTTCTTCTGTCGATATCTGGACGTAAAATCTCAAAGGGAAAATTTTTAGGTGTCAGTGTTGGAAGCCCTGAAAATCCATGCCCCACTGAGATAAACAGTGTGAAAACAATGTCTCATTGAGATTTAGGATATCTTTTGTTTTGCTCATCTTAGAGCAAAGACCTAATTTGAAATTATGTGAAATGAAATATCAATGATAATAACGTTTTACTCTAAATAATAGAAGTAATCACTATCATAATTTTTGTGACACTCATTTATTTACCACTGGTATATGTATCATTAAAAAACTATATTTCAGTTTTACCTTTTTTAAACTTTATGTAAAAGCTATCATATTGTATATGATCTCTTTTGTTTTTCTCTTTTTCTTGCTCATTATTGTTTATAAGATTTTGCATGCTGTTACAAATAGCTGAAGTTAGCTCATTTTCACTGTAGGGTGGCACCGTGTGGGAGTGCGGCGACAGCAAGGGTCGGCTCGTCTCCAGACGCTGGTGCGAGTCGGACCCGGGTGGCGGGAATGGGCATTAAGGCCCTCTGCTTGGGGTTCGGGCGTACTGCCCGCCCCTCTGCCCAGCTGCACCCGCTTCCCCCTCGGTGGCCTAACCCCGCCTCTCCCCCGAGGGCCACTGCCGCGCCATGACAGCCCTGCCTCGCTGCCGCCGAGAACCCTGGCTACCCCGTCTTCTGCCCCCAACCAGTGATGCACCCCTGCACGAACCTATCAGCCATCTGCCGCCCCCGGCCACGCCCCCTGCCCCTCCCCCATCTTCGCCCTATATTAACCGCTGTACTTCCTGAATAAATCAGACTTGCGCACAGATCCTGGTCTCCTCAGTAGTCTTCTTCCTACCGTGCATCCTCCGCACCTTGCCGGCCCCGGAGCACCTTCTCGGAAGGCCCCTCCGTGTGTTGCAGCCCTCCGCCCGAGCCCACACCGCCCCTGCAGTGGCCCTCTGGGCAAGCCCACACTGCGACATTTGGCATCCAACGTGGGGGCAACAACTTCCCGGCCAGACCCCACCTGCCTCGCCCGCAAGGTAAGGACCCCCATCTTCGCTAGGCCCCGCCGTCGGCGCCATGGGCGGCCGTCTTTCCTCCTGCCAGGCACCTCAGGTTAGGGCCCTTGCCGGCCTTTTAGACACCAATCATATGAATGTCTCAGTAAAGCAGGTCCAAACGTACTGGGACCTTTTGCTGCCTTTCAACCCCTGGCTCTCCACTTGCCAGCTGTGGGACCTGGACATGTACACTAACCTCATTGACCGCGTCACGGCGGCTATGGAGTATGAGAACAAGCGTTTTCCCCCCTGCCTTCTCCCCACGCTCATCGCCATTCGCTCATGCCTCCAGGGCACCCCCGTCAATCGGGATGCTTTCCACTGCACCTGCGGTAAGAGCAAGGGAGAGGGGTCTCAGTCAGACAGTGATTCCGACACCAAGTCCTTGTCCAGCTGCCTCAACAACGCCCTGGACTCTTGCCCGCCCAAACTGGATGCGCCTACCTCGCCCCAAGATGGCGAACTTCCACCTTCTTCTTGGGAGGATAAAGGGAAGTCCCTCCCCCATACCCGCCCCCTCCGGCCATGGCACCATCTTGGCCCCTGCCGGAAGAGGAACTGCCACCATCTTACAAGCCGCCTACCCCCTGGGGCAGTCCGCCATCTTGTGAGGTGCCGCCATCTTGGGACGAGCCACGTTCTCGCCCCACCCCCTGGGCACCCCCCACTGCGGATCCCTCATCCGCCAGAGGGCCCATGGGTACTTGGCCCCCGCGGGCAGAGGGCCCCGCGCATCAGACGCCGCTCTTATACCCGCTGAATGCCACCCCCTCGTGGCACCGTCCGCAGGATTGGTACCCCTTTACAGCCGACGAAATAAAAAACCTCCACAAGGCTGTTAAAGAGGACGGCCTCGGTAGCCCGTAGGCCCAACATTTGCTTGAGGAGCTTAGCACTCAGCTTGCGGTTCCGTATGACTGGGTTTCCCTCGCTCGGGCCATTCTAACCCCTGGCCAATTCATTGACTGGCGTGCTCACTTTACATCAGAGGCAGAAAAGCAAGTGGCACACAACGCCCGTGTCGGGGCTCGCCATCCCCCGGATGCTTACACAGGCATGGGCCAATTCGCCAATCCGGCCCAATATCACAACGCCCCCCCCCCCCGAGTTCTGGCTCCAACTTCGCGAGCTGGCTTTACGCGCTTTTCGCAGCTGCTCCGCCACCAGACCTGAGCCACTTGCCAAGCTAGTCCAACTAAAAGACAAAGACTTCGCCGACTTCGTATCCCGGGTTCAGGAGGCCTGCAAGCGCAAGGTCCCTGGCGAGTGTGCGCAACAAGCCCTTGCCCGGGAACTCATTCTGGAAGGGGCCACCAATGCCTGCTGACAAGCCATCCTACCAATGAAGGAAAGGGGAGTACACGACTGGATCCTGGCCTGCTCCCACATAGACCCACAGGCCACCGCGCTGGCTCAGGCCATAGCCACGGCCATGTCCCTCTCCTCCAACTGCTTCAAATGTGGAGAAACCGGACATTTTGCCAGCGAATGCCCTCATGCTGCCCGACCACGACCATCCACGAACACGCCTCGAGACACCGGAGGAGCCAGACCACGCACGCCTCCCACCCCATGTCCCCGCTGCGGCAAAGAATACCATTGGGCCCATGACTGCCGCACCGCCAACAGCCAACGGCAGCCTTTAAATGCGAGAGGGGGCAGGCCTCAGCCCCGCCAGCAAGAGGCCTCTCATCCATGCCACCACCCCCTGCCGTAATGTGGACCGTTCCACTGGGACCCAAGAAACCAATAATGGAGTTAGAGGTTGAAGGCCAATGGTTCGAGGGAATCCTTGACACCGGGGCAGAAATATCCTGCTTCCCAGAAACAGCCGCACACAACTGGGGTGTGCTCCCCGGCCCCCGCGTCATTGGAGCCACCGGAACAGATCCCTCATTCCAAACCAGCCGAGATCTTATTTGGAAGGACAAGGAAGGCCGCCAAGGCACCTTCCACCCCCTTGTCCTGCCCGGCATCGACAATATCCTCTGGGGCCGGGATGTCCTCTCGAACTGTGGAGCCATTCTATCCACAGCTCCCCCCCAATGATATACGCCACTGCTCGCATTACACCTCCAGCACCCACTCCTCTTGAATGGGATACCGAGGAGCCCATTTGGGTGGAGCAGTCACCCATCTCATCCCAGAAACTGTTAGTTCTCCAAGCTCTTGTCTATGACCAGCTTGACGCAGGACACATTGAGCCATCCACCAGTCCGTACAACTCACCCGTCTTCGTCATTCAGAAGAAGTCAGGCAAGTACCGGCTCCTCCACGACCTGCATGAGATCAACAACCACATCCGCCCAATGGGCTCCCCCCAAACGGGGTGCCCCCACCCCACGGCTATACCTAGACACTGGTGCGCCGCCACCATCAACATCAAGGACTGTTTCTTCTCCATTCCACTGCACCCAAAAGACCGTCCAAAATTCACCTTCACGCTTCCGTGCACCAATCACCAAGAAGTAGCTGAGCGTTACCAATGGCGAGTCCTCCCCCAAGGAATGCGAAATAGCCAGGCCATCTGCCAGCTTTATGTCAATAAGGCAATTCAGCCATTAAAGAACTTTGCATACATTTTTCATTACATGGACGACCTTCTCGTGGCGCATGAAACCCCTGGAGGCCTCCAAGCCATCGTCATGGCATTACTGCGCCATCTCAACAACCTTGGCCTACAAGTCCAACAAGATAAGGTATGCATGGAGCTCCCCTTCACCTTTCTAGGCTTCAACATCCACAACACCATCACGCCTGCGGCCCCCCAACTGGCCATTCCGCAGAAGCTATCTCTGACAGAGCTACAGCAAATCTGTGGGCACATCAATTGGCTCCGTTCAGCTCTCCCGATCACCACCGTTCAACTACAACCCCTCTTCGCCCTCCTGCAAACCGACCAAGACCCTCCGCAGGCCGTAACAAAGAAAATCGCTATTACCTCGGCTGTGCAGGAGGCCATCCGAGCTGTCAATGATGCCCTGTGAGAATGCCAACTACAGCGTCACGACCCCAACAAAGCCATCTTGGCTCTGATCCTGCCTACCACGGGTACGCCCACCGGGCTCCTCTGGCAGAAGGGGCCCCTTCTCTGGCTCCATACCGCCAAAAGCAAGCTCAGAAAAATCGGCCTGCAAGTCACCCTCTGGATCTCCTTGGCCATTGACCTCGTCCGGCAATGCACCCACACATATGGTACTCCCCCTGACACCATTGTGTGGCCGCTTGATGCCAAGAAAACCACCGCGCTGCTTCTGTCCAGTCCAGACATGCAAGTCCTTGTGGAGCTCTTCCATGGTGAATTTGACAACCACTACCCCAGCCATCGGCTGCTTCAGGGCATCTCCCAGTTATCCTTCATCCCTCCGCCGCACCACCCCTTCCCGTCTCGCCGCCCCTACCCACATGCCACCACCGCCTTCACTGATGCCCCCAAGCACAAGTTCGCAGCTGTCATCTACTCGCCTGGTATGTCAGAGCCTCAAATACTCATCCACATCAACGTGAACTCTGTCCAGGTAGGAGAGCTCCAAGCCGTCGTCCTAGCTCTCCGCGCCTGTCCCGACAGACCCCGCAACATCTTCACCGACAGCCTGTACACCTTGCAAGTCTGCCAAGTCTTGACTTTTGCCATGTTTTTTCATGCCCAAAGGCCTATCGACCAAGCACTCCTAACTCTCCAGAGTCTCTTGGAAAACCGCACGGTGCCCTGGTACATCGCCCACGTGAGGAGCCATTCTGGCCTTCCTGGGCCTATCGCCGCTGGCAATAACCTTGCCGATCAAGCCGTCCAAGCCCTCCCAGCCTCAGTAGAGTGCTCGGGAGGCTGACCGCCCGCCCCTCCACCTGGCGACCTCCTCAACCAAGCCAAGCTACTCCACTCTCGATTTCACTTCTCTGCCAGGAGCCTTCACAAGTTGTTCCCGGAACTTTCCATCCAGGCCCGCAAGCACATGGTCAGATGCTGCCAAACCTGTGCACCCCTTCTGCCCCTTGGGCCACTACAGCTGCAAGGAGTTAATCCACGCAGGCTACGCCCCAATGCCCGATGGCAAATGGACGTCACCCACGTGCCCCAGTTTGGCAGGCTCAAGTATCTCCATGTGGCCATCGACACCTTCTCCCACCTGTGCTATGCCGTTCCCCTCCCAGGAGAAACAGCCAAGCACTGCATTCAGGCCCTCAGACAAGCCATCCTCTTCATGGGAGTCCCATGGGACCTGAAAACCGACAATGGACCAGCATATCGCAGCGCTTCCTTCGCCGCGTTCCTGAGGCTATACAACATCACTCATCACTTTGGAATTCCGTTCAACCCCCAAGGTCAAGGCATGGTTGAACGCACTCATCTCTTACTTAAGCATCTTATTCAAAAGGAAAGGAGCAACCATCCCCGCCACACACCCGGAGAAATTGTCACCTCTGCCTTAATCCACCACAACCTCCTCTGCTTTGATGAGGATGGCCTTTCCCCAGTACATGCTCATTGGGGCCCATCCTACCGGCCCACACAGACCCCCCCTTGTTCAATGGAAAGACCCCAAGACTAACATCTGGTCAGGGCCTGCCCCCCTCCTTGCCCAGGGAAGGGGTTTTGCTTGTGTCTTTCCAGATGATGCCGCCCAGCCCATCTGGATCCCAGGACACCTCATCTGGCCTGCCACCACCAAACCGCCTGACCTGGAGAGAGAAACGTCACCAGTGACACCTCGCCCCTCGGATGACCCTGAATGCCGAGCCCGACCCTCTCCGCCAACAAGTTCTGCGGCTACTCCACCTAGCCCAAGCTGAAAGGGCCCGGCGGCCGCCGCCACCCACCTTCACCCCCCCAAGACAGGCTTCTCGAACGCGCTGCCTGGTGAGGCCCCCCCCAACAAAATGAGCGCTGGCCCTTCCTCTTCCACCTTCTTCAGCACTTAATAAAAGAAAAGGGGGAAATGTAGGGTGGCACCGTGTGGGAGTGTGGCAACAGCAAGGGTCGGCTCGTCTCCAGGCGTTGGTGCGAGTCGGACCCGGGTGGTGGGAACGGGCGTTAAGGCCCTCCACTTGGGGTTCGGACATACTGCCTGCCCCTCTGCCCAGCTGCACCTGCTTCCCCCTCGGTGGCCTAACCCCGCCTCTCCCCCAGGGCCACCGCCGAGCCATGACAGCCCCGCCTCGCTGCCGCCGAGAACCCTGGCTACCCCGTCTTCTGCCCCCAACCAGTGATGCACCCCTGCACGAACCTATCAGCCATCTGCTGCCCCCAGCCACGCCCCCTGCCCCTCCCCCGTCTTCACCCTATATTAACCGCTGTACTTCCTGAATAAATCAGACTTGCGCACAGATCCTGGTCTCCTCGGTAGTCTTCTTCCTACCGCGCGTCCTCCGCATCTTGCCGGCCCCAGAGCGCCTTCTCGGAAGGCCCCTCTGTGTGTTGCAGCCCTCCGCCCGAGCCCACACCACCCCTGCAGCGGCCCTCCGGGCGAGCCCACACTGCGACATTCACCATAAATAGCATTCAATTATGTGGATACACTACAGATTATCCATTTACTGTTGAACTTATGTGGGTTTTTTTGTTCAATATTTGTTTATTACAAACAGCACTGCTCTTAACTTTATTTTACACATACCTGTTTCATGAGTGGAATAAATATGTCGCAGGATGACTGACTCTTCAACTTTAATATATAATGCTAATCTAGATTCTAACATGGCTTTTCTACTCCCCACAGCAGTTCATAAATTTTCTCAGCAACAGTTGGACTTGTGTCTCTTTAACTTTTACCAAAGAAGTGGGTTTGTTATGGTTTGAATTTGTGATTTAAATTTGCATTTCCCTTGTGACTATTAACAGTTTTAATACCGTTCAAATTTTTATTGGCTATTTGTATATACTCTTTTGAAAAGTGCCTGTTCAAGACTTTATCCCACTTTTGTTGTCCAGTTGTTTGTCTTACCAATTAGTAAGTATTCTTTTATGTCCTGGCTATGAGCATTTAATTAGTCATGTATGTTGCAAATATATTTTCCTACTTTGGTTTATCTTTTACTTGGTTAATGCTGTCTTTTGTTCAATGGAAGACCTTAATTGTCAGTAGTACAATTCATTCATTTTTCCCTTTAGGGTAAAATGCTTTATAATTTGTATTTAAGAATGCTTTGTGTACTAATTAGCCCAAGGGATGCTGATGCAAAGTACCAGAACTCTGTTGGCTTCTATAAAGGGTAGTTATTTGGGGCAGAAGCTTACAGTTACCAGGCCCTAAAGAGTCCAGGGCAAGATGCCATAAGAGGTACTTTCTCACACAAAGTCCATTGCCACGTATAGTCACAAGGTGGCAGGCAATCTCTGCAGAGGTTCAGCCTTCCTGTTTCCTTTTAGGGCTCTGTGGTCCAAGCTTCTTTGTATCTCAGCTGTGGGTTGGCATAAGGCTGTCTCTCTCTCTGGGGCTTATTTCTTTCCAGGCTTAGCTGCATTAGTCTATTCATGATGTCAGCTGTAGACTATCATGCAAATGGCTTGGCTCTCTCCCCGGAGCTCTGGCATCAAAAACTCAAATCTATGATTTCTCTGTTTGTTTACTTCCTTCTCTGATTGGGCATCCA
Organism: Dasypus novemcinctus; assembly: GCF_030445035.2. Classification (NCBI taxonomy): domain Eukaryota; kingdom Metazoa; phylum Chordata; class Mammalia; order Cingulata; family Dasypodidae; genus Dasypus; species Dasypus novemcinctus. Next base: position 97,981,024 of record NC_080704.1, on the reverse strand, counting down.
TTTATATAGCCCACAAAGGGTGTGAGGTGGGGACTCAAGCCAAATAACCCTAATGATGTCAAATAAAAGTCCTAATCTTAATTTAATAAAGTGAAAATGAAGCCTCTAAATCTAATACAATCTAATACACCTAGAAGAACAAACCAGTTTGCAAACACAATCCAATATCTATTATTGGAATTCATAAACAATACCAAACTCCACACTCGACCCTCTGAATTCCCAAAAGACACTACAATATTCAACAAAAAACTTAAATCAGCAAAAAAGGTAAGTACAAAATCATATCAATATCAGATTAAAGAAATAGAGTTTATCTTTTATCTTGGGGCAAAGTCCCATCTGACTGTAGAACTCTGAAACTTACAAAATTATTTATATTCTTCCAGTGTAGAAATGAACAGACAAAAGTTAAATATTTGCATTATCATAAGGAGAAATGGGGAGAGAAACATGAGTAATGGGTCCCCTATACTTCTGTAAACCTGCAGGGCAAACTTCATTAGATTTCAAGCTCTGAGAGTCATTCCTTTGTTTGTTTGTTTTTCACTTTTTTTTGTCTTTATTTTTTTTATTCATTTTTTAAAAATATTACATTCAAAAAATATGAGGTCCCATTCAACCCCACCGCCATCACCCCACCATTCCCCCCACAGCAACACTCTCTCCCATCATCATGACACATCCATTGCATTTGGTAAGTACATCTTTGGGCATCGCTGCACCTCATCGTCAATGGTCCACATCATAGCCCATACTCTCCCACGTTCCATCCAGTGGGCCTTGGGAGGATCTACAATGACCAGTAATTGTCCGTGAAGCACCACCCAGGACAACTCCAAGTCCCGAAAATGCCTCCACATCTCATCTCTTCCTCCCATTCCCCACACCCAGCAACCACCATGGCCACTTTTCCCACACCAATGCCACATTTTCTCTGTGGACCTTGGATTGGTTGTGTCCATTGCACATCTATGTCAAGAGGAGGCTTAGATTCCACATGGATACTGGATGCAATCCTCCTGCTTTCAGTTGTAGGTACTCTAGACTCCATGGTGTGGTGGTTGACATTCTTCAACTCCATGTTAGCTGAGTGGGGTAAGTCCAATAAATCAGAGTGTAGGAGTTGAAGTCTGTTGAGGCTCAGGGCCTGGCTATCATATTGTCAGTCCAAAGATTCAAATCCCCTAGATATATCTTAAACCCCAGCACCAACTACAATTCCAGTAAAGTAGCATGAAAGTCTTGTGAAAAGAGATCCCAACTGTGTCCAGCTCCATCACGCAGAGACACCAGCTCCAAAGAAGGGCCAACTGACACGGCAGTCAACCCCATCTGCCATGACCATAGAACCTGTGGGTCTCTTTAGCCCTCAGAAGAACCAATACCTGGGGTTGTATCTACTTTATCTGTCTCTGAGACTCTGCTCAGGTGTGCATAAGGGCAATCCTCCTGACAACCTCCAGACTCTTTTTTAGAGACTCATAGCCATATGAACTCATTTGTCCTTTCCATTTCCCCCTTACATTAGGTCAAACAGCATTTTAAACTCCTGTTATTATATGTAGACAGGGATATTCTGCTGGTCCGCGTTGAACCTTTAATTCAAGGTCATTTCCTAGTTGCATCATCAGCTGGTACTTGGTAGTGATCCCTCAGTGTCAGGGAGGCACATCCCGGCTGTCATGTCCCATGCTGGGGGGAATGCATTGCATTTACATGCTGAGTTTGGCTTCGAGAATGGCCACATTTGAGTAACATGAAGGCTGTCAGGAGGAAACTCCCAGGCACAGTGCTGCTCTAGGCCTTGTTCTTATTGCAGGCATATAGGCTCACAAGCATAGTCATTAGTGTCAGGGGCTCACATTTGGACCCTCATTCCTTCCTGGTCCTTACCATTGCACCTGGGGGTCTGCTGCTGCTCCCCTAGGGACCACAACAGAGCACCCCCGGCCAGGAACCCAGTACCCCCCAGCTGTTGTTTTTAGTTGTTTCCACTATGAGTATATCCAAACATTACCATGCACCCTGGACATATGCCCTGTATAACTCCCTATCAAACATATATCACCTGTCAATAACATCCCATACCAGTATTCCTCCGCTGCCATTGTTGAACCACTCTGTGATCCAAAACTTTCTGAAAAGTGAAGCCCAATATAATGTCAGGATCCCTTATCTGTTAAATGGAATACAGCGATGGATTTAAAGGTTAGATATAGAATACGTATTGATTTGGAAAAATTCTATACCCTATCTTTTTCTTTTCTTTTTTTCCTAATTATTGAGATTCTCTTCACAAGAGCCTTAGATCACAGAAATTCATATATACAATATACAGTACTCCCACACATCCACCATAAAACCTTTTCCCTTCCACAGCGATATTCTTATAACTTATTCATGTCATATTTACATAAACTGATTTACAGACTCTGAGACAATACCTTTCAACCAAGATGACATCTGTGCTTACATTGTGGTCCATATTTTCGGATATACAGTTTTCTAAATTTTTAGTTATCCTATGTTTTATATTATGGTTTACATTATTAGTCTGTCGTCCCCTATATGTTTTTGGTGTAATATTACATATTTTATATCCATCCTTGTGTACTCCTGCGAAACTCCTCTCTTGCCCCCACATTTACCTTGATTCCATCCATTCAACATCCATTTACCACTCCCCTTGGGGCCCACAGCGCCTGCCAATCTCCGTTTCCCGAGGAGCCACATCCAGAGATACTTGCAACAGTGTTCCGGGCCTGACTTGCTCAACTGCCCTAATGCCCTGGGAGCCACCCTTTCTCTCGAGAGATACAGTTCCCTCTTTTTTGATGGCATTAGTCCTCCCCAGGATGTGGGTCCACCCCCACTCTCACTACTTGGGTCTCTATCCAATGGTAAACCCACCCTGGCAAAACGAGGATTTAAACATTCCCCAGGAGTCTGTCCTGTGTCAGACCATCCCCTCTGAGCATCCTAAACAGGTAACCCTCTTAATTCTATTTTGATATGGTTTTCTCAGCATTTTACTCTCAACCAACACCTGACATTCTCCTATGTTCTTATGTTGCCCCTCCCTCCCCCCAATTTTTTGGGTACTATTACCCATTCGCTCATCCCCAAGCCCCCTCAAACCCACAAAGCCCCACCCAAAGGCAACCCCTTGCCCCCATTTTATCTCTTCTTTGTGCTCATACTTACCGCCAGCTCATCATAGATTCCACCCCTGCAGACGTGGGCTCACATCCTTCCTCCACCCCCCGATTTCCTGTAAGCCTACCTTCCAGTCTCTAGCTCTCTAAGGCAACTTCCTTATTACATATCATTGAGGTCATGCAGTATTTGTCCTTAAATGCCTGGGTTGCTTCACTCAACATAAGGTTCTCAAGATTCATCCATGTTATCGCGTGTGTTTATAGTGTATTTGTTCTTATAGCCGAGTAGTGTTCCATTGTATGTATATACCAAGTTTTATTGATCCACTAATCTGTTGATGGGCATTTGGGTTGATTCCAACTTTTGGCGATAGTAAAAAATGGTGCTATGAACATTGGTGTACATATATCAGTTTGTGTCCTTGTTTTCAGTTAGTTCTGCTGGGTATACACCCAGTGGTATTGCTGGGTCATATGGCAAATCTATGGTTAGTTTTTTGAGAAACCACCAAACTGTCCTCCAGAATAGTTGGATCCTTCTGCATTCCCACCAGCAGTGGATGAGTGTCCCCATTTCTTCACAACTTCTCCAGCATTTGTATTCTTCTGTTTTTTTCATAGCTGCCAAACTTATGGGAGTAAGATGGTATCTCATTGTAGTTTTGATTTGCATTTTCCTGATAGCTAGAGATTTGGAGCATTTTTTCATGTGCTTTTTAGCCATTTGTATTTCTTCTTTGGAGAAATATCTGTTTAAATATTTTCCCATTTTTAAAATGGGTTGTTTATCTTTTTATTGTCAAGATATAGGAGTTCTTTATATATGGAAGTTATAAGTCTCTTATCGGATATATGGTTACCAAATATTTTCTCCCATTGTGTGGGTTCCCTTTTTACTTTCTTGACAAACTCCTTTGAGGTGCAGAAGGCTTTAATTTTGAGGAAGTCCCATTTATCTATTAGTTCTTTTGTTGCTCCTGATTTTGGTGTGATATTCATGAAGCCATTTCCAATTACAAGGTCCTGTAAATGTTTTCCTACACTGCTTTCCAAGATCTTTATGGTCTTGGCTCTTATATTTAGGTCTTTGATCCATTGTTGCCACCTTTCTCCACCCCTCCTCCCCTTCCAGCCCCCGCCACCCTTCCCGCCAGTCCCGCCCATATTACCAACCTACAATCTGCCCTCTTCCCCAGTAACTGCTTAGGGCGTATTACCAGAGGTCTGCCCCCCCAGTTTTAGCCAATCCGCAGCCACCCCTCCTCCCTGCTCTCCCCTTCATACTCCACCCCCTTCCCTGCCTATATAACCAAGTGTACTTCCGCAATAAAGCAGACCTGTTCTTGCGCTCAAGCGGTCTCCGTGGTTTTTCCCCAACCGCACGTCCCCCACACCTGGAGAACCGGTGCTCCCTCTTGGGGCACCCCCCGCCGGCTGATCGGCAGGAGCAAGCCCCCCCGACTCTTGGGCCTGAGTGAGAATGAAACCCTCACGCTCAGCTACAATCCATCTTGAGTTGATCTTTGTATAAGGTGTGAGATGGTAATCCTCTTTCATTCTTCTACATATGGATATCCAGTTCTCCAGGACCATTTGTTGAATAGGCCATTCTCTCCCAGTTGAGAGGGTTTTGTGGCTTTATCAAATATTATATGGATATATATATGAGGTACTATATCAGAACTTTCAATTCGATTCCCTTGGGCAGTGTGTCTCTCCTTATGCCATTACCATGCTGTTTTCACTACTGTAGCTTTGTAGTATGTTTTGACATCAGGTAGTGTGATTCCTCCAATTTTGTTTTTCTTTTTAAATATGTCTTTGGCTATTTGGGGCCTCTTTCCTTTCCAAATAAATTTCATAGTTAGTTTTTCTAGTTCCTTAAAGAAGGCTGTGTTGATTTTTATTGGGATTGCATTGAACGTGTAGATCACTTTTGGTAGGATAGACATCTTAATAATCTTTAGTCTTCCTATCCATGAACAGGGAATATTCTTCCATTTATTTAGGTCTTCTTTGATTTCCTTGAACAGTCTTGTATAGTTCCCAGTGTATAAGTTTTTTACATCTTTAGTTAAATTTATTCCAAAATATTTGATTTTTTATTTACTATTGTAAATGGTATTTGTTTCTTGATTACAAAAATGCTACTGATTTTTGCGCATTGATCTTATAACCTGCGACTTTACTGAACTCATTTATGAGTTCTAGAAGCTTTGTTGTAGATCTCTCAGGGTTTTCTATGTATAAGATCATGTCATCAGCAAGTAATGAAATTTTGACTTCTTCCTTTCCAATTTGAATGCCTTTTATATCTGGTTCTTGCCTCAGTATTCGAGCAAGTACTTCTAAGACAATGTTAAATAGAAGGGGAGACAATTGGCATCCTTGTCTTGTTCCTGACTTTAGAGGGAAGGATTTTAGGATTTCTCCATTGTAAACAATGTTGGCTGTAGGTTTTTCATATATACTTTTTATCATGTTCAAAAAATTTCCTTGTATTCTGATCTTTTGGAGTGTTTTTTATCAAGAAAGTGTGCTGTATTTTGTCAAATGCTTTTACTGCACCTATAGATATAATCATGTTATTTTTTTTCCTTCAATCTGTTTATATGGTGTATTACATTGATTGATTTTCTTATGTTGGACCATCCTTGCATACCTTGAATGAATCCCACTTGGTTGTGGTGTATAATTCATTTAATGTGTTGTTGAATATGATTAGCAAGTATTTTGTTAAGTACTTTTGCATCTAGGTTCATTAGAGAAATTGGTCTGTAATTTTCCTTTCTTGTGGTGTCTTTGTTTGGCTTTGGTACTAGGGTAATGTTGGCATCATAGAAGGAGTTAGGCAATGTTCCTTCTGTTTCGATTTTTTGGAAGAGTTTCAGCAGGATTGGTGTTAGTTCTTTCTGGAATGTTTTGTAGAATTCACCTGTGAAGCCGTCTGTCACTGGGCTCTTCTTAGTTGGGAGGTTTTTAATGACTGATTCTATCTCTTTGCTTGGCATTGGTTGGTTGAGATCATCAATTTCTTTTTTCATCAATATGGGCTGCTTATGTGTTGCTAGGAATTTGTCCATTTCCTCTGAATTGTCATTTTTGTTGGAATATAATTTTTCAAATTATCCTCTTATGATAGTCTTTATTTCTGTGGGGTCAGTGGTGATATCTCCTTTCTCATTTCTTATTTTGTGTATTTGCCTCTTCTCTCTTTTTTTCTTTGTTAGTCTCACTGAAGTTTTGACAATTTTGTTGATCTTCTCAAAAAACCAGCTCTTGGTCTCTTTTCAAATGCTTTCTTATTTTCTATTTCATTTTGTTCTGCTCCTATCTTTTTTATTTCCTTCCTTCTTCTTCCTGTACGATTACTGTGTTTTTTTTTTTCTAATTCGTCCAAATGTGCAGTTAGTTCTTCAATTTTTGCTCTTTCTTCTTTTTTGATATATGAATTTATGGCTATAAATTTCCCTCTCAGTACTGCTTTTGCTGCATCCCATAAATTTTGATATGTTGTGTTCTCATTATCATTTGTTTCAAGGTAGTCATTGATTTCTTTTGAGATTTCCTCTTTGACCCACTGTTTTTCTAAGAGTGTGCTGTTTAATTTCCAAATCGTGGTGTGAAATCTAGGCCTCTGACCCTGGCAAATTTCCAGCTTCACTCCACTGTCATCAGAGATATTATTTTGTATGATTTCAATCTTTCTGAATTCATTAAGCCTTCCTTTGTGGCCTAGCATATGGTCTATCTTGGAGAATGATCCATGTGTGCTTGAGAAAAATGAACATCCTGCTGTGTTTGGGTGTAATGATCTATATATGTCTATTATATCCAGCTTCTCTAATATAGTGTTAAAATGTTTTGGTTCTTTAGTGATTCTCTTTTGAAATGTTCTGTCCAGAGTTGATAGTGGTGTATTAAACTCCCCCACTATAATTGTAGATGCATCTATTCTTTCACTTAGTTTTTTCAGCGTTTGCCTCACATATTTAGAGGCGCCCTTGTTAGGAGCATAAATATTTATGATTGTTCTATCTTCTTGACAACTTGTCCCTTTCACTAAAATGTAGTATCCTTCTTTGTCTCTCACAATTGTTTCGCATTTAAAGTTTATTTTGTCTGATTTTAATATAGCTATTCCCACCTTTTTTTCATTATTATTTGCTTGTATGATTGTTTTCCAATCATTCATTTTCAGCCTCCATGAGTCTCTGGATCTAAGATGTGTCTCTTGTAGACAGCATATAGATGGGTCATATTTCCTTATCCAATGTCCCAGTCTGAATCTTTTGATAGGTGAGTTTAATCCATTGACATTCATTATTATTACTTTCAAGGAATTATTTGTGTTAACCATATTTTGATTGGACTTGTGTTTGTCATATTTTGTTTGCATTTTTTTCCCCTTCTCTTTTTGTCATTTTTGTTGCTCTTACACTTTCCTTCAACTCTGTGTGTCCTGTTTTTTCCTTTCTTCCTGCAGAACTCCCTTTAGCATTTCTTGAAAGGGAGGTTTCTTGTTGGCATACTCTTTCAGTTTCTGTTTATCTGTGAATATTTTGAACTCTCCATCATTTTTTGAATGCTAGTTTATCTGGATAGAGTATTCTTGGTTGGAAAATTTTTTTCCTTTAGTACTTTGACTATATCATACCACTGCCTTCTTGCCTCCGTGGTTTCAGATGAGAAATCAGCACTTAATCTTATGGAGCTTCCCTTGTATGTGATGGTTTTCTTTTCTCTTGCTGCTTTTAGAATTTTCTCTTTGTCTTGAGCATTGGATAATTTGACAAGTATATGTCTTGGTGTGGGCCTGTTGGGGTTTATGACAATTGGGGTGCACTGTGCTTCTTGGATATGTACATCTGTCTCTTTCAGTAGATTTGGGAAGTTTTCAGCCATTATTTCCTGCAACACTCCTTCTGAACCCTTTCCCTTTTCTTCTCCTTCTGGAATGCCTATAATACGTATGTTTGAGCGTTTTGCATTGTCATTCAGGTCCCTAAGTCCTAGCTGGATTTTTTCTATCTTTTTATCAATCAATTCTACTATCTATTTGATTTTCAATGTACTCTCTTCCACATCACTAATTCTCTGCTCTGCCTCTTCTAGTCTGCTGATATTTGCTGCGAGTGTATTTTTGATATCTTGAACTGTGGTGTTCATTCCCATCATATCTGTTATCTTTTTGCGTATGTCTGCAATTTCCCCTCCAAGTGTTGTCTCCATGTTGTTAACCTCTTCCTTTACTTCATTAAATTTGTCGGTGATAAATGTTCTGAGATCTTTCATTACTTGTGCAAAGTTCTGCTCCCCTTCCTTACTTTTAGTTTGTTCATTTGATTCAGGCATGTTTTTCTGATTACTGGTTTGGTTTGTAGATTTTTGTTGCTGTCTGGTCATCATTTTATATTGACAGTTTTAATCAGTTCCTTAGCTTCTTTGACTAGTCTTGGGGATTAATTAGTTGTTTTTGTGTATGTGTTATATCTTCTCTTTGTCACTTTGTTCTTCTTATTCTAATTTCTTATTGCTGGTTGAGTTCACTTTAAAGGAAAGTATTAGGACCAGGGAAAGGCAATTGTGTAAGCAAGGAAAAAGTGTAAAATAGTATTGGTGATAAATGTTAACAGAGCAACAATATGAGATCTGGGAGGATGGATATTAGATTCATGTAAGTTGTGTAGAGTTATAACAGTAGGTAGAGTACCTATAATGAGGTAGTTGACTGAATATGGGAGGAATATGGTATGAATTAAAAAGCTAATATTTTTGTGAGAGAGGGAAAGAGAAAAGAAAGGCAATCGTTTCAAGAGTGGATAACAGACAGAAAACAAATCAAAGGTATTAGAAATTAAGAATTAGTTCAAAGAAAGGGAGGTGGAATATAGGAGAGACAGTAGATGGTGGAGGATATTAAGATGTAGGGGGAAGGGAATAGTATAGGTAGCCAAAATCAATTCACACAGAAATGAGGCAGTGGAGGATGAGGAAACTCAGCAAATGTGAGGTGTTCCCTGCAGCACCTGTTGTATAATTTAGATAAAATAAAATAAGAAGAAAATGAGGGACAAGAGAGAGAGAAAAAAAAAGAGAAGAAAGGAAGAAACAAAAATGGGGTGGGTAAAGGGCGGGGACCAGGTAGGGAAAAGAAAAAAAAGATATACGCCAACCATAACAGCAACATCAACAACAAAAAAAACCCAAGTAACTGAAAAAAAAAAGACTTTGGGGGATACGCTGGGAGAAAAGACTAGGGGATAATGCAATGTTAGCAATCAGGACATTAAAAAAATAAAAAATAAGATAAAATAAATATAAAAAAACAAAACAAAAAAGAAAAAATGCAAACGTTGAGGGCTAGCACATTCAAGGACCTCAGATGGACCTCTTGTCGTGATGTATTCAGGGATGGAATGTCTGAGATATTGAAGACTCAAGAGGTGTGAGTCTCTGGGTTGTGGGCCACCAGGGTTTAGGGGACTCAGACCTGGCAACCTCAAGGCCAGTTAACAGGGAGCCTGGGAGCACTGCAGTGCAACACAGCCTTCAGGGATTCCCACAGCTGGGTGCCAGCCCTATGGGTGAGGTCACATCCGCAAACTCTATCCTGTGTGTCTGACCCCACAATTCACTCACTCACTGGGGTCATTCTGTGGATGTATCACCAATTCCACTTCAGGACCCCTCCTGCCCTGTAAGCCCCTGGAACGGCCACCTGGGGGCGCCTCTACACTGCAGTCAATTTAATGACACAGATCAATAGCCAGGCCCGGGGGCGGGGCTCTAGCCAGAAACGCTGATAACAGAGTCCAAAACCGAATTTCCCACGCTTCGCAAAATATTCCCCTAATTGGTTTCCAGACGTCTCCCACCCTTCCAGACCCTGGTGGCGTCTCCTTATTGCTATCAATTTTAGTCCACTGCAGATCGGCAGCCAGGCTTGGGGGGGGCGGGGCTCTTTGCAGAAGCACTATTGTTTGTGTCCGCAAGCAAATATTCACCCGCTTCGCAAAGAAACTCCCGTTTGTCTCCCCAAATCGGTCTGCAAACTCCTCCTGTCCTTTTAACCCCCCAATAGGCTGCTCAGGGCTTATGAATTCCCCAGTACTGCAGAGCCTCCAGATATCGCCAGTGCAGCGCCGGTGCCACAGCTCCACCCACCCCAGGAGGGAGCGTTCAGCGTGCAGCCCCAACCTCCGTGTAATAGACTCTCAATTATATTTTATAGATGAGTTTTCTCTGCTACTTTCCCACCAAATTGATGTCTAGACACTTCCTGCCCTGCAAAAATCCTGAAACAGCCTGGTCCCAAAGAACCTCCAATGCTGTGCAGTCACTTCTTTGCAGGAGATATTATCAGGTATGCTCACTCAGCTACCATCTTGCCCCGCCCTCCTGAGAGTCATTCTTAAGATGATGCTTTCTTTTCCTTGGGTCCTCATGGGGGCCCATCCTTTCCACAGGCTTACCCAACAGCCATTTTCTTGGTTCCAGCCTCATTAAGCATCTGGGTGGTGACAAAGTTCCAGACCTCACCCTCCAAGGGTATTGGAGTAAATTTTACTTAATCTTTAGGGTAGAGTCTCAACCCCCTTAGTACAGGGAAAGGCAAGCAACATTCTCCTAATCTCTGGCCTACAGGCACAACTCTCTCAGAACAATGACTTGGTCACCTGGCCTTCCCTAATCTACTGGGGACAGGCGCACCCCTCTCAGAGTATGGGGTGTCAACCTTACTGTCCCCAACCCTTGAGGGATGTACTACCTCTCTTTATACCTTGGGGCAGCAGAACTCTCATTGACTATCAGGCTGGAATATCCACCCTCTTCAACTGCCTGCACACACTCACCTTTTCTGCACAAATGGGTGGGGATCCTCTCTTGGCCCAAGGAGATGTCTTAAGTCTAGAGTTCAGCTTCCATGGTTTTTCTCATAAAGCTGTTTTCCCTTCCATCTCTCCCATCAATGCCCCTTTTAGTCAAGGATGACAGTGGTTTTCTTCATTAGTTCTCTCAAAAAGCATGTTGGTTTACCATGCAAGAAGCAGGGATCTATGTCATCAGACAGTAAGACTTTTCCCAGGCCTTTCCTACATAACTGCATTTTCAAACATGACTTACAAGTTCCATGTTTAGTTACTTCCTCAATTGTGGCACTATTATCTGGGAGCTTGATTTCTAAAGGCTTGGAATTTCCAGATTCAGTTTTTGGTTTTGTTGTGCCCAACAGTTCAGTTCTCAGTTTATTTCTCTCACCTAGCATGTTACTATAAGCTGCAAAAAGAAGCCAAGCCACATCCTCTGATTTTACTTTGACAAGTACTTCAGATAAATTCCCAGGCTTACCATTGTCAAATTCTGCCTCAATAAAACATCAGGATTCAGTTTTCCTAGGTTCTTTGCAACTTTCAAATGCAGATCACCTTTCCTCTAGCTTCCAATAATATTTTCATCATTTACTTCTTAGGCCTCATAAAAAGTCTCCTTATTGTCCATATTTCTACCAAGTCTCTTCAAATCCCTCTATGCATTTACTCTCAAGCATTTCACAACTCCTACAAAACTTATATCCCTTACCACTTATAAAACCATTCCAAAATTTTGGTAATTGCAAAAGCATGACCCCACTCTCTGGTACCAAATTTTGCATTAATCAGTCCAAAGGGTGCTGAAGCATAATACCAGAAATCTGTTGGCTTTTATAAAGGGTATTTATTTGGGGTAGAAGGTTACCATTACCAGGCCATAAAGAGTCCAACTCAAGGTACCAAATGAGATACTTTCTCACTCAAAGTCTGTTGTCATATGTTGACTCAAGATGGCGGGTGATCTCTGCAAGGATTCAGCCTTCCTCCTTTCTGTAAGGCTTCATTGTCCAAGCTTCTACTGATTTCAACTGTAGGCTGGCATAAGGCTCTTCTCTCCCCAGAGTTCATTTCTTTCAAAGCTCATCTGCTCTGTTCCCTTTACAAGATTTGCTATAGAATATCAGGCAGGTGGATTGGCTCTATCCCTGGGGCTCCAGCATCAAAAACTCAACTCTCTGTATTCTCTGTGGTCTCTTTCTCCATGTGTTTACTTCACTCTCTTTGACTGAGCATCCATTTATATAGCCCACAATGAGGGTGGGTGGAGATGCAAACCAAGTCTCACTAATGGTGTGGTCAAATGAATGCCCTAATCTTGATTTAGTAAAGTAAAAGTGAAACCTCTAAATCTAATACAATCTAATATGCCCATAGGTACAGACCAATTTAAAAACACAATCCAATATCTATTTTTGCAATTCATAATCAATTCCAAACTGCCAAACTTTCCTACCCAAACACAATGTTTACTGTCTAGAAAATTCATTGTTTTTCTTTCCAAATTTAGCTTTGCAAATAGCATGCCCACTTTTGTTGCTTTCATTATTCTTTATCTATGGCTACTGAGTACCTTCTCTAGTCATACTTAATACTTAATTTTCTAGGAACTATTTCAATTTTTTTTTATTATCAGCTTGCCTTCTAATTTTCCATCAATTTTCTTTACTATGAAATGTTCAGTATAATAATAGGTTTGCCTATTTCTTTTAATTGGCCATGCAGTCCAAGTGAAATGTTTGATTTAGTGTATTAGCCATTCAGGTCTAACTTGGGTAAACTTTTATTTACTTGCCAAGGCCCCCAAAATAAGTAACTCTTCCAGATCCTCTTAATTTAATGAAGGAAATAGTCTTTCTTAGTGAAGATTATATATTTTAATTCCTCATCAGGTGAAATTTCACTCCAGTTTCAGGGATGATTGACTAACAGTATTTGGGATAGTTAATAAGTTTGAGCTCTCATGAGACTACATATCTGAAATTTAAGCAGACTGAATTTCTCAAAATTCGTAGTGAGATACCATCCTAATAGCTTACAAGACTTGTGAATGTTTTTAATGGATAAATAACACAGTGTAAAAACTCTGCATGTTCCTACTTTCTTATTCATTTAACTAACAGTCATAATACCAGTGACTTTCTCATTGGCATGAACTTCAACAGATTTGATTTAAAAAATGAATATTGAAGGTATTAAAAATTGGGGAAATATGAATTTCAAACTGCGTAGTTGTTGAGATATTGGCTTGGTTATCTTTTCTGCTCTTTCTTTTTTGATTCTGTAAAAAACTACTATCATCCAAATAACTATTCATTTCATGAAGGGGCAGATTCCCTGTAGCATCCTCCATGCCATCTGTGCATCCATTTGATTGCAGCTGTACCCAAAAGAAAGGGAAGAAATGTTTTCCTGATTCTGCTCTCAAGAAGTATATTAAATTTAGAAACCTATCATTGATGGACAATTAAAACTCAGAAACATGAGATTTTCTAACTTAAAGCCAAGAAATGAAGATAGATTTTTTTTTCAGCCACGGTTCTCGGTAAGGTATCAAAGGACTGAACATTTTGATTTAACATTTGATGAAAAAAAGTTTCTCTATTATTTTTGGTCATTTCCTAAAGAGTTGGTGTTTCTTCTTATAGCATTCCTATGTATTCTGCTTTGTGAATGCAATAATTTATACATTTTAAAAGGAAGAACCATCTGTTTAAAAGATGTTTACATCTGAAACCTGCTGATTTACAGAAACACACACAGTTGTTTATAGAAACATGTTTTGTGAAATGACAATAGACAGGGAGATTTTATCACCAGGTTTTGTCAAGTGAGGATGAAAATTCATTTTACCAGAAATACATATACAGAATAATTGGGGGAGAGTATGGGCCATGATGTGGACCATTGACCATGAGGTGCAGAGGTACCCAAAGATGTACTTGCCAAATGCAATGGATGTGTCATGATGATGGGAAGGAGTGTTGCTGGGGGGGGGGGGGAGAGGTGGGGTGGGGGTGGTGGGGTTGAATGGGACCTCATATATATATATTTTTAATGTAATATTATTACAAAGTCAATAAAAAAAGAAAAATGCATAAAATCACTCTTTATTAATTAAAGAACTTTGAGTATCATTCACTTTAGGATATCTAGGTCTCAGATATGGGAAAGCCTCTAAAGCCTCTGTATAAATTATCCTCTTCCCTTGATTCTCTTCCTCTGTCACTGGCAGTTTGGCCTAATCAAAGAGAATGGGTTTTTTTTGTCTTTATTTATTTTTTAATGTTACATTAAAGAATATGAGGTCCTCATGTACCCCCCACCCCTCTCCCCCCACTCCTCCCCCCATAACAACAACCTCCTCCATCATCATGAGACATTCATTGCATTTGAAATATCTCTGAGCACCGCTGGACCTCATGGTCAATGGTCCACATCATAGCCCACACTCTCCCACAGTCTACCCAGTGGGCCATAGGAGGGCATACAATGTCCAGTAACTGTCCCTGCAGCACCACCCAGGACAACTCCAAGTTCCGAAAATGCCCCCACATCTCATCTCTTCCTCTTACTCCCTACCCCCAGCAGCCACCATGGCCACTTTCTTCACTTGATTACCTCTATTTGAGGGATTTCTTCTCTAGTCAGAAGAAATCTGCTATAGATCATTGTGCTGTGAGAAATCCATGCCCCTTCAGCTTGATGAAGGCACAGGCAACATGACTGCCTTGGATGTCAATTGAGGCTAGATGGATATCTTGAATGTTTCTCAGAGAAATCTGACATATACTTGGCAGAGTAGTCACCATTTCTAACAGATTTCATTAACACTGTGTCAGATAGAGGAACATTTAAACACCAACTGGGTGTATTGAAAACCAGAGCTTCAGAGCTGCAGCATCACATACACTTGTGAGAGAACATTGATGTCGATTTGTAGCAATCATCAAACAGTTGCTGTCAACCCATTGTCATGGGAACATATTTTTCTCCAGACTCCAACATGTCAAAACAAAGCCCATTGCTTGAGGCCAACAGGAAAACTGCCAGGATTTAGCATAACTGGGAATGGTTTTGAGGGTTCATTTGGGGAAAAAAAGATATTGAGTTTTGTTCATATGCATGCCTGTATTTGTCTCTTCTTCTACATTAGTTAGTGGATAGCTTTTCATGAAATGCCTGCTTTTGTTTTCTTAACAGCTTACTTCTGACCTTTCCCTTTTTTTCCCAATACTCCAACTATTTTGCAAGGCCAGGTTGGAACGACAAAAGAAATCATATGTTTTCCCTATAATTCTGTGTTGTAATTTGGTTTTTGTGGATTGACCCTGGTGTCAGGATCAAAGACCAGTATTATAGAGCTCTGAAGACACTGTGACTTAGTGTGGAAAGTAGTTCCATTCTAAAATAGGTTATTTATACCTGTTATATCATCCTTTAAAAAGCTTATCACAAAGAGAGAAGGGAAACTTAGGTGAATATTAAGATAATTAAGATAATACAACTATAAACAACTTCTGCCTGCTTAACTACTTAAATCAAGGCACAGTGATTTTTTTTGCCTGAGTTGACCATCTAACTGCTTCAGCTGTAGACTTCATTGGTTTTTACTTCCAGAAACATTTCTGCCTTCTGTCTTTCCTCTTTTTGCCCCTACCAACCTCTTCATTGTTGTGCAAATTTACCTTTCCAGTGACTCATATAAAAAATAATCATTTTAAGATATTTGTTTACAAAAAGTTTTATTTTTATTTGCTTTCAGTGATCTTATTTTGGGGGATTCTGAAGAACCTTGTTTAATTTTCCATAAATACTACATGCCATTCCATGTGTGATGATATTACTCTTACCTATTAAGAATGTACATATGAAATATAATGCAATGAGTTCCAATCCTACAGTTCCACTTAAACACAGAAATAGCAGCAAGAAATAGCATAAGAAGTTAATTACACTAAATTTTTCTACTTGTTAAATGATAATGAAGTTCTGTCACCAAACTTTCACTGGTAAATGGAGACATAGACAACTTTTATTTATATTAATGGGAAGTCACGTGAAACATTAATATGCTATATGGGAATGAAAACCCACTGTAAATCTTAGCCTGAACTTCATCCTAGGCGTGTATTGTATAAAGAAGTGCATGGCTTACACAAAGGACTCAACAACATCATTTAGGGAGTATTAAAACAATTGAACTTGGAGAATAAGAATGAATAATTGATAATGGCAGATAGAGAATCACTTTTATAGAAACATCAGTGCTGTTTATTAGTGAAAATCATTTCCAGATGCAGTCCATAGTAAATGAGATTTTAAGAAATTTCACTGTTAAAGTTAGATGAAGATATGGGAGTGCGAACCAGCGTAACTAAGTCGACCCGGCAACAGGCGTGCACACAGCCTGGAGCCGCAGTTCAGGGTGGCTGGAATGGGTGATCACGCCCTCAGCCTGGTACAGGCGAAGCGCCCTCAGCCTACCCGGGCCAGAGATATCAATAACGGTCGCCTCCCGCTATCTCCCGCCTAGCCCAGCAGCTGGTCGGCTCTCACTTCCCCTCTCCCCTCCCCCATTCCAAACCTCTCCGCCTGCCCTCTGCCTAGCAACCGCTTACAACCACCTATCAGAAAGCAGTACCCACCCGCACCTATCAAATCCCTCCATGTAGTCCCTAACCCTATAAAAACCGTATCCCCTCCCACAATAAACCAGACTTGTGCCATCAGCCTGTCTCCGCGAGTTCTTCCCGGATCTCGCCTGCCCTCCACACCTCGGAGCCACCAAGAGGAGTCGCAGAGGCCTCCAGCGGCTCCTCTCCACCCGCCGGTATGAAGACTTCCATTAGATTTCTTTGAATCAGAGGAGCCAAATCGAATTGCCTTATTTTGTGTGTAATAAGTTAATTTGAAGAAGTGAATTTTTGCCTCTAAATAGCTCCTTTTGTCACCAGAGATTTATTACTTAGTAAATTAATTAAACCAAGACTAAATTTTGTAGTCCATGACCTTAGAGAGACTGTTAATATGACATCATAGTACAGCAAATGATAAGAAATAAATTCTAGGGATGCTCCCAAAAACTATTGACTAAAATCAAAGCCTTTCTGAGCAGTTAGCAATTCTATAACTTTTTGAATATCTAGAAGAAATTGTTTTCAGATAATCTCTGGAAGAGATAACATTTAGAATTTGCTAAAACCAAGTATATAATAAAATTTCTTCATGCCTTTTAATCTATGGGAATTCAAACCAATGTATCATACTAAAGATTATTAATTTTTTTGAAGTTTACAATATTTAGTTCAAGAATTTTCAATGCAATATATAAAGATTATATGGGGTTAACTGGACAATTTAAGTTCACCTAAGGTCAAATAAAGTAATAGAATTTCAGAAATGTAAGAGGAAACCAATTAATTTTTTTCAACAACCAATTAATTTTATGGATTACAAAACTGAGACCCAGAGAAGTCACGAAACATTTGAGTTAGTTGGCCATGTGATCAGCAGAATATATCTTTGCTCATAGTGACTCTCCTATTTTATCACACATATAATTTACATATGATAAAAAAGCTCCTCCTTGATAGGAACTGCTAAACAATTCGGATGACTATTGGATCAAAAGTTTGCTGCATGGTCTGTTGCTCCCAGTGGACATGTTTATGCCAGTTTCTTAAATAATGCCTAGATTATGGAGAGTGGCTTTTATCCCCAGGGCCTAAATATGTCCATATGTTAGCATTAGTCTCTAACTTGATGGTTCTGTGTAGACTTTCTATTAAACATGAGATCTATAGGGATCTAAATTTAAGGAATGAAGAATATAGGGGAAACTTCTAGAGATTTAGGATATAATAAGTAGCGAAATAGTAGGTATACAGCAAAGATAAAAGTGATAGAATGTCTCCTGAGCCCTCAGGAGCTCCACTATTTGGGGTAGTATCTACATTGGCAGTCAAAGAGATCCTGCTGACACACGCAAAAGCATTACTTCTGGAATGACCCCTATACTCACTTTGAAGTCTCTTAGACATATAAACTCATTTGTCTTTACCTTTCCCTCCTTTTGTTCAAAGTCTTTTTCCAGTTGCATTACTAGTTGCTGCTCGGTATTAACCTCTTGGTGCCAGGGAGGCTCATTACTGGGAGTCAAATAGCTCAGGAGTTTGTTGACTTGCCAGTGGGTCCTACATTGAAATTTATGCTCCCCAGAATGACAGAGTTGGACTCAGTTGTGGTTTTCCTACACATGGCTCTTCTGTCCTTCTATTTGAATCTATAATTAGTACTAGAGTTGGTAAATGTATATGCAAGAGATTTAAATCTTTGGACTCTCCATGTGCCAGCTGGGCCCTGAATCTCAATGAAGTTGCAACACCTACTCTCCAGTTCATTGGCCTCACCCAGGACAACTAACATGGACATGATGATGGAGAACTGCTGTACCAGGAACTGAGAGAGTCTGCAACTGCAAGCAAGAGAATTCCATTCTTTAGACCTATGGTATCACTGGCCTCTCTCAATTAGAGTTGGAGTGGATATATCATCCCAGAATCCTCAGGATTGGGGAATGAACTATGGGCTAAAGTAGATTTACTGGTATTCTACTATAGACTATTGGGTTTCTAGCAATGGAGGAAATTATATCATTGATGTGGAGGCAGTGGCCACTGGAGATTCTGAGGACAGGAAGAGGGAAAACAGGTGTAATACAGGGGCAATTTTGGGACTTGGGAATTGTCCTGAATGACATTACAATGACAGATACAGGCCATTATATATCTAGCCATAACCTACAAAATTCGGTGGGAGAGAGTGTAAACTATAATATAAACTTTAATTTATGCTTAATGGCAATGCTCCAAAACGTGTTCATCAATTGCAATGAATGTACCTGACTAAAGAAGTGTGTTGTTAATGTGGAAAAATGTGGAAGGTGTGGGGAGTGGGGAATACAGGAGTCCCCTATATTTTTATGTGACATTTATATAACCTAAGTATTTTTTAAAAACTTAAAAAATAATAAAATTTTAAAAAATGATATGGGGTCTGAGTAGTAAATGGGAAAAAATTAGTTTTGAAACACTGATGACATACAACAAACACTTTATTTTTAAGTTGTTTATCAACTATCTGTGTCAGAGGTCCCTTGGAAGTGTTGATCCCACTAGATGTGCAGGTGGGGAAAAGCAGGCCAGATTTTTAGGTGTTCCCTGTCTTCTAAGTCAAAGTTTACATAACTGTGAGTTTAGAATATGGATTTACCCCCAAAGAATTTAGAATTAGGCAGATTGGATACAAATCCCCTTTCTCCCTTTTATTATTTATGAGATTGTAAGACTTTGGACAATACATTTTTAAGACTAAGCATTTACAAGTAGTTTGTTCATAATTATGAAATATTTAATATACAAAAGTACAGACTATAATACAGCAAATACATAGGCACTCTCCATCTACTTTCAACAAATGTTAAAGTTTTGTGATACTTGATTCATACTTATTTACAATAAATAAGATGGTACCCCTCCTTAATCTCATTCATCTCCTAACCTCCACAGAAATAAATACTATCCTGAAATTGATGTATATACCTCCCATGCATATGTTTATACATTTTTGATATACATGTATTACATAAAAACATTTAGTATTGCTTTCTATATGTTTACTTTTACATAAATGGTATACACACACAAATATACTTTCTGCAACTTGCTTTTATAAAAAACATTATGATTTTGAGATTTATCCATGTAAATCATGTAGCTCTAGTTGATTCATTTAAAAAAAATGTTTTGTAGTATTGCATTATATGAATATGCTCCTGTTTATTCACCATTCTCCTTATGATGAATATTCAAGCTGCTCTACTCTGGTACTATTACAAACAATGCTTCAATGAGAATGTATGACACATATGCACATATGACAGTTCTTTAGGTTATACACCTAAAAATGTTCTTGTAGGATCATCAAATATGCATATCTGCAAATCTACCGGATATTCCCAAATTTCTCTCCAAACGGGTGTGCCAATTTACATTCCTGGGGCAGGATATGATAATTCCTCTTGCCCACATCCATTTTGATTTAAAAACCTGCAATATACAATAATAATACCTAACTTAAAAGGTTATATTGCACCTGCATGAGATAAAATATGTATAACACAAAGTTGTACAGGATATGCAACTTCTGGAACCATCCTTTCTTTTAATACTCAAATAAATTGACTTTAGCCCTCATTTCCTATATTTTTGGACCATCAGCAAGCTCAACAATATTTCCAAGGATTTTTGAGAAGAATGCTTGTGTGTGTGCTGTATGTGTGTACATAGAAAAAATTTGGTTCTCTTGCCATCTGTCCCAACAAATTATTATTCACAAATTCTTTCTAGATTTCTGATGTCATTTTTCTTTCTGAAGCTGTTATTCATTGTCTGCTGTATTTCCTTCATTCCAAACATAGAACATAACCTCTTCTTCATTCTTCAGCAAGTCTATCACAACACTGCTCTGTGTAAACAAAACATATGTGATGATTTGTGAAGATGGTGCATAATTTTGGCCCAGAAGAGAAAATGTCTAATGAAGGTAAGATATCACAGTTCCAAAATATTTATCAACAGTTTCCTGCCACTGGGGAATATATTTTATCTGCCCTTAGGTTCAAATCTGACATTTTCCTGGGCCCCCACTACCTTCCATCTCCTTTCTTGACTATTTCTCTGATTACCTATGAATTTCACTTTCAAGTTCCTGGTGACAATCCCCAAGTTTCTGTCATTCAATAACATGTAGAAATTTATTTATCTGAGTCTCAAAACTATCCTCTCAGATTATTGTGGAGGAGGGACTGTGGTAGGAGTGTCTTGAGTTTTACAATTAAAAGGGCCAATCATAAAGTTTCTAAAATCAGTTTGATCAAGTTGAGTATGCACAGGCCCAATCTCCCATTCAAAAACTACTAAAAGAAAATTAATAAATACAATATTTTATTTGTACTGGGAGCCTAATCCAATGTAATTAATTAAGAAAAAAGTATTAGAGAGCAAAAAGATGGGAAAGGGAAATGTAAAAAATCTCTTCATAAATGTCATGATTTTTTATATAAAAGATCCTCCTAAATATAGTATTTTCTTTTTTTTCAACATTTATGTTATTTATTTATTTTTTAATTTTATTCATTTTGTAAAAATATTACATTAAAAATATATGAAGTCCCATTCAACCCCCCCCCCCCCCCAGCAACACCCACTCCCTTCATCATGACACATCCATTGCATTTGGTAAGTACATCTCTGGGCATCTCTGCACCTCATGGTCAATGGTCCACATCATAGCCCATACTCTCCCACGTTCCATCCAGTGGGCCCTGGGAGGATTTACAATGTCCAGTGATTGCCCCTGAGGCACCATCCAGGGCAACTCCAAGTTCCAAAAATGCCTCCACATCTCATCTCTTCCTGCCCTTCCCCATCCCCATCAGCCACCATGGCCACTTTTCCCACTCCAATGCCACCTTTTCTCTGTGGACCTTTGATTGGTTGTGTCATTGCACCTCTATGTCAAGAGGAGGCTCAGATTCCACATGGATACTGGATGCAATCCTCCTGCTTTCAGTTGTAGGCACTCTAGGCTCCATGGTGTGGTGGTTGTCCTTCTTCAACTCCATCTTAGCTGAGTAGGGTGAGTCCAATAAATCAGAGTGTAGGAGTTGAAGTTTGTTGAGGCTCTGGGCCTGGGTGTCATATTATCAGTCCAGAGATTCAAATCCCCTAAATGTATCTCAAACCCCAGCACCAACTACAATTCCAATAAAGTAGCATGCAAGTCTTGTGAAAAGAGATCCCCTCTGAGTCCAATTCCATCACGCAGAAACACCAGCTCCAAAGAAGGGCCAACTGACATGGCAGTAATACCCATCTGCCATGACCATAGAACCCGTGGGTCTCTTTATCCCTCAAAAGAACCAATACCTGGGGTTGTATCTACTTTATCTGTCTCTCAGACTCTGCTCAGTTGTGCATAAGGGCATTCCTTCTGACAACCTCCAGACTCTTTTTTAGAGACTCATAGACTTATAATCTCATTTCTCCTTTCCATTTCCCCCTTACATTAGGTCAAACAGCATTTTGAAGTCATGTTATTATATGTAGACAGGGATATTCTGCTGATCCGTATTGAAACTTTAATTCAAGGTAATTTTCTAGTTGCATCTTCAGCTGGTATGTGGTAGTGATCCCTCGGTGCCAGGGAGGCTCATCTCTGGGTGTCATGTCCCACACTGGGGGAAATGCACTGCATCTGCATGCTGAGTTTGGCTGTGAGAGTGGCCACATTTGAGTAATATGAAGGCTGTCAGGAGGAAACTCCCAGGCACAGTGCTACTCTAGGCCTTGTTCTTATTGCAGGTGTAGAGGCTCAAAAGCATAGCCATTAGTATCAGGAGCCCACTGTTGGGCCCTCCTTCCTTCCTGGTTCTTGCTGTTGCATCTGGGGGACTGCCGCTGCTCCCCCAGGGTCCACGACAGTGACCCCCCAGCCAGGAGCCCAGTACCCCCCCCAGCTGTTGTTTTTAATTGTTTCCATTATGAGTATATCTAGACATTACTATATACCCTGGGCATATGCCGTGTATAACTCCCTGTCAACCATATATATCCTGTCAATAACATCTTGTATCAGTATTCCTCTGCTGCCATTGTTGAACAACTCTGTGATCCAAAACTTCCTGTAAAGTGAATCCCAACATAATGTCAGCTTCAAAAGAGTCTTAGATCACCGAAATTCGTATATACAATATACAGTACTTCCCCAGATCCACCATAAAACCTTTTCCCTTCCACAGCGATAATCTTTTAACTTATTGATATCATATTTCCTGAAACTGATGTACAGATTCTGAAACAATGGCTTTCAAACAAGGTGACATTTGTGCTTACTATGTGGTCCATACTTTAGGTTGTACAGTTTTCTAAATTTTTTAGTTATCCTATGTTTTGCCTTATGGTTTACATTATTAGTCTGTCGTCCCCTATGTTTTTGGTGTAATATTACATGTTTTATATTCATCCTCATGTACTCTCACAAAACTCCTCTCTTGCCCCCTTATTTACCTTGGTTCCATCAATTCCACATCCATTCTCCCCTCCCCTTGGGGCCCACAATGCCAGCCACTCTCTATTTCCCAAGAAGCCATATCCAGAGATACTTGCAGCAGTATTCAGGGCCTGACTTTCTCAACTGCCCTAATGCCCTAGGAGCCATCCTTTCTCATGATAGATACAGTTCTCTTTATTTGACGGCATTAGTCCTCCCCAGGATGTGCGTCCACCCCAACTCTCACTTCTTGGGTCTCTTCCCAATGGTACAACCCACCTTGGCAAAATGAGCCTTCAGCTATTCCCCCGGAGTCCGACCTGCATCAGACCGTACCCCCTGAGCATCCTAAACAGGTAACCCTCCTACTTATACTTTGATACGATTTTCTCAACATTTTGTTCTCAACGAACATCTGATATTCACCCATGTTCGTATGTCGCCCCTCTCTCTCCCCAATTTTTGGACAATATTACCCCTCTGCCCATCCCCAGCCCCCCTCAAACCCACAGAGCCCCACCCAAAGGCAACTCCTTGCCCCCATTTTGGCCCTTCTTTGTGCTCATACTTACCGCCAGCTCATCACAGGTTTCACCCCTGCAGATGTTAACTCACATCCTTCCTCCACCCCCCGATTTCCTGTAACCCTCTTTTCCAGACTCTAGCTCTCTGAGGCAGTTTGCTTATTTCATATCATTGAGGTCATGTAGTATTTGTCCTTCAATGCTGGGGTTGCTTCACTCAACATAAGATTCTCAAGGTTCATCCACGTTATCATGTGTGATTGTAGTGTATTTGTTCTTACAGCCGAGTAGTATTCCATTGTGTGTATATACCACATTTTATTGATCCTCTCATCTGTTGATGGACATGTGGATTAATTGCAACTTTTGGCGATAGTGAACAATGCTGCTATGAACATCAGTGTACATATATCGGTTTGTGTCCTTATTTTCAGTTCTGCTGGGTATATACCCAGCAGTGGTATTGCTGGGTCATATGGCAAATCTATGGTTAGTTTTTTGAGAAACTGCCAAACTGTCTTCCAGAATGGTTGGATCCTTCTGCATTTCCACCAGCAGTGGATGAGTGTTCCACTTTCTTCACATCCTCTCCAGCATTTGTATTCTTCTGCTTTTTTCATAGCTGCCAATCTTATGGGAGTAAGATGGTATTTGATTGTAGTTTTGATTTGCATTTCCCTGATAGCTAGAGATTTGGAGCATTTTTTCATGTGCTTTTTAGCCATTTGTATTCCTTCTTTGGAGAAGTGTCTGTTTAAATCTTTTTCCCATTTTTAAAATGGGTTGTTTATCTTTTTGTTTTCAAGATATATGAGTTCTTTATATATGGAAGTTATAAGTCTCTTATCAGATATATGGTTGCCAAATATTTTCTCCCATTGTGAGGGTTCCCTTTTTACTTTCTTGACAAACTCATTTGAGGTGCAGAAGGCTTTAATTTTGAGGAAGTCCCATTTATCTATTTGTTCTTTTGCAGCTCGTGCTTTTGGTGTGATATTCATGAAGCCATTTCCTATTACAAGTCCTGTAGATGTTTCCCTACACTGCTTTCCAAGATCTTTATGGTCTTGGCTCTTATATTTAGGTCTTTGATCCATCTTGAGTTGATCTTTGCATAAGGTGTAAGATGGCAATCCTCTTTCATTGTTCTATATATGACTATCCAGTTCTCCAGGCACCATTTGTTGAATAGACCATTCTCTCCCAGTTGAGAGGGTTTTGTGGCTTTATCGAATATTATATGGCTATATACATGAGGTTCTATATCTGAACTTTCAATTCGATTCCATGGGCCTGTGTGTCTCTCCTTATGCCAATACCATGCTGTTTTCACTACTGTAGCTTTGTAGTATGTTTTGAAGTCAGGAAGTGTGATTCCTCCTATTTTGTTTTTCTATTTCAACATGTCTTTGGCTATTCTGGGCCTCTTTCCTTTCCAAATAAATTTCATAGTTAGTTTTTCTAGTTCCTTAAAGAAGGCTGTGTTGATTTTTATTGGGATTGCATTGAAAGTGTAGATCAGTTTTGGTAGGATAGACATCTTAATAATAATCAGTCTTCCTATCCATGAACAAGGAATATTCTTCCATTTATTTAGGTCTTCTTTGATTTCCTTGAACAGTCTTGTATAGTTCTCGGTGTATAAGTTTTTTACCTCTTTAGCTAAATTTATTCCTAAGTATTTGAATTTTTAATTTACTATTGTGAATGGTATTTGTTTCTTGATTTCCTCCTGATCTTGCTCATTATTCGTGTACAGAAATGCTACTATTTTTGCGCATTGATCTTATAACCTGCGACTTTGCTGAACTCATTTATGACTTCTAGAAGCTTTGTTGTAGATCTCTTAGGGTTTTCTATGTATAGGATCATGTCATCTGCAAATAATGAAATTTTGACTTCTTCCCTTCCAATTTGAATGCCTTTAATATCTGGTTCTTGCCTCAGTGCTCGAGAAAGTACTTCCAAGACAATGTTAAATAGGAGCGGAGACAATGGGCATCCTTGTCTTGTTCCTGAGTTTAGAGGGAAGGATTTCAGGATTTCGCCATTGTAAACAATGTTGGCTGTAGGTTTTTCATATATACTCTTTATCATGTTCAAAAAGTTTCCTTGTATTCTGATCTTCTGGAGTGTTTTTATTAAGAAGGGGTGCTGTATTTTGTCAAATGCCTTTTCTGCATCTATAGATATAATCATGTGATTTTTTTCCTTCAATCTGTTTATATGGTGTATCACATTGATTAATTTTCTTATGTTGAACCATCCTTGCATACCTGGAATAAATCCCACTAGATCATGGTGTATAATTCATTTAATGTGTTGTTGAATACGATTAGCAAGTATTTTGTTAAGTATTTTTGCGTCTATGTTCATTAGAGAAATTGATCTGTAATTTTCCTTTCTTGTGGTGTCTTTGTTTGGCTTTGGTACTAGGATAAGGTTTTCATCATAGAAGGAGTTCTGCAATGTTCCTTCTGTTTCGATTTTTTGGAATAGTTTCAACAGGATTGGTGTTAGTTCTTTCCGGAATGTTTTGTAAAATTCACCTGTGAAGCCATCTGGCCCTGGGCTCTTCTTAGTTGGGAGATTTTTATTGACTGATTCTATCTCTTTGCTTGTGATTGGTTTGTTAAGAACATCAATTTCTTTTTTCGTCAATATGGGCTGCTTATGTGTTTGTAGGAATTTGTCCATTTCCTCTGAATTGTCATTTTTGTTGGAATACAGTTTTTCAAAGTATCCTCTTATGATAATCTTTATTTCTGTGGGGTCAGTGGTGATATCACCTTTCTCATTTCTTATTTTGTGTATTTGCATCTTTTCTCTTTTTTTCTTTGTTAGTCTCACTTAAGGTTTGTCAATTTTGTTGATCTTCTCAAAAAACCAGCTCTTGTTCTTGTTTATTTTTTCAAGTGCTTTCTTATTTTCTATTTCATTTAGTTCTGCTCTTATCTTTGTTATTTCCTTCCTTCTTCTTCCTGTTCGATTACTTTGTTGTTGTTTTTCTAATTCCGTCAAAAGTGCAGTTAGTTCTTCAATTTTTGCGCTTTCTTCTTTTTTGATATGTGAATTTATGGCTATAAATTTCCCTCTCAGTACTGCTTTTGCTGCATCCCATAAATTTTGGTATGTTGTGTTATCATTATCATTTAATTCAAGGTAGCCATTGATTTCTTTTGAGATTTCCTCTTTGACCCACTGTTTTTCTAAGAGTGTACTGTTTAATTTCCAAATTGTGGTGTGAAGTCTGGGCCTCCGTCCTTTGCAAATTTCCAGCTTCACTCCACTGTGATCAGAGATATTGTTTTGTATGATTTCGATCTTTCTGAATTCATTAAGCCTTTCTTTGTGGCCTAGCATATGGTCTATCTTGGAGAATGATCCATGTGTGCTTGAGAAAAATGTATATCCTGCTGTGTTTGGGTGTAATGATCTATATATGTCTATTAGATCCAGCTCTTCTAGTATACTGTTCAAATATTTTGTTTCTTTAGTGATTCTCTTTTGAGATGTTCTGTCCAGATTTGATAGCGGTGTATTAAAATCCCCCACTATAATTGTAGATGCATCTATTTTTTCACTTAGATTTTCCAGCGTTTGTCTCACGTATTTAGAGGCACCCCTGTTAGGAGCATAAATATTTATGATTGTTCGATCTTCTTGACAGATTGTCCCTTTCACTAAAATGTAGTATTCTTCTTTGTCTCTCACAATTGTTTCACATTTAAAGTCTATTTTGTCTCATATTAATATAGCTACTCCTGCCTTTCTTTGTTTGTTATTTGCTTGTATGATTGTTTTCCAGCCATTTACTTTCAACCTCCATGAGTCTCTGGGTCTAAGATGTGTCTCTTGCAGACAGCATATGGATGGGTCGTATTTCCTTATCCAGTGTCCCAGTCTCAATCTTTTTATAGGTGAGTTTAGTCCGTTGTCATTCAGTGTTATTACATTCAGAGAATCATTTGTGGTAGCCATATTTTCGTTGGATTTGTGTTTGTTATATTTTGTTTGTAATATTTTATTTTCCCCTTCTATTTTTGTCTTTTTTGTTGCTCTTACACTCTCCTACATCTCTGACTGTCCTGTTTTTTCCTTTCTTCCTGCAGAACTCCCTTTAGAATTTCTTGAAAGGGAGGCTTCTTGTTGATATACTCTTTCAGTTTCTGTTTATCTGTGAATATTTTGAACTCTCCATCATTTTTGAATGCTAGTTTAGCTGGATAGAGTATTCTTGGTTGGAATTTTTTTCCTTTATTACCTTGACTATATCATACCACTGCCTTCTTGCCTCCATGGTTTCAGATGAGAAATCAGCACTTAATCTTATGGAGCTTCCCTTGTATGTGATGGTTTTCTTTTCTCTTTCTGCCTTCAGAATTTTCTCTTTTTCTTGAGGATTGGATAATTTGACAAGTATATGTCTTGGGGTGGGCCTGTTGGGGTTTATGACCAATGGAGTGTGCTGTGCTTCTTGGATATGTACATCTGTCTCTTTCAGTAGATTTGGGAAGCTTTCAGTCATTATTTCCTGCAACACTCCTTCTGAACCCTTTCCCTTCTCTTCTCCTTCTGGAATGCCTATAATACATATGTTTGAGTGTTTTGCATTATCATTCAGTTCCCTAAGTCCTATCTGGATTTTTTTTTTCCTTTTTATTGACCACTTCTACTATCTGTTTGATTTCCACTGTACTGTCTTCCACATCACTAATTCTCTGCTCTGCCTATTCTAGTCGGCTGATATTTGCTGCAAGTGTATTTTTGATTTCTTCAATTGTGGTGATCATTTCCATCATATCTGTTATTTTTTTGCACATGTCTGCAATTTCCCCTCCAAGTGTTGTCTTCATGTTGTTAACCTCTTTCATTACTTCATCAAATTTGTCGGTGATAAATGTTCTGAGATCTTTCATTGCTTGTGCGGGGATCTGCTCCCCTTCCTGATTTTTAGTTTGTTGATTGGATTCAGCCATGTTTTCCTGATTCCTGGTTTGGTTTGTAGATTTTTGTTGCTGTCTTGTCATCATTTTTTCTTGACAGGTTTAATCAGTTCCTTAGCTTCTTTGTCTAGTCTTGGAGATTAATTAGCTGTTGTTTTTGCGTAAGTGTTATATCTTCTCTTTGTCCCTTTGTTCTTCTTATTCCAATTTCTTATTGCTGGTTAAGTTCACTTTAAAGGAAAGTATTAGTGCTGGGGAAAGGCAATTGTGTAAGGAAGGAAAAAGTGTAAAGTAGTATTGGTGATATATGTTAACAAAGCAACAATATGAGTTCTGGGAGGATGGAGGTTAGATCGTGTAAATTGTGTAGAGTTATAGTAGTAGGAAAGTACCTATAATGAGGTAGACGACTGAATATGGGAGGAATATGGTACGTACTAAGAAGCTATTGTTTTCGTAAGTGAGGGAAAGAGAAAGGAGAGGTAATAGTTTCAAGGGCGGATACCAGATGGAAAACTAAACAAAGGTATTAGAAATTAAGAGTTAGACACTTTGTGGGTCAAAGAAAGGGAGGTGGAATATAGGAGAGATAGCAGATTGTGGAGGATATCAAGTTGTAGGGGAAAGGGGATAGTGTAGATAGCCTAAATCTATTCACAGAGAAATGAGGCAGTGGAGGATGAGGAAACCCAGCAAATGTGTGTTGTTTCCTGCAGGACCTATTGTATTGTTAAGATAAAATAGAATAAGAAGAAGATCAGGGACAAGAAATAGAGGATAAAAAAAAAAAGAGGCTTTGGGGGATACGCTGGGAGAAAAGACTAGGGGATAATGCAGTGCCAGGAATCAGAACATTAAAAATCTAGAATAAAAAATAGAAATAGAATAAAAATAAAAACAAAACAAAATAAAACAAAGAAGAAAAAATGCAAACGTTGAGGGCTAGGACATTCAAGCGCCTCAGATGAACCTCAGGGTGTGGTGGATTCAGGGATGGACAGTCTGAGGTATTGAAGCCTCAAGAGGTGTGAGTCTCTGGCATGTGGGCTGCCAGAGTCCAGGGAACTCACACCTGCCAACCTCGAGTCCAGTTAGCAGGAAGCCTGGGAGCACCACAGTGCATCACTGCCTTCAGGGATCCCTGCAGCTGGGTGCCAGCCCTATCGGTGAGGTCTCAGCCACAAGCTCTATCCTGTTTTCTGTGTTCTACAATTCACTTACTAGGGTCTATTGTGTGGATATATCACCAATTGACTTCAGGAACCCTCCCACCCTGTGGTCCCCGGGAACACCCACCTGGGGGGTCCTCTAGGCTGCAGCCAATTTAATGACTCAGATCAATATCCAGTTCCGGGGGAGGGGCTCCAGCCAGAAACGCTAATAACAGAGTCCAAACCCAAAATTCCCACGCTTCACAAAATATTCCCCTATTCAGCTTCCAAACGTCTGCCACCCCGTGAGACCCTGGTAGAGTCTCTTTGTTGCTATCCCTTTGAGACTGCTGTAGGTCAGCAGGCGGGCCCATGGGTGGGGCGTGGGTCCAGGTGGAAATGCCACTGTTTGTGTCCGCAATCAAAAATTTCCCCCGCCCCGCCCCAAAACCCCCGTCTGTCTGCCCAAATGGGTCCACAAGCACCTCCCTTCCCCCCAACCCCCCAATAGGCCGCCCAGGTCCCACGAACTCCCCAGTACTGCAGAGCCTCCAAAAAAAAAAAAAAAACAAAGAACAGAAACCCCACCGCTGGGCCAGGCCCGGCTCCCCTGGCCGCCGCGGCCCGGCCCGGCACCCCCTGCCACCGCTGTGGCCTGGCTCGACTCCCCCCGCTGCCACTGTGCTAGATGCCTCGGCTCCGCCTACCCAAGGAGGGAATCCTCCACACGTAGCTGGGATCTCCGTGTATATTTCACAGACGGATCCTCTCTGTTACCTTCCCTCCAAATTGATGTCCAGACACCTCTGGACCAGCAAAAATCCTGAAAGAGCCCGGTCCCAAAGAGTCTCCAACGCCGCCCAGCCAACTCCCCATGGGAAACACCAACAGGGAAGTTCACTCAGCCGCCATCTTGCCCCTCCACCCAGGAGGTAACTCTTAGGCACCCTGCAGCTCCATGCCTGTCAATAGTATCCTATACCAGTATTCCTCCGCTGCCATTATTGAACCACTCTGTGATCCAGAACTTCATCATTGTTGCTAATTCCACTCTGAGAAATCCATCCAAGACAAACTGCTTTACAATGAATTGTACAGCACGTTCATGGCAGCCAAAATGGGCAAGGAGCTGGGGGCAGGCGGGCGTCTCGGGGGCACCGGGCACTCCCCCAGAGGGCTCCAGTCCTGCGCTCACTGCCCGCTGCCCGTGGGCCAGATGTGCCCCTCACCACACACAGGGGTACCCGCGCGGCATCTCGGCCTGGCCCGAGCACCAGCTCATCGCGACCGGATCCCAAACACCCTGAGCTGCCGCATCTCTAAAATTTCACCCTCATAAGTTCCCATTGTAAAATCCAAGCTGTTACTGGTATTTTTGCATTGGTAGCCTTTAGGAAATGAAATCAGTGATGAAATAAAACTGCTAATAAATGTAACTTAGGCTAATATACTACATAAAATACACTGTAATGTTTGGGTTTATTTTTTCTATTGAATGAATTGCATAAATACATAAATGAATTGCATCTGACTGAACTAAATTTATTTGCATTGCCATGAAGAGGAATCACAGTATATCTCTCAAATGAGAATTATTTGCATTATTTTCAATCTTCTACAAGTGAACTTCTACCCCTGGGGAGTTACAAAATAGCCTATTTAATAGAGTCTACCAAAGTTACACCTCTACATAATCAGATAGTCCCCAGAAGTTCTGGTAGAGCAGGAATCTGAAAATTCTGGCCCTTAGGCAAAATCTGGCCCATGTTCTGTTCTTGTAAATAAAGTTTTATTAAGGCAATTAATTTTCTATAGCTACTTTTACACTACAATGGTAGAGTTGACTAGTAGCGACAGAGATAGTATGGTCAAAAAGCTTAACACATATACTATCTGATCTTTTACAGAAAAAAGTTTGCCAATCCTTCTACTAGATACTGTATAGCACTCCACTGAAAAGAAACCCAGCAATCATTTTGTTAATTTCCAAAATATGGATAATTTTTCTTAATCCTATTTATATAAAAACTAATGTGTAAAATTACCAATATCACAGCATGAAAGTCAGTGTACAAAAGAAAAGTATATCTCTATATAGTAGCATAAAACACTTGGAAAATGAAATTTAAAATTCCATTGGCAATAATGGCAATTCATAAAATATTTAGGAATAAATTTCACAGGAGACATGTAAGATCCCTTAAACTAAAACTCCAAAATATTGCTCAGAAAAAATTTAAAATCACTCAAATTACAAAATATTGCTGAGAAAAATATAAAAGCAGCTATATCAATGAAGATACATAGCTTGTCCATGGACTGCAGGACTCAGTATTTTTAAGATGTCAATTCTCTTGAAATGAATATGTAGATTCAATGCAGTGACAATCAAAGATGTCTGAACACACTATTAAAAAAGAATAGGAGATTCACTTACAATAGACGTATATCCAGTATACACATATATCTCAATAATGAAAAAGCAAACCGAATTAAAAAATAAGACAAAAGACTTGAAGAGACACTTTACAAAGGAAGTTGGTTTAATGGCTTATAAATGCTAGAAAAGGTGCTCAACATAATTAGTTATGGAAATACAACCAAAACCGCAATAAAATATTACCACACAGGGAAGCAGATGTGGCTCAGGCAATTGAGCTCCTGCCTACAATATGGGAGATCCTGGGTTCAGTTCCTGGTGCCCCCAGGAGAAGATAAGCCAGACAGTGAGTTTGTGTGATGGGCAGGTGCAGCAATCTAATGCAACAAGATGGCACAAGAAGGAGACAAAAAGAAGAAAGACAATGAGATCCAACAAAGCAGGGAGTTGAGGTGGCTCAAGCAACTGAGTGCCACTCTCTCACAGGAGAGGGCCCAGGTTTAGTTCCTGGTGCTTACTAAAGAGATAAGCAGACACAGAGAGAACACAGTGAATGGACACAGAGAGCAGGGAGTGAGTACAAAAAATGAGGTGGGGGCAAATAAATAAAATAAATCTAAAAAAAATTTCCACACACCCAGTAAAATGGATAATATTTAAAAGATTCAGAAGATTGTTAAGAAGTGTTCTTCTGAGGGCTACAGAGACCCACAGGTTCTATGACCATGGCAGATAGAATTCAGTGCCATGTTAGTTGGCCTTACTTTGGAGTTTGTGTTCCTGAGTATGATGGAGTTGAACTCAGATGTGATCTTTGTTCACAAGCCTCTCCTGTTTCTTGTGGCTGGTGCTGTGGTTTGATGTATTCTCATGGGACCTGAATCTCTGGACTGTCCATGTGATAGCCAGGCTCTGAGCCTCAACAGACCTACAACTCCTACCCTCTGGTTTAATGAAATTACTCCAACCAGATAACAGGGAGGTGAAGAAGGTCAGCCACTGCACCAGGGAGCCTAGAGTGCCTAAACCTGCAAGCAGGAGAATTGCATCCATCATCCATGTGGAATCTAAGCCCCCTCTTGATATAAAGGTGGAGTGGACATAACCATCCTAGGATCCACAGGAGGGAGGAATAGAATATGGATTAGAGTGGATTTACTGATATTTTATTCTGGAACTATTGTGATTAGTAATGGAAGAAAATGTAGCATTAATGTAGAGAAAGTGGTCATGGTAACTGCTGATGGTAGGGAGAGCGAAGAAGAGATATGATGTGGGGGCATTTTCAGGATTTGGAGTTGTCCTGGGTGGTACTGCTGGGACAGTTGCTGGACATTTTAGGTCCTGCTGTGACCCACTGAGTGGACAGGGGAGAGTGTAAACTACAGTGTAAACCACTATCCATGTGGTGCAGCAGTGCTCCAAAATGTATTCACCAAATTCAATGAATGTGCCACATTGATGGAAGAGGTTTTTGATGTGGGAGAAGTTGGGTGAGGGGGATGGGGACTATACGGAGACCTCATATTTTTCAATGTAACATTTAAAAAATTAATTAATTAATTTTAAAAATTAAAAAAGAAGAGATTGTGGGAAGATGGTAACAGATTAATAGGCAGCGCTAGCTCAATGCTCTCACAAAAACAATGGAGACAGAGCCAAAAGTTCTCTGAGGGATCAGCTTTGTTGGTCAGCAGACCATTAGAGTGTTATACAATTCCCAGGAGGGTGAAGAACAGAGAGATGAAGAAGCCAAAAAGACAAACATGAGTTACCAAGCCTTTGTGGTGGCTGGCAAGGGCTTCCCACCCCCACCCCCAAGATATTTAGCTAGGGTAAAACACCTAGCTCAATGAAACTCAACAAACATCTTCCTCCCTGGCTGCTGTTTCAAGGGAAAAGGGAGGGGAGGTCAGGGTGATTTTCTTCAGTGAATTCAGCCAGCAGATCCTGCATTGAATTTTCAATCTGGAGATTTAACACAGGAACACAGGAAAGCTGAGACTGAAGCACTTCTGTGGAAAGGTGCCCTGACTAGCGCCATCTGCTGGCTGGTGTGGAAATTGCATGGACAAAAACTGTTCTCTGTGCTCTTTGTATCCAATCCCTGTGAGAAAATCTGCACCCCACTAGTGAATTCCTCGCCCAATTTTGAAAATTTAAGCTGGGCAATTTTAAAGACTGAAAATAAGTTGAACCAATTATCAAAGAAGATCTGTGAAAATAAAAATAAAGCAATAGGCAAATGAGAGTAAGTAGCCATCAGCATAAATTCATCAACAATTTCATATGCCTAGACATCAGCAAAAATTACAAGCCATACTAGGAAACTGAAGAGATGTTCAAGCCAAAAGAACAAACAAAATATTCTAAAGAGATACAGGATTTAAGACATTCAGTGATAATTGCACAACTCTCCTAAATCACATAAAAGAATTGAAAGAAAAAAATGAATAAAGAAATAAAGGATATTAAGACACTGCATAAAGAACAATTTGAAAACTTTCAAAGAAAAGTAACAGACCTTATGGTAATTAAATACATTATGGATGAGATTAAAAATACATTAGAGGCACATGAGGGCAGATTTGAATTGCTTGAAGACAGAATTAGTGATTTTGAGGACAGAACATCTGAACTGGAAAAGACAGGAGAACAGAAAGAGATAAGAATGGAAGAAATGGAACAGAGTCTCGGGGAATCAACTGACAAGGTGAAATGCACAAATATTCACATTATTGGTGTCCCAGAAGGAGAACAGAATGGAAAAGGGGCAGAAAGAACATTTGAGGAAATAATAACTGAAAACTTCCTAACCCTTGTGATGGACATAAATATCAATAATCAAGAAGGACTATGCACCCTAAACAGAATAAATCCAAATAGAACTATCCTGAGTCACCTACTATTCAGAATGAAAAAATATGAGACATAAAGAGAAGATTCTGAATGCAGCAAGAGAAAAGCAAAACATCACATGCAAGTGAAACTCAATCAGAAACCATGGAGGAGATAAGAATGTGGTATGATGCATTTAAGATACTGAAAGAGAAAAACTGCCAGCCATGAATTCTGTATCCAGCAAAGATGTCCTTCAAATATGAGGATGAGTTCAAAGTCTTCTCAGACAAACAAAAACTGAGAGAATATGTTACCAAAAGACCAGATTTTTAAGAGATAGTAAAGGTGGTGTGGCAGGTGGAAGGAAAAATACAAAGATGAGAGATTTGGAGAAGAGTTTAGAAATGAAGATTTTTAGGAAGGGTAAACTAAAGGATGAGAAGACAGAAAACAGAATGATAGGAAACAGAGAGCTGTAGGACAAATTGGATGAAGTAAGTAATGCTTTTACAGTAATAATATTGAATGTTAATGGATTGAACTACCCAATCAAAAGACATGGACTGATAGAATGGATAAAAAATATGAGCCATCTATATGTTGTTTACAAGAGACCGATCTCAAATGTAAGGACTCAAACGGGTTAAAAGTGAAATGTTGAAAAAGGGTATTCCATGCAAATAATAATTAAAAAAGAGCTGGAGTAGACTGGATACATGTAAAGTAACAACATTATAGTATATGAACAGTAGTTATTCAGTGCAACTGGCAAATTCTTCCTGTGATCCATATTCTGTAGTTGTTTTCATACAAAATAAACACTTACTTTAGAGAACTGGAGAAGAGATATATTTTTTGGATACTTCATTATTTTTCACTCTTTCTTATTCATATTCTTTAATTAAAATAATCTATCTGGATCAATAATGATTCAGCATGTCTACTGGAATAAGATTTTGAGTTTTTCTGCCTCATAAAATTATGAGTTGGCAAATTTTTATCTGCTATAATTCATTCCAATAAGATGTTAAGAATTCACAAATAAGAATTTGATTATCTAGAATAAATAATGAACTAAATGGAAATTAAGTAACTAAACCAATAATTAATTTCATTCTTAGAAATTATTATGTCCAATAGTTAGAGTTATAATATAAAAATTAGAATATGTAATTATTCATTTCTATTATATTTTGAATTATTTAAATTTATAAATGTTTGTGACTATGCTATTTTTCATTATATTTTTTCTCTCTTTATGTTTTTAAAGTTACATTCAAAAACTATAAGAGGTACCCATGTACCCCACATCCCCCTCATCCCACTCATCCCACATCAGCAACTTCTTTCATCATCATGGTACATTCATTGCATCTTGTAAATACATTTTGAGGCACTGTTGCACCACATGGATAAAAGTTTATATTGTGCTATACTATTTTTTTTGTAATTGATTGTATTAAATCTAACCTAGTCTTGCACTCTCTTTTTTTTTGTTAAAACCTTTTTTTTAAGATTTATTTATTTATTTAATTCCCTCCTCCCCCCCTGCACCACACCCCCGGTTGTCTGTTCTCTGTGTCTATTTGCTGCATCTTGTTTCTTTGTCTGCTTCTGTTGTCGTCAGCGGCACGGGAAGTGTGGGCGGCGCCATTTGCCATTCCTGGGCAGGCTGCACTTTCTTTCGCGCTGGGCGGCTCTCCTTATGGCGCACTTCTTGCACGTGGGTCTCCCCTAGGCGAGGGACACCCCTACGCGGCCCCTGCGTGGCATGGCACTCCCTGCGCGCATCAGCACTGCGCATGGGCCAGCTCCACACAGGTCAAGGAGGCCCGCCTGGGGTTTGAACCGCAGACCTCCCATGTGGTAGATGGACGCCCTAACCACTGGGCCAAGTCCGTTTCCCTGCACTCACTTTTAAAATTTCAATTTTTCTGTCTGTTTTTTTTATTTATATTACCATTTTACAATAAAGGCCTTTTTGACAGCTAATAAAAGAAAATGTTAACACAAAATACTGATGAAATTCTAGAGCAACAAAACTTTCACTGGGGGTGAAAAATTATATACCACTTTGGAAAAATGTCTGTCAGTTTCTTCTAAAGTTAAATATACACCTATCCTATTATGATCTACCATTTCTAATCCTAGGTATTTACACCAGTGAAATTTTAAAAATGTATAATTTCAAGGATATTTTACTAAGTGAAAAAAATCTCAAAAGGTTATATACTGTATGATTTCCTTTATAAAACATTGCTGAAATAACAAAATTATATAGATGCAAAACAGATAATTAATTACCAGATAATAGGCAGAGTGGGGTGGCACAAGGGGTGGCACAAGGGTTAGCACAAGGGAGCCTTGTGGTCATAGAACAGTTCTACATCTTGATTGTGGTGATGGTTACATGAATCAACATATGTGACAAACATGTATTCAACTATCCCACACATGGAAACATGGATACAGACATATACAAATGTTTGTAAAATGCTGAAATCTTAAGCTCTGTGGATTTTACCAATGTTAATTTCCTGGGATTTGATATTCTTTTACTATAGTAATAAAAATTGGGGAAGTACACATAGGAACTCCTCATACACTTTTTGAAATGTTGTATAAATCTATAATTATTTCAAATTAAAGATACATGTACATATCCACAAAAAGACATGTTCTTCAAAAATGTTCATAGCAGCATTTTAACAATAGCAAAAAAACCTGAAAATGTTCAAATGTTCCTCAGTAGGAAAATGAATAAGTGGACGGCATTATATTCATATAAAGGAATATTTCTAAGCATGAATCTCATAGACATTAGGTTGGGAGAATATCTGGACACAAAAAGTATACATAACTATATTATTCTTCATGTTAAATTCTATAAGAAGAAAAAAAATTATGTCAAAAAAAAAACCACCCAACAGATAAGTGGTAACTGCCAGGGAATGGAGGGGTGGCAGGATTCACTGGGAAGGGGCATAAAGAAGCTTTCTGAGGGAATGTGGCATCAAAGTAAGGTGGCAAGACTCAACTATCTT
The DNA here is from genome assembly GCF_030445035.2 of Dasypus novemcinctus. Classification (NCBI taxonomy): domain Eukaryota; kingdom Metazoa; phylum Chordata; class Mammalia; order Cingulata; family Dasypodidae; genus Dasypus; species Dasypus novemcinctus. The sequence goes on along the minus strand of NC_080704.1, from coordinate 97,942,992 downwards.
ATGAAAAACAGCAGAGTGGGCAAAAAGCTGTGTATGGAATCTGTTTTGGGGGTCTGCAGATCAAGAGAGTGCTCTGCACCATCCAGGAGTGAGAGGTACAGAGAGATCTGGTCAGAGTGAAAGCTGAGTTATTAGCCCTGTGGCCTAGAACAACACCCATTCCCCACCCTCAAGGCATACAGCTTGTTTAAAACCTATGGGTCACTGCAGGTAAGTTAGAGGGTAACAGACACCTCCCTCCCTGGGAGGAGGGACACTGCATTGGAGGGTGAAGAGTGACTCCCCTTATGTGATTTTGACCACTGGGGACATTTTGAATCTTGGCTTTGGAGAGACAAGAATCACCAGTGAGCTGAGGTTGAAAAAGATCCCTCCATGGAAAGGTTCAGTGAAGAGCTCTGACTTCTGGCAGACCAAGAAACTGCAAGAAATAAAAACACTTTTGGAAGTCTTTCATGCCCCAGTCCCTTTACCTGGTCTGCACCAAATGAGTAAATCCCTGGCTCTGTTTTGATAACTTAAGCAGGGAAAACTTAAAGATATTGAATAAACTGAACCAAAAAATCAAAGAAGAGTCATGAAACAATACCACTAGGCCAAAGACAGAAATTGACTGTCACAGAAAATTAACTAACATAATCAGATGCCTAGACATCAGGAAAAATTACCTACCATACTAAGAAACAGGAAGATAAAGTTCAGCCAAAGGATCAGATCCAATTTCCTGAAGACACAGGATTTAAGACCACTAATCATTGATATTCACGCAAATCACCTAAAAGAGATAATGGAAAATAACAAGACACTGGGTGAATATAAAGAACAATTTGAAAGATGATGTATGAAAGCCCAGTATGATTATATACATGTTTGTTTTGTACTTTTACAACTTTTACTATGAACTTATTGTTTATGTAAGTTCATATATGAATAATATACATCAATAAAATTTTATTTTAAAAAATTGTTTGAAAGCCTGCAAAGAAAATTAACAGCTTATGGTAATGAAAGACACAATGGATGAGATTAAAAATACATTAGAGGCATATAATAACATTTGAATTTACTGAGAACACTATAAGTGAGTTGGAGGAGAGAACATCTGAACTTAAAAGAGAACAAGGAATCTGCTGTGGCTCAATCAGATGAGATCCTGTCTACAATATGGGAGGCCCTCAGTTCATGTCCCAGGGCCTCCTTGTGAAGACAGGCTCGCCTGAACACTGTGGAACATCATCTGTCCCCCAGATGCCACAGAATGCCACCTGGCACACAGATGTCATGAATGGAAACAGAGAGCAGACACCAAACAAGCTGCAAGGGGGTGGGGCAGATTAAAAAAAAGACTTGAAAACAGAAAAACAGAAGAATGGAAAAATTGGAACAGGATCTGAGGAAATTGAATGACAATGCAAAATGCATAAACATACATGTTATAGGTATCCCAGAAGGAGATGAGAAGGGAATAGGGGAAGAAAATTATTTGAGGAAACAATGACTGAAAACTTCCCAACCCCTATGAAAGACATAGATATGAAGGACATACATATCAATATCCAAGAAGGACAACACACCCCAAACAGAATAAATCTAAATAGAGCACTCTGAGATGCCTACCATTCAGAATGTCAAATGCCAGCAATAGAGAGGATTCTAAAAGTAGGAAGATAAAAGCAATACATCACATACAATGTAAGCTCAATATGAATAAGAGCCAAGCATTTGCATTCAGAAAACTACAATGCATTGCTAAAAGAAATTTTGAAAGTTCTAAATAAATGGAAGAATATTCTGTGTTTATGGATTGGAAGACTAAATATCATTGATGACAATTTTATCCAAACTGATATACAGATTATATGAATTCTGATAAAAATTCCACTACCATTTTTTAAAGAAATGGAAAACACAACAAATTTATTTGGGAGTAGATGTGGCTCAAGTGGTAGTGTGCCCACCTTTCACATGGGAAGTCCCAGGTTCAATACCCAGTGCCTCCTGAAAAGAAACAACAAGCAAAAGAAACAAAAAAAAAACAATTCAGGGAAGCTGATGTGGCTCAGTGGTTGGGGCCTCAAATATCCAGAAACATCTTAAAAAGGAAGAGTAAAGTTGGAGAACTCTCACTTCTGGAATTTAAATCATATAACCGAGAATGGGTTTAGCTCAGTGCTTTGAGTGCCTGCTTTCCATGAACAAGGTCCCAAGTTCAATCCATAGTACCTCCTAAAAGTAAACAATTATATTACCTAGCTACAGTGGTAAAAACAGCATGGTAATGGTGTAAAGATAGAAACATAGACAAATGGAACCAAATTGATGGTTCAGAAACAGACCCTCACATCTATGGTCAAGTGATTTTTGACAAGTTGTCAAACACCCAGCTGGAACAAAACAGTCTATTCAATAAATGGTGCTGGGAGAACTAGATATCCATAACCCAAAGAAAGAAAGAGGATCCTTATGTCAAACATTATAGAAAAATTAACTCAAAGTGGATCAAAAACCTACATATTCAATCTACAATCATAAAGCTCCTAGAAGAAATTGTAGGTAACTATCTTCAAGAACTGGTGGTAGATTCTTAAACCTTACACTGAGAGCATGAACAATGAAGACACAGATAAATGGGACAGCCTCAAAGTTAAACACTTTTGTGTTTCAAAGAACTTCATTAAGAGGGTGAAAGGGAAGCCCACATAATGGAAGAAAATATTTGGAAAGCACTTATCTAATAAGGGTTTGATTTCCATTCTATATAAAGAGATGTTACAGCTCAACAATAAAAGAGCAAGCACTCCAATTTTAAAATGGGAAAATATTTAAATAAACATTTCTCCAAAGAGGAAATACAATGGCCAAAAAACATGAAAAAAATTCAATATCACTAGCTATTAGGGAAATGCAAATCAAAATGACAATGAGGGGAGCAGATGTTGCTCAGTGGTTGGATGCCTGCTTCCCATGTGTGAGGTCCTAGGTTCAATCCCTGGCACCTCCAAACTAATATAAATTAAACAATGAGATTTTATTTATAAATAAAACAATAAGTGCGGGAGAGGATATGGAGAAATAGGAACACTCCTTCACTGTTGGTGGGTATGTAAAATGAGGCAATCTCTTTAGAAGACAGTTTGGTGGTTTCTCAGGAAGCTTATTATAGAATTGCCATATCATCCAGCAATTCCTCTACTAGGAATATATCCCGAAAAACTGAAAACTATGACATGAACAGATATTTGCACACTGATGTTCATAGTGGGTGTTATTCACAATTTCCAAAGGATGAAACAATCCAAGTGTCCATCAAGTGATGAATGGATGAACAAAATGTGGTATATATATACATTGGAATACTGTACTGTAAGAAGAAATGAAATTGAACACATATAACATGGATGAAATTTAAAGATGCTATGTTACATGAAGTAAGCCAGACATAAAAGGAAATATATTTTATGGTCTCACTAATATGAACCACCTATGAAGAATATGTGCATATGTATATGCATATATGCATAAATTTAGAGAATAAGTTATTGGTATATAGAAAGAAGAAAGAGAAGGAGTACTGATGCTTAATGTATTTACAAGTTTTAATTAACTATAAATGTGTGGAAAAGGATAGAGTTAATGGTAACATTTTACAGTGAGTAGAACAAATGCAGCTGGTTTATAAACAGGATCATGGCTGAAAAGTAGTCTCAGGATGTAAATGTCAATTGAAAGAAAGCTAGAAAATAATCTAGGGACTGAATAACATTGTGAACCAGGAGATGAATGAAAATTGTGGCTAACAGTACAAATACAACAATGCCATTCTGTGAATTAGAAGAAATGTACATGAGTCTTGCAAGTTGGTAAGAATGTTGAGAAGCATGTGAAAAATACAATTAATGTATCCTATGGACTATAGTAAACAACAATACTGTAATATTCTTGCATCAATGCCAAAGATACACTGTGTTAGTAATAGGGGGCATGGAAAAATATATCAAATACATGCTATAAATCATAGTTAGTGGTAATAGTTTGCTGATATTATCTCATGATCTTTAGCAGATGTACCATGACAATGTAGTGTGTTGCTGGAGAGGTGTTGCATGGAATTTCAACATGTTTTGTAAGTTCACAACTTCTCACTTAAAAAACATACTAAAACAAGAAAAGAAAAATGAAAGAGCTAAAATTGAAGACCTAACTTCCCACTAGGAGGAACAAGACAAAGAACATAAACCACAAAGCAAGTTGAAGGAAAGAAATAACAAAGATCAAAGTGGAAATAAATTGAGATAAAAATACCAATAGAATCAACAAAACCAAAATTTGGTTCTTCAAGAATATCAACAAAACTGACAACCCCTTAGGTAAATGGACAAAGGAAAAAGAGATATGCTAATGAATAAAACCAGAAATTAGAGTCAAGAAACTACTATTGACCTCACAGAAATTAGAGAGACCATAAGATGATAACTATAAACAACTGTACACCAACAAACTAGAAAACTTAGACAGAATGAGCAAATTCCAAGAAACACCTGAACAACCTACTACAGTGACCCTAAAAGAAATAGAAGACCTCAACGAACCAATCATAAGTAATGAGATTGAAACAGCTATCAAAAATCTCCCAAAAATTGTTTGCTCCATTAGCCATGTTGGATCTAAGCTCCCTCTCTATTTAGAGGTGGAGTGGACATTGCCATCCCAGGGTCCTCAGGATGAAGGAATAAAATACGGATTAGAGTGGACTTACTGGTATTCCACTATAGAATTATCATCACTCTAGCAATGGAAGAAATTATATCATTGTTGTGGAGACAATGGCCAGGGGAGTTCCTGAAGGCAGGGAGAGGGAAAAAGAAGTGTGATATTGGGGCATTTTTGGGGGTGTGAAGTTGTCCTGAATGATATTGCAGGGACAGATGCAGGGCATTATATATTCCATCATAACCGGAGAGAGTGTAAACTACAACATAAACTATAATCCATGCTAAGTAGCAAAGCTCCAAAATGAACTCGTCAAAATCAATGAATGTACCACACTAATGAAAGAAGTTATTGATGTGGGAGATTAGGGGGTGTGGGGAGTGGGGTTTATGGGAACCTCTTATATTTTTTAATGTAAATTTTTGTGTGATATATGTATTTTTTAAAAAGATAATAAAACTGAAAAAAAAGTGTATGAAAAGGATATACCCGGTGTATACTGTGAAACATCGTGGTTATTGTTTGATAATGTTCTTTCATAATCTGCAAAGAGTGTCCCATAACAGTAAAAGGTGTTGATATAGGGGTGACGTATAGGAATTCTGCATTTTATGCATAATTCTTTTGTAAGCTCACAACTTGTCTAATAAAAAAGAAGTAAAAAACAACACACAAAACTCCCCAAAATGATAAGTTCAGGATGAGATGGCTTCATAGGTGAATTCTACCAATCACTTAAAAAGATCTAATATCAATCTTGGTCAAATGCTTCCAAAAGAATGAACAGGAGGGGGGACACTACCAAACTCACTCTATAAAGCCAACATCACACTAACACTAAAGCCATGCAACAATATTATGAAAACGGAAAATTACAAACCCATTTTACTAATGAATATAGATGCAAAAGTCTTGAACAAAATACTTCCTTAACAAATCTAAAGTGTAAAAATAATTATACACCACAGTTAAGTGGATTTATCCCAGGTAAACAAGGCTGGCTTAATACAAGAAAATCAATTAGTGTAATACACCATATTAATACATTGAAGAAGAAAAAATGACATCATATTGATTGATATAGAAAACGCATTTGACAAAATATTGCATCCTTTCTTTTTTTTCTTCTTTATTTTCTTATAATGAAACATTAAAATAATATGAGGTCCCCATATACCCCCCACCTCACTGATGCCATCCCTCCCACATCAACAAACTCTTCCATCATTGTAGCACATCCACTGCACCTGGTGAATACATTCTGGAGAACTGCTGCAGCACATGGACAGTGGTACACATTGTAGTCCACACTCTCCCCCAGTCCATCCAGTGGGCCATAACAGGACACACAACATCCAGCATCCATCCCTGCAGTACCACCTAGGACAACTCCAAATCCTGAAAATGCCCCCAACACTATATCTCTTCTTCCCTCTCCTGATCATCAGCAGCCACAGTGGCCACCCTCTCCACATCACTACTACAATTTCTTCCCTTACTAATCACAATAGTCCCCCAGCAGAACACGAGTAAGTCCACTCTAATCCACACTCTATTCCTCCATCTTGTGGACCCAGAATGACTATGTCCAGTCCCCCTCTACATCAAGAATTGTCTTAGATTCCACATGGATGATGGATGCAATTCTCCTGCTTGAAGATTTAGGCACTCTTGACTCCCTGGTGTGGTGGTTGACACTTGTCACCTCCCTATCAGCTGGACAGGATAAGTCCAAGAAGCCAGAGGGTAGGAGCTGCAAGTCTGCTGAGGGCCAGAGCCTGGCCATCACATGGACAGTTCAGAGATTCAGGTCTTCTGAGTATACACGAACCCAAATGCCAGCCACAGGTCCGGTAACAGTGACAAAAGAGGCATGTGTAGAAAGGTTACATCTGAGACCAATTCCATCACACTCAGGAATACAAATTCCAAAGTAGGGCCAACTGACATTGTCCTGAACTCCAAAGTCATCTGCCTTGACCATAGAACCTGTGGGTCACTGCAGCCCTCAGGGGAACCAGGACCTGGGTTTCTATCTACCTTGGCTGTCTCTGGTATTCTGCTGAGGCATGCAAAAGCATCACTTCCTAATGACCTCCCAACTCTTTTTTCAAGACTCTTAGCCATATAAACTCACTTGTACTTTCCAATTCCCCCTTTTTTTCAAAACTCAAAAAGCAGGTTTTAACATCTGATATTACATGTAGGCTGAAATATTGTGCTGGTCTGAGTTGACCTCTTTGTTCATGGTCTTTTTGTAGTTACATCATCTGCTGGTGCTTGGTAGGCAATTTCTTCCATTTCTTCCATAGTGTCTACGTCCTTTCTTTTTTTTTTTCCTGATTATTAAGTTTCTCTTAACATAAGTTTTAGGTTACAGTAATTCAAATATACAATATATGGTACTCTGACATATCTGACATCAAACCCTTTGTCCCTTCCCCAACAGTGATCTTTCTATATGTTCATATTATATTTGCTGTAGTTAATGTACAGATATTGAAATGATAGCTTTCAAAGATGGTTCCATTTGGTTTATATTATGATTTATATTTTAGACTACACAATTTTCTAAATTTTTAGTTATGTTGTTTTACATTATGGATAACATTTTAGCCTATAGACTTTTATATATTTTTGTTGTAATTTAACATGACCTGTATCCATCATGACATGATGTTGTGGAAAACTTCCATTGCCCTCCAGTTACCCTGTTTCCATGTATTCAACACCTCTTTCCCCTCTCCTCAGGGCCCACGATGACAATCAATCTTCATTACTTGAGGGACCATATTCAGAGATACTTGCAACAGTGTTGAGGGCGTGACACACTTGACTGCCCTAACCTATTGGGAGCCACCAATTCTCTCAAAAGATACAATTCCCTCTGTTTAAAAACATCAGTCCTCCCCAGGATGTGGGTATATGCTCACTCTCATTGTATGGGTCTCCCCCCAATGATATAATCCACTATGACAAAATGAGCATTCACATACTCCCCAGAAGCTTGCCCTGTGTTAGATGCCACTCCCTAAAACATCCCCAAAAGGCAACATTCCATATTAAATTCTCTAAAGTGTTTTCTCTGCATCACAATTTCAACCACATACATGACAATCTCCCAAGATCAAAAGTTCTCCTCACCCTCTCCCCAATTTCTTGGGCAATCTGACCCATCCTCCCATCCCTAGCCCCCCTAAAGCCCACGCAGCCCCACCCAAAGTTAGCCCTATGCTCCCATTTTATCCCGTCCCTGTACAAATACTAACCTCCAGCTTATCATAGATTTTACCCAAGTAGCTGTCAGCTCACAACCTTCCTCTACCCACCAACTACCTTAAAGTTTATTTTCAAGTCTCTAGCTTTCTGAGACAGCTTGGTTTACTTATTTCATATCTGAGAGGTCATGTAGATTTGTCCTTCAATGCCTTGGTTGCTTCACTCAACATAAGGTTCTCAAGGATCATCCATGTTATCACATGTGTTTGTACTGTATTTTTTCTTATAGCTGAGTAGTATTCCATTGTAAGTATATACCACATCTTATTTACTCATTCATCTGTTGATGGGCATTTGGGCTCGTTCCAACTTTTGGCAATAGTGAACAGTGCTGCTATGAACTTTGGTGTGCATATATAAGTTTGTTTTCATATCTTCTGGGTATATACCCAGCAGTGGAATTGCTGGGTCATATGGCAAATCTATAGCTAGTTTTTTGAGAAACCTCCAAACTGTCCTCCAGAGTGGCTAGATCCTTCTGTATTCCCACCAGCAGTAGAGGAGTGTTCCCATTCCTCCACATGCCCTCCAACAATTGTAGTCTTCTGATTTTTTAATAGCTTCCATTCTTATGGGAGTAAGATGTTATCCCATTGTTGTTTTGATTTGCATTTCCCTAATACCTAGGGATATTGAGCATTTTTTCATGTGTTTCTTAGCCGTTTGTACATCATCTTTGGAGAAGTGTCTGTTCAAATCTTTTTCCCATTTTATAAATGGGCTGTTTGTCTTTTTATTTTCAAGATATAGGAGTTCTTTATACATGCAAGATGTAAGTCTCCTATCAGATATATGGTTACCAAATATTTTCTTCCATTGTGTAGGCTCTCTTTTCACTTTCCTGACAAACTCCTTTGAGGTGCAGAAGGCTTTAATTTTAAGGAAGTCCCATTTATCTATTTGTTCTTTTGCTGCTCAGCTTTTGGTGTGAAGTTCATGAAGCTGTTTCCTATTACAAGTTGCTACAGATGCTTCCCTAATTTGGGTTCCAAGGTCTTTATTGTCTTTGCTCTTATATTTAGAGCGTTGAAACATCTTGAGTTGATTTTTGTATAAGGTATAAGTTACTAATCCTTTCATTATTTTACATATGGATATCCAGCTCTCCAGGTACCATTTGTTTAAGAGGCCATACTCTCCCAGTTGAGAGGGTTTGGTTGCCTTGTCAAATACCATATGGCCGTACATAAGGGGATCTATATCAGAACTCTCACTTCAGTTCCATTGGTCAATGTGTCTCTCCTTGTTACTATACCATGTTCTTTTCACTACTGTAGATTTGTAGTATGTTTTGAAGCCAGGTAGTGTGATTCCTCCAATTTCATTTTTCTTTATCAATATGTCTTTGGCTATCTGGGGCCACTTTCTTTTCCAAAAAATTCCATAGTTTCTCTTATTCATTAAAGAATGATGTGTTGATTTTTATTGAGATTACATTGAATCTGTAGATCAGTTTTGGTAGGATAGACATCTTAATAATATTTAGTCTTCCTATCCATGAACAGGGAATATTCTTCCATTTCTTTAGGTCTTCTTTGATTTCCTTGAACAGTATTGTGTAGTTTTCTGTGTATAAGTCTTTTACCTCTTTAGTTAAATTTACTCCTAGGTATTTGATTTTTTAATTTACTATTGTGAATGGTATTTGATTCCTGATTTCCTCCTCAGATTGCTCATTATTGATGTACAGTAATGGTACCCATTTTTGTGCATTTACCTTGTAACCTGTGAATTTGCTGAACTCATTTATGAGTTCTAGAATCTTTCTTGTAGACTTCTCAGGGCTTTCTATGTATAGGATCATATCGTCTGTAAATAGTGAAATTTTGACTTCTTCCCTTCCAATTTGGATGCATTTTATGTCTGTTTCTTGCCTCAGTGCTTGAGCAAGTACTTCTAAGACTATGTTAAATAGGAGCAGTTGATAGTGGGCATCCTTGTCTTGTTCCTGATCTTAGAGGGAAAGATTTTAGGATTTCACCATTGTAAGTGGTGTTAGCTGTGGGTTTTTCATATATACTCTTTATCATGTTCAGAAAGTTTCCTTCTGTTCTGATGTTTTGCAGTGTTTTTATCAAGAAAGGGTGCTTTATTTTGTCAAATGCTTTCTCTGCATCTATAGATATGATCATGTGATTTTTTTCCTTCAATCTCTTTATGTGGTGCATTACAATACCTGATTTTCTTATGTTGAAAAATCCTTGCATACCATGAATGAACCCCGCTTGGTCATGGTGTATAATTTGTTTAATTGTTGTTGAATATGATTAGCAAGTATTTTGTTGAGGATTTTCGTGTCAATGTTCATTAGAGAGATTGGTCTGTAATTTTCCTTTCTTGTGGTGTCTTTGGCTGTGATACTACAGTAATTTTGGCATCATAGAATGAGTTAGGCAATGTTCCATCTGTTTCAATTTTTTGGAAGAGTTTCAGCAAGATTGGTGTTAGTTCTTTCCGGAATGTTTTGTAGAATTCACCTGTGAAGCCATCTGGCCCAAGGTTCTTTTTAGTTGGGAGGTTTTTAATGACTGATTCTATCTCTGTACTTGTGAGTAGTTTGTTGAGATCGTCAACTTCTATTGTCAATGTAGGCTGTGTATGTGTTTCTAAGAATTTGACCATTTCCTCTAAATTGTCATTTTTTAAAATTTACTTTTTCAAAGTATCCTATTATGATAGACTTGATTTCTGTGGGATCAGTGGTGATATCTCCTTTCTCATTTCTTATTTTGTGTATTTGCATCATCTCCCTTTTTTTCTTTGTTAGTCTAGCTAAGTGTTTGTCAATTTTATTGAATTTCTCAAAGAACCAGCTCTTGGTTTTATTTATTTTTTCAAGTGCTTTCTTAATTTCTATTTCATTTATTTCTGCTCTGATCTTTGTTATTTCTTTCTTTCTTCTTCCTTTGGGGTTAGTTTGTTGTTTTTTTAAGTAATTCCTCCAACTATACATTTAGTTCTTCAATTTTAGCTCTTTCTTCCTTTTTGGTGTACGAAATTATGGCTATAAATTTCCCTCTCATTACTGCTTTTGCTGCATCCCATAAGTTTGTATATATTGTGTTATCATTTTCATTAGTTTACAGGTAGATATTAATTTCTTTTGAGATTTCCTCCTTAACCCACTGTTTTTCTAAGAGTGTGTTGTTTAACTTCCAATCTTTGTGCCAAATCTGGGTCTCTGGCCCTTGCAGATTTCCAGCTTCATTCCACTGTGGTAAGAGAAGTTATTTTGGAAGATTTCTATCTTTCTTAATTCACTGAGACAATTTCTGTGGCCTAGCATGTGGTCTATCTTGGAGAATGATCCATGTGCATTTGAGAAGAATGTATATCCTGCTGTATTTGGATATAATGTTCTGTATATGATGATTAGTTCCAGCTCCTCTAATATATTGCTCAAAGACTATTTTTCTTTATTGATTCTATTTTGAGAAGTTCTGTCCAAAGTTGATAGTGGTGTATTAGAGACTCCACTCTAATTTTAGAGGCATCTGTTCCTTCACTTACTTTTTCCAGTGTTTGCCTCATGTATTTTGAGGCACCCTTGTTAGGAGCATAAATATTTATGATTGTTCTTTCTTCTTGAAAGATTATCCCTTTCAGTAATATGTAGTGTCCGTCTTTATCTCTTAGAATTGCTGTGCATTTAAAGTCTATTTTGTCTGATATTAATATAGCTACTCCTGCCATTTTTCAGTTATTGTTTGCTTGTAAGATTGTTTTCCAGCCCTTCACTTTCAACCTCCTTAAATCCCAGGTTATAAGATGTGTTTCTTGCAGACAGCATATAGATGGGTCTTATTTCCTCATCCAATCTTCCAGTCTGAGTCTCTTGACAAGTAAATTTAATCCATTGTCATTCAGTGTTATTACTTTCAAGGAATTACTTATATTAGCCATATTTTCTTTGGATTTGTGTTTGTCATATTGTTTGATTTTCCCATTCTGTTTCTGTCTTTTTAAGTTGCTCTTATATTCTCCTCCAATTCTGTCTCTCTTGTTTTTTTTTTTTCTTTCTTCCTGCAGAACTCCCTTTAGTATTTCTTGAAGTGCAGGATTCTTCTTGGCATACTCTCTTAGTTTCTGTTTATCTGTGAATATTTTGAACTCTCCATCATTTTTTAATACTAACTATGCTGGATCGAGTATTCTCGGTTGGAAATTTTTTTCTTTTCGTATCTTGGCTATGTCATACCACTGTCTTCTTGCCCCCATGGTTTCAGATGAGATATCAGTACTTCATCTTATGCAGCCTCCTTTGTATGTGATTGTTCCCTTTTCTCTTGCTGGTTTTAGCATTTTCTCTGTGTCTTGAACGTTGGATAACATGACAAGTATATGTCCTGGGGTAGGTCTGTTGGGATTTATGGTGTTTGGTGTGTGTTTTGCTTCCTGGACATGTACAATGATCTCCCTGAATAGGTTTGGGAATTTTTCAGCAATTATTTCCTCCAACATCCCTTCTGTCCCCTTTCCCTTCTCCTCTCCTCCTGGGATGCCTATAATACGTATGCTTGTGCTGTTTGCATTGTCATTCAGGTCCCTAAGCCCCTGCTGGATTTTTTCTGCCTTTTTATCAACCATTTCTACTATCTGTTTGATATCAGATGTACTAGTGTGCACATCACTTAATCTCTCCACTGCCTCTTCATGTCTGCTGTTATTTGCTGAGAGTGTATTTTTGATTTCTTGAATTGTGCTGTTCATCACCATCTTATCTGTTATATTATTGTGTATGACTGCAATTTCTTCTGTATCTCTTCAAGTGTTTTCTTCATATTCTTAATCTCTTCCTTCACCTCATCAAATTGGCCCCTAATATATGTTTTGAGATCTTTAATTACTTGTTTGATGTTCAGCTCCTCTTCCTGCTTTTTAGTTTGTCCATTGGATTGGGGCATGTTTTCCTGATTATTGGTTTGGTTTGTAGTTTTTTGTTGCTGTCTGGTCATCATTTTATCTTGACAGGTTTAGTCAGATGCTTCGCTTCTTTGTCCAGTTTGGAGTTTAATTAATTGTAGTTTTTATGTGAGTGTTAAGTCTTCTCTTTGTCACTTTATTCTTCTTACTCTGTTTTCTTGTTGTTTGCTAAGTTCCCTTGAAGGAAAATATTAGGACCAGAGAAAGCAAAAGGAGTAAGAAAAGAAAATATATAATAGTAGTATTGATAGTAAATATTAACAGAGGAAATACGTGAGATACAGGAGAATGGATATTAGACTCATGTAATGTATGTAGAGTTATAACAGTAAGAAAAGTAGAGTACATAAAAATCTGAATATGGGGAGCAATACAGTGTGAATTAAAAGGCCTGTGTGTTCAGGAGAGAGGGAAAGAGAAAAAAGAGTACAATAATATCAAGAGTGAATATAAGGGAAACGGACTTTGGCCCAGTGGTTAGGGCGTCCGTCTACCATATGGGAGGTCCACGGTTCAAACCCCGGGCCTCCTTGACCCGTGTGGAGCTGGCCATGCGCAGTGCTGATGCACGCAAGGAGTGCCGTGCCACGCAAGGGTGTCCCCCGCGTGCGGGAGCCCCACGCACAAGGAGTGCGCCCGTGAGGAAAGCTGCCCAGTGTGAAAAAGAAAGTGCAGCCTGCCCAGGAATGGCGCTGCCCACACTTCCCGTGCCGCTGACGACAACAAAAGTGGACAAAGAAACAAGACGCAGCAAATAGACACCAAGAACAGACAACCAGGGGAGGGGGGAAATTAAATAAATAAATAAATCTTTAAAAAAAAAAAGAGTGAATATAAGGCAGAAAAGGGAACAAAGGTATTAGTAACAAAAAGTAAATAAAAATAGGGTGGCAAACAAAGAGAGGTGTAATGTAAGAGAAACAGTCAATGATGGAGGATAGAAAGATGTAGAGGAAAGGGAATAGTGTTGGTGAACAAAGTCAGTATACACAGAAAAGAGTAAATGGAGGATGAGGAAATACAGCAAATGTGAAGCTCTCCTGCAGCACCTAATGTAAAAAGAATAAGAAATAATAGAAAGAAAGAAAGAGAAAAAAGTGAGACAAGGGGAGTGGGGTAGTAAGCAGGAAAAAGAAAAAGAGAAAGAAAGAATAAAGAAAGAAAAAAGGGCCTTGGGGGGATAAAGGGGAACGAAAAACAAGGAAAAGTTTCAAGCAAGGAATCCTGTTTGTAGTTAAATAAAATGCTTAGGGATCTAATGTTCCCCCTTTCCTCCCTTCCTCACTTCCCTCTCTCCCAGGTGGCAGGAAAACTCCCTGAGGGGTCTGGTAGGAAATTCAGGTGGGTCTTTGTTGAATCTGCTCCACACAGAAAACAATGACTCTTAATTTCCAGAGAGAACAGCCACACTTCACCGGAAACCCTAAATATGCTACTGGAGGCTTGGAAAGCACTTCCTCCAGGCCCTCTCCTTTAGGTGTGCTATAAGAGGGCTTGTTGATTGTATGACTCCACCTTCTCCCAAGCCAAGTTTCCTATCCAAGGGTATTTTGGTGAATCAGTCTTTCTCAGCAGATTTGCCACTCTTCTCTTCCGAGACTCTCCCCAAGCCAGTCAATATGCTCATCCAAGTGCAAGAAAAGAAAAAAGGGGAGGGGCTAATACCAGAAAATTGAAACCACACTAGCCAGGCCACCTCCTTTCCTCCCCCACTGAATCCCTCCCACCCATGGAGTCAGTCCAAAACTGGATGGCTAAGGCAATCCCGGAACTCTGGGAGTGCTGGACTTGGGAAAGTGCTGGACTTGGGAAAGGGAATTCTGGGACTCTGCAGAACCAGGACACGTAGTTACCTTAACACAGGCTATGGGGGCCCAGGGGACACTGACCTGGGGCATGATTTTTGCATATTAATCTTGTATCTTAACACTTTGCTGAAATTTTCTTTATTCTAGTATCTTTGTTATGGAACCGACAGTTCTCAAGAAACACCTCGGCCACCAGCCCCAAGCGGAAAGGTCCTGCCAGCCCACAGCTTCCAACCTCTGTACTTGTAAGCTGTAATTCTACCTTTGGCAAGCACCACTTCTGACACTCTCTTTCCAGATTGATGTCCACACACCCTGTGCCCTGCAAGCTCCCAAGACAGTCCATTCTGGTAAGATTCCAACCCCACTTAGCCATCTCTTTGCAGGAGAGACCGTAAGGTGCACTCACTCAGATGCCATCTTGCCCTGCCCCCTGCATCCTTTCTTAATACAAAACATGTCCAAAGATACAAAAGAAGACTTCCTCAACATGGTAAAGTGCATGTGTGAGAAACCCCACAGTACCACTGCTATTCAGTATTGTTCTAGTTCTAAGTTCTTGTCAGAATAGTTAAACAAGAAGCAGAAATAAAAGGCAACCAAATAGAAAAAGAAGTAAAGCTTTCATTATTCAATAAAGATATGATCATATACCTAAAAATCCCCAAAAAATCCATAAAAAGGATACTAGAACTAATGGAAAATTTCAGCAATGTGTTAAGATACAAGATTAATATGCAAAAATCAGTTTTGTTACTATTTACAACTAATGGCCAACTGGAAGAGGAAGTCAGAAAAAATTTCCATTTAAAATAGTGACTAAAAGATTCCAATATTTAGGAATAAACTTAACCAAGAACATAAAGCACCTGTATTCAGAAAACCAATGTGTTATCATTCCATGCCTTACGGAATGGCCATTAATTTTAAAAAGAAAAACAGAATGCTACAAGTACTGAAGACAATGCAGAGAAATATGAACACTCTTTCACAGTTGGTTGGGAATGTAAAATAGTGCAGCCTCTGTCAAAGACAGTTTAATGGTTCCTCAGCAAACAATATAGAATGGACATATGATCTGGCAGTCCTACTATTAGGAATATATTCAGAAGAACTGAAAACAGTGATGTGAACAGACATTTGCACACCAATGTTCATAGTGGCTTTATTCACAATTGCTAAAACTGGAAACTACCCAGGTATCTTTCAAATGAAGAATGAATAAACAAAGATGAAATGAACTTGGTATGCATATGACAACATGAATGACTTTTGAGGGCTTTGTGCTGAGTGAACTAAGCCAGATACAAAAGAACCAATATTATATGGTCTCACTAATGTGAAAAAAATACAATGGGTAAACTTCCAGAGTTAAACTCCAGAGTATGGGTTCCTAGATATAGATATAATGTGGTTTGACATGGCAGAGCTGATGCTGAGTGTACAAAGAATGTTTAATAAGGGGGTTGTAAATATGAGGAAATGGTTAGAGTTGGTGGTAACTCAGAGTAGTGCGAATAACCAACACTGCTGATTTATAAATGTGATGTATGGCTGAAAGGGATAGTCTAGTGTGATTAACGTCAGTTGAAATAATGCTAGAGTATAATCTACGGGCTGTATAACAGTGATTTTGGTGGCAGATGATTATGGTTCATAGTACAAATACAAGAGTATTCCTCTTACAAGGTATTAAGAATATGGAGATATATGGAAAAAATACAACTAATGTATAGACTATTGTTAACAGTAATATTGTAATATTTTTGCAGCAATGGCAAAGAAGGTAGTATATCAATGCTAAGGGTCAATAAATGGGGGGATAAAGGGGTATGGGGTTTTATTCTTGTGGATTAATTAAAATGTTCTGTAATGGACTGAACTGATAACAGCACAACTCTGTGATGACCTGAGATCCACTGAGTATAAAATTTGGATGGCTTGAAAAAGGCAGGGGACTGTATAACACCATGAACCCTGAGGTGAATGATGGACTGTGGTTAACAGTACAAATATGAGAATTTTCTCTCATGAACTGTAACAAATATACAATACTAGAACATGGTGTTAATAGGGTGATTTGTAGGAAAAGCACACCAAATATAAGGTATGGAATATAGACAGCAGTATTATTATGACAGTGTTCTTTCATCATTTGTAACAAATGTGTCATAACAATGTAAGATGTTGGTGGTGGGGTGATGTATGGGAATTCTGTATGGTATGCATGATTGCTTTGTTAACACACAACTTCTCAAATAAAAATATGCAAAAAACAACAGACAAGTGGTAGTTTCTAGGTGGGGGAGGGGTGGTGAGTTTGACTGGGAAGGAGTATAAGGAGGCTTTTTCATTTTATGATTGATATTTATTTATTTCCCTTCCCCCACACCCCAACATTGTACTTTCTGTCTGTTTATCTTCCTTATTTCTTTAGGAGGCCCTGGGAACTGAACCCAGGACCTCTGAAGTGGGAGGGATGCACCTAATCATTTGAGTCACCTTCATTCCTTGCTTTGCTGTGTCTCTCATTATGTTTTTACTTCTTATGTCTCTTCTTGGGCAACTTGTGCCAGCTTGCCATGGCTGCCCATTGTGTTAGCTCCCTGTCTTGCTAGTCCTCTCTAGGAGGTGCTGGTAACCTCTGCTCCATGCTTTGTTGTATCTCTCATTATATTTTTCTTCTTGTGTCTCTTGTTCCATCAGCTTGTCATGTCTGTTGTTCATGCCAGCTCTCTGTCTTCTTCAGGAGACACTGGGAACTAAACCAGGGACCTCTCATATGGCAGAAGCTCAATCACTTGAGCCATATCTGCTTTCTGAGGTGATAGATTGGGCTTTGGTTGCAGAGGAGTATAGTTTACACCCCCCAAAAAAGAAATATAGATATCCATTAGAGTATAGTTAGTAAATTTCTGTTTCTTGGGGTTTAGGATAAGGTTAAACCAATGAGTAAATATTTTATATATAAATGGAAACCACTTTTCTCTCAATTAGAGAAGGATGATACAACTATGCAAAGACAGAAGACTAAAATACACCTGTGGTTTTGGATTGGATTTGGAGGTTTCAGCACAAATATACCCCTGTTACCTATTCAGCCTGGAAGCAAGTCTGTACCAGTTGTAATGAGGGAAACTAGGGACCACATCTTGATATCTAAATACCACTCTCTATTTAAAGGAATGAGTACTTCTTGAAGAATGGCTGATTTAAGGACTGGGGCACAGAAAGTAGAAAATGTGCCTGGAATATTTCATTGTTCCTGAAAGTAAGGAACTGCCCAAGTAATGATGGCAACAAATTAGAATGACAAAGGAACAAGCTGAAATGATTTTCCACAGGCCAAATCAGGAATGATTTGAGCATCTAAACTAAAAATGAGAGCTCCATTTTCCAACTCATTCAATAAAATAATCTATGAATCAATAATCTATTAATCAATATGAATATAAATAAATGAAAAGAAAAATCTCTTTCTATAGAAGAATGACTAATAAATTTGAAGGAATGAGGGAGTTAGAAAATCGTCAATAGATGCTAAAATTATTGGGAAAAAGTTTGATGAGAAACAGGGTATTTGCATTATCTCTACATATTCATTAATTCCGAAGGAAAGAAGAGAAATTTTACTGTGGAGGCACTTGGAATTCAGTACCTTAACTGAGTGATCAAAGTTAGGTGGTGGACTTGGCCCAGTGGTTAGGGCATCTGTCTATGACATGGGAGGACAATGGTTCAAACCCCGGGCCTCCTTGACCTGTGTGGAGTTGGCCCATGTGCAGTGTTGATGCGCACAAGGGGAGCCCTGCCATGCAGGGGTGTGCCCCGCATAGGGGAGCCCCATGCGAAAGGAGTGTGCCCCATAAAGAGAGCCGCCCAGTGTGAAAGAAAGTGCAGCCTGCCCAGGAATGGTGCCACACACACGGAGAACTGACACAACAAGATGATGCAACAAAAAGAAACACAGATTCCCGTGCAGCTGACAACAACAGAAGCGGACAAAGAAGACGCAGCAAATAGACACAGAGAACAGACAACTGGGGTGAGTGGGGAAGGGGAGAGAAATAAATAAATAAATAAATAAACAAACAAACAAACAAACAAATAAATAAATAAATCTTAAAAAAAAAGTTAGCATCAGTGATAATGGGACATGCCAAAATCAGCTAATCCTGGTATGATGCACTGAGAAGGGTACATGAACTTTGTGGTATTCCTGCAGGACATACAATGTCCAGAAACTGTCCCTGCAGCATCACCCAGGACAACTCCAAGTCCCGAAAATGCCCCTATATCCCATCTCCTCTTCCCACATCCTACCCCCAGCAGCCACCATGGCCACTTTCTCCACACCATTGCCACATTTTCTTGGATTACTAATGACAATAGTTCATGAATAGAATATCAGTAAGTCCACTCTAATCCATACTCTATTTCAGGAGGTAACTCAGGCACCCTGCATCTCTAGGCCTTGTTCTTATTTCAGGTGCACAGGCTCATAAACATAGTCATTAGTATCAAGGGCTCATTGTTGGACCTTTCTTCTTTTCAGGTCTTTGCCATTGCACTTGGGGGATTGTTGCTGTTCCTTTAGGGATTGTGACAGAGCTCCCCTGGCTAGGAACTCAGCACTCCCTCAGTTGTTCTTTTTAATTGTAACCACTATGAAAATATCCAAACATATTTATGTAGTTTCGATATATGCCTTGCAGAACTCCCTGCCAAACTCGTGTCCCCTGTCGATAACATCCCACACCAGTATTCCTCCCCTGCCATTGTTGAACCTCTCTGATCCAAATTCTTCAAAAATGAAGCTCAATATAATGCCAGGTTCCATTAATAGTAAAATGGAATTTAGTGATGAGTTTAAAGGTTAGAGATAGAATACATATTAATTTAGAAAAATTAAGGTAAAAATTAATTGGGATATCAAAAAATTAAAAAATGCAAAAGCTTTGTTTTTGATGTTTTGCCTTCCATTGTTGCAATAGATATTGCCCTGTATGCAAGTTGGCAAGGCAACTACTTCTGTCTTTTCCTCAGTGTCTAAATCCTATCTTATTTTTTTCTAATTATTAAGCTTATCTTCACAAAAGTTCCTTTAGTTCACAGTAAATCATATATACACTATTCAGTACTCCCACATATCCAACATAAAACCCTTTTCCCTACCACAGCAATAATCTTTTTACATATTCATATTATATTTACTGAAACTGATGTACAGATATTGAGACAATAGCTTTCAAACAAGGTAACAATTGGGTTTACATTGTAGTTTATATTTTAGACTATACAATTTTCTAAATTTTTCGCTATCTTATGTTTTACATTAAATTTACCTTTTATCCTATCAGCCCCTATATATTTTTGGTGTACTTTAACATGTCTTATATCCATTCTTGCATAATCTTGTGGAACACTTCTATTGCCCACAAAGTTACATTGATTCCATCTATTCAATACCTCTTTCCCCCTCCCCTTAGGGCCCACAGTGACAGTCAATCTTCAATGCTTGAAGGGCCATGTTCAGAGATACATGCAACAGTGTTGAGAGCTTGACATGGTCAACTGCCCTGATGCACTGGGAGCCACCATTTCTCTCAAGAGATACAATTTCCTCTATTTTAGAACATCAGTCCTCCCCAGGATATGGGTATAACTTCACTCTCATTATATGGGTCTCTATCCAATGATATAACCCACTATGGCAAAATGCACATTCACATACTCCCTAGGAGACTGTCCTGCATTGGAATATCCCCTTTAAGCATCTTAAATAGGTAACCTTATTATATTTTTGAAAACGTTTTCTCAGCATTATACTCTCAACCAAAGACCTGAAAATCTCCTCTGTTCGTATGTTGTCCTACCCTCCCCCCAATTTCTTGGGCAACATTACCCATCCTCCCATCCCTAGCCCTCATGAAGCATGCAAAGCCCCACCCAAAGGTAACCCTATTCCCCCCTTTTATCCCTTCCTTGTACAAATACTTACCTAGAGCTTATCAAAGATTTCACCCATGTAGGTGTCAGCTTACATCCTTCCTCTACTCCCCATTTTCCTTTAAGCCTATCATCCACTCTCTAGCTCTCTCAGGCAGCTTGGTTTACTTATTTCATATCATTGAGGTCATATAGTATTTGTCCTTCAATGCCTGGGTTGTTTCACACAACATAAAGTGCTCAAGATTCATCGATGTAATCACGTGTGTTTGTAGTGTATTTGTTCTTAAAGCTGAGTAGTATTCCATTGTATATATATATACCATATTTTATTTATCCATTCATCTATTGATGGGCATTTGGTTTGATTCCAATGTTTGGCAATAGTGAACAATACTGCTATGAACATTGGTGTGCATATATCGGTTTGTGTCCTTGTTTTCAATTCTACTGTGTATATATCTAGCACTGGAATTGCTGTGTCATATGGCATACCTAGAGCTAGTTTTTCGAGAAAACATGAAGCTGTCCTCCAGAATGGTTGATCCTTCTGGATTCCAACACCAGCTGTGGATGAGTGTTCCCATTCCTCCACATCCCCTCTAGCATTTGTAGTCTTCTGTTTTTTTCATAGCTGCCTATCTAATGGGAGTAAGATGGTATCTCCTTGAAGTTTTGATTTGCATTTACCAGATAGCTAGAGATTTGGAGCATTTTTTCATGTGCTTTTTAGCCATTTGTATTTCTTTGTTGGAGAATTGTCTGTTTAATTTTTTCCCCATTTTTTAAAATGGGTTGTTTGTCTCTTTATTTTTAAGATATAGGAGTTCTTTATATATGCAGGTTATAAGTCTCCTATCAGATATATGGTTACCAAATATTTTCTCCCATTGTGTAGGGCTCTCTTTTCACTTTCTTGACAAACTCCTTTGAGGCGCAGAAGGCTTTAATTTTGAGGAAGTATCATTTATCTATTTGTTCTTTTGCTGCCTGAGCTTTTGGTGTGAATTTCATGAAGCCATTTCCTATTACAAGTTCTTGTAGATGCTTCCCTACACTGCTTTCCAAAATCTGTATAGTCTTGGCTCTTATATTAGGTTTTTGATCCATCTTGAGTTGATTTTTGTATAAGGTGTGAGATGGTAATCCTCTTTCATTCTTTTACATGTGGATATCCAGTTCTCCAGGCACCAGATTTTGAATAGGCCATTCTCCCCCAGTTGAGAAGGTTTGGTGGCTTAATCAAATATTATATGACTATATATATGAGGATCTATATCAAAACTCTCAGTTTGGCTCCATTAGTCTGTGTGTCTCTCCTTGTGCCAATACCATGCTGTTTTCACTACTCTAGCTTTGTAGTATGTTTTGAAGTCAGGTAGAGTGATTCCTCCAATTCCGTTTTTCTTTTTCAATATGTCTTTGGCTATTTGGGGCCTCTTTCCTTTCCAAATAAATTTCATAGCTAGCTTTTCTAGTTCCTTAAAGAATACTGTGTTGATTTTTATTGGGATGGCATTGAATGTGTAGATCATTTTTGGTAGGATAGACATCTTAATAATATTTAGTCTTCCTATTCATGAACAGGGAATATTTTTCCATTTATTTAGGTCTTCTTTGATTTCCTTGAATAGTGTTGTGTAATTCTCTGTGTATAAGTTTTTACATCTTTAGTTAAATTTATTCCTAGGTATTTGATTACTTTATTGACTATTGTAAATGGTATTTGTTTCTTGATTTCCTCCTGAGCTTGCTCATTATTGGTGTACAGAAATGCTACTGATTTTTGCACAGTGATCTTATAACCTGTGACTTTACTGAACTAATTTTTGAGTTCTAGAAGCTTTGTTGTAGACCTTTCAGGGTTTTCTATGTAAAGAATATATCTGCAAATAACGAAATTTTGACTTCTTTCTTTCCAATTTGAATGCCTTTTTTATCTGGTTCTTGCCTCAGTGCTCGAGCAAGTACTTCTAAGACAATGTTAAATAGAGGAGGTGATAGTGGGCATCCTTGTCTTGTTCCTGATCTTAGAGGGAAAGATTTTAGGATTTTACCATTTTAAACGATGTTGACTGTGGGTTTTTCATATATAGTCTATCATGTTCTAAAAAATTTCCTTGTATTCCAACCTTTTGCTGTGTTTTTATCAAGAAAGTGTGCTGTAATTTGTCAAATGCTTTTTCTGCATCAATATATATAATCATGTGATTTTTTCCTTCAATCTGTTTTTATGGTGTATTACATTGATTCATTTTCCTATGTTGAACCTCCTTGCATACCAGGAATGAATCCCACTTGGTTATGGTGTATTTTTCATTTAATTTGTTGTTGGATATGGTTAGCAAGTATTTTGTTGAGGATTTTTGCGTCTAGGTTTATTAGAGAAATTGGTCTGTAATTTTCCTTTCTTGTGGTGTCTTTGTTTGGCTTCGGCACTAGGGTAATGTTGGCATCATAGAATGAGTTAGGTAATGTTCCATCTGTTTCAATTTTCTGGAAGATTTTCAGCAAGATTGGCATTACTTCTCTCCAAAATGTTTTGTAGAATTCACCTGTGAAGCCATCTGACCCAGGGCTCTTTTTAGTTGGGAAGTTTTTAATGATTGATTCTAACTCTTTACTTGTGATTGGTTCATTGAGATCATCAATTTCTTCTTTCATCAATATAGGCTGCTTATGTGTTTCTAGGAATTTGTCCATTTCCTCTGAATTGTCATTTTTGTTGGAATATTGTTTTTCAAAGTATCCTCTTAAGATAGACATTATTTCTGTGGGTCAGGGGTGATATCTCCTTTCTCATTTCCTAATTTGTGTTTTTACATCTTCTCCCTTTTTTTTCTTTGTTAGTTTCACTAAGGGTTTGTCAATTTTATTGATCTTCTCAAAGAACCAGCTCTTGGTTTTGTTTCTCTTTTCAAATGCTTTCTTATTTTCAATTTCATTTAGTTCTGCTCTTATCCTTGTTATTTCTTTCTTTCTTCTTTCTTGGGGGTTAGTTTGTTGTTTTTTTACTAAATCCTCCAAATGTGCAGTTAGTTCTTCAATTTTGCTCTTTTCTTTTTTGATATATGAATTTATCAGTATAAATTTCCTTCTCGGTACTGCTTTTGCTGTATCCCATAAGTTTTGTTATGTTTTGTTATCATTTTCATTAGTTTCAAAGTAGTTATTAATTTCTTTTGAGATTTCTTCTTTGACCCACTGTTTTTCTAAGAGTGTGCTGTTTAATTTCCATATCTTGGTGTGAAATTTGGGCCTCTGTCTCTTCCAGTTTTCCAGTTTCACTCCACTGTGGTCAAATATATTATTTTGTATGATTTGATCTTTCTTAATTCATTGAGGCTTTCTTTGTGGCTTAGCATATGGTCTATCTTGGAGAATGATCCATGTGCACTTGAGAACAATGTATATCCTGCTGTATTCGGGTGTAATGATCTGTATATGTCTATTAGATCCAGCTTCTCTAATATACTGTTCAAAGTTTTTTTTCTTTATTGATTCTCTTTTCAGATGTTCTGTCCAAAGTTGATATTGGTGTATTAAAGTCTCCCACTATAATTGTAGAAGCATCTATTCTTTCATTTGTTTTTCCAGTGTTTGCCTCAGTTATTTGGAGACCCCCTTGTTAGAGGCATAAATATTTATGTCTGTTCATTCTTCTTGAAAGATTATCCCTTTCACTAATATGTAGTATCCATCTTTGTCTCTCACAACAGCTTCACATTTATAGTCTATTTGTCTTATATTAATACAGCTACTCCTGCCTTTTTTTGGTTTTTGTTTGCTTGGAAGATTGTTTGCCAGTCATTCACTTTCAACCTCCATGAATCTCTGGTTGTAAGGTGTGTTTCTTGTAGACAGCATATCGATGGGTCATATTTCCTTTTCCAATCTTCCAGTCTGAATCTTTTGACAGGTGAGTTTAATCCATTGACATTCAGTGTTATTACTTTCAAGGAATTATTGATGTTAGCCATATTTTCTTTGGACTTTTGTTTGTCATATTATCTTTGTTTTTTTCTTCACTTTTTGTCTTTTTTATTGCTCTTACACTCTCCTCCAACTCTGCTTTTCCTTTTTTTTTCTTTCTTCCTGTAGAACTCCCTTTAATATTTCTTGAAGGTCAGGGTTCTTGTTTGCATACTCTTAATTTCTGTTTATCTGTGAATCTTTTGAACTCTCCATCATTTTTGAATGCTAGTTTAGCTGGGTGGATTTTTCGTGGTTGAAAATTTTTTTTCTTTTAGTACCTTGACTATAACTCACCACTGCCTTCTTTCCTCCATGATTTAAGATGAGAAATCAGCACTTAATCTTATGGACTCTCCCTTGTATGTGATGGTTCTCTTTTCTCTTGCACTTTTAGAACTTTCTCTTTGTCTTGAGCATTGGATAATTTGAGAAGTATATATCTTGGGGTGAGCCTGTTGGAATTTATGGTGTTTGGGATGCATTGTGCTTCCTGGACATGTACATCCATCTTTCTCAGTAGATGTGGGAAGTTTTCAGTCATTATTTCCTCCAACATCCCTTCTCTCCCCTTTCCCTTCTCTTCTCCTTTGGGATGCCTATAATCCAAATGTTTGTGCATTTTGCATTGTCATTCAGGTCCCTAAGTCGTAGCTGGATTTTTTTCTATATTTTTATCAATCAGTTCTACTATCTGTTTGATATCAGATGTACTGTCTTCCACGTCACTAATTCTCTCCTCTGCCTCTTCTAATCTGCTGCTGTTTGCTGAGAGTGTATTTTTGAGTTCTTGAACTGTGGTGTTCATCACCATCATATGTGTTATCTTTTTGTGTATGTCTGCAATTTCCTCTCCAATTGTTTTCTTCATATTGTTAATCTCTTCCTTTACTTCATTAAATTGGTGTCTAATATATGTTTTGAGATTTTCAATTACTTGTCCGATGTTCTGCTCCTCTTCCTGGTTTTTAGTTTGTTCATTGCATTTGGCCATGTTTTCCTGATCATTGGTTTGATTTGTAATCTTTTGTTTTTGTCTGGCCATCATTTTATCTTGATGTAGTTAATCAGTTCCTTAACTTCTTTGTCTAGTTTGGGAATTAATTGGTTGTTCATGCGTAAGTGTTATGTCTTCTCTTTGTCACTTTGTTCTTCTTACTCTCTTTTCTTGTTGCTGGCTAAGTTCACTTTGAAGGAAAATATTAGGGCCAAGGAAAGCAGAATGAGTAAGAAAAGAAAATGTATAAAGTAGTATTGTTAATAAATGTTAACAAAGCAACAATGTGAGATCTGGGAGAATGGATACTAGACTCATGTAAGTTGCATAGAGTTATAGTAGTAAGTAGAGTACTTATAATGAGACAGTCCACTGAATATGGGGAGGAATATAGTATGAATTAAAATGCCAGTGTTTTCATGAGAAAGGGAGAGAGGAAAGAAAGATAATATCAAGATTGGGTAATAGACAGAAAATAGAACAAAGGTATTAGAAATAAAATGTCAGACAATATGGGGGCCAAAGAAAGGGAGGTGGAATGTAAGAGAAACAGCAGATGATGGAGGATAGAAAGATGAGTGGGAAAGGGAATAGTGTAGGTGGCCAAAATCAATACACACAGAAAAGAGGAAATGGAGATGAGGAAACACAGTAAGTGTGAACCTCTCCCTGCAACACCTCTTGCATTAATCTCCGCTTTCACCTCCCACCAAATCAATGTCCAGACACCTTCTGCCTTGCAAACACCTAAAGCAGCCCAGTCCAGCAAGACTCCAACCCTACTCAGCCACTTCTTGCAGGAGAGATTATGAGGTGCACTCACTCAGACGCCATCTTGCCCCACCTCCTATTACCTTATTTCTAATCATGACCACTATTTACATACTGTTGTTAATAATAATTGTATATACTATGTCATGGTATGAAATATTCCAAATGAATGGAACTTTGGTCATATTGTTAATGTAGCTATTTTTTTTTCAAAAATTGCCTCAAGCATTAATAGATTTATTCTAGTATAGCTCTCACAGTTTGTTTTGATCAACAAATGTTTAATAAGCATCTACTATGTCCAGATCTAGAGCTAGATGCCAGGGTTAGAGAACAATACTAGAGTTTATGTCTTTAAGGAACACAGAGTCTAGTTGGGAAGACAAATCACATTGAAAATCAGGGAATCTCTGAGTGGGAAAGGCCCTTAAATTTCATTCAGGAAGGGTGGGTCAAGATGGTGGCTGAGTGAGCTTACCTGACGGCATCTCCTCCAAAGAAGTGGCTGGGCAGCATTGGAGGTTCTCCGGGATCAGCCTGTTTCACGATTTTTGCAGGGCAGGAAGTGTCTGGAAATTGATTTTTGGGAAGGTAATGGAGAGGATTAGTCTATAAGATATAATTGAAACTCTATTGCACGGAGGTGAGAGCTGCACACGGGACACTCCCTCCTGGGGTGGGTGGAGCCACCGAACCAGCACTGCGGCCGTGCTTTTTGGAGGATCTGTGGTACTGGGGAATTCGCGAGCCCTGGGTGGGCTGTTAGGGGGTTGACAGGACGGGACACCTTTGCAGACCGATTTGGGGAGAAAAACTGGGATTTTGTTGAAAAGCGGGGAATTTTTGATTGTGGACACAAGTAATAGCGCTTCCACCTGGAGCCCTGCCCCATCAAGACGGCTGTCAATCTGCACCAGACTTAGATTGCTGGCAATAAAGGGATGTAACTGGGAGGATGTTACAGGGTGTGGTGGGGGGGGCCACGTCAGGAAGCCAATTGGGGGAATATTTTGCGAAGCTTGGGAATTTCAGTTTTGGACTCTGTTGTCAGCATTTCCAGCTAGAGCCCCACCCCCAGGCCTGGCTTCTGATCTGCGTCATTAAATTGGCTGCAGTGTAGAGGCGCCCTCAGGTGGCTGTTCCAGGGGCTTACAGGGTGGAAGCTGTCCTGAAGCCCGAATTGATGATTCCTCCACAGAATAGACCCCCGTGAGTGAGTGAATTGCGGGGTTCAGACCCATAAGATAGTGCTTGAGGATCTGACTTCCCCCATAGGGCTGGCATCCAGCTGTGGGGATTGCTGAAGGCTGTGTTACACTGTGGTGCTCCCAGGCTCCCTGTTTACCAGATTTGAGGTTGCCAGGTCTGAGTCCCCTAAACCCTGGCAGCCCACACCCCAGAGACTCACACCTCTTGAGTCTTCAGTATCTCAGACTTTCCATCCCTGAATCCATCACGCCCTGAAGTCCATCTGAGGTCCTTGAATGTCCTAGCCCTCAACGTTGCGTTTTTTCTTTTTTGTTTTTATTTTTATTTTATCTTATTTTTTATTTTTTGTAATGTCCTGATTGCTAACACTGCATTATCCCTTAGTTTTTTCTCCCAGCATATCCCCCAAAGTATTTTTTTTTCAGTTATAGGTGCGGCGGCTTGCTCAGTCGGTAGAGGTGGGGTCTGGCTGTGGACGAGGGGTCGGTCCAACTCTGGACGAGGGGTCGGTCCCGCTTGGGATGAGGGGTTGGTCCCACTTGGGATGAGGGGTCGGTCCGGCAGCAGACGAGGGATCGGTCTCACAAGGGGTTGCGCGGTTCGGCTGACGGGGTCGCCCGGCGAAGCCGGCGACGAAGGGGTCGCCCGGCGAAGCCGGCGACGAAGGGGTCGCCCGGAGAAGCCGGCGACGAAGGGGTTGCCCGGAGAAGCCGGCGACGAACTGGGGACAAGGGAGGCCAGGCCCTTGTCGGGGGCTCTCAGGACTGGAGGGCGCATGGCAGAAGAACTACCGTGGAGACAAGGTAAACACGCAAGTCCACTTTACTGAGGGAGAGGCAACAGTTTTATAGGGGCTGGGGAAGGCTGATTGGTCAAAGCCACGCCCTGTTCTGATTGGTTGCCGGCGAAAGGTCAGTGGGCGGTACTGGACGGGGGAGGGGTGGTGGTTAGGGATTGGCTGTCGCTGTTGCTGGGGGAAGGGGCAGGGTTTAGGGATTGGTGGCTGCTGTTGCTGGGGTGGAGGGCAGACTGGATTTTTCCACCCACGCCTGGCTGTTGCTGCTGTCGGGGGAAGGGAAAAGGGCAGACTGGATTTTTCCACCCACGCCTGGCTGTTGCTGCTGTCGGGGGAGGGAAAAAGGGCAGACTGGAAATTTCCGCCCTGCGCCTGCGCAGGGAGAAAGAAGAAGAAGGGTGCCGCCCCACAGGCATCGTGTGGCGCCATCCGGGAGGAGGGGCGGCCGCGGAAGCATGGCTGCCGAGAAGGGGAGACCCGAGGGCACTCTGCGCCCATGCCGAGCTCCCTTTAGGGGTGGCGGTGAGTCCGACCAGCCACCCTATTATGGGGGCAGCAGCTTGGCCTACCACGGCCGCTCCCCTGCCAGGCCAGCAAACCATGCTTCAGCCCGAGGGGTGACCGCATATAGGTTTTTTTTGTTATTGTTGTTGCTGTTGTGGTTGGTGTATATCCTTTTTTTCTTTACCCTACCTGTTCCCCGCCCTTTACCCACCCCCTTTTTGTTTCTTCCTTTCTTCTCTTTTTTTTCTGTTTTTTCTCTTTATCTTGTCCCTCATTTTCTTCTTATTTTATTTTATCTTAATTATACAATAGGTGCTGCAGGGAACACCTCACAATTTGCTGGGTTTCTTCATCCTCCACTGCCTCATTTCTGTGTGAATTGATTTTGGCTACCTACACTATCCACTTTCCACTTTACCTTGATATGCTCCATCATCTACTGACTCTCCTATTTTCCACCTCCCTTTCTTTGATCCCCAAAGTGTCTAATTCTTAATTTCTAATACCTTTGTTTTGCTTTCTGTTATCCACTCTTGAAACTATTACTTTTCTTTTCTCTTTCCCTCTCTCATGAAAATACTAGCTTTTTAATTCATACCATATTCCTCCCATATTCAGTCGACTACCTCATTATAGGTACTCTACCTACTGCTATAACTCTACATAACTTACATGAACCTAATATCCATTCTCCCAGATCTCATATTGTTGCTCTATTAACATTTATCACCAATACGACCTTACACTTTTTCGTTGAATACACAATTGCCTTTCCCTGGCCCTAATACTCTCCTTTAAGGTCAACTGAACCAGCAATAAGAAATTAGAATAAGAAGAACAAAGTGACAAAGAGAAGATATAACACATACACAAAAACAACTAATTAATCCCCAAGACTAGTCAAAGAAGCTAAGGAACTGATTAAACCCGTCAAGATAAAATGAAGACCAGACAGCAACAAAAATCTACAAACCAAACCAGTAATCAGGAAAACATGGCTGAATCCAATGAACAAACTAAAAATCAGGAAACGGAGCAGAACCTCGCACAAATAATGAAAGATCTCAGAACATTTATCACCGAAAAATTTAATGAAGTAAAGGAAGAGGTTAACAACATGAAGACAACACTTGGAGGGGAATTGGCAGACATACGCAAAAAGATAACAGATATCATGGGAATGAACACCACAGTTCAAGAAATCAAAAATACACTTGCAGCAAATAGCAGCAGACTAGAAGAGGCAGAGCAGAGAATTAGTGATGTGGAAGACAGTACATTGGAAATCAAACAGATAGTAGAATTGGTTGATAAAAAGATAGAAAAAATCCAGCCAGGACTTACAGACCTGAATGATAATGCAAAACGTTCATACATACATATTATAGGCATTCCAGAAGGAGAAGAGAAGGGAAAGGGGTCAGAAGGAGTGTTGCAGGAAATAATGTTTGAAAACTTCCCAAATCTACTGAAAGAGACAGATGTACATATCCAAGAAGCACAGCACATCCCAATCGTCATAAACCCCAACAGGCCCACCCCAAGACATATACTTGTCAAATTATCCAATGCTCAAGACAAAGAGAAAATTCTAAAAGCAGCAAGAGAAAAGAAAACCATTACATACAAGGGAAGCTCCATAAGATTAAGTGCTGATTTCTCATCAGAAACCATGGAGGCAAAAGGGCAGTGGTATGATATAGTCAAGGTACTAAAGGAAAAAAATTCCAACCAAGAATACTCTATCCAGCTAAACTAGCATTCAAAAATGATGGAGAGTTCAAAATATTCACAGATAAACAGAAACTGAAAGAGTACGCCAACAAGAAACCTCCCCTTCAAGAAATTCTAAAGGGAGTTCTGCAGGAAGAAAGAAAAAAGCAGGACAGGCAGAGCTGGAGTAGTGTGTAAGAGCAACAAAAAGACAAAAACAGAAGGGAAAAAAAAGCAAACAAAATATGACAAACACAAGTCCAATCAAATTATGGCTAACACAAATAATTCCTTGAAAGTAATAACACTGAATGTCAATGGATTAAACTCACCTACCAAAAGATTCAGACTGTAACATTGGATAAGGAAATATGCCCCATCAATATGCTGTCTACAAGAGACACATCTTAGATACAGAGACTCATGGAGGTTGAAAGTGAATGGTTGGAGAACAATCATACAAGCTAACAATAACCAAAAAAGGCAGGAGCAGCTATATTAATATCAGACAAAATAGACTTTAAATGTGAAACAATTGTGAGAGACAAAGGAGGATACTATATTTTAGTGAAGGGGACAATCTGTCAAGAAGACCGAACAATCATAAATATTTATGGACCTAACAAGGGCGCCTGTATATACATGAGGCAACTGCTGGAAAAACTACATGAAAGAATAGATGTATCTACAATTAATAGTGGGGGAATTTAATACACCACTATCAACTCTGGACAGAACATCTCAAAAGAGAATCACTAAAGAAACAGAACATTTGAACAGTATATTAGAGGAGCTGGATCTAATAGACATATATAGATCATTACACCCAAACACAGCAGGATATACTTTTTTTTCAAGCACACATGGATCATTCTCCAAGATAGACCATATGCTAGGCCACAAAGAAAGGTTTAATGAATTCAGAAAGATCAAAATCATACAAAATAATATCTCTGATGACAGTGGAGTGAAGCTGGAAATTTGCAAGGGTCAGAGGCCCAGATTTCACACCATGATTTGGAAATTAAACAGCACACTCTTAGAAAAACAGTGGGTCAAAGAGGAAATCTCAAAAGAAATCAAAGACTACCTTGAAACAAATGATATTGATAACACAACATACCAAAATTTATGAGATGCACCAAAAGCAGTACTGAGAGGGAAATTTATAGCCATAAATTCATATATCAAAAAAGAAGAAAGAACAAAAATTGAAGAATTAACTGCACATTTGGAGGAATTAGAAAAAAAAAAACAAAGTAATTGAACAGGAAGAAGAAGGAAGAAAATAACAAAGAAAAGAGCAGAACTAAATGAAATAGAAAATAAGAAAGCACTTGAAAAGACAAACAAGGCCAAGAGCTGGTTTTTTGAGAAGATCAACCAAATTGACAAACCTTTAGCAAGACTAAGAAAGAAAAAAAGAGAGAAGATGCAAATACACAAAATAAGAAATGAGAAAGGAGATATCACCACTGACCCCACAGAAATAAAAACTATCATAAGAGGATACTTTGAAAAACTATATTCCAACAAAAATGTCAATTCAGAGGAAATGGACAAATTCCTAGAAACACATAAACAGCCCACATTGACGAAAGAAGAATTTGAGGATCTCAACAAACCATTCACAAGTAAAGAGATAGAATCAGTCATTAAAACCTCCCAACTAAGAAAAGCCCAGGGCCAGATGGCTTCACAGGTGAATTCTACAAAACATTCCGGAAAGAACTAACACCAATCGTGCTGAAAATCTTCCAAAAAATCGAACAGAAGGAACTTTGCCGAACTCCTTCTATGATGCCAACATGACCCTAGTAAGAAAGCCAAACAAAGGCACCACAAGAAAGGAAAATTACAGACCAATTTCTCTAATGAACCTAGATGCAAAAATACTTAACAAAATACTTGCTAATCGTATTCAACAACACATTAAACGAATTATACACCACGACCAAGTGTGAGTCATTCCAGGTATGCAAGGATGGTTCAACTTAAGAAAATCAATCGATGTAATACACCATATAAACAGATGGAAGGAAAAAAAATCACATGATTATATTTATAGATGCAGAAAAAGCATTTGACAAAATATAGCACCCGTTCTTGATAAAAACACTCCAAAAGATGGGAATACAAGGAAATTTTTTGAACATGATAAAGAGTATATATGAAAAACCTACATCCAACATTGTTTACAATGGAGAAATCCTAAAATCCTTCCCTCTAAAGTCAGGAGAAAGACAAGGATGCCATTGTCTCCCCTTCTATTTACAATTGTCTTAGAAGTACTTGCTCGAGTACTGAGGCAAGAACCAGATATAAAAGGCATTCAAATTGGAAGAGAAGAAGTCAAAATTTCATTATTTGCAAATGACATGATCCTATACATAGAAAACCCTGAGAGATCTACAACAAAACTTGTAGAACTCATAAAAGAGTTTAGTAAATTTGCAGGTTATAAGATCAATGCACGAAAATCAGTAGCATTTCTGTACACCAACAATGAGCAAGATCAGGAGGAAATCAAGAAACAAATACCATTTACAATAGTCAATAAAAATATCAAATATTTATGAATAAATTTAACTAAAGATGTAAAAAATTATACACTGAGAACTATACAAGACTCTTCAAGGAAATCAAAGAAGACCTAAATAAATGGAAGAATATTCCCTGTTCATGGATAGGAAGACTAAATATTATTAAGATGTCTATCCTACCAAAACTGATCTACACATTCAATGCAACCCCAATAAAAATCAACACAGCCTTCTTTAAGGAACTGGAAAAACTAACTATGAAATTTATTTGGAAATGAAAGAGGCCCCGAATAGCCAAAGACATATTGAAAAAGAAAAACGAAATTGGAGGAATCACACTACCTGACTTCAAAACATACTACAAAGCTACAGTAGTGAAAACAGCATGGTATTGGCATAAGGAGAGACACTCAGACCAATGGAATCGAATTGAAAGTTCTGATATAGAACCTGATATATATAGCCATATAATATTCGATAAAGCCACTAAATCCTCTCAACTGGGAGAGAATGGCCTATTCAACAAATGGTGCCTGGAGAACTGGATAGCCATATGTAGAAGAATGAAAGAGGATTACCATCTCACACCTTATACAAAGATCAACTCAAGATGGATCAAAGACCTAAATATAAGAGCCAAGACCATAAAGATCTTGGAAAGCAGTGTAGGGAAACATCTACAGGACCTTGTAATAGGAAATGGCTTCATGAATATCACACCAAAAGCATGAGCAGCAAAAGAACTAATAGATAAATGGGTCTTCCTCAAAATTAAAGCCTTCTGCACCTCAAAGGAGCTTGTCAAGAAAGTAAAAAGGGGACCCAGACATTGGGAGAAAATATTTGGCAACCATATATCTGATAAGAGACTTATAACTTCCATATATAAAGAACTCATATATCTTGATAATAAAAAGATAAACAGCCCATTTAAAAAATGAGAAAAAGATTTAAAAAGACACTTCTCCAAAGAAGAAATAGAAATGTCTAAAAAGCACATGAAAAAATGCTCCAAATCTCTAGCTATCAGGAAAATGCAAATCAAAACTACAATGAGATACCATCTTGCTTCCATAAGATTGGCAGCTATGAAAAAAACAGAAGAATACAAATGCTGGAGAGGATGTGAAGAAATGGGAACACTCATCCACTGCTGGTGGGAATGCAGAAGGATCCAACCATTCTGGAGGACAGTTTGGCGGTTTCTCAAAAAACTAACCATAGATTTGCCATATGACCCAGCAATACCACTGCTGGGTATATACCCAGCAGAATTGAAAACAAGGACACAAACCGATATATGCACACCAATGTTCATAGCAGCATTGTTCACTATTGCCAAAAGTGGGAATCAACCCAAATGCCCATCAACAGATGAGTGGATCAATAAAATGTGGTGTATACATACAATGGAATACTACTCGGCTTTAAGAACAAATACACTACAATAACACGTGATAACATGGATGAATCTTGAGAACCTTATGCTGAGTGAAGCAACCCAGGCATTGAAGGACAAATACTACATGACCTCAATGATATGAAATAAGCAAGCTGCCTCAGAGAGCTAGAGACTGGAAGATAGGCTTACAGGAAATCGGGGGGTGACGGAAGGATGTTACTTGACATCTGCACGGGTGGAATCTCTGATGAGCTGGCGGTAAGTATGAGCACAAAGAAGAGATAAAATGGGGGCAAGGGGTTGCCTTTGTGTGTGGCTTTGCAGGTTTCAGGGGTCGGGGGATGGGCGAATGTGTAATAGTGCCCAAAAAATTGGGGGGAGAGAGGGGCAACATACGAACATAGGAGAGTGTCAGGTGTTGGTTGAGAGTAAAATGCCGAGAAAATCATATCAAAATAGAATTAAGAGGGTTACCTGTTTAGGATGCTCAGAGGGAATGGTCTGACACGGGACAGACTCCTGGGGAATGTCTGAATGCTCATTTTGCCAGGGTGGGTTATACCATTGGATAGAGACCGAAGTAGTGAGAATGGGGTTGGACCCACATCCTGGGGAGGACTAATGCCATCAAAAAAGAGGGAACTGTATCTCTTGAGAGAAAGGATGGCTCCCAGCACATTAGGGCAGTTGAGCAAGTCAGGCCCTGAACACTGTTGCAAGTATCTCTGGACGTGGCTCCTCAGGAAATTGAGATTGGCTGTCGCTGTGGGTCCTAAGGGGAGGGCAAAATGGATGTTGAATGGATGGAACCAAGGTAAATGTGGGGGTAAGAGGAGTTTCGTGAGAGTACACAAGGATGGATATAAAACATGTAATATTACACCAAAAACATATAGGGGACAACAGACTAATAATGTAAACCATAATGTAAAACATAGGATAACTAAAAATTTAGAAAACTGTATATCCTAAAGTATGGACCACAGTGTAAGCACAGATGTCACCTTGTTTGAAGGCTATTGTCTCAGAGTCTGTACATCAGTTTAAGTAAATAAGATATGAATAAGTTATAAGAATATCGCTGTGGAAGGGAAAACGTTTTATGGTGGACGTGTGGGAGTACTGTATATTGTATATATGAATTACTGTGATCTAAGGCTCTTGTGAAGAGAATCTCAATAATTAGGAAAAAAGAAAAGAAAAAGGGAGGATGTAGAATTTTTCCAAATCAATACGTATTCTTGTGTAACCTTTAAAACCATTGCTATATTCCGTTTTACTAGTAAGGGATCCTGACATTTTATTGGGCTTCACTTTTCAGGAAGTTTTGGATCACAGAGTGGTTCAACAATGGCAGTGGAGGAATACTGGTATAGGATGTTTTGACAGGTGATATATGGTTGATAGGCAGCTATATAGGGCATATGTCCAGGGTGCTTGGTAATGTTTGTATATACTCATAGTGGCAACAATTTAAAACAACAGCTGGGGGGATACTGGGTTCCTGGTCAGTTGTGCTCTGTCGTGGCCCCTAGGGGAGATGCGGTAGTTCCCCAGGTGCAACGGTATGGACCAGGAAGGAATGAGGGTCCAACAGTAAGCCCCTGATACTAATGACTATGCTTGTGAGCCTATATGCCTGAAATAAGAACAAGGCCTAGAGCAGCACTGTGCCTAGGAGTTTCCTCCTGACAGCATTCATGTTACTCAAATGTGGCCAGTCTCACAGCCAAACGCAGCATGTAAATACAATGCATTTCCCCCAGCGTGGGACATGACACCCGGGGATGAGCCTCCCTGGCACCGAGGGATCACTACCAAGTACCAGCTGATGATGCAAGTAGAAAATGTCCTTGAATTAAAGGTTCAACGCGGACCAGCAGAATATCCCTGTCTACATATAATAACAGGAATTTAAAATGCTGTTTGACCTAATGTAAGGGGGAAATGGAGAGGAGAAATGAGTTTATATGGCTATGAGTCTCTAAAAAAGAGTCTGGAGGTTGTCAGAAGGATTGCCCTTATGCACACCTGAGCAGAGTCTAAGAGACAGATAAAGTAGATACAACCCCAGGTATTGGTTCTTTTGAGGGCTAAAGAGACCCACAGATTCTATGGTAATGGCAGATGGGGTTCACTGCCATGTCAGTTGGCCCTTCTTTGGAGCTGGTGTCTCTGCGTGATGGAGCTGGACACAGTTGGGATCTCTTTTCACAAGATTTTCATGCTACTTTACTGGAATTGTAGTTGGTGCTGGGTTTAAGATATATCTAGGGGATTTGAATCTCCGGACTGACAATATGATAGCCAGGCCCTGAGCCTCAACAATCTTCAACTCCTACACTCTGATTTATTGGATTTACCCCACTCACCTAACATGGAGTTGAAGAATGTCAACCACCACACCATGGAGACTAGAGTGCCTACAACTGAAAGCAGGAGGATTGCATCCAGTATCTATGTGGAATTTAAGCCTCCTCTTGACATAGATGTACAATGGACACAACCAATCCAAGGTCCACAGAGAAAGTGTGACATTCGTGGGGGAATAGTGCCATGGTGGCTGCTGGGTGTGGCGAATGGGAGGAAGAGATGAGATATGGAGGCTTTTTCGGGACTTGGAGTTGTCCTGGGTGGTGCTTCAGGCACAATTACTGGACACTGTAGATTCTCCCAGGGCCCACTGGATGGAACATGGGAGAGTATGGGGTATGATGTGGACCGTTGACCATGAGGTGCAGCGATACCCAGAGATATACTTACCCAATGCAATGGATGTGTTATGATGATGGGAGAGAGTGTTGCTGTGGGGGGAGTGGTGGGGTGGGGGTGGTGGGGTTGAATGGGACCTAATATTTTTTGCATGTAATAGTTTAAAAAAATGAATAAAAAAATAAAAATAAAATTCATTCAGTTTATCTGATCCTTAAGTCCTCACTACAACTCCATGAAATAGTCACACCACCAATTATTGAATATTCAAATAGCAGAGAACTCATTACCTTCTGAGGCAGATGCCCATTCTGTGCTTAATCAGTTCTCATAGAAAGTTGTTTTTTGTATCAGACTGACATTAATCTCCCAATAATTTTTTACCATGGAGCTGGTTCTATCTTTTGGGATCCTATAGAACCATTCTATTTGGTCTCCATATGAGAGTACTTTGGTCAAGTATAATTATTATATTGCCCCTTTCCTGTCTTCCAAACTTCCTTACTCCAAAATAAACATCCCTATGCTCCACAGAAGTTTATCCTGTAGAAGGACATGCTTTAAGTTTCTTTTAATATTCTGGCTAGTGGTCTTTCAACAGGTATAAAATGATAACAAAGTATTTTATATATTAGGTACTTAATATATAGCACAGTTTGTAGCAGCTTGATATGGTTATGAATTCTAAAAATAGATATCAAATTATATTTTTAATCTGGTCTGTACCTGGGCATGATTGAGTTATAATTAGGGCTTTGATTGGGCCACATCATTAGGGCATTTAGTCCACCTCTTGGTGGATGGGAACTCACAGATAAAAGGCATTGCAAAGGACAGAGTTGAGGGCTCTTAATGTTGGAGTTTTGATGTAGAAGTTTGATGCTGAAGTCTTAAGCTGGTGTGCCAAGGAAAGAGACAGAGTTGTTCACCTGATAGTCTACAGCTGACATTGTGGAGAAATAGAGGAACTGAGCCCAGAGAAACCCAGGAAGCCTGAACCCATGCAGGCAACAGCAATCATCTTGCTCCAAAACTTGAAAATAGACTTTGGTGATGGAAGTAAATTATGCTTTATGTCTTGGTATCTGTAAGCTCCTACCCCAAATAAATACCCTTTAAAAAACCAGCCAATTTCTGGTATTTTGCATCAGAACCCCTTTGGCTGACTAATACACAATTGAAGAGGTTATAGGAGTTCAGAAAGGAGAATGTGAACGGAGGTCCAAATGATTGAGCAGGTTTTGATGTATGATATCATACGTGCTTTGGGTCTTAGACATATGGAAAATGTAAGAGATAAAAGGTACTATGAAAAAAATGACCTTAAAGTAATTTCATTGTATGTAGCCACTTCAGGAACCATGTTCCCATCAGCTTACCTGTATTGCATATCACACAGAGACATTGAATGAGTCCATTGAAATCATCTACAAATATCTTTACCAAATTTCATTTTATATTTTTCTCAAATAATGGCCAATTTTTGTGTATTTATATGAAAAGCAAGTTGCACATATATTTGATTTTTTCAGTGACTACCTCACTTACAAAAACACCACATAAAAGTTTGAATAGGATGATTTCATTGTGATGTGATTTGCCAGGGAAAAACCTCTCCTGTCATGATTTGGATGCTTTACCAGGAGTTTCTCATAATGAAAATTAGCAAATTACCTAAATGTAGTTTTCATTGGAGTGAAGACTCAGAACAAGTATGTTTTTCACCTGCTGTGAAAAGAGGTACAGAAAGGTATTAGGATGTGGGAGTAGGGGACATTCATGTATTCAACAGAGAAGCTTCAGGTAGGGTCCATCAGTATATACTGTGCTAAGATATGTGATACTCAAAAGATAAGCTATGCTGTAATTAGTTACATGACATACTCTGCTTATGACATGAATTGTGTAAGTACTGTGATGTAGGTGTGTGTCTAGGGGTACTTAGGCTAGTGTTATTTACTTAGGTAAGAAAAAGTGTCCCTGTTTTGGAATGGAAGAACTATTTGCATGAAAACCTAAGAAGAAGCTTTTCAAAAGGACAAAGATCTAGTCCCTATCCTTCATATTCTTCTATATCTGACACCCTTCACAGTAACCCTCCCCTGCCATCATTGTAAATTTAACCGCAGGCCTACAAACCCCGAGTTCACCTGTTCTTTCCTTTAGCCCTTTCCTCAGTTCTACAGAGAGTCCAACACAACCCCCACCCTACACACTTCACATTCCAGCACTGTCAAACCCAATCACATCACTGCACCACTATCACCCCATCCACTGGCCAACCAACTCATTTCACCTTATCATAAGTTTTACCCATATTGAGCATTAGTTTAAAATCCTCTACTCCCTGTCTGTCTCCTGATGGCCTATATTCTGCACTCTCTAGCTCTGTGATTCTGCTCAATTTCTTAAGTAATATCAGTGAGGTCATGTAATATTTGTCCTTCAGTGACTGGCTTACTTCACTCAATATAAGGTCTTCAAGATTAATCCATATTATCCTGTGTGTTAATACTGCATTCCTTCTTACAGCTGAGTAATATTCCATTATTTGTATATACAACAATTTATTTATCTATTCATCTGTTGATGTTCACTTGGGTTGCTTTTATCTTTTGGCAAGAGTGAATAATGCTATTATGAACATTGGTATACATATATCTGTTTGTGGCCCTGCTTTCGATTCTTCTGAGTTTATACCCAGCAGTGGGATTGCTGGATGATATGGCAGTTCTATATTTAGCTTCCTAAGGAACAGCAAAATTGTCCTCCACAATGGCTGCTTCATTCTACATTCCCATTAGCAGTGGATGAGGGTTCCCTCTCCTCCACAACTTCATCAACAACTTACAGTTCTCTGTTTGTTTATTTAAATAACAGCCAGTTTAATAGGTAAGATGATATATTACCTATGATATCTCATTGTATTTTGATTTGCATTTTCCTAATAGCTAGTGATGTTGAGCACCCTTTCATGTTTTTGTTAGCCATTTGTATTTCTTCTTTGGAGATGTGTCCATTCAAATGTCTTGCCCATTTTTAAATGCATCATTTGTCCTTTTATTTTTGAGATGTGGGATTTCTTTATATATGCTGGATATTAGGCTCTTATTGGATAAATGATTATGAAATATTTTCTCTCATTGAGTAGACTGTCTTTTCACTTTCTTAACAAACACCTTTGGAGCCAGAAGTTTTTAATTATGATGTCGTATTTGTCTATTTTATCTTTCATTGCTCATGCATTGGATATAAAATTTATGAAACCATTTCCTACTACAAAAATCTTATAGATGCTTCTCTACATTATCTTCTAGGAGCTTTATCATCTTGGCTCCTATATTTAGGTCTTTGACTCATCTTGAGTTAACTTTTGTATAGGACATGAGATGGTGATCCTCTCTCATTCTTTTGTATATGGATGTCTAGTTTTCCCAGCACTGTTTGTTGAAAGGCCATTCTGACCCAGCTGAGTGGGCTTGGTGACCTTGTGAGTTATCACTTGACTGTATATGTGAGTATCTATATTAGAACTCTGAATTCTGTTCCATTAGTCAGTATTTCTATCCTTGTGCCAATACCATGCAGTGTTGACTACTGTAGTTTTGTTGTGTGCATTACAGTCAGCATGGTGCCTCAAATTTCATTTTTCTTCATCAGTATGTTTTCTGCTATTCTAGACCCCTTGCCCACCCAAATAAATTTTATAATTAGCTTTTCCAATTCAGTAAGAAATGCTGTTGTAATTTTTATTG
The DNA here is from genome assembly GCF_030445035.2 of Dasypus novemcinctus. NCBI lineage: Eukaryota > Metazoa > Chordata > Mammalia > Cingulata > Dasypodidae > Dasypus > Dasypus novemcinctus. Next base: position 97,901,949 of record NC_080704.1, on the reverse strand, counting down.
GGATTGTATTAAATCTCTAAATCAATTTGGGTCAGACAGACATCTTAATGATGTTTAGTCTTCCAATCCGTGAACATGGAATATTCTTCAATTTGTTTAGATCTTCTTTAATTTCCTTTAAAAATGTGTAATTTTCTGTGTACAAGTCCTTTACATCTTTAAGTATATTCCCAGGTATCTGATTCTTTTATTTGCTATTGTAAATGTAATTTTTGTCTTGATTTCCTCCTCAGATTTCTCATTATTAGTGTACAGAAATGCTGCTGATTGTCTTCTCTCCTGCCACTTTACTGAACTCATTTATCAGTTCTGGAAACTTTGTTGTAGATTTCTCAGGGATTTTTATATATAGATTCATGTCATCTTCAAATACTTAAATTTTTACTTCTTCCTTTTCAATTTGGATGCTATTTATACCTTTTTCTTGCCTAAGTGTTTGAATAAGTACTTCTAACTCAGTGGCAAATAAAAGTGGTGAATGGACCTCCATGTTGATCTATATCTTAGAGGAAAATCTTTAGCATTTCACCATTAAATGTGATAATAGCCGGGAGTTTTTTATTAATGCTCTTTATCCTGTCAAGGAAGTTTCCTTCTATTCCTATCTTTTGAAGTGTTTTTATCAAGAAATGATGCTGTGTTTTGTCAAATGCTTTTTCTGCATCATAGAGATGATCATGTGATATTTTTTCTTTCAGTCTGTTAATGTGGTGTATTACATTGATTATTTTCTTATGTTGAACCATCCTTGCATACCAGGGATGAAGCCCACTTGACCATAGCATACAATTCATTTAATGTGTTGTTGAATATGTTTAGCAAATATTTTGTTGAATATTTCAGAACACAGGTCCTTTAGAGAGGTAGGTCTGTGGTTTTCTTTTCTCATGGTGCCTTTATATGGTGTTGGTGTTAGGGTGATGTTGGCATCAGAGAATTAGTTAGGCAATGTTCCCTCCACTTCTATTTTTGAAGAGTTTAAGCAGGATTTGTGTCCTTTCTTTCTGGAATGATTGGTAAAATTCATCTCTGAAACCATATGGTTCTGTCCTTTCCTTAGTTTTCTCAGTTGGGAGGTTTTTGTTTTGTTTTGTGTTGTTTTGATATATTCCTTAGTTTTATTTTATTATTAATATATTTTATTGTACTTCAATAAAAATTCGTACATGAATATACATAAACAATAAGTGTATAGTGAATGTTGTATACTTACAAAATAAATATGCATAACATCATACAGGGGCCCATATGTCACTCCTCCATTAAAATCTGTATTGTTTTGAAATAATTTTTACAAACTATGCAAGAACATCATCAGAATATTACTATTAACTATAGTCCATATCTTATTATTTAGTGTATTTCCTCCAAACCAACTATTTTAATATATTTTTATTACAGTGTTTGTAAACTTAACAAAAAATTAATGCACATGTGTAGAATTCATATGTAACACCCCTTCACCAAACAAGACACCATGATGGAATATTTTCTACAGATTTTTAGATAATATCACCATACTATTACCACCAACCATGCTTCATAGTGTACATTTGGCACACTTTTACCATGCCCCTTCCATTATCAGCATAGTATTCATTAGATATTAATACAAGAATATTATAGTATTGCTGTTTTTTGTTGTTTTGGGGGGGTATTTATTACCATCCATAGGTCACACCAATTGTATTTTTCCTATGCTTCTTCACATTCTTACTGCCCTGTAAAAGTGATATACATCAGCTCTAGATCACAGAAAGACACTCAAGGTTCTGTACAATCAACCATAATTCTCATCCACCTTTGATTTTTTTTCATTTTCTTTTATTTATATTATTTTTTTCTTCTTTACTTTCTTTTAAATGTTACATTAAAAAATATATGAGGTCCCTATATACCCCCACCCCACCCACCCCACCCGCTTCCACATCAACAACCTCTTCCATCATTGCAGCACATCCACTGTACCTGGTGAATACATTCTGGAGCATCACTGCACCACAGTGGTCCACATTGTAGTCCACACTCTACCCCAGTCCACCCAGTGGGCCACAACAGGACATACAATGTCCAGCATCTATCCCTGCAGAATCACCTAGGATAACTCCAAATCCTGAAAATTCCCCACACCATATCTTTTCTTCCCTCTCCCAACCATCAGCAGCCACCATTGCCACCCTCTCCACATCACTACTACAATTTCTTCCCTTACTAATCACAATATTTCCCCAGCAGAACACCAGTAAGTCCACTTTAACCCATACTCTATTCCTCCATCTTGTGGACCTGGGATGGCTATGTCCAGTCCCCCTCTACATCAAGAGGGTGTTTAGATTCCACTTGGATGATGGATGTAAATTTCCTGGCATATCCATTGACCTGGCAAATATATTCTGGAGAACTGTTGCAGCACATGGACAGTGTTCCATATTGTAGTCCACACTCTACCCCAGTCCACCCAGTGGGCCACGACAGGACACACAAGGTCCAGCATCCATGTCTGCAGCACCATATGGTACAACTCCAAATCCTGAAAATAGCCCCAGACCATACTTCTTCTTCCATGCTTTTTGGTCCCTAATTTGGGAGATTTTTGATGACTATTTTAATCTTGTTACTTGTGACTGGTCTGTTAAATTAAACTATTTCTTCTTTTGTCAATGTAGGCTGTTTTTGTGTTTTTAGAAATTTCTCCATTTCAATATCTAAGTTATCCATCTTGTTGGCATACAATTTTTCCAAGAATTCTCTTACTAAACTTTATATTTCTGTGGGAACCATGGTGATAGCCCTAATTTTTTATTTTATATATTTGTGGCTTCTTTCTGTTTTTTTTTTTGTTGTTGTTGTTTTTGTTGTTGTTGTTAGTCTACATAAGTGTTTGTCAATTTACTCAATCTCAAAACTTTTGGTTTTGTTATTTTTTTCATTTTTTATCATCAATTTCATTTAGCTCTACTCTAATCTTCTTTATTTCCTTCTGCCTGCTTTGGTTTTAGTTTGTTGTTCTTTTTCTAGTTCTCACGGTGTGCAGTTCTTGGTTTTACCTCTTCTTTCCCAGTATAGACATTTATGGCTATAAATTTCCCATTCGGCACTGCTTTTCCTGCATCCCATTGGTTTTGATATGTTGTGTTCTCATTTTCATTTATTTCAATGTAGTTAATTGATTTCTTTTGCAATGTCCTCCTTGGCCCACTGATTATCTAAGAGTGTGTTTTTAACTTCCATATATTTGGTTCTCTGCTCCTTATTAATTTCCCCCTTTTTGATGTGACTACTATGTAATCTAAAGCATCTTTCAGAAAAAATAAAAGGATATCCTCTGGATCATGGGAAGATTGTAGAGTAGGAAGCTCCAGAAATCATTCCCTGCACCAGAACAACTATTAAACAGGTAGGAACTTTCTCAATCAAATATTTTGAAACTCCAGAATCCAGAAGAGCACTGCACATCATCCAGGGACCTGCCGGAAGAAGATGGTAAGTTAAATACCAGCAAATTGCTCCCACTGTATGGTGATTACTATTGTCCTGCCCCCATCCTTGCAGCCAGCAACACTGGGGTCCAGTCCATGGCCTAGTTTGCTGATTCTAGAAAGGGATATAAAAATCCACTTCCCCAAGATTCAGAGTGAGTATGGACCAATGACTGATCAAAGCTTTTCCTGGGGGCTGATGGGAGTTACTTTATTGATATTGATACTGTCTAGATGTTCTATCCATTTAAAAGTGGTATATTAAAGTCTCCTACTATAATGTAGATCCAGCAAATACCCAGGAAAACTTCAGCAGAGTCAAGCTACTGCTACCAGAACTCATAGTTCTGCCTTCTGCCATGCTTCACTGTCAGAAACTGGGGTGGACAAGGCTTAGAACTACCAAGGTGAAACACAAGTTGAACCTTCTCAAGAGGAACAGTCTGAAGTTTCAAATCCTGTTGTTAGCATAGAACTTTCAGAACTTGTTGGTAAGAAAATTTCTGTGACATTATTAATTCAGTAATATGAAACTCCCTTTCACTCTCAAGATTTAAGATGCAATACAGAAAATGGAAAGGCAAATGTTCCCAGAATTATGGGAACACAAAGAAAAAATAGGTGAAGCAGAGCCAGGGGATGGTTCCTTGGGAGATGGAAGAACCCCCAGAGGAAAGTGCATGAGAAATGATGGGGGAGAAAGAGGAAGTATCAAAACCTACATAAGTGGTTGCAATGCTAAGTGCTCATTAAAAAGAACATGTTAATGTAGCACTCCTTGGGCATGTAGATGCTGGCAAGTCAACCACTGGAGGAAAAATAATGCATTTGATTGGAATGGTTGATGAAAGGACACTTGAGAAACATGACAGAGAACCTAAAGGAAAAAAAGAACAGAGAAACTTGGTACTTGTGTTGGGCCTTAGACACAAATCTGGAAGAAGGAGACAAACGTAAAACAGTAAAAGTGAGCCATGCCTATTTTGAAACATAAAAGAAGGATTTCACAATTCTAGATGCCTCTGGCCACATGAATTTTGTCCCCAATGTTATTGGTAGTGCTTCTTAAGCTGACTTGGCTGTACTTGTAATATCTGCCAGGAAGGGAGAATTTGAAACAAGTTTTGAAAAAGGACAGACAAGAGAACATGCAATGTTGGCAAAGACAGCAGGTGTGAAATACTTAATTGTGCTTATTAATAAGAAGAATGATCCAACAGTAAATTGGAGCAATGAGGAATGTAAAGAGGAATTAGTGCCGTTTTTCAGGAGTTGACTTCAATCCTAAAAAGAACACTCAGTTTATGCCCTGCTCATGACTGACTAGAGCAAATCTTAAAGAGTCATGAGAATTTTGTCCTTGGTGTAGAGGATTGCCATTTAATCCATACCTGGATAATTTCCCAAACTTCAATAGGTCAGTTGATGGAAAAATCTGTCAATATTGCATAAGTAAAAGGATATGGGCACTGCGGTCCTGGGAAAGATGGAATCAGAATCTATTAAAGGACAGCAGCTTGTGATAATGCCAAACAAGCACAATTTGAAAATTCTTCGAATCCTTTCTGTTGCTGTAGAAACAGATTCTCTAGTCCCAGATGAAAAGCTCAAATTCATACTGAAAAGAATTGAAGAAGAAGAGATCCTTCCAGGATTGAAACTCGGTGATCCTAATAATCTTTGTCATTTTGGATGCACATTTGATGCCTAGGTAATGATTTTTGAGCACAAATCCCTCAGCTACCTAGGTTATAATGCAGTGCTGTATATTCATGCATGTAATTATAATGAGGAAGTCAAAATAATCATAACACCTTTTCAACTGGGAAAATTCTAAAACTGGTTCCAGAGAAAGATGAATTTTCCCCTTAGATTTTTAAATTTCTGTCCAAACTCTGCTTCCTTCGACACATTTGGCAAAGCTTTGTGAGTGATATGGATATAATTGCTTACAATAATGAAAACCTACAGGAAATAATTTTTTTCATTTCCCCCTAGGCATATTTTGGTCTTTTTCCCCCAGGCATATCGTTCTGACTGTGAATGTATGTGCACATGTTAAAAAGACAACTACTATGTTAATAAAAGATTCCATTAAAAAAACAAAAAATGTATCAATAAGGAAATACAAGACTTGAATAATACTCTAAACCAACTAGACCTAACAGACAAATAAAGAACACTTCACCCAAAAACAACAGAATACACATTCTTCTTGAGTGCACATAGATCATTCCCCAGGATAGATCATATGTTAGGTGACAAAACAGGTCTCAATAAATTTAAAAATATGTATATACTGAAATCATAAAATGTATATTATTCAGCCACAATGGAATGAAGCTAAAAATAAAAATAGGAGGAATTGAAAATTCACTAATATGGGGCACTTAATCAATGTACTCTTAAACAACCAATGAGTTAAATATGAAATCACAAGGGAAATTAGGAAATACCTTCAAGTGAATGAAAATGGAAATGATAATACAACATACCAAAACTTATGGGATGCAGAAAAGGCAAAGATGAGAGGGAAGTTGATAGCCATAAATGTTTAAATTAAAAAAGAATATTTCAGATCAAAGATCTAATCTCAAAAGTGGAAGAACTAGAAAAAATAAGATCAACTAAACCAAAAGCTAGCAGAAGGAAGGAAATAAAAAAGATAAGAATGGAGATAAGTGCAATAGAGAATTTAAAGAAATCAAATCAACAAGCCCAAAAGTTGGTTCATTGAAAAGGTCAATGAAATTGACAAATATTTGGTTAGACTGAGAAAGACAAAAAAAGAGAGGGCACAAATGACTAAAATTAGAAATGAAAAGGAGGACATTACTACAGATACTGCTAAACTAAAAAAGATAGTAAAAGGATACTATGAAAAACTATACACCAACAAATTAGATAAACTTAATAAAATGGACAAACTCCTAGAAACACACAAGCTACCTATAATAACTCAAGAAGAAATAGTCTAGAAAGACAAAGAACTCTCTTATGTCCCAGAAAATATAGCTAGAGGACATGCAGAAATGGCCTGGGGAAAAATTTTTCTAAGGTTCAGGATAACAGGAGAAGGCTGGACACTGCCTAGAAGAGAGAAGTGCAAAGGAAAAGAATCACTAAGTCAAAACTCTGAGTTAAAAGCTACAGCTGCCAGGATCTTCCTTGACCCTACAGACACTTGAATTCTCAGGCCTTGATGATGTGGCTACAGACAAAGGGGGTCCCAGGGACCCACATCCCAGCAAAGGGGGGAGAGAGGAGCACAGCCTAAGATTGACTCAATATTTGATCAACAAATTTGATCTGTTGTATCCCACAAGCCCTTCCAGGCTGGATGGGACTGCTCCATTTTTCCACTTGGGAACCAGCAAGAGACTAAAGGCATCCAACCCTCTCAAACTCCCTCTCTACTGAACTGAAATTGGCTGTTGAGGATGCAGAGGGGAGTGAAATTATTTCCTACCTGGAAAAAGGGAGGGGATTGCCAGAAAGGCCTGGAGTACTGCCTCTGAGAAAGTTTGAATTGCAAGGCTCTTAGCTACCAGGCAGGATCCTCTAACTCATTGATTCAGTCTTTGTTGCAGCAAACACCATCAGACCAGGTATTGAACTGAATGAGTTGCCAAATATCACCATTTCCTGGCAGACCAAGGAAGAACACATGAGGGAATAAAAGAAAATAGAGGCTTTTTCTGGTTTTCACAGCCTCCCCAAATCCCTAGAACGTGGGTCTGCAACCCATTACTTGGTGCAGGGCCTTGATTTGAGCAACTAACAGGGACAGTCCTAAGAACCCAGAACAAGTTGAACCAAGAACCAAAGAGGAGCACACACACAGCCTCCCATCATGAAAGTCCTAAAAATGAGAGAGAAATTAAGCATCTAAGTAAACTCACCATCCTAATCAGATGCCTAGACATCAGCAAAAAATTACAAGACATACTAAGAAAATGAAAGAAATAGCCTAAGAAAAAGAATATACTGGGGAGGAGACAAGATGGTCGCTGAGTGAACTTGCCTTTGTGGTCTGTCCTGGGAAGAGACGGCTGGGCGCGGCGGCAGGTTCTCCAAGGCGAGGCTTTTTTGGGATTTTTGCAGGGCAGAAGTGTCGGGACATCGATTGGGTGGAAAGGTAACGGAGAGGATTGGTCTAGTAGATATAATTTGGGTTCTATTGCCCGCAGGTGAGACCTGCGCAGGGCTCCTCCCTGTTGGGGGTGGGGGGAACCGCGGTCCAGCTGGGCGGCACCGCTTTTAGATGAATCTGAAGGGCTAAGGAGTTCGGGAGCTCTGGGTGAGCTGTTGACAGGTTGATGTGACAGATCGCCTTTGTGGATCGATTTCGGAAGATAGACGGTGTTTTGTTGTGAAGCGGGAGAAACTTTTGAGTGCGAATATAAACAATAGTGCTTCCGCCTGAAGCCCCGCCCCCAAAAGCCCGGCAACCGTTCTCCAACCCAAATAGGCTGTAGGCAATAAAGAGAAGTAATTGGAAAATTGATCTAGGCTGCAGCAAGGGGGGGGGGACACGTCTGGAAGCAGATTAAGGAATATTCTGCGAAGCTTGAGAAGTCCGGTTTTCGAATCTGTTTTCCGTGTCACTGGCCGGGCTTCGGATCTGTACTAGTAAAGTGGCTGCGGTGTAGAGGCGCCCTCTAGTGGCAGTGGTTTGGAATCACAGGACGGGAGCTGTCCAAAAGCTCAAATGAAAGATAACGTACTTATGATCCCAGCAAAGTGAATTGCAGGGTTCAGTCACAATATAGAGTTTGCGGATCTGACTTCCCCCATAGGGTTGGCACCCAACTGTGGGGATCCCGGAGGGCTGTGTTACACTGCGGGGCTCGCAGGCTTCCTGTTGACGAGATTGGAGGCTGCCAGGTCTGAATTCCCTAAATTCTGGTGGCCCACACTACAGAGACTCACACCTCTTGAGTCCTCAATATCTCAGACTTTCCATCCCTGAATCCATCACGCACTGAGGTCCATCTGAGGTCCTTAAATGCCCTAGCCTTCAACGTTGGCGTTTTTCTTAATCGTTTCATTTTGTTTTGTTTTTATTTTCATTTTGACTTATTCTTTACTTTTTTCAATTTCCTGATTGCTAACACCGCATTATCCCCTAGTCTTCTCTCACAGCGTATCCCCCAAAGTCTTTTTTTACTCAGTTATTTAAGGGTTTGGGTTTTTTTTGTGTGTGTGGTAGGTGCTGTGTAGTGGGTGTTTTAATTCTGGTTCATGTATATCTGTTTTTGTTTATTTTTTTCTTCTTTCCACTACCTGTTCCCCACCCCTGGCCACACTCTTTTCCTTTCTTCCTCTCGTCCCTTCCTCCCCCCCCCCCTTTTTTTTTCTTTTTTCTTTCTTTTTTTTTCCCCCCTTTTTATTCTGTTGTCTCTCTCCCTCTTGTCCCTCATATTCTACTTAGTTTATTTTAACTCAATTATACAATAGGTGCGGCAGGAAATACCTCACATTCGCTGGGTTTTCTCATCCTTCACTGCCTCATTTCTGTGTGAACTGATTTAGGCTACCTACACTATCCTCTTTCCCCTACATCTTGATATCTGCCACCATCTACTGGCTCTCCTATATTCCACCTCCCACCTCCTTTTCTTCGATCCACAAAGGGTCTAAGTCTTAATTTCTAATACCTATGTTTTGTTTTCTGTCTGTTATCCACTCTTGAAACTATTACCTTTCTATTCTCTTTCCCTCTCTCATGAAATCAATAGCTTTTTAGCTCATACCATATTCCTACCATATTCAATCATCTACCTTATAATAGGTACTCTACCTACTGCTATAACTCTACACAATTTACATGAATCTAACCTCCATCCTCCCAGATCTCATATTCTTGCTTTGTTAACATATATCACCGATAATACTTTACACTTTTCCCTTGCTTACACAATTGCCTTTCCCCAACACAAATACTTTCCTTTAAAGTGAATTTAACCAACAACAAGTAACTAGAATAAGAAGAAAAAAGTGACAAAGAGAAGATATAACACCTATGCAAAAATAACAGCTAATTAACCTCCAAGAGCAGACAAAGAAGCTAAGGAACTGATTAAATCCGTCAAAATAAAGAGATGACCAGAAAGCAACAAAAATCTACAAACCAAACCAGTAATCAGGAAAACATGGCTGAATCCAATCAACAAACCAATAACCACGAAGGGGAGCAAAACTTGGCACAAGCAATGAAAGATCTCAGAACATTTATCACCAACAAATTTGACGAAGTAATGAAAGAGGTTAACAACATGAAGACATCACTTGGAGGGGAAATTGCAGACATACGCAAAAACATAACAGATATGATGGGAATGAACACCACAGTTCAAGAAATCAAAAATACACTTGCAGCAAATATCAGCAGACTAGAAGAGACAGAGCAGAGAATTAGTGATGTGGAAGACAGTACATCAGAAATCAAACAGATAGTAGAAGGGGTCAATAAGAAGATAGAAAAAATCCAGTTAGGATTTAGGGACCTGAATGACAATGCAAAACGCTCAAACATACATATTATAGGCATTCCAGAAGGTGAAGAGAAGGGAAAGGGGTCAGAAGGAGTGTTGCAGGAAATAATGGCTGAAAACTTCCCAAATCTACTGAAAGAGACAGATGTGCATATCCAAGAAGCACAGCGCACTCCAGAAGTCATAAACCCCAACAGGCCCACCCCAAGACATATACTTGTCAAATTATCCAATGCTCAAGACAAAGAGAAAATCCTAAAAGCAGCAAGAGAAAAGAAAACCATCACATACAAGGGAAGCTCAATTAGATTAAGTGCTGATTTCTCTTCTGAAACCATGGAGGCAAGAAGGCAGTGGTATGATATAGTCAAGGTACTAAAGGAAAAGAATTTCCAACCAAGAATACTCTATCCAGCTAAACTAGCATTCAAACATGATGGAGAGTTCAAAATATTCGCAGACAAACAGAAACTGAAAGAGTATACCAACAAGAAACCTCCCCTTCAAGAAATTCTAAAGGGAGTTCTGCAGGAAGAAAGGAAAAAACAGGAAAGGCAGAGTTGGAGGAGAGTATAAGACCAACAACAACAACAAAAAAGACAAAAAAAATATACAAACAAAATATGACAAACACAAATCCAATCAAAATATGGCTAACACAAATAATTCCTTGATAGTAATAACACTGAATGTCAACGGATTAAACTCACCTATCAAAAGATTCAGACTGGGACAATGGATAAGGAAATATGACCCATCCATATGCTGTCTACAAGAGACACATCTTAGACCCAGAGACGCATGGAGATTGAAAGTGAATGGCTGGAAAACAATCATACAAGCTAACAATAACCAAAAAAAGGCAGGAGTAGCTATATTAATATCAGACAAAATAGACTTTAAATGTGAAACAATTGTGAGAGACAAAGAAGGATACTACATTTTAGTGAAAGGGAAAATCTGTCAAGAAGATCGAACAATCATAAATATCTATGCCCCTAACAAGGGTGCCTCTAAATACGTCAGGCAAATGCTGGAAAAACTAAGTGAAAGAATAGATACATCTACAATTATAGTGGGGGATTTTAATACACCACTATCAACTCTGGACAGAACATCTCAAAAGAGAATCACCAAAGAAACAAAACATCTGAATAGTATATTAGAGGAGCTCGATCTAATAGACATATATAGATCGCTACACCCAAACACAGCAGGATATACATTTTTCTCAAGTGCACATGGATCATTCTCCAAGATAGATCATATGCTAGGCCACAAAGAAAGGCTGAACGAATTCAGAAAGATTGAAGTCATACAAAACATTATCTCTGACCACAGTGGAGTCAAGCTGGAGATTTGCAAGGGACAGAAGCCCAGATTTCACACCACGATTTGGAAATTAAACAGCACACTCTTAGAAAAACAGTGGGTCAAAGAGGAAATCTCAAAAGAAATCAATGACTACCTTGAAACAAATGATAATGATAACACAACATACCAAAATTTATGGGATGCAGCAAAAGCATTACTGAGAGGGAAGTTTATAGCCATAAATTCATATATCAAAAAAGAAGAAAGAGCAAAAATCGAAGAACTAACTGCACATTTGAAGGAATTAGAAAAACAACAACAAAGTAACCCAACAGGAAGAAGAAGGAAGGAAATAACAAAGATAAGAGCAGAATGAAATAGAAAATAAGAAAGCACTTGAACAGATAAACAAGACCAAGAGCTGGTTTTTTGAGAAGATTAACAAAATTGAAAAACCTTTAGCAACACTAACAAAGAAAAAAAGAAAGAAGATGCAAATACACAAAATAAGAAATGAGAAAGGCAATATCACCACTGACCCCACAGAAATAAAGACTATCATAAGAGGATATTTTGAAAAACTATATTCCAACAAAAATGACAATCTAGAGGAAATGGACAAATTCCTAGAAACACATAAGCAGCCCATATTGACGAAAGAAGAAATTGATGATCTTAACAAACCAATCACAAGCAGAGAGATAGAATCCGTTATTAAAAATCTCCCAACTAAGAAGAGCCCAGGGCCAGATGGCTTCACAGGTGAATTCTACAAAACATTCCGGAAAGAACTGACACCAATCCTGCTGAAACTATTCCAAAAAATCGAAACAGAAAGAACATTACCCAACTCCTTCTATGATGCCAACATTACCCTAGTACCAAAGCCAAACAAAGACATCACAAGAAAGGAAAATTACAGACCAATTTCTCTAATGAACCTAGACGCAAAAATACTTAACAAAATACTTGCTAATCGTATTCAACAACACATTAAACGTATTATACACCACGACCAAGTGGGATTCATCCCAGGTATGCAAGGATGGTTCAACATAAGAAAATCAATCAACGTAATACACCATATAAACAGATTGAAGGAAAAAAATCACATGATTATATCTATTGATGCAGAAAAAGCATTTGACAAAATACAGCACCCTTTCTTGATAAAAACACTCCAAAAGATTGGAATACAAGGAAATTTTTTGAACATGATAAAGAGTATAAATGAAAAACCTAAAGCCAATATTGTTTACAATGGAGAAATCCTAGACTCCTTCCCTCTAAACTCAGGAACAAGACAAGGATTCCCACTGTCTCCGCTCCTATTTAACATTGTCTTTGAAGTACTTGCTCGAGCACTGAGACAAGAACCAGAAATAAAAGGCATTCAAATTGGAAAGGAAGAAGTCAAAATTTCATTATTTGCAGATGACATGATCCTATACATAGAAAACCCTGAGAGATCTACAATGAAGATTCTAGAACACATAAATGAGTTTAGTAAAGTCGCAGGTTATAAGATCAATGTGCAAAAATCAGTAGCATTTCTGTACACCAATAAGGAGCAAGATCAGGAGGAAATCAAGAAACAAATACCATTCACAATAGTAAATAAAAAAATCAAATACTTAGGAATAAATTTAACTAAAGAGGTAAAGAACTTATACACCGAGAACTATACAAGATTGTTCAAGGAAATCAAAGAAGACCTGAATAAATGGAAGACTATTCCTTGTTCATGGATAGGAAGACTGAACATTATTAAGATGTCTATCCTACCAAAACTGATCTACACATTCAATGCAATCCCAATAAAAATCAACACAGCCTTCTTTAAGGAACTAGAAAAACTAACTATGAAATTTATTTGGAAAGGAAAGAGACCCCGAATAGCCAAAGACATACTGAAAAAGAAAAACGAAATTGGAGGAATCACACTATCTGACTTCAAAACATACTACAAAGCTACGGTGGTGAAAACAGCATGGTATTGGCATAAGGAGAGACACATAGACCAATGGAATCGAATTGAAAGCTCTGATATAGAACCTCACATATACAGCCACATAATATTTGATAAAGCCACCAAACCCTCTCAACTGGGAGAGAGTGGCCTATTCAACAAATGGTGTCTGGAGAACTGGATAGCCATATTTAGAAGAATGAAAGAGGATTACCATCTCACACCTTATACAAAGATCAACTCAAGATGGATCCAAGACCTAAATATAAGAGCCAAGACCATAAAAACCTTAGAAAGCAGTGTAGGGAAACATCTACAGGACCTTGTAATAGGAAATGGATTTATGAATATCTCACCAAAAGCATGAGCAGCAAAAGAACTAATAGATAAATGGGACTTCCTCAAAATTAAAGCCTTCTGCACCTCAAAGGAGTTTGTCAAGAAAGTAAAAAGGGAGCCCACACAGTGGGAGAAAATATTTGGCAATCATATATCTGATAAGAAACTTATAACTTGCATATATAAAGAACTTCTATATCTTGAAAATAAAAAGATAAACAACCCATTTAAAAAATGGGAAAAAGACTTAAACAGACACTTCTCCGAAGAAGAAATACAAATGGCAAGAAAGCACATGAAAAAATGTTCCAAATCTCTAGCTATCAGGGAAATGCAAATCAAAACTACAATGAGATACCATCTTACACCCATAAGATTGGCAGCTATGAAAAAAACAGAAGAATACAAGTGCTGGAGAGGATGTGAAGGAAGGGGAACACTCATCCACTGCTGGTGGGAATGCAGAAGGATCCAACCATTCTGGAGGACAGTATGGCGGTTTCTCAAAAAACTAGCCATAGATTTGCCATATGACCCAGCAATACCACTGCTGGGTATATACCCAGCAGAACTGAAAACAAGGACACAAACCGATATATGTACACCAATGTTCATAGCAGCATTGTTCACTATTGCCAAAAGTTGGAATCAACCCAAATGCCCATCAACAGATGAGTGGATCAATAAAATGTGGTATATACACACAATGGAATACTACTCGGCTGTAAGAACAAACACACTACAAACACATGTGATAACATGGATGAATCTTGAGAACCTTATGTTGAGTGAAGCAACCCAGACATTGAAGGACAAATACTACATGACCTCAATGATATGAAATAACCAAGCTGCCCTAGAGAGCAAGAGACTGAACGATAGGCTTACAGGAAATCGGAGGGTGGAGGAAGAATATGAGCCGATGTCTGCAGGGGTGGAATTTAAGACGAGATGGTGGTAAGTATGAACACAAAGAAGAGATAAAAGGGGGGCAAGGGGTTGCCTTTGGTTGGGGCTTTGCGGGTTTGAGGGTGGCTGGGGAGGGACGGATGGGTAACATTGCCCAAAAGTGGGGGGAGGGAGGGGTAGCATACGAACACAGGAGAGGGTCAGGTGTTGGTGGAGAGTAAAATGCCGAGAAAATCATATCAAAATATAATAAAGAGGGTTACCTGTTTAGAATGCTCGGAGGGGAGGGTCTGATGCAGGACGGGCTCCTGGGGAATGTCTAAATGCTCATTCTGCCAGAGTGGGTGTCACCATGGGGTAGAAACCCAAGTAGTGAGAGTGGGGGTAGACCCACATCCTGGGGAGGACTAATGCCACCAAATAGAGGGAACTGTATCCCTCGAGAGAAAGGGTGGCTCCCAGGGCATTGGGGCAGTTGAGCAAGTTAGGCCCTGAACACTATTCCATCTATTTCTGGAAGTGGCTCCTCAGGAAACGGAGGTTGGCTGTCACTGTGGGCACCAAGGTGGAAGGGAAAATGAACGTTAAATGTGTGGAACCAAGGTAAATGGGGGGTAAGAGAGGAGTTTCTTGAGAGTACACAAGGATGGATATAAAACATGTAATATTACACCATAACATATAGGAGATGACAGACTGATAATGTAAACCATAATGTAAAACATAGGATAACTAAGAATGTAAAGAACTGTGTATCCTAAAGTATGCACCATAATGTAAGCACAGATATCACCTTGTTAGAAAGCTAATGTCTCAGACTCTGTACAACACGTTAAGTAAATATGATGTGAATAGGGTGTAAGAGTATCGCTGTGGAAGGAAAAACGTTTTGTGGTGGATGTATGGGAGTGCTGTATATTATATATATGCATTGCTGTGGTCTAGGACTCCTGTGAAGAGAAGCTGAATAATTAGGGGAAAAAAAAAAAAAGAGAAAAAGATAGGATGTAGAATTTTTTCAAGTCAACATTCTTTATCTAAGTTCTTTATCTAACTTTATCCAAGTTCTTTATCTAACCTTTAAACCCATCGCTATAAGCCATTCCCTAGTAAGGGACCATGACATCATATTGGGCTTCAAATTTTGGGGAGTTCTGGATCACAGAGTGTTTCAACAATGGCAATGGAGGGATACTGGTATGGGATACCAATGACAGGTGATATATGGCTGACAGGGAGCTCTACAGAACATATGTCCAGGGTGCATGGTAATGTTTGGATATACTCATAGTGGCAACAATTAAAAACCACAGCAGGGGGGATACTGGGTTCCTGGCCAGTGGTGCTCTGTCGTGGTCCCTAGAGGAGCAGCGACAGTCTCCCAGGTACAGCGGCGGGGACCGGGAGGGAGTGAGGGTTCAACAGTGAGCCCCTGATGCTAATGACTATGCTTGTGAGCTGATAAGCCTAAAATATGAACAAGGCCTAGAGCAACATTGTGCCTGGGAATTTCCTCCTGTCAGCCTTCATGTTACTCAAATGTGGCCAGTCTCGAAGCCAAACTCAGCATGTAAATGCAATGCCTTCCCCCCAGCGTGGGACATGACACCCGGGGATGAGCCTCTCTGGCACCGAGGGACCACTATCAACTACCAACTGATGATGCAACTGGAAAATGACCTTAAACGGAAGGTTCAATGCGGATCAGCAGAATATCCCTGTCTACATAAAATAACATGACTTTAAAATGCTGTTTGACCTAAAGTAAGGGGGAAATGGAAAGGAGAAATGAGTTTATATGGCTACGAGTTTCTAAAAAAGAGTCTGGAGGCTGGCAGAAGGATTGCCCTCATGCACAACTGAGCAGAGTCAGAGAGACAGATAAAGCAGATGCAACCCCCAGATATTGATTCCTTTGAGGGCTAAAGAGACCCATGGGAGTTATGGTCATGGCCGATGGGGTTAACTACCAGGTCAGATGGCCCCTCTTTGGAAATGGTGTTTATGTGTGATGAATCTGGACTCAGATGGGATCTTCCTTCATAAGACTTTCATGCTAATGTGCTGGAGGTGCAGTTAATGTTGGGGTTTAAGATATATTTAGGGGATTTGAATCTCTGGACTGACAATGTGATAGCCAGGTCCTGAGCCTCAACAGACTCCAGCACCTACAATCTGATTTATTGGACTTACCACACTCAGCTAAGATGGAGTTGAAGAAGGACAACCACCACACCACGGAGCCTAGAGTGATTACAACTGAAAGTGGGAGGATTGCATCCAGCATCCATGTGGAATCTGAGCCTCCTCGTGACATAGAGATGCAATGGACACAACCAATCCAATGTCCACATAGAAGAGGTGGCATTGGATTGGGAAAAGTGGACATGGTGGCTGATGGGTATGGGGAAAGGCAGGAAGAGATGAGAGGTGGAGGCGTCTTTGGGACATGGAACTGCCCTGGATGGCGCTTCAGAGGCAATCACTGGACATTGTAAATCCTCACAGGGCCCACTGGATGGAATGGAGGAGAGTATGGGCCATGATGTGGACCATTGACTATGAGGTGCAGAGGTGCCCAAAGATGTACTTACCAAATCCAATGGATGTGTCATGATGATGGGAATGAGTGTTGCTGGGGTGGGGGAGAGGTGGGGTGGGGGGGTGGGGTTGAATGGGACCTCACAGATATATTTTTAATGTAATATTATTACAAAGTCAAAAAATAAAAAAATAAAAAAAAAGAATATACTAATGCTCCAGAAAAGAAACATGATTTGAAATATCTACTCAATGATATGTACACAAATTTCCAAAATCAAATTAATGAGTTGAAAGACAATATGGCTAAAGAGATAAAGAACATAAAGAAGACACTAAGAGAGCACAAAGAAGAATTTGGGAATCTGAATAGAAAGTAACAGAGTTCATGGGAATGAAAGACACTATAGGCAAAATAAAAAACACATTAGAGGACAGTGGATTTGGCTCAAGCAACTGAGTGCCTGCTTCCCACATGAGAGGTCATGGGTTTGGTTCCTGGTGCCTCCTAAAAGAAAACAACAACAACAACATCAGCAACATTAACAAATGAAAAGTGAAACAACACAGGGGAGCCAATGCATCTCAGTGGTTGAGTGCCAGCTTCCCAAATATGGAGTTCTGATTTAAATCCCTGGCCCCAGTATGTCATCATCAACAACAACAACAAATCACATTAGAGGCGTACAACAGCAGACTTGAAATGACAGAAGAAATAATAAGTGATTAGACAGAATAGATGAAATTAAAGAGCAAAAAGAACAGAGAAAGAAAATAATGGAAAAATTTGAACAAGGGCTCAGGGATTTGAATGATAACAGCAAGTGCAACAACATATGTGTCATGGGAGTTCCAGAAAGAGAAAAGAAGTGAAAAGGGGTAGAAAGTGTATTTGAGAAAATAATAGCTGGAAATTTCCCAACTCTCATGAAAGGAATGAAGCTCCATGTCCAAGAAGAATAGTGAAATATGGGGGAATTTTGGGGACATTGGAATTGCTCTACATGATATTGCAATGACAGAAACAGACCATTATGTATTTTGTCATAACTTACCAAATTGTGTGGGACAGAGTATAATCTATAATATAAACTATAATCCGTGGTTAGTGGAAATGGTTCAACATGTGTTCATCGATTATAATAAATGTACCACAATAATGAAGGATGTTGTTAATGGGGGTATATGTGGGAGGGGGAGGGAGTGGGGCATATGAGAATCACCTATATATTTTATGTAACATTTATATGATCTAAAGTTTCTTTATAAAATAAATGAATAAATTAAAAAAAATTCAATGAGATATCATTTCACAACTATTAGATGGGCTGCTATTAAAAAGTAGGAAAAATGTAAATGTTGGAGAGAACATTGATAGGAATGCTTATTCACTTCTGGTGGGAAAGTAGAATGGTACAGCCACTGTAGAGGACTATTTGGCAGTTCCAATGGAAGTTGAATATAGACATGCCATGTGACCCAGCAATACCATTATTATGTTTATACCCAGAACTGAGAGCAGAGACATGAACAGACATCTGCACATTGATATTCATAACAGCATTATCCATGAATGGCCAGCTTTGGAACCATCCTAGGCATCTATCAACTTATGAAATGAATGAATAAAAAAAATGTGATGTATACACATGATAGATTATTATGCAGCAGTAAGAAGTAATGAAATTGTGAAGCATATGACGACATGGATGAACCTGGAGGACATTATGCTGAGTGAAGGAAGCCAGACACAAGATGGCAAATACTCATGATTGTATGATTATGAACTAAGTATAATGTGTAAACTCATGAAGTTAATAATAGAATATATGTCACCAGAAACCAAAAGAAGAGTAAAGAATGGAAAGCTGAGGAATCTGTGCAGAACTGTTAAAAAGGTCATTTTTAAATCCTTGAAAAGTAAGGAAAAGGGTGAAACTATATCATGGTGTTTGTAGTTAGTACAGCTATCATATGGGAATGACAATGGTTAAAAAGGAAAGTTTAAGGTCATGTATATTACTAGAAGGAAAGCTAAAAGCTGTAACATGGGACTGTATAAGATAGTAAAATTTCATGTAAGACACGAATATCAGTGATATTGCATATATAAGTCTGTTTATACAAAATATAAATATAAATGTACTAGGGAGAAGGTAAAAGAATAGCAGCTCTGTACAGTAGGTGAATCATAGGTAAGTTTTGTTAGTTTGGTTTTTGTTCATTATATTATAATTGGAATAATGAAAGTGCTCTAAGAATGATTGAAGTGATGAATAAACAAATTGTAATTACACCATATACCAATTATTGTACACTTTGGATGGATTTATGCTTTATTAATATATATCAATAAAATTGATTTGTTTAAAAAAAGTGAACTACAAGTGTTGGAGATGTGGTGAGATACGAACTCTTATTCACAGTTGGTGGTTGTAACAGTTTGATATAATAGATGAATTCCAAAAAGAAATATTGGATTATGCTTATAATCTGATCTGTACCTGGGCATGATTGAGTTATGATTAGGGCATTGAGTCCCCACCCCTTGGTGTGTGGGGACTCATAGATAAAAGGCATGACTAAGAGCAGAGTTGAGGGTTTCTGATGTTGGAGTTTTGATGTTGGAGTTTGATGCAGAAGTCTTAAGCTAGAGCCCCAGGGAAAGAGACAGAGCAATTTGCCTGATAGTCTACAGCTGACCTTGTGGAGAAAACAGTGGAACTGAACCCAGAGGAACCTAGAAAGCCTCAACCCTCACAGATGTTTGCAGTCACCTTTCTCCAACATGTGGAAATAGACTTTGGTGAGGGAAGTAACTTATGCTTTTACGGCCTGGTAACTGTAAGCTCCTACCCCTAATAAATACCCTTTATAACACCCAGCAGATTTCTGGTATTTTGCATTAGCACCCCTTTGGCTGACCAATACAGTGGAATGTAGAATGGTACAACTGCTGTGGAGGACTGTGGCAGTTCCTAAAACATTTTGAATATAGATTTGCCACATGACTGCAGTACCACTAATGGGTATATACCCAGAAGAATTGAAAGCAGTGAAATGAAGACTGGATAAATAAACTGTGATGCATTAACATGATGGAATATTATGCAGCTGTAAGAAGAAAAGAAATCATAAAGCATATTTTATCATGGATGAACCTGGAAGGCATTATGTTGAATGAAGCAAGCCAGGCAGAAAAGGACAAATACTGTATGATTGCACTACTATGAACAAAATATATTGTATAATCTCATGGAGTTAACTTGAATATGAGTCACCAGAAAATAGGATGAGATTAGAGAACAGTAAGCTGAGGGTTAATTTGTGCAGAATTAGAAAATAAGGATGTATATTAATCTTTGGAAATGAATTGAAAAGGTGAAATCTCAGAAAAATTTATCTAAGTTTTTTTTCTGCTTCTGAAATATCCTTATCTCATTCTGGAGGTATAAGTTAAATAGAGCAAAAGTATGCACATATTCTTTTTTTTTTAACTTTGTCTTTTTTGTTTTTTTTATTCATTTTTAAAAAATATTACATTAAAAAAATATGAGGTCCCCATTCACCCCCACCGCTCCCACCCTACCACTCCCCCCACAGTAACACTCTCCCCCATCATCATAACACATCCATTGCATTTGGTGAGTTGCAGACATATTCTAACCTCTGCAAAATATTTTAGCAGGAGAAGTGCTGGTGGTAAAACTGAGAATCAAAAGTCCTGATAAAGCAGTAAACTGTGTACACAATACAAGCAATTAATCTCTCTAAAATAGGAGAATAATTGAGGAAAAATGTTAAGCTCCTTACCACAGTCACAATCAAGTTTGAATTTAGCAACATTACAATCTTCCCAAATTATTCATTGGAGGAATTCTGCAATTTATTTTGGCATTTTAAAACTTGGTTCACAAAATAATTTGATTCTAATGCCAGTTCAGCTTGACATCCTAAATAATATCTGTTTTTAAAACTTCAGTTTGTAAATCTGCAACTCAGTTTGAAATGGATAATATGGAATTGAGCATATAGCTAAAACAAACTGAATTTACAGAATTATATTCTATTATAAAATAGTGACATCTGATATGCAGGAAAACTAAGAGTCGTATTTCTGGTAAAGATGTCTTGTGATTCTGCAATGCTGTTGAAAAAATTATTAGAAAAATAAAAATTCATTATCAAAACTTACATATCATCCAAAATAGAAACTGTACAGTTAAGCCCGTGGACCCTGGGATGGTTATGTCCACTCCTCCTCTATAACACAAGGAGGCTTAAATTCCACATAGATGAAGAATGCAATTATCCTGCTTGCAGTTGTAAGTACTCTTTGCTCCCTGGTGTGGTGGTTGACATTGTTCACCTCCATGTTAGCTGGAGGGGTACATCCAATAATCCAGAGGGTGGAGGTGCAAGTCTGCTAAGTATCAAGGACTGGCTATCACATGATAAGTCCAGAGACTCAGGTCTTCTGAGTATACACCAACCCCAGTGCCAACCACAGGTCCTGTAAAAGTGACAGAGGAGGCATATGTAGAAATCTCACACCTCATCCAATGCCATCACACTCAGGAACACAAACTCCAAACTCAGGCCAAGTGACGTGGCACTGAACCCCAGAGCCATCCACCATGACCATAAACTGTGGGTCTCTGTAGCCCTAAGGAGAAGCAGTACATGGACTTGTATATACTTCGGCTGTCTCTGGGACCCTCTTGAGGCATGTGTAAATGGGTCCTCTCTGATGATGTCCTGACTCTTTTTTGGAAACTCATAGCCATATAAACTCATTTGTCCTTTCCATTTACCCCTTTTATTCAAGGTCAAAAAGCAGTTTTTAACACCTGATATTACATGTAGTCTGAGATATTCTGCTGGTCTGAGTTGACCCTTTTATTCAAGGTATTTTTCTAGGTACATCATCAGCTGGTGCTTGGTAGTAATTCCTTCACACCAGGGAGGCTTATCCCTGGGAGTCATGTCCCACACTGGGGGTAAATTAATGCATTTGCATATTGAGTTTGGCTTAGAGAGTGGTCCCATTTGAGCAACATGGAGGCTTTCAGGTGGTAACTCTTATGCACCCTGCAGCTTTAGGCCTAGTTCATTTTTCAGGCACACAGGCTCATAAGCATAGTCATCAGTATTAAGGGCTCATTTTTGGACCATCCTTATTTATTGGTCTTTTCCATTGCAATTGGGGGATTGTTGCTGTTCCACTGGAGAATGTGATAGAGCTCCCCTGGCTAGGAACTCAGCACTCCTTCAGTTTTCATTTTTAATTGTAACTGCTATGAAAATATCCAAATATTTTTATGTACCCTGTATACGTGCCCTGGAGAACTCCCTCCCAACTATGTGCCCCCCATCAATAACACCCCACACCAGTGTTCCTCCCCTGCCACAGTTGAACATCTCTGTGGTACAAAACTTCTTCAAAAATGAAGCCTAATAAATTGACAATTTCCATTAATAGTAAAATGGAATACAGTGATGGGTTTACAGGTTAGCTATAGAATACATACTAATTTAGAAAAATTAAATAAGAAAACAATAAATTGGGATATCATAAAATGAAAAAATGTAAAAAGCTTTGTTTTTGACATTTTGCCTTTCATCACTGCAACAGGTCTTATCCTGTATGTAGAGTGGCAAGGCAATTTCTTCCAATTCTTCCTTAGTGTCTACATTCTTTCTTTTTTTTTCTAATATTTAGTTTATCTTCACAAAGGTTTTAGATCACAGTAATGCACATATGCTATATATGGTACTCCCACATATTCAACATTTAAACACTTTGTTTCTTCCTTAGCAATGATCTTTTTACATGTTCATAATATATTTGCTGCAGCTGATGTACAGATATTGAAACATGACTTTTGAAACATGGTTCCTTTTGGGTTTACATTATGATTTATATTTTAGACTACACAATTTTCTAAATTTTTACTTATCTTATGTTTTACATTATGGTTTTCATTTTAGCCTATAGAGTTTTATGCATTTTTGGTGTAATTTAGCATGTCCTATATCCATCATTACATGATCTTGTGGAACACTTTGATTGCCCCACAGTTACACTGATTCCATCTATTCAATACCTTACCCCCCCTCAGGGCCCACAATGACAATCAATCTTCATTACTTGAAGGATCACATTCACAAATACTTGCAACAATGTTAAGGGCTTGACATACTGACTGCTCTAACCCATTGGGAACCACCAATTCGAGAGATACAATTCCCTCTGTTTGAGAACATCAGTCCTCCCCAGGATGTGGGTGTACCTTCACTCTCATTGTATTGGTCTCCACTCAATGATATTACCCACTATGACAAAATGAGTGCTCACACAGTCCCTAGCAGCCTGTCCTGTGCCAGATGCCCCCCTTAAGCATATTAAACAGGTAGCCTTCCTTAATATACTTTCTAAAGAGATTTCTCAACATCATAGTTTCAACCACATATCTGACAATCTCTTATGTTGAAATATTCCCCAACACTCCCCCCAATTTCTTGGGCCATCTAAACCATCCTCCCATCCCTAGCCCCCTCAAGCCCACAGACTCCCATTCAAAGTTATCCCTATTTCCCTATTTGCTGAAATTGTCAATCCAAGTCTTTTCAATTCCTACCCATAGTTACAGACTTGCTTTTAATTTTCATTAACCAAGGAACCTAGAGATGCTATAGGACTGAGCAAACGGAAGGAAGAAACTTCCCCCAGTAAGTCCACTATGATAAGAACTCTCTAAAATGTGCATGTGTGTATGTGTGTGTGTGTGTGTGTGCACATGCATGCTTTCCTTTAGAGGTCACTGAATGCAGGTGTGAAGGAATGGTAATATGTGAAAATTCACTGGAAATGTAAGTTTTATTTTATGTATTATAAGTCAAGGATAATTTTGTAAAGTTGTTTTTCTGACTTTTTCAGAAAGAAAATCTGTCTGTCAAGTGGATCCTATATCTGTCTCTTCTCTGAGAAATTCTTATGATTTGTTAAAGTTAACTGTCCTTGTGAGAATGGAATTATCAAAACTTGTGTTACAAAAGGGCTCAGTACAATCAACATTTCAGGCAAATAACAGTGTAATTCACTATCAACCAAATATAGTTTCTATCTTAGTGCTTGATGCTCTCTGTTAAAACTCTGGTTTTCTAGACCAAAGCCAGAGACAGTTTCTTGCTAGTGTATTAGGTATTTTTTTCCATCACAAACTTTGAATGTAAGTAATAGCCCATTACTTTCTAAACTGCAAATCTGATGTGGAGTCCCCTTCAAGAAGGTCATGGGTAGGATTCAATATCACTCATTATGGGTGTCCCTTCCCACCTCCCCAGGAAGGTCTTGTGGATTTATGTGATCTAACATTTGAAAAAGTCCCATTACTTGCTGATATGCCTACTAGTCAAGTCTTCATTTTCAAATGGTAGTGATGCTGCTGCTGCTTCTCTGACAGGCTTAGGCACTAGGTTTATGGCTAGAACTGGAAGTTCTAGCACATGTATCCTCTAGGTGGAATTCACCGGAGATCCCATTACTTCCTTGGAGACTCTGAGGGCTTATAAGCACATTGCTCAGCTATTCAGGAACCACAAATATCATGGTCATCTTTCCCGTCTTGGGGAATCTCTTACATACTATGGGTCAGCTGTTTTCCTCACCTACCTCTTTAATCATTTCCCTCTATCCAGCCTCTCTCTGGGATGAGTTTGGATAATCTCTCTTCAGTGCACCTTTCAAGACTCATGTTTGCTACTGTCTTCTCCAGGGAAGGTGGGGCAGGAAATACTGAAATCAGGGTATTATTCTAAATAACTCATCCCATTAGCAGTGGTTTTCATTAACTACAGAACAACTACTCATATCACTCCAAAGTGGATATATGGTCCATGTATTACTGATTAACAAATCATGTGTATTACTGTTTAATAAATCATGAGGACAAAGGAATGGGCTGAGTCTTAGTCTAAAAACTATTAATCTTCCCAAAATATGGCTCCATTGAAAAACTTCCCCCCTTTAAATCTATTTAGTGTTTTCACATTGACTATCAGATAAAATAAAATGCTTCTGACTTCTATGACATAACCTCTACCTATCATTTCAGTGCTCTATCCTATAAATATTCTCAAGCAAAAGGGACTCACAAGAGGTAATCTGAGTAGAGAGATTTACCACCTGCATGTTTTTGCTCTTGTTCTCACTGAAATTCCCGACTTTCTTATCTGTCTGGTGAGATCTTGCTCATTCCTCAAAGTTCAACCCAGATGTTATTTCTTCCAGGAATTCTGGAATAAAATACTTTATTTCTTTCTCCTTTGAAACCCCAGAACATTAGATTGTAGTTGTTTGTGTTTTTGCTTTAGCTTTTCACCTAGCTTGTGCATTTCCTAAGGGTGGGGACTGTATTATGAGCAATGGCTGAAAAATCTCCTAACATAATGCCTGAAAGGGTAGACATTCAAACAATATTGAAATTAGTAGATCATATCCCAAGCAATTTCTCGTTCTTCTCCACAGTGCCTCTAGTTTGGGCTATACCAGTTTTTATACATGTGAATATCTTTGTCCAGTAGTTCTCATATCTTGGCCTCCTGCAGAGTAAACATATCTAGCTATTTGTTCCTGGTCATTACATGTTTTCCTTTTCCTTATAGTTCCTTTTTGATTTATTACTAACAAAGCATTTCTTTGTCCCATGTGCTATGTTTCCCTTGGAGATATCTTTTTTTTTATTGACTTTGTAATAATATTACATTAAAAATATATATATATGTGAGGTCCCATTCAACCCCACCCCCCCACCCCCCTCTCCCCCCCCAACAACACTCGTTCCCATCATCATGACACATCCATTGGATTTGGTAAGTACATCTTTGGGCACCTCTGCACCTCATAGACAATGGTCCACATCATGGCCCATACTCTCCTCCATTCCATCCAGTGGGCCCTGTGAGGATTTACAATGTCCGGTGATTACCTCTGAGGCACCATCCAGGGCAGCTCCATGTCCCAAAGACGCCTCCACCTCTCATCTCTTCCTGCCTTTCCACATACCCATCGTCCACCATGTCCACTTTTCCCAATCCAATGCCACCTCTTCTATGTGGACATTGGATTGGTTGTGTCCATTGCACCTCTATGTCAAGAGGAGGCTCAGATTCCACATGGATGCTGGATGCAATCCTCCCATTTTCAGTTGTAATCACTCTAGGCTCCATGGTGTGGTGATTGTCCTTCTTCAACTCCATCTTAGCTGAGTGTGGTAAGTCCAATAGATCAGATTGTAGGTGCTGGAGTCTGTTGAGGCTCAGGACCTGGCTATAACATTGTCAGTCCAGAGATTCAAATCCCCTAAATATATCTTAAACCCCAACATTAACTGCACCTCCAGCACATTAGCATGAAAGTCTTATGAAGGGAGATCCCATCTGAGTCCAGATTCATCACACATAAACACCATTTCCAAAGAGGGGCCATCTGCCCTGGTAGTTAACCCCATCGACCATGACCATAACTCTCATGGGTCTCTTTAGCCTTCAAAGGAACCAATATCTGGGGGTTGTATCTGCTTTATCTGTCTCTCTGACTCTGCTCAGTTGTGCATGAGGGCAATCCTTCTGCCAGCCTCCAGACTCTTTTTTAGAAACTCGTAGCCATATAAACTCATTTCTCCTTTCCATTTCCCTTGGAGATATCTTAAATCATATTGGAATATATGAAGTAATTCTAGAGTCCTCATTTGTCTATTTTTTAAAATAATTTGATTAAAATTCTAGGTACCACAATAATAATTCTACAGTCAAACATTATTAAAACAAAAAAACATACAAACATTATTTTTTTTAAAGTGAGAAACTATTCCAAACTGGAAGGTGCTTATTTGTGCCTTTATAAATGATGGTCACCTGTCTTTAATGCTTTCTCCATCCCTCCCTCCCTCCACCTTGCAAACTCATACATACTCTTCATGACCAAGCTCAGGTAAACTTTTCAGTGATGTCAGTTCCCCTTTATTTGTGCCACTGCTCTACCTGTTACTCATGACGCATAAAACATGTATCACTTTGTCCTCTTTCTTTACAACATTCCTCACTGTTGTTATTTTGTAAATATTACTCAAATACTGACATTTTCACCAGATTATGATTCCATAAGAGTAGATACCATTTTTAACTTTTTCATAGTTAAAATGCCCAGGGTTTACCAGGTAATTGACTATTCATAACAGTTTATTGCATATTATGTGCATGTATTTCTTTGGTTTGTTTCCATGCCTGTCCCTCCTAATTAGCTATAGCAGTAACTGTATCTTTATTTTAATTATGCACTGAGCACCTAGATGAACAACATAGAACGCATCCCAGTAAACGTTTGATAAAAGATAAGTGAATGAATTGTAAAATACTGTAAACACCAGATGCATGATATTTCATTATTAGATTTTCTCCTCTTTGAGGGTAGTGGTTGGATATTACTCTTTTTTGTTTCTTCCCAGCATCTAGCATAGTATCTCATGAATTGAAGTTAATACAGTGAAAGCAGACCTAATTCTAATTCTGATACTAACTTGCTCTATACATCTGTAAATCATGCACTTATTCAATACCTATCACTTGAATATTTTTTGTGTGAAAGCCACTCTACTATTTTTAAATCTTTGTTGTGTGTCAGAAAGGAGGGAAAAATTTCAGATTTTACATAGTATGGGATGTTGGGATATACTGATGAAATTAGCAATGTTTTGAAGATGAGGAAAGTGCAATATAAGTATACTTGGAGCAACTTGGGTATTTTGGTTAAATTTGTATTCTTGTGAGTGAAATGTTGTTATATATTAAATATAAATATTCCATTATTTTTTGGAATATTAAAATAAAATATAAAAAACTTAATCCTAAAACTAAGGTGCATACATTTTTTTAAGTTGTTGATTTCAAAGATTTTCTGGATCTTGCATTATCTCTAAGCCATTAAAGAATTGGACAATTACTCTCCACTTGATTAACCAACCTATAAAACTAGCAGGTATAATCTTGCAAAGGCAAGTCCTTGTGGGTTTTTTTTGTTTTGTTTTGTTTTTTGTTTTTTGTTGTTTTTTTTTTGAGCCAGAGCAATAATGTCTTGACCTCATGTGCTGGTATAAGGCTGTTGTGAAAGTTTGATATTTTTTATGAATTCCAAAAATAGATATTCAATTATGTTTGTAAACTGGTCTGTTCCTCAGTGCATGTTAGCTTATATTGGATTCAGAGGTTTACTTTTATTTGATTAAAAAATGATTTAGGCTTTGATTGAGCTACGTCAGTAGGATTGCACCACAAAGAAGGGAGTTTTGAGGTTTGAGCTGGAACCCAGGAAGTAAGCATGCAGAGGAGCAAAGCAGCTGAGCCCAGAGAGAATCAAGCCCCAGTGAAAACGACAGAGCCAGTTGCCTGAGAGTCTATGGGTGGTCTTCTGGAGAGAGCAAGGTAGCTGAGTCCAGAGTGAAACAAGCCCCAGAAAGAGAGGAACCCAGGAACCTGAACTTTTGGCAGATGTCAGCAGTCATCTTGCTCCAAAACATGGCAACAGTCTTTGGTAAGGGGAATAACTTATTCTTTATTGCCTGGGTTACAGTAAGCTTCTTCCCCAAATAAATACCCTTTATAAAATTCAACAGATTTCTGGTGTTTTGCATCAGTACCCCCTTTGGCTAACTATAGCACTGGGTATTATTGATGGATTCCAGTAAGAAATATTGGATTATGTTTGTAATCTGATCTTTTCTTCTGGGCATATGAGATTATATTGGATTCAGAGGTTTATTTGATTACTTAATCAAGTAAACTTCTTGTGTCATGAGGGCATTGAGTCCCCACCCTTTGGTGGGTGGGGACTTGCAGATAAAAGGCATGGCAAAAAACAGAGTTGGAGGGGTGCTTTTTTTTAAAGATTTATTTTTTTAATTTATTTCTCTACCTTTCCCCCCTGCCAGTTGTCTGCCCTCTGTGTCCATTCGCTGTGCTTTCTTCTGTGACTGCTTTCATCCTTATCAGTGACACTGTGAATCTGTGTTTCTTTTTGTTGTGTCATCTTGTTGTGTCAGCTGTCCATGTGTGCAGTGCCATTCCTGGGCAGGTTGCACTTTCTTTCATGCTGGATGGTTCTACTTACAGGATGCACTCCTTGCACGTGGGGCTCCCCTATGTGGGGGACACCCCTACATGGCACGCATCAGTACTATGCATGGGCTAGCTCCACATGGGTCAAGGAGGCCTGGAGTTTGAATCATGGACCTCCCATGTGGTAGGCAGAAGCCCTATCCATTGGGCCAAGTCTGCTTCCCGAGGAGTTCTTAATGTGAGGGCTTTTAATGTTGGAGTTTTGATGTTGGAATTTGATGCTGAAGCTGGAGCCCCAGGGAGAGAGTCATTCACCTGATAGTTTACAGCTGACCTTGTGGAGAAAACAGAGGATATGAGCCCAGAGGAACCAAGGACACCTGAACCCTCGCAGACATCAGCAGCCATCTTGCTCTAACATGTGAAAATAGACTTTGGTGAGGGAAGTAACTTGTGCTTTAAGGCCTGGTGTCTGTAAGTTCCTACCCCAAATGAATAACCTTTATAAAAACCAAGCAATTTCTGCTATTTTGCATCAGCACCCCTTTGCATGACTAATACACTGAATAATACAGCTGTCCATGCAGCAATCTTGCTAGACATTGTGTCTACTTGAAGCCAGTGCATACCTTTCTTGGGCAATACATACTTCTTGATTGTTTTAGTAGATAGCTAAAGATCTTATCAACCCCTAAATATAGAGAAAGGGACAAAAGGGCAGGGTATTTAGTCATCTGAATGCTTATGTCTACAGGAGGCTATTAATGTTTAAAATTCACACTGATAAGCAAAGAAAAATCAGTGAATGTGCATAAAGAAAGGAGCTCACATAGCAGGGGGTGAAGATTTATGTTTACATACTATGCAACTTCCAATTTTGTGCCATTAACCATTGCACAATTTTTCTTTATACAAGAATAAAAGTTACATGTTGTTACCCTAGTAGACTGAAGAGTGAGAGAGGAACAGAGAAAAGAACACTAAACATAATTATTATGCAAACTCTCAATGTATAGAATGGGATAATAAACATTTATGATCATCTCGAATGAGACCCCCTGGTAAGAATGAGGCAGTGCTAAATGCAGGATGAACAACTAATAGATGCAGAATACTGGTTTAATATCATTAAAAAATATAACTCTGTGATGCTAAAAGAGATTCTAAATATGAAATATTGTTAATATATAACACAGAGAGTGAGAGACTCCTTTGGAACTGCATTTACATTGCTGATACAGTGGCCCACGCTTTCAATAATGAAAAACTATTTTTACCTGTCCAGAGAATATATTCATTTTTAAATTAAATTAACTGTATATCAAATAATTATTAATATCCACATAGAAAAATATTCAGGATTAGGAGATATTTTTAAATCATAAACACTGAAAGGAGCCATTAATTTTTACTGGTCCCTACTTAATCCAAGGGAAGATTTTCCTTTTTAAACTAATTCCTTAAAAGGTGAAGTAATGAAGTGTACAATATAAACTATTTCCATAAGTGATCATGCCTCTATTGACCTTATAATAGAACTAGATATTAGGATGGGGGCATTCTTAGTGAGATTAAAGTTATTTTTATTGTAAGACTATAATGAAATTAATCAGTTTGAATCTTATTCTAACCTAGATATAATACTACCTGAACACAATATAAGCTGTCATAATTTTTCTTCTTCTTCTTTTAGTTTCTTGTTACTAAACTAGAAAAAAAAATGGATTTGAAGTGAAAGTATTGCTTTAGTAAAGCTTATTCATCCTGGTGAGAGCCCCATGCTAAGAATCAGAGTGTTGGTCCTGGTTTTGCCATTAACTAACATATGGTTTTGAGTAAGTCCTCAGTTTATCCACTTATAAATTTACTCTTCAAATATCAATATTTCATAATTCAAAATAAATGAGAAAATTAGGACTCTGCATACCCACTCTTGTTAAAGGCAGGGGTGCAGGTGATAGTAAGAACACCTTATACAGAAAGGTAGAAGGGTGTGTTACCTGACTGACCTTTTTCCCTTGAAAGTCAAATAAGTGCTATATGATCTTTATTTAGCTTTCATCCTGCATTGAAATGGCCCCAGTTCCAACGTTGACTACCACATCCTTAACTGATTGAACATAGGGCATTTTTAGGGTGTTGGAATTGTTCTGCATTATCTTGCAATAATTGATACAGACCATTTTAAATTTTGTCAAAATGTATAAAGATGCATGGTGAAAATTATAAACCATAATATAAAACACTGACCATGGTTAGTAACCATGCTTTAATATTTGTACATCAGTTCTAACTAATGCACAATCCACATGTAAAATCTTATTAATAGGGGAGAATGGAAGAGTGGAAGACATTGGGTATAAGGGAATCCCCCATAATTTCTTGTGACTTTTCTGTAACCTAAAGCTTCTTTGAAGATAAAATGAAAAAAATAAGACACTGGAGAACAAATGGAAGAGATTGTCACTGCATATAAAAGACAACAGATCTTGAAGTGATAAAAGACACAGTGAATAAAAATATTTTCTTTTATTTTATATTTCTGTACTTTATTTATTACTATTTTTATTTTATTTTCCTATTATTTTATTTGTTTACTCATTTGGCTTTGTTTTTGGGGATGTTTTGGGTCATAGAATGTCTCAACTGTGGCAGGGGAAGGATCACCATTGTGAGGTGTTAGTGATGGGGGGATGTGTGAGAAGGGGTGCCCCAAGGGCATGTCTCTATGGAATAAGGATATGTTCAAGTGGTCATGGGGCATTGTCTCGGTGGGTATAGATCCACACAATAACCAAAAGAAAATTGAATTCCCATCCTTGGGAGTCCTGCTCCATTCTCTAATAGAGAGGCAAAAATCCCCCAAGTACATGGGCAGTGCCTAGTGAAGGAGGACAAGCCAAAAAGCCAGGCCCTTGATATTGATGATTGTACTTATGAAACTTTTCTTGTAAAAATAAATAGAAGTATTTTAAAGCTTGTTTTCAATCCCTTACCATTTGAATGGCCCAGGTTTCCAGAAGACAAAGGCTCTCCTTGTGGGGTCTAAGAAGGCCTTTATGTCATTAGGGGGTCAAAAGCCTACAACCTAGGGACAATTTTCTGCTCTGGTGATGAAAGACACATTTATTCATGACAGCATTAAGGGCCTGGGATGACATTTTACCCATCCCCTTAATTTTTTTATAAGCATGCCGCTTTTCCGAAACTATTTGGAAGAACTATAAACTACATGTGAAGATATAAAATAGAAATGTAAAAATGTAAATGTGAATCTCTTACCTGAAGACTCTCTTATCTTTTTTTGAAAATGACATTATTTAAAAGTTGCTGGATCTCAACTGCTGCAATTGTATGAGAAAGGATCTTTTACATAAACAAAATGGCTATTTTCCTGTGATTGCAGTTAGAAATAAATTCATTAATGAAATCCCAACTGTAACATTTAAAATGGCATTTCCCTTAACACATCTTAAGATATTTTCTTTAAAACATCTTAAGAAAGTTTATTTGATACAAGGAAAACAATGAATTTATGCTGAGCAGAAAGATAGAAAGCCAATTTAACAAATTATTTATATTTCTTATTGTAGGATAAAAGTATGGTATGACAACTCCAGCTAGATCCCTAGAAGCTAGAAAAGCATTTGATTGAATTCAATGCGATTACTTGATATGTACTTGAAGAGTTTGACTTTAGCATTACATTTAATCAATTTATTAAGATATTTATTCCAAGCCAACTGTAAATGATGCGACAAAAGATTATTTCTGATTTTTTTTTTATGTGTACTAGGACCAGGGATTGAGCCCAGTACCTCAAATGTGGGAGGCTGGTGCTCAACCACTGAGCCACATCATCTCCCCTGAATTGGCTCCCTCATCTGTTTGCTGTTTTTGCTCATTGTTTTCCTCATTGTTTGCTTGTTGTTTGTTTGTTTTCTTTAGGAGGTGCAGGGAACCAAACCCAGGACATCCCATGTGGGAGATAGTCATTCAACTGCTTGAGCCACTTCCACTCCCCAATTTCTAATTATTGAAAGTACCTTTGGAAGCAGGAGCCCATATAAGGAGGTGTGTTTTCTAGAGTTTCTAGGATCTGAGAGTCATTAGCAATCACAAGGGATATCTTAAGGATACATAGTACTAGGGTTGTGATGGAGCAGTTTCAGACAGAAGGAAGTAAAATTATTCTGAAAAGCACTATTGTGCTGTAAGAAGATGACAGTTTGATACTTCATCATTATCCAAACATTTCATCTTTATAAATTATGAACACTTTGGGAATATTTCATTAAAATATCTAAGTGATTTTCAGTGTTAATCTTAAAATTGCATATTCCTTCTGCTTTATTTCCATGTGTAAAGATAAAAATGAACTCTGCCTAAGAAACATTATTTTTTTAAAATATTTATTTATTATTATTTTTTTAAATTACATTAAAAAAAATATATGAGGTCCCATTCAACCCCACCGCCCCCGCTCCCCACTCCCCCCCACAGCAACACTCTCTCCCATCATCGTGATACATCCATTGCACCTGGTAAGTTCATCTCTGAGCATCACTGCACCCCATAGTCAATGGTCCACATCATAGCCCAGACTCTCTCACGTTCCATCCAGTGGGCCCTGGGGGGATCTACAGTGTCCCGTAATTGTCCGTGAAGCACTATCCAGGACAACTCCACGTTCCGAAAACGCCTCCACATCTCATCTCTTCCTCCCGTTCCCCACACCCAGCAGCCCCCATGGCTACCGTTCCCACACCCATTCCACATTTTCTCAGAAACATTATTTTTTAAACTCTAAAAGATATTTTAAAGTCCCTCTGCTTATTAAATAGCACAAGTTGATATTCAGCATAACCCAAACTGTAACATTAATTTCTTTAGAGAATAGAAGATGGTTCAACTTTTATTGGGTAGAATATAAGAACAGCCTAAATAAGGTGGAGTGAGGTGGGGGTACTTACTAATTAGGACAGATTCCTGACTATCATTCCAGTTCTACAACTCTCACTGAAATCAAGTCTTGCAGTACCTCAAGATCTTGGATCTTAAAAGTATTGAAGACCTTAATCAGTATGCAAATGATGTCTTTTCATAGAAAGTAGAAAAATTTGATAATTTCTAAGTAATGCAATATGGACGTTTGCTTAATGAGGAACCACCTAAGGTATTTAACCAGATTGAAGATTGCTGCATAGACAAGGAGAAATTACAGACAATCTCATTTCTGTCTAATCTTTAGACCAGATCTCAATGGCAAAGCTAAGTATAGAAATTTTTTTCTTAGATAACTTCAAGTATGAAGCAAAGGTAAAAACTGAGCTTTTTTATTTAAATAATTATCAGGTAATTTACAACAATAATAATACTTAGGTGGTACTAACAGTGCAGTTTTTCCTGAATTGGAACTTAAAAATAACAAAAGAGAGCATGCCTTTATTGAATTACTGTGCATGTGACTGTGGAAGCCCACATGCATATATACTCTTTAAGTTCAAGTTCTGGTTCTACATTATCTATTTAAAGAAAATATGCTTTCTCAAAAAAGTTTATGAAGAATTTTCTTACTGAGTCATTTTAAAAAGTAGCAGGTTACAGCTTATTCTTCAAAAATTGAAACTTATTGATTACCATAGGTTCTGAGGGGAGGTAAAGGGAAGAAGAGAATAGATGGAACACAGGGCATTTTTAGGGCATAGGAATACTTCTACATGATCTGGCATTGACAGATACAGTCCATTATAACTTTTGTCAAAACCTAAAAAAATGCACGGTACAAAATGTAATCCATAATGTAAACCATTGACCATTGTTAGTAGAAATGCTTCAATATTTGTTCATCATATGTAACAAATGTATCATACTCAAGTAAGATGTTATTAATAGGGGAAAATGTGAGAAGGGGAGGGAGGGGTAGAGGGGAATCCCCTATATTTTCTATATGCCTTTTCTGAAACCTAAACTACTTTGAAAATAAAGTGAAAAAGATGAGACAGTGGGAGAACATGCAGAAGACATTGTCATTTTACATACATGATATTTTTTACCATTTTAATACCCCAATGTACTTTTAAATTTATTTTAGTTTTTCTAAATTACTCTGTATACTATTTATAATCTTTAAACCTGTCAATACTATTTCATTTTCCTACTAATTGAAGTTGACAATATATTCATCTTCACTTTGAAGACGTTTGGATCAGAGAGGGGTTCAACTATGGCAGGGGAGGAGCACTGGTGTGGGTGTCATTGATGGGGGATGCATGGGTGAGAGGGAGTTCTCCAGGCCATGCATATAGGATATACAGATATGTTTAGATGTTCATTGGGTATTGTCAGAGTGGATAGAGTAACACATGACAACTGAGGGAGTGTTGAGTCCCCATCCTGGGGAGTGCTGTCATATTCCCCAATGGAACAGCAACAATCTCCCAAGGGCAAGGGCAAAGACCAGTGAAGAAAGATGGCACAAAGATGGCCCCTTGGTACTGATGACTATGCTTATGAGCCTATGTGCTTGAAATTTCAACTAGGCCTAGAGCTGCAGGGTGCCTAAGAGTTACCTCCTGAGAGCCTCCATGTTGCTCAAATGTGGCCACTCTCTAAGCCAAACTAAGCATGTAAATGCATTATCTTCCCACCCCCCCCTCCCCAGTGTGGGACATGAATCCTGGGAATGATCCTCCCTGGAGCTGATCACCTACTACCATCATCAGCTGGAGATGCAACTAGAAAAAGACCTTTAATAAAAGGGGGAAATGGTAAAGACAAATGAGTTTATATGGCTGAGAGACTTCAAAGTGAGTCGGGAGGTCATCAGAAGTGTCACACTTACACACATCTCATCAAGATCCCAGAGACAGCCAAAGTAGATACAACCCCAAGTACTGGTGCTCCTGAGGGCTATGGAGACATATAGGTTCTACAATCATGACAAATGGCTCTGGAGTGCATTGCCTTGCAGTGGGCCCCACTTTGGAATTAGTGCTTCTGAGTGTGATGGAGTTGGACTCAGATGTCACCTCTACACATGCCTGTGCTGTTATATTTTCTGAACCTGTGGTTGGCCCTGGGGTTGGTGTATGCTCAGATGACTTCAATCTCTAGACAGTCCATGTACAAGCTGGGCCTTAAGCCTCAGCAGAGTTGCAACACCTACTCTCTGGTTCATTGGATTTAACCATGTCAGCTGATGAGGAAGTGAGAATGGCCAGCCACCACACTAGGGAACCCAGAGCGTTTACAACTGCAAGCAGAATTGCATCCATCAGCCATGTGGGATCTAAGCCCTTTCTCAATTTAGAGGTGGAGTGGACATTGCCATCCCAGGGTCCACAGGATGTAGGAATATAATATGGATTGGAATGGACTTGCTGGAATTCCACTATAGAGCAATTGTGACTCTAGCAATGGAAGAAGCTGTATCATTGATGTGGAGATGATGGCCATTGGAATTGCTGACGGTTGGGAGAGGGAGGAAGAGGTGTGATATGGGGTACTTTTGGGACTTTGTGTTTTCCTGGATGACATTGCAGTGACAGATGCAGGACATTGTATATACTGCCATAACCCACTGGATGAACTGGGGGTGATTGTGAACTGCAATGTAAACTATGGTCCATGCAGTGTGACAGTGACCCAGAGTGTATTCACCAAATGAAATGTATGTGTCTTACTGATGAAATGGGATGTTGATGTGGGAGGAGTGTGGTTGGATTGGGAATGGGGTATATGTGAACCTCTTATGTTTTTTAATGTAACTTTTTATGTGAGCTATTTATCTTTTAAAAAAGACAATAAAAAAGAAAATGAAAAATGATAACATATGGTGATGAATGACATAATGAAAATAATTTTATTTATTTTTTATATTTGTATTGTGTGCTTTAAAAATATTTTATTCATTTATTATTTTGGCTTTGAGTGTGGGGAGATTTTGGATTGCAGAAAGGTTGCAACTGTGGCAAGGAAGGATCACTGGTTTTGGGTGTTGGTAATGGGTGATGTGTGTGTAGGGTTTCACCTGGACCATCCCTCGGTGGAATATGAATATTTTCAAGTGGTCATGGGATATTGTTTTCATGGGTGGAGGCCCCTACAATAACTGAAAGAATATTGAATTCCTATCCTGGGGAGTCCTGCTACATTCTCTAATATAGTGGCAAGAATCCCTGGTCAGTGCCTAGTGAAGGAGGACAGACTAATACACCAGGCCCTTAATATTTATGCTTGTACTTATGAACCTCATTCTTGTAAAATTAAACTTAGCTTAGTATTATATATTGTCTAAGAATTACCTCCTGAAAGGCTCATTGTTGCTCATATGTGATCTCTCTTTAAGTCAAATTCAGCATACAAACTCATTACTTTCCCTCCAGCATGGGACATGCCTCCCAGGGATTAGCCTCCCTGCCAATAAGGTATTATTACCAAGCACCAGCTAGTGATGGATTTAGAAAAAAGACCTTGACCAAAAGAGGGAAATGTTAAATACAAATGAGTTTTCATGGCTAAGATATTTCAAAGTGAGTCAGGAGTTCATCCCAGAGGTTATGCTTATGCCATATCTCAGCAGGATCTCACTGACTGCCACAGTAAACTGCCTCAAGCAGGGGTACTCCTGAGGGCTCTAGAGACATCAAGACGTTATAGACAGGGCAGATAATCTCAGGAATTTGGCACCCTGTCAATGGGCCTTACCTTGGAATATATATTCACCAGTGTACCAGATTTAGACTCATAGTTTCCATACACATGGCTCTCCTGCCCCTTTATTTGAGCCTATAATTAGCACTATACCCATTAAATATATATTCCAGAGACTTAAAACTTCTGGCTGTTCATATACCAGTTAAGTCTTGAATCTCAGCAGAGTTCCACCCAACGCCCAATGTCCAGTTCATCAGTCTCACACAGGACAGCTAACAAAATGATGATGATGGACAATGCCCATGTCCCAAAAACAGAGATGATCTACAGCTGCAAGTAAAACAGTTCTATCAATCTGCTTATGGGATCAAAGCCCCCTATCAATCAGAAAGAGTGGCCATCACCATTCTAATATCCTCAAGATTGAGGAATGAACAAATGTAAGGTGGGAATGCAACTAATGACTAAAGTAGTCCTACTATTATTCAAACAATGGAAGAACTTCTAAGATTCATATAAAGGCAGTGATCATCAGAGATTCTGAGGAGAAGGAGAGGGAAGAATAGGTGTAACATGGGGCATTTTGGGGGCATTGGAATTGTCCTGAATGACATTGCAATGGTGGATACAGGCCATTATACATTTTGTCAAACCTATTAAAATATGCAGTGCAAAGTGTAAACAATAAGGTAAATTATTGACCATGGTTGGTAGCAGTTCTTCAATATATTTTCAATTGTAACAATGTATCACACTGATCAAAGATGGTGTTAATGAGGAAATGTCTGGGATGAGGTATACAGGAATCCTCCTATATTTTCAGTGTATCATTTATGTAATCCAAAGCTTCTTTAAAAGTGAAATTTGAAGAGTAGCAGGTTGCAAAGCCTTTGCCAGGGCAACATTAATTAAATTATTTCTACATAAAACATTGAAAACAAAACAAAACATAATAACAAAAAATATTGTTCTTAAATTCCTAGGTAGATGGCTGATAAGGAAGGGTTTTTGCTCTTCTTTATGAATTACTTGAATATTCACCTTTTCCTGATTGAGGAGTATTTTGTTTCAATTTTTCAAGATAGTTGTATAACTTTTATTACATTTCTGAAATTAGGCACAAAATCAAAATTAAGAGGGATGACAGACATCTTGATGACAGATTGGCATTAGTGGAACAGAGATAACTAGAACAGGCTAGGTAGCATTCTCAACTAACTCTCATACCCCATGTCAAGAATGTTTAGATGAGGTAGGTAGGAACAGGTAGCTACTGAAGATTAAGCCAGATGGATGTTTCCATATTCCTAAAGGTTAGAGTTAAAGCAGTATTCATGGACAGGGTAATCATAAAATATTTCTCTACACTTTTTAATATGGCTTTTTGGGAGAAGAAATGTTTAAGGTGACCAAAAGGAACTTAGATCCCTATAATGGATTATTCTATTTACAGAGACTAGAATATAAAGGATAGAACAGATGCTAGATTACTCCATGCAGGCTATTTAAAAGCAAAACAGAACAAAAATCCTACTGAAATAAATTACCGGTATAAAAGAAACCAGCCAAAATATCCACTCTCCCAAACTGGTCTCACATCATGAAGCCATGTGCTAGTCCAAGAAATCAGAGTGTGCTAGTAAAAAGTACTCTAAGTTAGGAGATATACTCTCAGTTAAATTTAACTATGATTGATGAAAATTAGAAGAGAGAGTCCTAGTTATTTAATCATACCCTAGATCAATTGCTTTAAAAATCTACATAATAAGAAACATCTAATTTACTAGTG
Source organism: Dasypus novemcinctus (assembly GCF_030445035.2). Taxonomy (NCBI): domain Eukaryota; kingdom Metazoa; phylum Chordata; class Mammalia; order Cingulata; family Dasypodidae; genus Dasypus; species Dasypus novemcinctus. The sequence continues at coordinate 97,862,340 of NC_080704.1, read as the reverse complement.
AATCTCTTTTAATTTTGATTTTTTTGTATAGTGATATTATGGATTTTCATAAAATTAAGGCATAGGGCATTTTTATTTCAATTCTAGTTCCTGTTAAATTTCATGCTTTGTAATTCAGACAGAGGTAAATATCACTACGTGGTGGCAATATACCCCAATGTACTCTAAATGTTGGGGAAAGGAAACTAATTGGAAAAGAAAGACCTCATAAGATTTGAAACTATAATCTAAAGCTATCAAGTGACAGCAGCTTTACAGGAGGCATAAAAATGGATGCATGTTTCATAAGCCTAGCTGAAGTAAATATAACCATGTCACATACTTTACTGAAATGTATTGATGTTTTTTGAGGGTAATAGTAAAGCATTAGCAGTCAACTGAAATATCCCAATCTCTATGCAGTCAAAATTAAAATTTTTGACTATGTTTAATCAGCATGACATTTTGCAACTTTAATACTCCCCCAGCTTGTTGTTTGCCTTCAACTTCTTTTGGATTTCCCCTGTGGAAGAAGACAATCTTTGAATTCTTGGAAGCTCTGCAGATATGATAAAATTAGTCATTACCAATGGCACTATCTTTGCAAGCTTTATTTAAATCCTTAAACATCTTCCTTTATCCAAGTATCTAAATGAACAATGTAACAATTTACTACACAATAGAGTTCATGCTGTCATGAATTGTCAAGCTGCTGAAGAACCTTTACTGATAAGTAAATATATTCCTATTGCTTGGGCTGGACTAGAGCATAGTAGGGAGTGTGAGTCAACCTCATCTCAGAGCTGTTACTGTGTGACTTTAGGCAGGCTACCTGCTGAGGTTCTCAGGGTACTCATTTGTAAAATGAGCAGAGTGGGCAAGTTAATCACCAAAGTTATTTCCAGTTCTAACATTCTATGACTGTATGGTTTAATGTTTCACCTTGGCTGGAGACATTTAAGTAATAATGATAATTCTCTTTTGATTTTTTCCCCACATTTTGACTACAGAATAAAACACAGATACAGATAAACCACACAAAAGAAATGGATAGTTTAATGAGTTATTATCAGGGATCATGCTTGTAACCATCACCCAAGTCAAGAAATAAAGCTTTGCTAACTACCATAGATGCCCTTCCATGTGCCTTGTTCCAATTCCAACCACCTCTCTCCTCAAACTAATCACTACCTTCATTTTCCCTTGCATTCCTTCAATTCAGTTTTGTAAATTTACAACTCAAATTTATTGTGGTATAGTTCACATACAATAAATAATGTACTTGTTTTAAGTGTACAGTTTGGTAGATTTTAACAAACATATTCATTCATGTAATAAGAAGCCAAATTAAGAAATATAGAATATTTCAATTAACCCCATACATTTGTTAATGTCCCTTTTTTTCCCCAAATTCTACTCAATTTATTCATTTTTTAAAAGTTATTACATTAAAAAAATATGAGGTCCCAATTCACTCCACCGCCCCCACCCCATCACTCCCCCCACAGTAACACTTCCCCCATCATCATGTCACATCCATTGCGTCTGATGAGTACATCTCCGGGCATCGCTGCACCCCATGTCCCGTGTTCCACACCATAGCCCACACTTTCCCACGTTCCATCCAGTGGGCCATGGGAGGACATACAACATCCGGCAATTGTCCCTGGAGCACCACCCAGGACAACTCCAAGTCCCGAGAATGCCTCCACATCTCTTCTCTTCCTCCCATTCCCCATACCCAGCAGCCACCATGGCCACTTTTTCCACATCAATGCCACATTTTCTCGATTATTAACCACAATAGTTCATGAATAGGATATCATTAAGTCCACTCTAATCCTTACTTATTCCTCCTTCCTGTGGACTTTGGCTTGGTTGTGTCCATTCCACATCTATGTCAAGAGGGGGTTTAGATTCCACCCCCCACTCTCTTCCAACCCCCAACTAATTCTCAGGCGTAGGCAGCCACTGTTCTTTTTGAGCATGTATAATGTAGAAATCACTGTGCTTCAGAGAATAAACCTAGAGTCTACATCAAGACACTTAAAAGTACTGTTTCTGTTTTGCTCACCAGTATATCACCTTGCATCATGTAATGTACATGGCAATAGAAAGCACTCAATAATTATCTATAAAATGAAAATTAAATGAATATACACATAAATACATGGTAGAATATTACAACTACTTTAAGAAAGATATAAACAAAATTTCCTCATCGGGAAAGACCTAAAATAGAGCAGAGGTTTGACATAAGTTTGGAAAAGTAGAGTTAGGCCATGTTGTGAAGGTATTCGATTATCAGGCTAAGATATTTCATTTTTAAATAGAGGGAGATCACTGAAGATTTTTGAACAGGAAAATGATATGATTGCAGTTGCACTTTAAGAATATTATTCTAGTGACAAAGTATAGGATAGATCAGAAGGAAAGAGATAGTTGGCAAAAACCAGTAAGGAGACAATGATATTGTTCCAGGTATGAGGGAGGACGGAAACACATGTTTGACATAGGAGGAGACATTGTGAAGGTTGACCGTACATATCATTGTTACTACCATAAATGAGTCTTTTCCATTGAATGACTTTTTTTTTCTTTAACTGAAAGAAGACTAAATTTTAAAATTAAATAAATTAATAAACTAAATTTTGCTGATTAGGCAGTTTTTGTCTATAGTGCATATCTAATTTCTCAACCAAAACAATGGCATCATTTTCTATACTATGTATATATGCCACAGACATATACAGTTATACTCTGTCAAACTTTCCAGGGATTATTCCCCTAATCTTAGTGACAATTTCTGAAAATTCTTCATGCATTTGCCAACATTTTTGTGTGGCATCTCAGGAATTTTTCTCACCCCCTCCACCAATACTATTTTCCAATCATATAAAATTTGGATACCTTACTTAACCTATATGAGACTCACTTCTATGTGGTTTTCTTTCCATTTGTAAAATGGGAATAAGAGTTTGTACCTTGTAGGGTTATTGTACAAACTAATTTTTTTTTCTAAAGGGCTTAGTAACATGTTTCGTGTACAGGAGAAGCTCAGTGAATCTTAAATATTACTGTTATTATTATCATCACTATTTTTCTTGTAGCACAAACAATTCACATAGCTTCTATTAGTATGAGAACAACAAATAAAGAATTTGACACTAGCAATTCAGTGTCACATGGAGCCAAAAATTTAAATTCCCACCATCTGTTAAGTTATCATGTACCCCAAAATGACATTGTCCTTTCTTTAGAGGAAGTATATTGAGAGTACTAGGCATAGTTATTAAAAACAACAACAAACAAACAGCATCATTTATGGTTGGAAGAGAGATAAAAAAAGAATGCTCATGTTTTTTCTCTTTTCCCTGTGCTACTTGTACTCTGTCATCTTTTCCACAAGCAGATTGATACAAGGGTTGAAAACCAAACTTCTGCAACAGGGATTCTTAACAAGGGGTCTGTGAGCTTGAAATGAAATTCAAAAATTGATATTCTTGTGGGGATGTGTTGGGGTTGGTGTGATATATTTATTAAATAATACACAGTATAGTTTGGACTTAGTGAGGGGTCTTTGGTTTTCTCCTGACTGGCAAAGAGGTTCATAGAACAAAAATGGTTAAGAACCTCTAGAGCTTATTATACTACCTATCTTCCAAGAGCAGGGTGGTACTGGGTTACCTGAACCTGTTTCATGAAATGTGTAAAGTGGGTCAGTTGGAGTTCTTTTTGTAAATAGAAGAGATGTTTGAAGAATGGGTTATTTCCCAGAATATATTCCATTCTACATTTGTAATGCTCTCTATAAATCAGGAACAGTTACTTATAATAGAAAGTCAGTTTGGGTTCATGCCATATAAAGTAAAAAGAGAATAAAAAGTAGATAAAAAACCTAGTAGAGATAGTCATTATGTTATGATTATTAAATTATATTTGCTTCCTGACTACTGTTGTGGATACTTTAGAATAAGGTAAAGCAAACTAATTATACAAATGTATATGGTAAATTTCAATCTTGAATGTGTTACTATTAAATGAAATTTGATTTCTAAATGTCTATAGAAATTTCTTATGATTTAACAATGATGATATGGCTAATAAATAAAAATAGATTTTTAAAAAAAATTTGATACAATGATCATTTAAAATTCAACTCAACTGAAGTGGGTTCAAGCCAGGTACTGGTCCTCCTGAGGGCTATGGAGACTCACAGGTTGTACAGACATGGCAGATGGCCCTGGAGTTCAGTGGCTTGTCAGTGGGCCCTACTTTGGAATTTGTGTTCCTGAGTGTGATGGAGTTGGATTCAGATGTGACCTTTCTACACGTGCCTCTTCTGTCACTTTTACTGAAACTGTGCTTAGTGCTGGGGTTGGTGTATACTCAGGAGACTTGAATCTCTGGACTGACAATGAGCCAGCTGGGTCCTGAGCCGCAGCAGAGTTTTAACTCCTGCTCTCCTGTTTGTTGGATTTACCCAGGTCAGCTAACAGAGAGGTGAAGATGGTCAGCCACCACACCAGGGAACCGAGAGTGCCTATAACTGCAAGTAGGAGAATTACATCCATCAGCCATGTGAGATATATTCCACCTCTTGATACAGAGGTGGAGTGGACATCACTGTCCCAGGGCCCACAGGATGGAGGAATAAAATATGGATTAGAGTAGACTTATTGGTATTCAACTACAGAATTATTGTGACTAGTAATGGAAGAAGTCGTAGCATTGATGTGGAGAAAGTGACCACGGTAGTTGCTGAGGGTGGGAGAGGGAAGAAGAGATGTGATGTGGGGGCACTTTTGGGACAATATCATGTCCTAAATGATATTGCAGGGACAGATGCTGGACATTATATATATCCTGCCTTAACACTGAGTGTACTCGGGGAGAGTCTAAGCTACAATTTAAACTATTATCCATGTGGTGCAGCAGTGCTCCAAAATGTATTCACCAAATGCAATGAATGTGCCACAGTGATGAAAGAGGTTGTTGATGTGGGAGGAGTGGGGGACATGTGGTGTGGGGTATATGGGAACCTCTTATTTTTTTTAATGTAACATTTTTTTGTGATCTATATATCTTCAAAATACATGATTATATAAATAAATTTTTAAAAAAGAGGGAATGGGAGAAAAGAAATCAGAGATAAGGGGAATAGATAACTTAGAATGAGTTTTTCCATAAAGGGAAAGAAAGATTTAGAGTGGTTGCTGAGGGGAAATAGGGTCAACAGTTTTGTTCCATGTAGTGAAGGAAGAGTTTGTATACCAATGGGAATTCTTCAGTAGAGAAAGAAAACTTGATGATGAAAAATAGGGGATATCTAGAATAATATCCTTTAGTGGTGGAGGAAAGATATGCTCTTGCTCACTTGGGGAGGCACAGGAACTGGCTAAAAGTATGAGTAGTTCTTTTAATAGAAAAAGTAGGATATTAAAATATATGAGTATAGATGCAGATAGGTAGGTAAATCTGGTGACGGAAACTTATGGAAGTTCTCACTTGCTTATTCCATTTTCTCAATAAAATAGGAAGTAAGGAGGTCTTCTGAGAATGAAGATGGGGTAAGAGGAGCTAGAGGTTTAAGGAGACAGGAGAAGATACATAATAGATAGAAATGTGGGGGAGTAAATGAAATAGGGAAATATGGCTTGTTAGCCAATCAACAGAAAAGGCCCATTTGAGATTAATGGCCATGAATTTAATGTAAGACTATTCAGCCTGGTTATGTATTTTCTACAGTCGTGTTCAGCTGCAGGGATGCAAGAATAAGTAGCAAGAGAATGCCATTTAACCAAAGTTTTAGTCATACTTGTTGAGTAAAACAAAGTGAGAGAGGGGCATGGAAGGTGAGGGGAGGCATGTGAGGGTCTACGTATAAGAGCCATTATATTAATTGACTTTGGCATTTAAACTGGGTGAAGAGGGAAGGGAGGCAATCAAAAGGAATGAGGGCTTGTAAAAAGGTATTAAGATCAAGAATTGTCGATCGCAGTGCAGCAGGATTGTTGGAGTCATGGTAGTGCAGGCAGTGAGCTGGAAAGGTAAGAAGTGTTGGATAAAAATTGGAATTGTTGCAGCTGAAATTATGGAAGGATCTCAGTTATTATAACACAAAGGTTCAAATTATGACTATGGGAGTAAGTGATTGAAGTAAGGCGGAGGAACAGATCACAGGAGGATAGGTACAGGTGTGCCTGGAAAACTGATTGTCTATATTGGTTAGCTTTGCCCTCCTAATGAGGTAAAGGGTTTTCTCCCTTTAAGATAAATTTAACCATGACTACCTGGCAAAGGAATTTAACTTTCAGAGTATCTAAACTGCAACCCTTCATTAAGAAGCAATTCTTATATTCAACTTCAGCCTGACTGCTCAGACCTCATTCTTACGTACAGTCCAAGTTCTATTGTTTCAAGTTTTATTTTAACATCCCTCCTCCCATTTAGATTATTTTGGTCCTTTATGGTAGCCCTCTATGTTTATGTGATTTTTGTTGCTGTTATCACTCTCAAAAGGTTTCCAGTCTTCATTTATTGAGTAGTAGTTTACCTTAATATAATTTATTCCCACTTATTCTTTTATTTTTCACTGAGACATGGGGAATAGAAAATATAATGCAGAGGGCTAAAGTTAAAACAATTTTTGATCAAATCAATGGAAAACCAGGTACCACTTATTTCCTTCCGTGATTAGCTCTTCAAAGGTCCTCCCTGAACCTCCAAAGAGACAGCCCTAGGTGAAGCCCTTCTCCATAAAATTTCCTTAAGTGCTTAGGAAAAACCAATCAACTTATCACAGTGAGTCAGGTAAAATATAAGTTAGAATTGCTGGAACAATCAGTTCTCTTTTTTAAGAGCTATTCTGAACTTCTGTGAAGAGATACAAGAATTTAAAATCATGATACTTGATATACAATAGCTGATTCAGACTATTTTTCAAAGCAGCTGACACCACAGATGGAGACAGAAGTAAGAGAAAAAAATTAACCTACAGGGATTCTTGAATGATACTATGGCAGGTTTCATACATGTGACAAACAACATAGTTTTTAAATATCCTGTGAGACAAAAGAACAGGAGACATAATTGTATAACTAAATTTTTGAACATTTTATTGTGCTGACATGCCTCTAGGATAAACTGGTCTGCAAAACAGTGATGTAAAGTAATCATGTGCTGGTGCAGGACTTTCATCACTTATATAGTCATCCCAATTAAGAAGAATCTTGGTAGGGCTGGGATGATCTTCAGCAGAAATTTTTAGTAGAATGATGTTTGTTTCTCATGTTAAGTCCCTGCCTCATGATATCTTTCTGTGGCCATAACCTGAGTAGAATCCCAAACTGAAAAATGATCAGCCACCATCCTTCTCAAAATGAGAGGGGCAGGGGAGTGAATATAGCTCAGGGGTTGAGTGCCTGTTTTCCATATATTAGGTCCTGTGTTCACTCCCCAGTATTTCCTAAAAATTATAAATAAAATTCCTGTAAATTCAACAATCAAGGAATTATTCGAATAAAGGTAGATGAATCAGATCTGTCTTAAAATAGATGTTAGCAATAAAACCCTCAAACCCTCATACAACCACTTATTTCCAAAGATGTATACATTTTAACATGCAAATTAATTTATTTTTAAGTCTTTAGACTTTTAAACAATCTAATCACATGACAGAATAATATGGCAGACTGATACTGATTTTCTATAATGATAATTTATCTAGTACTTATAATAAGGACCCATTCAATTTCATTCTGACTCTACTCACTGATAATATAGATATGGTAAATCTTAACTTGGATATTCATCTTGATCTATCATGACAGTTATGGGCATGTTAGTTATCTGTGGACATAAAACTATTCTGGTTGTTTTTTAGCTAATATTTGGGTATCTACTGATAAGAAACATGATGCTAAGCATTTCATAGTCAGTCTCATAATCATCCTTTTCTATGAGCTATGAGCTAGGTATTCTTAGTCTTATTTTATAAAAAAAGCAACTGAGACTCAGAGAAATTAAATATCTTATATAATATCACATAGCTAGTAATTGGTAAAGCTCACATAGAGAACCAGATCCAAATCTGTCTGACTTAAACTAATGCCTGTTCCACTACATCCTTCCTCAAGCCTGCCTGGTAATTAATGACTACTGGATTTCTAGGACCAAGAAAGAGACAGCTAAAATTCCAACCATGGCACACCTGAACTGGGAGGATGGCTCATCTGAAAGTAAAGAGAAGACGGATAATCCAAAGCAAAGAGGGAAATTTACTGAATATGGTCTATGTGCAATGGCAATGACCAAAGAAGTAGGTTTGCCAGATAATATAGACACACAGTTAAATTTGAATTTCAGATACATGAGTAATTTTTAGTATAATTACATCCCATACAATATTTATGACATACTTGTACTAAAAATATATATGTTGTTTATAAGAAATTCAAATTTAACTGACAATGAGACCAGCTCAGCAATAGATTTGCATGAAGGGAAGGCAATGTAGAACTGAAGAAATGAAAGGACAGAAAGAAAGACACAAGAGAGAAAATAAAGATGGGACCAGGGGACTCAACAGCTTCTGGAACTGAGAGCCTCAACTCTAGTTTCCACATCACATTTACTAGAAATTACAAAGCAGTAATTATCTATGTTTACTTTCAAGCCTTCTTGTTATTAAAGCTGTAATACCGGCAATGCTAGGGAGCAGGCCATAACAAAGTTCTTACATCTCCACATGCAAACAGTTTTCGGGCTGACCAGACAGCGTTCAGTCTAGTCAAGACCGGTGTTCCTAAACCCACACTTCTAATCTGCATTATGGAAATGTTTCAACTTCAAGCCAGGTTCCCACATTCAAATTCAAGCTATTTTCCCACAAACTGGGTGTCCTATTTTTTTATTTGCTAAATATGGCAAGCCTACGTATAAGGCAGTTGTATTTACATCTTCCTATTTTAGAGTACATTTAATTGTGTTTTTCTTGAATCATTTAGCAAAGCAGCTTCAATATAATAAATAATGATTAGATAATGGCATCAATGTTGTGCGTTGAAGTAGGGAAATGGATTTGTTTGAGGCAGAGTTCAATAAATTTAACAATATCCTGAACCTTTCACTTTCTGGTCATGCAAAATTACTTGAAAATTTGCTACATACAGTTTCTATATGTGATTTCTTGTGTATTATAGCACATACAAGGTAGCACTTGTTGCAGTTGAACTTCTAGAATAAAATTTACTGATGGTGTAAACTATTGGAAAAAATAAAATTTTATAGGATTTCCCCCCTCCACCCCCACAGCATGATTACACAGTGAAGTAAATAAAGCATTGACCTTGGAGTTAAAATATCTGAGTCCTTCTCCCAGCTCTGTCCCTTATTAAGCAAATAACCTAGGGAAAGTTATATATCTTCTCTGAACTTCACTTTCTTTGTGCATGTAACAGGGTCAATAATCCCTGTCAAGCCTACTGTACAGAATTGTTAAGAAGTTCAAATGAGATAACAGATATATAGGGTTCTGTAAGTTTTAAAGCACCATCAAATTATAAATAAGTATCTTTTTTTCACAAAAGGAGCTTTAAATAATAACTAATTATGACGTTGGTAATACTAATTGCAATTAATTTGTTTGCCTTTTATAGAAACTAGGTTGTTTTATGATAACTTTTGTTGGCATTGCTATGTGATTTACTTTTCTGATATTTTTGTCTATAAAACTGTTACTTTTACCAGACCTGTGGTTGGTGCTGGGGTTTAGTGTATATTCAGGGGACCTGAATCTCTGGACTGCCCCTGTGAAAGCCAGGCCCTGAGCCTCAGCAGACTTGCAACTGCTATCCTCTGGTTTACTGGACTTACCCCAGCCAGCTAACATGGAGGTGAAGAAGGTCAACCACCAGACCAGGGAGCCAAGAGTACCTACAGATGCAAGCAGGAGAATTGCATCTATCATCCATATGGAATCTAAGCCCCCTCTTGATATACATGTGGAGTGGACATAACTATTTCAGGGTCCACAGGATGGAGGAATAAATTCTGGATTAGAGTGGACTTACTGATATCCTATTCTGGAACTATTGTGATTACTAATTAAAGAAAACGTAGCTTTGGTATGGAGAAAGTGGCCATGGTGGCTGCTGGGTGTAGGAAATGGGAGGAAGAGATGAGACATGGAGGTGTTTTTGGGACTTGGAGTTGTCCTGGGTGATGCTGTAGGGACAGTTACGGGACATTGTATGTCCTCCCATGGCCCACTGGGTGGACTGGGGAAGAGTGTAAACTATAATGTGGACCAGAGATGTATTCATCAAATACAATGAATATCCCATGATGATAGAGGAAGATGTTATGGGAGGAGTGTGGTGTGGGGGGTGAGGGTTATATGGGGACCTTATTTTTTTAATGTTCCGTTAAAGAATAAAGACAAAGAAACAATCAAAATTGACTTATTCTAAACCAAGTAAAAGCAGATAGAAGTTAGACAATATATTATGAGATATGTGTGAATGACATATATGGACTCATGGAAGTGTTATCAACAGTGTTATCAACAGTGTATGCAGATCACATAATAAGTCATGAAAATCTCATCAAAACAGTTTTATTCAGTGATTGGATGAAGTTTCATTAAATGCTCAAGTAGGGAAACGGACTTTGGCCCAGTGGTTAGGGCATCCGTCTACCACATGGGAGGTCCCCAGTTCAAGCCCTGGGCCTCCTTGACCCGTGTGGAGCTGGCCCATGCGCAGTGCTGATGCGTGCAAGGAGTGCCGTGCTACACAGGGGTGTCCCCCGCGTAGGGGAGCCCCACGCGCAAGGAGTGCACCCATAAGGAAAGCCGCCCAGCTCGAAGGAGGGAGCAGCCTGCCGAGGAATGGCGCCGCCCACACTTCCCGTGCCGCTGACGACAACAGAAGCGGACAAAGAAACAAGACGCAGCAAAAAGACACAGAAAACAGACAACTGGGGGAGGGGAGGGGAATTAAATAAAAATAAAAATAAATCTTAAATGCTCAAGTAAAATTTAGCAGAAAACCAAGATCCTATGATGGTCAAGGAAGCTCAACACTTTGAATCTTTTGCAATTAAATGTGAAAATATTTTAATAATAGCAATGAATTCAGTTTTCAGGGTTAGTGATTTATATCCCCGCTTTCCTTTTGTACATATGCAATATGTAGCTAGCTACCAAGAAAATCATCCCAATGTCATGACATCTCATTCTATGGTTTAGGACTGCCTACTGAAATATTGTCTTATCTATTGGTACCATAAAGGAATCAATGCTCCTTAAAGCAAATGGAGATGGTTCATGATGCTATATATTAAGAATTCTTTTGCACTTCCCAATGGAGTGGCAACAATCCCCCAAGTGCAAGGGCAAATAAAAATGAAGAAGGATGATTCAATGATGGGACCTTGATACTGATGACTATGCTTTGGAGCCTGTGTGCTTGAAATTCAACTAGGTCTAGAGTTCAGGGTGCCTAAGAATTACCTCCTGAGAGCCTCCCTATTGTTCAAATGTGGCCACTCTCTAAGCCAAACTCAGCGTGTAAATGCATTACCTCAGCATGGGACATGACTCTGGAGGATAAGCCTCCCTGGGGCTGAGGGATTTCTACAAAGCACCAGCTGGTGATCCAACTAGAAAAAGACATTGAATAAAAGGGGGAAATGGTAAAGACAAATGTGTTTATATGGCTAATAAAATTCAAAGTAAGTTGGGAGGTATTCAGAGGGATCATGCTTATGCACACCTCAGCAGGATCTCAGAGATAGCGAAAGTAGATACAACCCCACGTAGTTGTGCTCCTGAGGGCTACAGAGATACTCAGGTCCTACGGTCATGACAGATGACTCTGGAGTTCACTTCCTTGCCAGTGGGCCCTACTTTGGAAATTGTGCTCCTGAGCATGATGGAGTTGGACTCAGATGAGACCTCTCTACATATGCCTCTCTGCACTTCTACTGAACCTGTGGTTGGCACTGTGGTTTGTGTATGCTTGAGAGACTTGAGTCTCTGAACTGACTGTGTGCCAGCTGGGCCCTAAGTCTCAGTGCAGTTGCAGCACCTACTCTCTGGTTCATTGGACTTGCCTATGTCAGCTAACAGGGAGGTGGGGATGGTCAACAGGGAACTGAGAAAGTCTACAGCTGCAAGCAGAAGAATTCCATCCATCAGCCATGTGAAATCTAAGCCCCCTCTTAAGTTAGAGGTGGAGTGGCATCACCATCCCAGAGTCCTCAGGATAGATGAATAAAATATGGATTAGAATGGACTTACAGGTATTCTACTATAGAATTATTGTGGCTCTAGCATTGGAAGAAATTAAATCATTGATGATGAGACAATGGCCACAGGAGTTGCTGAGGGCAGGAAGAGGGAAGAAGAGGTGTGATATGCAGACATTTTCAGGACTTGGAGTTGTCCGGAATGATATTGCATGGACAGATGCAGGACATTATATATCTTGCCATAACCCAATGAATGGATTGGAAGAGAGTGTATACTACAAGGTAAACTATAATCCATGCTGTGTAGCAGTGTTCAAAAATGTATTCATCAAATGGAATGAATGTGATACATTGATAAAAGAAGTGTGGGGGTGGGGTGGGGTGGGGAGTGGGGGTATATGGGATCCTCTCATATATTTTAAGGTAAAATTTTGTATGATCTATGTTTGTTTAAAAATTTTTCAATAATCTATTTTTTAAAATTTTAAAAAGGATCAGCCTGTTTTTATCTAGTCCCTTTTTTGTATACCACTGGTTTCTCTCTCTCTCTTTCTCTAGCTTTCCTCCTCTGTCTTTCTACTCCCTTTTCTACTTCTTCCTCACTTCCTCAATCTGAAATTGTAGAGATTTCCAATTTCAGATTTTTTCTTATATTTGTTGCACATTAAAATGAATTAAATAGAAAATTCCTGGATCACTAGTATTTTCAACACGTTTAAGTCTCATTGTTTAGAATGGTTTCTTGAAATATTTTCTCTTTGATCATTGATAGAATATTTACTTAGACTGATGGATGTGAAGGCAGTGATATTTATATGTACAGAAAAGAACTCTTTTGGAAAACCAAAATTGCTGCCAGAGAGACCCAAGCAAAGATTTACTTTTTTAAAAATTAAAGTTAATAGATCACAAAGAATGTTACATTAAAAACCATAAAAAAGGAGGTAGGGAAAGATGGCATCTGAGTGAGTGCACCTTACAGTCTCTCCTGCAAAGAGGCGGCCGAGTGGAATTGGAGTCTTGCCAGAGCAGGCTGTCTTGGGGCCTTGCAGGGTGGAGGGTGTGTGGACATTGATTTCTAGAGAGTGTGGCAGAGGTGGTGCTTGCTAAAGGTAGAATTGCAGCTTACAAGTTCAGGGGTCAGAGGCTGTGGACTGGTTGGACCCTTACCCCTGGGGATGGTGGCCATGGTGTTTCCTGAGATCTGTCGGTTGAGCAGTGGCATTCCTGGGCCCTGTGGTCCTCGAATGTGTGGTCTCCAGGTATATGTCCCCTGAGCCCCTGAAGCCCGTGTTCCACGGACCTACATGCCCTGGGTCTGCAGAGTCCTGGACTTCCCTTTCCCAAGTCCAGCACTAGCAGAGGTCCGGGATTGTCTTACCTGTCTGGTTTTGGACAGACTCCATGGGTGGGAGGGATTTGGTGGCAGTTTCAGGAGGGGAACCTGGCTAGTGTGGGTTTCATTTTCTGTTGTCACCCCTCTTTTTTTTTCTGTTCTTTTATTTCTTTTTTTGCCCTTGGAGGAGCATACAGGCTGCCTTGGGGAAAGTCTGGGATAAGAGGAATGACGAATCTGCTGAGAAAGCCTGACTCACCTAAGTACCCAGGGATGGGAAACAGCCTGGGAGAAGGTGGAGTCAGAAAATCAATTAGACTTCTCATAGCATACCTAAAGGAAAGGGACTATAGGAGGTGCTTTCCAAGCCTTCAGTAGCGTACTTGGGATTCCTGGTGAGGTGTGAGTGCTCTCTCTCTGGAAATTAAGAGTCATTGATTTCCGTGTGGAGCTGATTCAATAAGGACCCAACTGAATCTCCTACTGGACCTCCAAGGCAGCTTTCCTGCTGCCTGGGAGAGAGGGAAGTGAGGAAGGGAGAAAAGGGGGAACATCGGATCCCTAAGTGTTTTATTCAACTACAAGCAGGATTCCTTGCTTAAACTTTCCCTAGTGTTTGGTTGGTTTTTCCTAGCTCTTTACCCCACAAGGCCCTTTTTTCTTTCTTTCTTTTTTCTTTCTTTCTCTTTTTTCTTTTTCCTGGTTACTTTCCCACTCCCTTTTGTCCCCCTTTTTTCTCTTTCTTTCTTTCTCTGCTTTCTTATTCTTACATTAGATGCAGCAGGGAGAGCTTCACATTTGTTGTATTTCCTCATCCTCCATTTACTCTTTCCTGTGCGTATTGATTTTGGCCACCAACACTATTCCCTTTCCTTTATATTTTTCTATCCTCCATCATCGATTGTTTCTCTTACATTACACCTCTCTGTTTCCCCACCTATTTTTTGACTTTTTATTACTAATACCTTTGTTGTGCTTTTTTTTTGCCTTATATTCACAAATGATATTATTGTCCTCTCTTTTCTCTTTCCTTCTCTACTGAACACATAGGACTTTTAATGCACACCGTTTTCCTCCCCATATTCAGATTTTTATGTGCTCTACTTTTCTTACTGTTTTAACTCTACATACCTTACATGAGTATAATATCCATTCTCCTATATCTCACAGGGTTCCTCTGTTAATATTTACTATCAATACTGCTATAATTCATTTTCTTTTCTTACTCCTTTTGCTTTCTCTAGCCCTAATATTTTCCTTTAAGTGAATTTAGCCAACAACAAGGAAATAGAATAAGAAGAACAAAGTTACAAAGAGAAGATTTAACACACATGCAAAAACAACAACTAATTAAACTCCAAACTATACAAAGAAGCTAAGCAACTGACTAAACCTATCATGATAAAATGATGACCAGACAGCAACAAAAAACTACAAACCAAACCAATAATCAGGAAAACATGCCCCAATCCAATGAACAAACTAAAAACCAGGAAGAGGATCAGAACATCGAACAAGTAATTAAAGCTCTCAAAACGTATATTAGGGACCAATTTGATGAGGTGAAGGAAGAGATTAAAAATATGAAGAAAAAAATTGGAGAAAATACAGAAGAAATTGCCATCATATGCAAAAATATAAAGGATATGATGGTGATGAACAGCACAATTCAAGAAATCAAAAATACATTCTCAGCAAATAACAGCAGACTCGAAGAGACAGAGGAGAGATTAAGTGATGTGCAAGACATTACATCTGAAATCAAACAGATAGTAGAAATGGTCGATAAAAAGATAGAAAAAATCCAGCAGGGATTTAGGGACCTGAATGACAATGCAAAATGCACAAACATACATATTATAGGCATCCCAGAAGGAGAGGAGAAGGGAAAAGTGACAGAAGGGGTGTCGGAGGAAATAATGAATGAAAACTTACCAAACCTATTGAGGGAGATGGATGTACATGTCCAGGAAGCAGAACACACCCCAAACAGCATAAATCCCAACAGGCCTTCCCCAAGACATATACTTGTCAAGTTATCCAACTCTTAAGACAAAGAGAAAATGCTAAAATCAGCAAGAAAAAATAGAACCATCACATACAAAGGAGGCTCCATAAGATTAAGTGCTGATGTCTACTCTGAAACCATGGAGGCAATAAGACAATGGTATGACATAGTCAAGGAACTAAAAGAAAAAAAATTTCTAACCGAGAATACTCTATCCAGCAAAGTCAGCATTCAAAAACGATGGAGAGTTCAAAATATTCACAGAAAAAAAGAAACTAAGAAAGTATGCCAAGAAGAATCCTGCCCTTCAAGAAATACTAAAGGGAGTTCTGCAGGAAGAAAGAACAAAAAACAAGGGAGACAGAGTTGGAAGAGAATGTAAGAGCAACTAAAACGACAGAAACTGAAAAAGAAAATCAAACAGAATATGAAAAACACAAATCCAAAGAAAATATGGCTAATATAAGTAATTCCTTGAAAGTAATAACACTGAATGTCAATGGTTTAAACTCACCTGTCAAGAGATTCAGACTGGAAGATTGGAAAAGGAAATATGACCCAACTATATGCTGTCTGCAAGAAACACATCTTAGAACCAGGGATTCAAGGAGGTTGAAAGTGAAGGGCTGGAAAACAATCTTACAAGCAAGCATTAACCAAAAAAAAGGACAGGAGTAGCTATATTGATATCAGAAAAAATAGACTTTAAATGCACAACAATTGTGAGAGACAAAGAGATGCTACATATTAGTGAAAGGGATAATTTTCAATAAGAAATAACAATCATAAACATTTATGCTCCTAACAAGGGTGCCTTGAAATATGTGAGGCAAATACTTGAAAAAATTAGTGAAGGAATAGACCCCTCTACAATTTTAATGAGGGACTTTAATACACCTCTATCAACTTTAGGCAGAACATCTGAAAACAGAATCAATAAAGAAACAAAGACTTTGAACAATATATTAGAGAGCTGGACCTAATCAACATACACAGAACATTACATCCAAATACAGCAGGATATACATTCTTCTCAAGTGCACCCAGATCATTCTCCAAGATAGACCACATGCTAGGTCACAGAAAAAGGTTCAATGA
Organism: Dasypus novemcinctus; assembly: GCF_030445035.2. Classification (NCBI taxonomy): domain Eukaryota; kingdom Metazoa; phylum Chordata; class Mammalia; order Cingulata; family Dasypodidae; genus Dasypus; species Dasypus novemcinctus. The sequence continues at coordinate 97,845,664 of NC_080704.1, read as the reverse complement.
ATTCAGAAAGATAGAAATCACAAAAAAATAACTTCTCTGACCACAGTGGAATGAAGCTGGAAATCTGCAAAGGCCAGAGACCCAGATTTGGCACCAAGATTTGGAAGTTAAACAACACACTCTTAGAAAAACAGTAGGTCAAGGAGGAAATCTCAAAAGAAATTAATAACTACCTTGAAGCGAATGAAAATGATAACACAACATATCCAAACTTATGGGATGCAGCAAAAGCAGTACTGAGAGTGAAATTTATAGCCATAAATTCATACATCAAAAATGAAGAAAGAGCTAAAGTTGGAGAACTAAATGCACACTTGGAGGAATTAGTTAAAAAACAACAAACTAACACCAAAGGAAGAAGAAAGAAAGAAATAACAAAGATCAGAGCAGAACTAAATGAAATAGAAATTAAGAAATCACTTGAAAAAATAAACAAAACCAAGAGCTGCTTCTTTGAGAAATTCAGTAAATTTGACAGGTAGACTAACAAAGAAAAAAAGAGAGAAGATGCAAATACATAAAAAAGAAATGAGAAAGGAGATATCATCACTGATCCCACAGAAATTAAGACGATCATAAGAGGATACTATGAAAAAACTATATTCCAGAAAAACAACAATTTAGAGGAAATGGACAAATTCCTAGAAACACATAAGCAGCCTATATTGACAAAAGAAGAATTTGACGATCTCAACAAATCAAGCACAAGTACAGTGATAGAATCAGTCATTAAAAACCTCCCAACTATAAAAAGCCCTGGGCCAGATGGCTTCACAGGTGAATTCTACAAGACGTTCCGGAAAGAACTAAAGCAAATCGTGCTGAAACTCTTCCAAAAAATTGAAACAGAAGGGATATTGCCTAATTCATTCTATGATGCCAACTTTACTCTAGTATCACACTCAAACAAACACACCACAAGAAAGGGAAATTACAAACCAATCTCTATAATGAACCTTGGCGTGAAAATCCTCAACAAAATCCTTTCTAATCATATTCAACAATACATTAAACAAATTATCCATCCTGACCAGGTGGGGTTCATTCCTCGTATGCAAGGATGGTTCAACATAAGAAAACCAATTAATGCAATACACCACATAAAGTGATTGAAGGAAAAAAAATAATATGATTATATCTATAGGTGAAGAAAAAGCATTTGACAAAATAAAGCACCCTTTCTTGATAAAAACACTGCAAAAGATCAGAATAGAAGGAAACTTTCTGAACATGATAAAGAGTATATATGAAAAACAGCTAACACCATTTACAATGGTGAAATCCTAAAATCTTTCTCTCTAAGATCAGGAACAAGACAAGGATGCTCACTATCACCCCTCCTATTTAACACAGTCTTATAAGTACTTGCTTGAGCACTGAGGCAAGAACCAGACAAAAAAGGCATCCAATTTGGAAAGGAAGAAGCCAAAGTTTAACTATTTCCAGGTGATATGATCCTATACAAGCCCTAAGAAGTCTACAACAAAGCTTCTAGAACTTATAAATGAGTTCTGTAAAGACACATGTTACAAGATAAATGCACAAAAATGGGTACCATTTCTGTACACCAATAATGAGCAATCTGAGGAAGAAATGAGGAATCAAATACAATTCACAATAGTAAATAAAAAAATCAAATACCTAGGAATAAATTTATCTAAAAAGGTAGAAGATTTATACACAGAAAACTTCACAACACTGTTCAAGGAATTCAAAGAAGACCTAAATAAATGGAAGAATATTCCCTGTTCATGGATAGGAATACTAATATTATAAGATGTCTATCCTACTAAAACTGATCTACAAATTCAATTCAATCCCAATAAATATCAACACATCATTCTTTAATGAACTAGAGAAACTATAAAATTTATTTGGAAAGGAAAGAGACCCCAGATAGCCAAAGACGTATTGAAAAAGGAAAAAGAAATTGGAGGCATCACACTACCTGACTTCAAAACATACTACAAAGCTACAGTAGTGAAAACAGCATGGTATTGGCACAAGGAGAGACACACAGACCAATGGAACTGAATTGAGAGTTCTGATATAGATCCTCATATATATAGTCATATAATATTCAATAAAGCCACCAAACCCTCTCAACTGGGAAAGAATGGCCTATTCAACAAATGGTGCTTGGAGAACTGGATATCCACATGTTAAAGAATGGAAGAGGATACCCAACTCACACCTTATACAAAAATCAACTCAAGATGGATCAAAGACCTAAATACATGAGCCAGAACCATAAAGACTTTGGAATGCAGTGTAGGGAAGCATCTACAGGATATTGTAATAGGAACCAGCTTTATGAAGTTCACACCAAAAGCACGAGCAGCAATAAAACAAATAGATAAATGGGACTTCCTCAAAATTAAAGCTTTCTGCACTTCAAAGGGGTTTGACAAGAAAGTGAAAAGAGATCCCATATCCCACACAATGGGAGAAAATATTTGGTAACCATATATCTGATAAGATATATCTTGCATATATAAAGAACTCCTATATCTTGAAATTAAAAAGACAAACTGCCCATTTTTAAAATGGGACAAAGATTTGAACAGACACTTCTCCAAAGATGATATACAAATGGTTAAAAAACACATGAAAAACTGCTCAAAATCCCTAGCTATCAGGGAAATGCAAATCAGAACAACAATGAGATACCATCTTACTCCCATATGACTGGGAGATATCAAAAAATCAGAAGACTACAAATGCTGGAGAGGATATGGAGGAATGGGAACACTCATCCATTGCTGGTGGGAATGCAGAAGAATCCAACCATTCTGGAGGAGAGTTTGGCAGTTTCTCAAAAAACTAGCTATAGATTTGCCATATGACCCAGCAATTCCACTGCAGGGTATATACCCAGAAGATCTGAAAACAAACACATAAACTTATATATGCACACCAATGTTCATAGGAGCACTATTCACTATTGCCAAAAGCTGGAATCAACCCAAATGCCCATCAACATATGAATGAGTAAATAAGATGTGGTAAGTACATAAAATGGAATACTACTCAGCTATAAGAACAAATTCAGTACAAAAAAATGTGATAACATGGATGAATCTTGAGAACTTTATTTTGAGTGAAGCAACGCAGGCATTGAAGGACAAATACTACATGACCTCTCTGATATGAAATGAGTAAACCAAGCTGACTTAGAAAGCTAGAGACTGGATGATAAACTTTAAGGTAACTGGAGGGTAGAGGAAGGTTGTGAGCTGACAGGTACTTGGGTGAAATCTATGACAAGTTGGGCGTAAGTATTTGTATAGGGAAAGGATAAAATGGGGGCATAGGGATAACTTTTGGTGGGGCTGCGTGGGCTTTAGGGAGCTAGGGATGGGAGGATGGGTCATATTGTCCACGAAATTGGGGAGAGGGTGAGGGGAACATTTGATCATGGGAGATTGTCAGGTATGTCGTTGAAATTGTGGTCTAGAGAAAACTCTTTAGAGAATGTAATATGGAAGGTTACCTGTTTGGGATGTTTAAGGAGGTGGCATCGGACACAAGGCAAGCTTCTGGGGAGTGTGTGAGTGCTCATTTTGTCATAGTGGATTATATCATTGGGTGGAGACCCATTCAATGAGAGTGAAGGTGTACCCAAATGCTGGGGACGACTGATGTTCTCAAACAGACGGAATTGTAACTCTTGAGAGAATCGGTGGCTCCCAATGGGTTAGGGCAGTCAAGTGTGTCAAGCCCTCAACATTGTTGCAAGTATCTCTAAATATGGTCCCTCAAGTAATGAAGATAGATTGTCATGGTGGGCCCTGTGGGGAGGGGGAAAGAGGTGTTGAATACATGGAATCAGGGTAACTGTGGGGCAATGGAAGTGTTCCACAAGATCATGCCATGATGGATATAGGTCATGTTAAATTACACCAAAAATAGGCTAAAATGTAAACCATAATGTAAAACAAAAGATAACTAAAAATTTAGAAAATTGTATAGTCCAAAATATAAACCATAATGTAAACCCAAATGGAACCATGTTTGAAATCTATCATTTCAATATCTGTACATTAGCTGCAGCAAATATAATATGAACATGTAAAAAGATCACTGTTGTGGAAGGGACAAGGGGATTGATGTTGGATATGTGTGAGTACCATATATTGTATACGTGAATTACTGTGATCTAAAGCTTATGTCAAGAGAAACTTAATAATCAGGAAAAAAAAGAAAGAAAGGAGGTAGACACTGAGGAAGACATACAAGAAATTACCTTGCCACTGTACATACAGGGCAACACCTGTAGCAGTGATGAAAGGCAAAATGTCAAAAACAAAGCTTTTTTCATTTTTTCATTTCTTTGATACCCCAATTTATTTTTCCTTTATCTATTTTCCTAAATTTATATGTATTTTATATCTAACCTTTAAACCCATCACTATATTCCATTTTTCTATTAAGGGAAACTGGCAATATACTGGGCTTCCTTTTGGAAGTAGTTTTGGACTACAGAGAGGTTCACTTGTGTGGGGTGTCATGGGTGGGCTGCACATGTTTGGGAGGGAGTTCTCTAGGGCGTGTATACACGGTACATAGAAAGGTTTGGCTATATTCATAGTGGTTTCAGTTGTAAACGACAGATGAGAGAGTGCTGAATTCTTGACCAGGGGAGCTCTATCACATTCCCCAATGGAACAACAACAATCCCCCAAGTGCAATGGCAAAGATCAATAAAGATGGATGGCCCAGTGATGAGCCCTTGATACTGATGGCTCTGATTATGAGCCTGTGTGCCTGAAATATGAACTAGACCTATAGCTGTGGGGTGCCTAAGAGTTACCTCCTGAAATCCTCCATGTTGCTCAAATGTGGCCACTCTCTAAGCCAAACTCAGCATGTAGATGCATTTACTTCCCCCCAGCATGAGACATGAATCTCAGGGCTGAGCCTCCCTGGTACCAAGGGATTACTACCAAGCACCAGCAGATGATGTAACTACAAAAAGACCATGAACAAAGAGATTTACTCAGACCAGCAGAATATCTCAGCCTACATGTAACATCAGGTGTTAAAAACTACTTTTGACTTTGGATAAAAAGGGGGAAATGGAAAGGACAAGTGATTTTATATGGCTAAGTGCCTCCAAAAAAGAGTCAGGAGGTCATCAGGGGGTGATGCTCATGCATGCCTCAGCAGGGTACCAGAGACAGCCAAGGTAGATGGAAACCCAGGTGCTGGTTCTGAGGGCTGCAGCGACCCACAGGTTCTATGGTCAATGCAAATGCCTCTGGAGTACAGGGCCATGTCAGTTGGACCTACTTTGGAGTTTGTGTTTCTGAGTGTGATGGAGTTGGACTAAGATATAACCTTTCTACACATGCCTCTTCTGTCACTGTTACTGGACCTATGGTTGGCATTTGGGTTGGTGTATACTCAGGAGACCTGAATCTCTGAACTATCTATGTGATGGCCAGGCCCTGGGTCTCAGAAGACTTGCAACTCCTACCCTCTGTTTTCTTGGACTTACCTTGGCTAGCTAACAGGGAAGTGAAGAAGGTCAACCACCACACCAGGGAGCTAAGAGTGCCCACAGCTGCAAGCAGGAGATTTGCATCCATCATCCATGTGGATTCTAAGTGCCCTCTTGATGTATAGTGGGAATGGACATAGCCATCCCAGGTCCACAAGATGGAGGAATAGAGTATGGATTAGAGTGGAATTACTGGTGTTCTGCTGGGGAACTATTGTGATTAGTAAGGGAAGAAACTGTAGTAGTGATGTGGAGAGGGTGGCCACGGTGGCTGCTGATGGTCGGGAGAGGGAAGAAGAGTGTTGGGGCGTTTTCAGGATTTGGAGTTGTCCTAGGTGGTGCTTCAGGGATGGATGCTGGACATTGTGTGTCCTGTCATGACCCACTGGGTGGACTGGGGTAGAGTGTGAACTACAATATGGACTACTATCCATGTGCTGCAACAGTTATCCAGAATATATTTGCCAGGTGCAGTGGATACACTGAAATGATGGAAGAGTTTGTTGATGTGGGAGCGGTGGCCTAGGTGGCTTGAGGGGTGTATGGGGACCTCATATTTTTTGAAGGTAGCATTTAAAAGAAAATAAAGAAGGAAAAGAACATTAAAAACATGAGGTTCTTGTATACAACTTTCACCATCCCCACCCCATCATTTTTGTAAATTGTATTTTTTGAGGATATATACATCAGAAAAAATGTTACTTTATAAAATATAAGAAGTTCCTGTATACCCAACCCCCAAATTCCCACTCCTCCCACACAAACAACCTCCTCCATCATTATGGCACACTCATCACACTAGGTGAACACATTTTGGAGCATTCCTGCTCCACATAGATTATTATCTATGTGTTGTTCACACTCTCCCCCAGTACATTCAGTAGGTTATAGCAGGATATGTAAAGTCCAGCATCTGGCCCTGCAATATCATTTAGGACATCTCCAAATCCCAAAAATGCCTGCACATCACATCTCTTCTTCCCTCTCCCTGCTGTCAGCAACTACTGTGGTCACTTTCTCCACCTCAATGCTACAATTCTTCTTTTACTAGCCACAATTGTTTAATAGTAGAATATCAGTAAGTCCACTCTAATCCATATTTTATTCCTCCATTCTGTGGACCCTGGGATGATGATGTCCACTCCACTTCTAGATCAAGAGTGGGTTTAGATTCCACATGGATGATGGATGCAATTCCTCTGCTTGCAGCTGTTAGCACTCTTGATTCCCTAGTGTGGTGTTTGACCATCTTCACTGCCCTGTTAGCTGACCTGGGTAAGTCCAATGAACCAGAGAGTAGGAGTCACAACTTTGCTGAGGCTCAGGGCACAGCTGGCACATGGACATTCCAGAGATTCAAGCCCCCTGAGTATGCACCATCCCTAGCATCCACCACAGGTTCAGTAAAAGAGACAGAAGAGGCATGCGCAGGAAGGTCACATCTGAGTCTAGCTCCATCACAGTCTGGAGCACAAATTCCAAAGTAGGGCCCTCTGATATGGCATAGAACTCTAAATCCATCTGCCATGACCATAAACCCTGTGGATCTCCATAGTCTTCAGGAGAACCAGCAACTTGGGTTGGATCTACTTTGGGTCTCTCTGGGGTCCTGCTTAGGTGTGCATAAGCGTGACCCCTCTCATGATCTCCTGACTCTTTTTGGAAGACTCTTAGCCATGGAAACTCATTTGCATTTGTGTTTTTCCCCATTTATTCAAGGCTAAAAAGCTATTTTTTACACTTGATCCAATATGTAGGCTGAGATATTCTGCTGGTCTGAGTTGACCCTTTTATTCAAGGTCTCTTTCTAGTTGCATCACCATTTAGTGACTGGTAGTAATCCCTTGGTGCTAGGGAGGCTAATCCCCAGGATTCATGTCCCATGCTGGGGGTGGGGTGGGGGAGTAATACATTTACATGCTGAGTTTGGCTTAGAGAGTGGCCACATTTGAGCAACATGGAGGCTTTCAGGAGGTAATTCTTAGGCATTCCTCAGCTCCAGGCCTAGTTCATATTTCAGGCACACAGGCTCTTAAGCACAGTCATCAGTATCAAGGGTTCATTATTGGACCATCCTTCCTTGTTGGTCTTTGCAGTTGCACTTGCAGGATTATTGTTGTTCCATTGGGAATGTGACAGAGCTCCCCTGGGTAGGAACTCAGCTCTCCCTCAGTTGACCTTTGCAACTGTAACTACTATAAAAATACCAAACATATATCAGAACATTTTTATGTCCCCTATATACATGCCCCAAGAACTCACCCCCCAACCATGTGTCCCCCATCAATAACACCCCACACCCGTATTCCTCCCCTGCCATACTTGAACCTCTCTGTGGTCCAAAACTTCTTCAACAATGAAGCCTAATATACTGCCAAATTCAATGAATAGGAAATTGAAAGATAGTGATGGGTTTAAAGTTTAGAAATAGAAACACTAAAATAAAGTAAAAATAAAATGGTGTATTAATGAACTGAAAAATATTATAAACCTCTGTTTCAAACATTTTGTCTTTCAGCACTGTAATAGCATTGCCCTGTATGTACAGTGGCAAGGCACTTCCTTTCATTTCATCCTCACTGTCTACAACCTTTCTTTTTTAGATCACAGTAATTCACAAACACAATATGTATATAATATAGGTAACTCCCATATATCCAACATCAAATACTTTATCCCTTTCCCCAGCAATGATCTTTTTACATGTCCATGTTATATTTGCTGCAGCTGATGTACAGATTTTTAGGCATAGCTATCAAACATAGTTCCATTTTGGTTTACATTATGGTTTATATTTTAGACTGTACAAATTTCTAAATTTTTGGCTTCCTTATGCTTTACATTTTGGTTTACATTTTAGCTTATAGATTTTTATATAATTTTGGTGTAAGTTAACATGTCCTATATCCATCATTGCATGATTTTGTGGAGCACTTCCATTGCCCCCTAGTTGCCCTGCTTCCATCTATTCTATACCTCTCTCCTTCTCCCCTCAGGGCCCACAGTGACAATCAATCTTCACTACTTGAGGGACCAAATTTGCACATACTGCAACAATGCTGAGGGCTTGACATACTAGACTGCCCTAACTAATTGGGAGCCACCGATCCACTTGAGAGAAACAATTCCCTCTATTTGGGAATATCTGGTCTCCCCAGGATGTGGGTAAAGATTTACCTTTAAATGTATAATTCCATTTTTGTTTTTACATGAAAATATTGTAATGTCCCTTTTTAGCATCCCATTAAGCTACTATCTGATTGAAAGCAGAATGGAATTAAATGTAATCAGTGCAGCAATGACCTAATTATGAACTTTCTTTTTTCATCTAGGATTTTTTAATTTGTTTATTTGTTCTCAGGAAACCCCGATAAAAAGTTAGATTTCTTTTTGTTGGCTATATACAATTGCAAATATACAATATTTCTTGCTCTATTTTCAGAATGGATTATTACATTGTCTATGTTAAAACTCATATTTAATATATTTTTTATAATCTTCAGATGATGATATGGAATTGAGGAGTATTAAGGACAATATTTTCATTCCTTGGCACCAAAGACTATTTTCCCCTTTTCTTTATTTCAAAGCATCTGCTTCCTTTCCCTTTGTCAGACACAGAAAGCTGATCTTATTCTATTATCCTCTTAATATTAAGTTTCACAGGGGTCGTGTGATAGTCTTCTCAGGAGTATTTGCCTTTTAAAATTGAACACTGAGAGATAAAAATTAAAGAAACACATATACACACATATACACATGGTTTTATAAATTTCTATCTATCTATCTATCTATCTTATTTATCTGTCTATCTATCTATCTAATATTCATAATCAGATACTAGTTGAAGGCTAGGGAAATCAAAAGCTGAAAGACCAGGAAGGGTGTGAGATCACTGACCTCACCCCATCCAATTTATCATTCATACTCTACCAGATTTGGATCCTGATTCTCTTTAGGAAGAGACTTTTAACAATATTGATCATTTTTGTATTCCCAGTGCCTGTTAGAGTGTCAAAATTCCTGTCAAAATAGTAATGTATGTTTCTTGAATTAATAAAAGAGCTTTTTTTAAAAAATCACACATAATTTCACCAAACTGGAGGCAGCCACAGTTAACATTTTAGTGTATTAATTTTTAGTTTTCCTGTAAGTCTCTTTCCTCCCTCACCAGCTTAGGTTCTCTCTTCATCCCACCCCCCCCTTACAAATGTGTCACAATTATTAATAAACTCTCCATTTTCTGTCTTTATTTTCTGCCCCATTTGTTCTGACACACTCAGGATCTACTACCAAGCATACTTCTCCAGTTTCAGTCGAGCCTTTTAGCTTCTCTGATCCATCAACTCCCTTAGAAGACCAAGCAATTCCCCAGCAGAATCATGCTGAGATTTGAGCCTACTTATTGGTCTGGAGTCCAGGATGGGAGGTAGGGGCAAATCCTGAATAAGACCAACATTGCCTTGTAAGATTCTTATCTTGTTTGATGTTTCTGAATACTCTTAAAGCAAGGAGCCCTTTCTCTTCTCATAAAGGACAGTGGGGCACTTTCAGAGGCCCAGAGGTTTCTGCAGAATCTGGGGGTTTAACTAGCTCAAGGGAATTGACCTAGATGTTCTTATCCAAACTTTCAGAGCCCAGCTCCTTCTCATCAGGTTCTTGAATTTGGCATAGGAATCTTGCCTAGCCTGAGAATTCAGCCTTCTCTAATGTTTTGTCTCTTACAATCAAGTTCCTTGTCTGGTTTTCAGTTCAGCATGCCTTCCAACTATTGGAGATGCAGATTTTTTTTAAGTGCTTCCAAGGAGATCATCTGATACTGACACTTGGCTTTACATTAATAATTAATAGATCCAAGGCTGTTATTTTCTCTCTTCAACACAAGAGTGGTGCTTAATAAAAGACATCTAAAATCACAGTCCTGGTATTTAAAAAGATCCTTATATTTTGCAAGTACCAGAGACTTTGCACAAGCTAGTCCATCTCTGTATTCCAAGTATTGTCATACTTCAACCTACCACTTCTAATGGGGTATTATTTCCCATCCTGCCAATGAAACTCTTTCTCACAATCCCTTCTGACACCAATGGTTTTAGGCCTGATTTCCTAGAAGCAGAACCTGTGGTAGCATTCTTGGGCAATCAGTTTATTGAGGGATTGCCCTCAGATCAATCCTTTAAGAGAATGAGGAAGGCAGGTGTGAGCAGAGGAAGATGTGAGACAGAAATATTGTTTTAACTGAGGTCTAACCTGTTCCACATAGGAGGCTCTGGAACATGAATCACACCACAGAATTATCCCATCTTGTGGGAAGGTACTGCATTTTTACCCCTGTATTAGGTAGTAATTCCTCACTGGCTGAGGAGTATGTAAACTCCGGGCATTTCCAGCAATGGCAGCTCCTATCTGCTGAGGACAATTTTCAGGAAGATAAAACTGTGATCTGTTAATGTTTAATAGTCACAGCAACAGGAGAAGAGTTGCACCAGCCAGTTCAAGGGACCTGACTGGGGCATCAACTGCTTCTACTATGTGTGCTCTGGGGCAAAATTAGAGGAAAGACCTGTGTGAATGAGGAAGGAAGCTATGCAGATATCTAGGGAAAGAGCATTCTCAGTAAATGAAATGACAAGTGCAAAGGCTGGAGGTGGGAACATCCTTGCAGTGTTCTAGTAAAAGCAAGGGGACCTGTGCTGTGGAAGTGCTCCAAATGAGGGGGAAAGTCATAGAATAAGTCAAAGAGGTAGCAGGGGTCCAGATCATGAAAAACTTTATAGGCCATGGAATAGACTTTCAGTTTTATTCTTAATTAAATGGGGAGGCATTGGATGGTTCTAAGCAGAGAACTTAAATTATCTGAGTTATTTAAGTAAGGCTGAATATGTAAGGTATAAGATTGAAAGGGCAGATGCAGGGAGTCAAGGCAAGAAGCTTTTGCAACACTCCAGGCAACAAATGTTTGTGATTTGTATAAAATTTGTAATGAAAGGAATGGTGAGAATTGGTGGGATTTTAATTGTTTGCAAGTAATCCTGAAAGTATCTCCTGATGGATTTATTGAAATGTATGAGAAAGTGAGAAGTAAGGAAATTTTGGGCTTGAGCATCAGGGAGAATAGATGAGATGAGGAAACTACTTTGAAGGACAGGTTTTTGTCTTGAGAATAAAAATCAAAAGTTTAGCTTGGGATATTTTAATTTGGAGATGCCATTTAGAATCAGTTGTAAATTTAGAGTAGGCATTTGGATATGCAAGTCTGGAGTTCAAATCTATTAAAATAATTTCCTATTATTGAACATTTAGATTGCTTCCATTATTTGCTGCTGATATTATGAATAGCAGGGCTATAAGTATTCTTTCATGTACATTTGTCTATTTCTTTAAAAGAAATTCCTAGAAGTGGAATTTCCCTGTTAAATGTACATTCTTATTTAAGGCTTTGGACACATGTAGTAAAATTGTTCTTCAGAATTTTTGAATCATTTTACCCTCTAACAGTGTGCAGTTTCCTGACACTATTACCAATCCTAAGTGTTAACTTTCTACTAAGTAGGTGTTACTCTGAGAAGTAAAAATAGTAATTCAAATTAATTGACATTCATCTGATTACAGAGGAGACAGAGGATCTTTATCTGTCTATCTGGTTTTCTTTTTAAATTTTTCCTAAATCGCTTGCCCATGTTTTTTCCTATAATTTCTTTGGATTGTATTTTTTTCTCAATATTTTTGAGTTATTTTATTCGCCAAGAATATTAACTTTTTAAATATCTCAAATATATTTTTCTTTTAAATTATCTATTGACTTTCATGGTAGCACATTTCCCATATACACGTTTAAATGTAACTCCTTAATCCATCTATCATTCCCACATTACTTTGTGATTCTTTACTTACAGCACATTAAGCATCTGTTGATAGATATGGCTATGTTGTTTTAATTATTGTAATTTTTAATATATTATAATATTTGTTTAGATATATTGTACTCCCTGCCACTGCCCTTAATTTTTTTCTCTATTTTTTTAAATGTTACAATAAAAAATATACAAGAGGTCCTTATATACCCCACCCCCTTCATCACACTTCTCCCACATCAACAACCTCTCATCATCGTGGCACATTCATTGCATTTGGTGAGTACATTTTGGAGCACTGCTGTACCACATGGATAATGGTTTACATTGTAGCTTACACTCTCACCCAGTTCACCAAGTGGGCCACAGCAGGACATAAAATGTCCAGCATCTGTCCCTGCAGTACCACCCAGGACAACTCCAAGCCCTGAAAATGCCCCCACATTATATCTCTTCTTTCCTCTCCTTACCCTCAGCAGCTACTGTGACCACTTTCTCCACACCAGTGCTACAGTTTCTTCCATTACTAATCACAACAGTTCCATAGTAGAGTATCAGTAAATTTACTCTAATCCATACTCTGTTCCTCCATCCTGCGGACCCTGGGATGATTATACCCACTCCACCTCTATACTGAGAGGGCACTTAGATTCCACATGGATGATGGATGCAATTCTCCTGCTTGCATTTCTAAGAACTCTTGGTTCCCTGGTGTAGTGGTTGACCTTCCTCACCTTCCTGTTAGCTTGCTGGCATAAGTCCAATGAAACAGAGGGTAGGAGTTGCAAGTCTGCTGAGGCTCAGGCGCCAGCTGTCATGTGGACAGTCCAGAGATTCAGGTCTCCTGAGTATACACCAAACCCAGTGCCAACTACAGGTTTAGTAAAAGTGAAAGAAGTAGCATGTGTAGAAAGATCACATCTAAGTCCAACTTTGTCACACTCAGGAACACAAACTCCAAAGTAGGGCCAACTGACATGGCACACTGAACTCTATAGCCATCTGGCACGACCATAGAGCCTGTGGGTCTCTGTAGCCCTCAGGCGAGCCAGTACTTGGGGTTGTATCTACTTTGGCTATCTCTAGGATCCTGCTGAAGTGTGCATAAGCCTGACCCCTCTGATGATCTCCTGACTCTTTTTGGAGACGCATAGCCATATGACTCATTTGTCCTTTCCAATTGTTTCCTTTGTTCATTTTTTTAGATGATCTTTAGAATCATTCTTTTACATTTTCAAAAAAATCCATTGAAAATTTTACTTATTGAAATTATTTTACTTATCCTATAGACGTTCCATATTTCATTTTAGAGTTGTTACTAAATATATTATACTCTTGGTTGCTCTTGGAAATGTTACCTTTTCTTATGTTTTTCTACCAGGTTATTTCAACAATCAGGGAAATACTTTAATTTTTGTATATTTTTGTATTTCCTTTTGTTTACTACTTTATCAAACTCTTGTGCTACTTCTAATGATTATAAGTTAATGAACTTGCATTTTTAGCCACATAATAATCCACAAATAATGATAAATTTTTCTCCCTTTTTCTTATAACTCATATGTCTTTTCCATGTATTATTAAACTAGCCAGAACCTACATACAAATATCCATTTCCAATGGTGATAGCAAATATACATATACCGAACTTTATCTTCATTGGAGCATCACTGGTGTTTCTACATATTTAACTTATATGCAAGACTTGTTCTATTAAGTGTTCTCCATCACTTATTACATAAAAGTTGGGCTTGTTTATTTGTTTTTCATTGAAGACCTACCTTTCATCAGGTAATCCTGAATCCTGTGAAATATTGTGAATCAAGGAAAAGGGAGAGGTGATACATTTTTTAAAGGGTTTTTTTTCACTTATTTATTTCTCAACCCCCCTTCATTGCTTACAATTGCAGTCTGCTCTTTGTGTCTCTTCACTGTGTGCTCATCTTCTTTTTAGGAGGCACCAGGAATGAGTCTGAGACCTCCCATGTGGGAGGGAGACACTCAATCACTTGAGTCACATCAGCTTCATGCTTGTTGTGTCTCTCCGTGTGTTTCCTCATTGTGTCTCTTCATTGCATCAACTTGTTGTGTCAGCTTGCCATGCCATCCCATCGCGCCAAGTTGCTGTGTTGCTCATCTTCTTTAAGGGACACTGGGAACCGTACCTGGAACCTCCCCTGTGGTAGACGGGCATCCAGCTGCTTGAGCCATATCTGCTTCCCACTTTCTATCCTAAAATTTCAGCTTTTCCCAAGTGATATTTTGATAGCATAACTTCATTATTTTATTAAAAGCATTTATTTCAATTCAGAAAATATTATTGAGGCTATGTGCTAGGAGCTGAGGATGTAGATGAATTAGGCTTTGTCCTTACCTTCAAAATTCTTTCTTTTGAGGGAGATAGACACACCGACTAAAAAGCACAATAATTTATGTTTTTTTCAAAGTAAGTGGGAACACAAAAAAGAGTACTGTCAATTCTACCATGATTAGTGAAAATTTATTTATTTTTTCTTTAAAAGATGTGAAGAAAATAAGACTTATACGGCAAGTACAGATGCTGGACATTTTATGTCCTGCCGTGGCCCACTTGGTGAACTGGGGGAGAGTGTAAGCTACAATGTAAACCATTATCCATGTGGTGCAGCAGTGCTTCAAAATGCATTCACCAAATGCAACGAATGTCCCATGATGATGAAAGAGGTTATTGATGTGGGAGGAGTGGGGTGAGCGGGGTGGGGGAATATGGGGACATCTTACATTTTTTAAATGTAGCATTTTAAAAAAGATAGAGAAAAAGATGAATCTTGATTAGCAGATGTGGCTTAATTGGTTGAATGCCTGCCTCCCATAAGGGGTGTCCTGGGTTCGGTACCTGGTGACTCTTAAAATAAAAAAGAAGACAAGCACACAACAAACAGACACAGAGAGCAGACAACAACACAAACAATGATGGGAGGGGGGAGAAATAAATAAATAAATAAAATAAATCTAAAAAAATGAATAAAGTGTGAATAAAATGAGATAATTGAAAGAACTCAGAAAAAGTGCTGTTTATATTGAAAGGATTATTAACTTATTATTAATTTTCATTTCCCTAACTAGTATCACAGCAGAGACTACTAACTGTCCCCAAATTGTTATTCTCCCTTTCATACATAGGAATAGAATTTTTAAAAAATTAATTTATTGAAGTATATCACTCATATATAAACACATGCAAACAAGTATATAATAATAGTTGTGAACTTACAAAACAAATATAGATAACATCACACAGGACACTACAAGTCACCCCACCACCAATAACTTGCATTGTTGCTAAACTTTTTTAACTAATGATTAAAGAGCATTGTCAAAATATTACTACTAAACAAAGTATTTTCCCCCAACCAACCCTGTTTTTACCTTTATATCATTCATATATGAACAAACAAAAACAATTAAGTGTACAGCAAAAGTTGTGAACTTACAAATCAAACATGCATAACATCACACAGGGGTCCCCGTACATCAACCCTCCACCAACACCTTGCATTGTTGTGAGACGTTTGTTATAAATTATGAAAGAATATTGTCAAATTCTTATGATTAATCATAGTCCTTATCTTACTTTTGGTGTGCTTTTTCCCCAACCCACCCTATTATTATTTTATAAATATATTTTTTTATGACAGGAGGTGTAAACTTATAAAACAATCATGCACATGTGCAGAATTCCCAAAAAACACCCCTCCATCAACACACCACACTGTGGTGGAAATTTGTTACAGATAAGATAATATCTGATTGTTACCATGTCCATAGTGTATATTTGGCTCACATTTTCCATACTGCCTCGTTATTAAGAAAGTAAGTCTTTGGCATAAATACAAGAATATTATATTATTACTGCTCACCAGAGTCCACAGGTCACTCCAGCTGAATTTTTCCCATGCTTCTCCAATTTCCACCACCCTGTAATAGTGATGTACATTTGCTCTAGCTCCCAAAAGACACACTTGCATCTGTACCATCAACCACAATTCGCATCCGCCTCTTTGTTTACTGTGCTATTCAGATCCTAGAGTATTCTTTAGCATTCTGTCAATTGGCATTTACATACCTAGACTACCATTTTCAGCCACATCCCCATTGATAAACTAGCTGTTACTCATTATGTGTCACCATTCACTCTATACATTTCCACACTTTTACAGTAAAGATAATTAACACTGCTACATACTTTAAACATCAGTAGTCCATCTCAGTCCTCCTCTTATCTTCTTTAAGAATGCACCACCTACCACCAGCTCTTGAAGATATTTTCCTACAATTTTTTCTAGAAGTTTTATGGATCTTGCTTTTATTTTTAAATTTTTGATCCATTTTGGGTTAATTTTTGGATAAGGTATGATATAAGGGTCATCGTTCCTTCTTCTTGCTATGGATATCCAATTCATTCAGCACCATTTGTTGAATGGACTGTTCTGATCAAACTGGATGGGTTTGACATGCTAGTCAAAAATCACTTGACCAATCACATGAGGGTCTGTTTCTGAACCATCAGTTTGGTTCCATTGGTCTATGTGTCGGTGTTTATGTCAGTACCATGCTCTTTTTATGACTATATCTTACGTAATATGATTTAAAGTCTGGAGATTTGAGTCCACTTATCCTTTTTGTGATGTTTGTGGCTATTCAGGTCCCCTTGCCCTTCCTAATAAATTTGATCATTATGTTTTCATTTTTTAAATGGTGGTGGACTTTTTATTGGGGTTGTGTTCAATCTGTATATCAATATAACTAGAATTGACATCTTAATGATATTTAGTCTTCCAATCTATGAACATGGAATGTTCTTTCAGTTATTTAGGACTTTTTTGATTTCTTATAACATAGAGTTGCAGTTTTCTGAATACAAGTACTTTACATCTTTGGTCAAGTTTATTTCTATTTGAGTTTTATCTGTCATATTTTATTTTCACCACACTTTTGCACTTTAAGTTACTTTCACTGATAAAATCTTCACTTCTAGGCTCTCTTCCAGGCCTCTCTCTCCTGTCTTTTCTTTTCAGTCTCTAGCACACACTTCAATATTTCCTGAAAATCTGTTTTCTTGCTTAAAAAATCTCTGGGTTTCTTTTTATCTGTGAATATTCTAATCTCGCCCTCATTTTTGAAAGACTGTCTTGCTGGATATAAGATTCTTGGCTGGAAGTTTTTCTCTTGTAGTATCTTAAATATGTCAAACCACTACCTTCTTGGCTCCATGGTTTCTGATGAGAAATCAGTACTTAATTTTATTGAGTATCCCTTATATGTTATGCATTGCTTTTCTCTTGCTATTCTCAGAATTCTCTTTGTCTTTGGCATTTGACATTCTGATTAATATGTGTTTCGGAGTTGGTCTACTCAGACTTTTTCAGATGGGAGTTCATTTCATTGTGATTGCTGGACAGGGATATCTATACACTTCAATACGGTTGGGGAATTTTCTACCATTATTTCCTCAAATATTACTTCTGCCCCTTTTCCCTTCTATTCTCCTTCTGGGACGCCCATGATATGTATGTTTGCTCATCTTTTCCTGTCATTTAGTTCCCTGAAACCTTGTTCAATATTTTCCATTATTTTCTTCATCTGTTCTTTTGTACATTCACTTTCAGAGGCCATTTCTTCCAGCTCACCAATCCTTTCTTATACCTCCTCAAATCTGCTAGTATATGATTACAAAGTTTTTAAAAGTTCATTTATTGTACATTTTCATTCCCATAACACCTGCTATTTTACTATGTGTGCTTTCAAATTTTTCTTTGCATTAATCCAGTGTCTTCTTAATATCCTTAATCTCTTTAGCCATCTCATTGAATTTATTAAGGAGATTTGTTTAAACATCTATGATTTGTTGTCTCAACTCCTTTATGTCATCTGGAGGCTTATCTTATTCCTTTAACTGGGACATAGCTTCCTGTTTGTTGGTGTGGATTGTAATTTTTTGTTTGTTTCTTGGCCTCTGGATTTCATGAGTATTTTTTCTGAGTGCAGGTTTTCTCTTAGGTTTTAGGTTTAGGGCCTCCTGCCTTTCTCCTTTGCTGGTTGTGCAGTAGGAGCCAAGGACCAATGAAGCTACTCCCACCTTTCTCCTTTGCCAGGGGTAGGAACAGAGTCACAGCTGTGTGGAATAATCCAAGCTGTGCAGGCCTAGACTGTAGTTGCCCAGAGAGACTGATGAAGCTTAATACACCTTTCTCCCCTTCCTGGGGCTGGGATGGAGCTGCAGGTGTGAGCAGAAATCTATGCAGTGCAGGCCCAAGATGACGACATTTGCCCCAGAGGACTTCCAATTTTCAGTCTGTGCAAGTCAAAAGCACCTGTAATTATCTAGATAGGTTGTTTCAGGGTCCACTAGCCTCCTCCCTGCCAGAGACTGGGCTGAATCCTAGGCTAGGGCTACAGGTCGATCTGGGTGAAAAAAACTGGTTACTACCATCACAGTGATTTTCAGTACTGGCTTTCCCTCAGTCTGGGGGTAGAGTCAAAATGGTGGTCACTGGCCTCTTTCAAACTTGGTGAGATTTACACCCCCAGCTTTCCATGATTATACCTTAGTCAGCAGTCAAGCCTACCAATCAGCAGCCAAAATCAGCAGCCAACTGTCTTCTCCTGTCATTTTTAGGAAATGGAGCTCCCAATTCCAGCCATAGAATAGCTCCTGGGGCGACTTGGTTTGCCAGAGTAGGATAATCACTAGCCTCCGTGGTTTAGCTGGTAATTTCTCAGTGAGGCTGGCACAAGTTCAAACTTTAGGTCCTGAGGTGGTTTGTGCTTCCAGTGAAGGATGGGCCCCAGCTTCCGTGGCATGGAGTGTTCTACTTATGCGTCTTCTCTGCAGATGTGCAGTTTCTTCCTTCCATTCCTCCAAGGATGTTGCAGGATGCTCTTTTGGCCTCCTGAAGACCCTGAACAGGTGCTTCAGCTAGCTCCAGATAGCTCTGGGTGTTTCCTAACTTTCCTGTAGCAGGAGCTGACTCTAGGAGCACCTTACTCTGCCGCCACCTTGCTGGTTGTCTTCAGGAATAGAATTTTTGTTGGGCAAATGACCCCATAGCCAGATACTTAAATTCTCAGTTTCCTTTGTAGGTATGTAAGATTAACCTTGTGACTAACTTTTGGTCAATGATATGTGGAGAGAAATAATATATATAACTCCTATAAAAGGAAAAGACATTGCTTCCCTTTTGTCTAGGCAGCTCTCCTTGTCAAAGAGATGATAGCCGTGCATTTTTTATATCAGAGCAATAATTTAGAAGGAACCAGGATCTCTGATGATTTGGCAGCTGCCTTTCCAGATTTTTATGTAAAGAAAAATAAACTCTCTGTTTTAAGCCACTATTATTAGAGGTGACTGAATTGCAGAAATCCAAACTGACACTATTTCCTGAGAAAATTTTTAGTGATTAATTGTGGATTTGTCAGCAGGTTAAACAACTGATCAAATGAAACAGATGGAGAACTCTGTGGCATCCCTTTCCATTTTAAATGGAGATTATTTCTAAAACTTTTATTTTTGTAATTTCAATATTTCAAAATACACAAACAAATATTTTTCATATATTGACAAAATTAAACACTAAAGAAACTGCATTATTCACTATGGAGGAATTGTTCCTTATGTGATATTAAAATAATCCATATAATTTAAAATATTTCCTGATTAAGCTATTTCTGATATATACTTGAGGAAAAGCAAAAAAAAAAATCGACTTGGCTAATCCAGAAGGTCAGGGGCATTCTAATCCCTCAAAGTGAATTCTTCTTATCAGGGTGTAGCTGAGTAACTTTGTGCCTGATAAGTTGGCTCAGAAAGATCAGTAGAAGAAAACTGAGCTCGGCGGTTTAACAGATGACTTTAAAATGTTCCTTTTGACAAGGAAAGCAGAGCAAGCTGGAAATATGCTCAACAGAAATGCTGATATACAAAGGTAGTACAGCTGGTGCACTACTGTGGGATGAATCAATACTTAAAGGATGATCTCTAATTTTCTGTGGTATACAAAGCAATAAATGGCAACTGATATTAATTAATAATTGAAATGAAGCTAAGGACTTTATTCTGTCTTTAAAGCAGCTTATAGTAAGTATACCACAACCAAACTCACATATCAAAATAGAGAAAGATTGATTCAATTAGCAGTTTTAGAAAGCATCATACTTTCTGGGAAGCATCCCAGGGAGATGCTAATTAGTCAGAATGAAAGATAGATCAAAAGTATAGTTAAAATTAGAGTTTGTTGAGAATTTGATGTTGCAAATAAATTATTGAACATATGCATAGGTAGTGTTAGGCAATATAGAAGACACTAAAATGGGAATCAAGAGACTTGGGATCTTGTTCTAGCTCTGCCATTAACTAAGCATTGCCAAAGGTCCTTTCCAGCTCCGAAATCCTGTAATTTCCAGAAGAAATTTATATCTCACTAACTAGGAAATTTTGTTTTTAATGATGGTGATGCTGAAATTTGAACAGAAAGCATTTTAGAAAATTTAATCCAAAACCCATTTTGATTCATATCTTAAAACTCAGAACTCAACCTAATGAATGAAAGAAGACTTTTTTTCTCATTAAGACTCATAAAGAACTAATTATATATGTATCTACCTGATTGGGACCATTCAGAAGGGCAAACAACTCAATTCTAGGAGAGCAAAGGAATTTACATCTTTTTATATGTATAAATGTGTTGTGACTTATTATAACCCACAGCTTGCTCATAAGTGTTATGGAGTTTAAGTGGATGTGCTTTTCTCAGACATTTAACAGTGAAATGGTGCTTATAACAGTGAAATGGTGAAAAAGCATTTGATTTAGTGAAATGAGTTTTTATGTTTCAGGTTTTATGGGCTTTTGGTTTTTAGGAGAACTTCATTAAATGGATTGGAACCATATATTTTCAACCCATATCTCACTTAATGAGTGATTCTATAAAGTCACCTTCCTTTATGCAATTGCAAGGATCTACACAAAGTGGCCTAGTGTCATTACTATTATCTCTGAGGTTATTCAAGAATCTTATATATAGACAACTCAATCCACTAGTATTTCTCAAAGCATAGAAGGAGAAAAGGGAGTATAATGAATCTTACTTTTATTCACAAGACCTAATCAATTTTGTAAAACAAGAACTGAAAAATGCAGGTTCAAAATCAGTCCCAGTAGTAGAATGACAACGCAGGTTATTTCTTCCAAACTCTTTTTTATGATGTGGCTAACTTTATTTCATTAGCAGACGAGAATACCCTAAAGGTTGCCAAAGTGCTTGGCAGCATTCAAAATGGCACCAATCAGTGGCAGCCAGTTCTGTTGATCTTTAGAGACAAAGATTTAATTAAAATGAAGATGTCTCTCTCCAAATCTCATATTCCATGTCAGTAATACTTTTTAGCTGCCAAGACATTTTTTAAACTGAGTTAGACAGATGGTTGTCTCTCTTTGACAGACAAGACAAAATGTCAAAATAAAAAGAACCAAAATAGCATGTTTCTATTAGAAATAGGAATTTGGGGATTTCCTAGGTTTAATGTGCTACCTGGAGACTCAAAATACTCTTTCTAAAACTGAGATTAGGCCATCTGGGAAGAATGAGGAATAGAGAGGCAGAGGCTCACTTCTCTCCCAGAAAAGAATAGCTAGAGGACAGGCAGAGACTATCTGGAGGGCTGCTATGGAGCTCAGGACACAAGAGGAAGGCAAGAGGTCACACAGAAGAAAGAGGGGCAAAGGAAAGGAGGCTCCACTTGCTGAAAAATTCTGAAAGTAAATCTTCAAAAAGCAGCACTGGGTACCTATCATCCCACCTTTGGAGGAAGCAGAAGTCAATGGATTGCAGTGGCTGTGGACTGCAGTGACTGTGGACTGAGGGGTTGCAAGGGTCCTTGACCCAAGAAAAGGGGAGAGGGAGGGACACAGCCTACAGCAAATTCCCATTTTAGATTTTAGCCACAAAACTTGATCTGCTGCATTGGACAGGTTGCACACTTTTAGACCAGGTAGGGCAAAGACACTATTTACACACTATTTGCACTGAGGGGAGACAAGGAGCTAAAGATAACTTGCCTTATCAAACACCCTCCCTACTTCACCAGTCTGGCTGCTGACGAGGCAGAGAGAGGGAGGGTATGGCTGGCCAAGGGAAGGGAACAGCTTCTGAGAATGTTTGATTGTGAATCCTGGTCTGATCTGAGGACATTGCTTCTATACTGCCACCAAAAGAGTTACACTGAATGCATTCCCCCCAGCACCTGTAATCTGAGCTAAGTCTGCCAAAGAACTACATCTGTTGAACAGACCAGAAAAGTGCATGAAAAGGAAAAAATAATAAATAAATAAGCAGGAAGCATGTGTCTTTACTGTCACCCTCTTGAGGCTCTTGGAAACAGACTTGCACCCCTTACTGGGTCCTTACCACTATTTTGAATAGTTAAATAGGGGCAAGCCTAAACGCCTGAAACGAGTTGAACCAAGAGTCAAAAAACGATAGTAGCACACAGAGCTACTTAACAGCAAATCCCTGGAAAAGAGAGAAACTGAACATCAGAGTAAACTCAGCATCAGAATAAGATGCCTTGACATCAGGAAAATATTATAAGCCAAATCAAGAAAAAGAAAGATATGACTCAGGCAAAGGAACAAATTAAAGCTCAGATGAGACACAAACATTAAAACAGCTAATCACTGAGGTTCATACAAATCTCCTGAAACAAATCATGGAGTTGAAGGACAACATGGCTAAAGAATTAAAAGACATTAAGAAGACACTGGATGAGTATAAAGAGAAATTTGAAAATTTGGATAGGAAAAGAAAATAGCTTATGGGAATCAATGACATAATAAGTGACATTAAAAATGCAATAGGCATGCACAATAGCAGATTGGAAATCATGGAAAGAATCCGTGAAATAGAGGAGAGAACAACTGAAATTGGAAAAAAGAGAAGAGCAGAGAAAAGAATGGAAAAAAATAGAGCAGGGGCTCAAAGAGTTGAATGACAGCATGGAGCACACCAACATATATTTTATGGGAGTTCCTGAAGGTGATGAGAAGGGAAAAGGGGCAGAAAGCATATTTGAGTAAGTAATGGCTGAAAATTTCCCAATTCTCATGACAGAAATGAATATATATGTCCAGAAAGCACAGCATGCTCCAGTTAGAATACATCCAAATAGACCTCACCCAAAACACATAATATTCAGAATGCCAAATGTCAAATATAAAGAGAAAATTCTGAAAGCAGTAAAGGAAAGGCAAAACATTAACTAAAAAGGACGTTCAAAAGGATGCTTGTGAGCCTATATGCCTGAAATAAAAGCAAGGCCTAGAGTAGCACTGCGCCTGGGAATTTCCTCCTGACAGCCTTTATGTTACTCAAATGTGGCCAGTCTCGAAGCCTAACTCAGCATCTAAATGCAATGCCTTCCCCCCAGAGTGGGACATGACACCCGGGGATGAGCCTCCCTGGCACCGAGGGATCACTATCAAGTACCAACTGATGATGCAACTGGAAAATGACCTTGAATTGAAGGTTCAATGCTGATCTAGCAGAATATCCCTGTCTACATATAATAACATGACTTTAAAATGCTGTTTGACCTAATGTAAGGGGGAAATGGAAAGGAGAAATGAGTTTATATGGCTACGAGTCTCTAAAAAAGAGTCTGGAGGCTGTCAGAAGGATTGCCCTTATGCACAACTGAGCAGAATCTAAGAGACAGATGAAGTAGATACAATCCCCAGGTATTGGTTCCTTTGAGGGCTAAAGGGACCCACGGGTTCTATGGTCATGGCAGATAGGGTTCATTGCCATGACAGATGGCCCTTCTTTGGAGCTGGTGTTTCTGCATGGTGAAACTGGACCCAGAGGGGATCTCTTTTCATAAGACTATCATGCTACTTTACTGGAATTGTAGTTGGTATTGGGGTTTCAGATATATTTAGGGGATTGAATCGTTTTACTGACAATATGATAACCAGGCCCTGAGCCTCAACAGACTCCAGCTCCTACAATCTGATTTATTGGACTCACCTCACTCAGCTAAGATGGAGTTGAAGAAGGACAACCACCACACCGTGGAGCCTAGAGTGCCTACAACTGAAAGCAGGAGGAATGCATCCAGTAACCATGTGGAATTTGAGCCTCCTCTTGACATAGAGGTGCAACGGACACAACCAATCCAAGGACCTCAGAGAAAAGGTGGCATTGGAGTGGGAAAAATGGACATGGTGGCTGATGGGTATGGGGAATGGCAGGAAGAGATGAGATGTGGAGGCGCCTTTGGGACTTGGAGTTGCCCTGGATGGTGCTTCAGGGGCAATCACCGGACATTGTTAATCCTGCCAGGGCTCACTGGATGGAATGGGGGAGAGTGTGGGCCATGATGTGAACCAATGACCGTGAGGTGCAGAGATACCCAGAGATGTACTTACCAAATGCAATGGATGTGGCATGATGATGGGAGTGAGTGTTGCTGGGGGGGGAGAGGTGCGGTGGGGGTGGTGGGGTCGAATGGGACCTCATATTTTTTTTAATGTAATATTTTTACAAAATCAATAAAAATAAAAAATAAAAAAAACGAACATAGTGTGAACTTTTCTTCATAAACCATGGAGGCATGGAGGCAGTGGTATGATATAAATAAACGTACTGAAAAAGAAAAACTTTCAGCCAAGAATACTTTATCTGGCAAAACTGTCCTTGAAATATGATGGTGAGGTTAAAATAGTCACAGATAAACAGAAACAAGGAGAGTTCATAAGAATCCTGCTCTGTAGGAAACACTAAAGGTAGTTCTGCAGTTAGAAAAGAAAAGACAAGAGAGAGAGGCTTAGAGGAAGGATAGTGCAGTAGTGAAAACAATCAGAAAGGGTAAACAAAAAGGTAAAATGTAAAAATATGGACAAAAATAAGATATGACATATGAAAGCCAAAGGATAAAATGGTTGAAGTACAACAATGCCTTTATAGTAATAACACTGAGTGTAAATAGATTAAACTACCCAATCCAAACATACAAGCTGACAAAATGGATAAAAAAAACATGAGCCCTCCATATGTTGTCTTTAGGAGACTCAGCTTAGACCCAAGGATGCAATACAGACTGAAAATGAAAGGTTGGAAAAAGATATTTCATGCAAAAAGTAACTGAAAGAGAGCAGGGGTAGTTATAAGGGTGTCAGACAAAACAGAATTTAAATTTTAAAAAGTGATGAGATGCAAAAGGTGATTATATTAATAAAAGGGACAATCCACCAGCAAGAAGTAACAGTTACAAATATCTGTGCAACTAACCAGGGTGCCCCAAAATACATAAGGCAAACTCTGGAAAACTGAAAGGAGAAATAGTCATCTTCACAATAATACTTGGAGACTTCAACACATCACTCACATAAATGAGGTGCAGAGGTGCCCAAAGATGTACTTACCAAATCCAATGGATGTGTCATGATGATGGGAACGAGTGTTGTTGGGGGGGGGGGGAGAGGGGGGGTGGGGGGGTGGGGTTGAATGGGACCTCACATATATATTTTTAATGTAATATTATTACAAAGTCAATAAAAAATAAAAAAATTAAAAAAAAAAAAAACTAGACAGTAGATCAACAAGGAAAGAGAACTTGAACAATATAATAAAAAAGCTGAACTGGAAAGACATATCTAGAATACTGCACCCCAAATGAGCAGGTTATACATTCTTCTCAAGTGCTCATGAATCTTTCTCCTGATAGACTATGTGTTAGGCCACAACACAGTTCTCAATAAATTTAAGAAAATAAAAATTATACAAACACCTCACTGATCATAATGGAATTAATCTGGAAATCAGTAATAGGCAGGAAAGGGAAAAATTTGCAAATATATGAAAGCTGAACAATACCCTCCTAAACAATCAGTGGGTAAAAAAGAAATTGCATGAGAAATAAATAGATATCACAAGACAAAGAAAAAAGAACACAAATTATCAAAACTTTTGGAATACAGTGAAGGCAGTATGGAGTGAGAAATTTATAGCTCTAAATGTCTATATTTAAAAAGTCAAAAGAGATAAAATCAAAGATCTAATTGAACAACTCTAGAAGTAGAAAAAGAACAGCAAACAAATCCCAAAGCAAGTGGAAAGTAAGAAATAACAAAGATTAGAGCAGAAATAAATGAAATTGAGAACAAAAATCAGTAGAGAAAATAAGCAAACCAAAAGCTAATTATTTGAGAAAATCAATAAAATCAGGAATGAAAGGGTACACATAATGACTGTACCCACAGAAATAAATAGGATTATAAGAGAACATTATAAGAAACTGTATGCTAACAAATTAAATAACTAGATGAAATGGACAAATTCCTAGAAATGCACAACCTACATTGACTATACAGGAAATAAAGGGATTGAATAAACCAATCACAAGTAGAAACTGACTGAGTCACCAAAATTTTTCAAAAAATGAGATTATTAAATCCAAATTTATTAAATGCAGATTTATACCTTGTTAAACTTGAAGCACAATATATGCATATATTAGTGTGAATTATAAGCTAATGTAACTACCTGAATCAATGTATTTAGAAAAAGACTACTGAGAGAAATAGGTAGGAAGAGTTGAGAGAGAATTTACTTCAAAGATCATATATCTTTAAATTATGATTTACATTTTAGACCATACACTTTTACAATTTTTTGGTGAAATTTAACATGATCTGTATCCATCATTGCACGATCATGCAGAACACTTCCATTGCCCCCAGTTACTCCCTCTTCCATCTATTCTATTCCTCACTCCCCCTCCTCTCGGGGCCCACAGTGACAACCAAGCTTCACTGCTTGAAGGACAAGATTCATAGATACTTCTAACAATGCTGAGGGCGTGACACCCTAGTTCAGTCCTTCCCCTTTGAGTGCCACCAATGCTCTTAAGAGACACCCTCCCCTCTATTTGAGAATATCAGGCCTCCCAAGAATTGGGTTTTAACACCTTCCCATTCATTGTATGGGTCTCCACCCACTGATACAACACACTATGACAAGATGAGCACTCATGCACCCACTAGAAGTTTGCCCCAGATGCACCCTGTGCCAGATGCCCCCCTTCAAACACCTTAAACCAGTAACTCTTCCTTATTATATTTTCTAAAGAGTTTCTCTGCATTATAGTTTCAACCATATACACAACAATCTCCTGTGTTAACCTGCTCCATCCAACCCTCTCCCCAGTTCTTGGGATCATCTGACCCTTCCTCCCAACCCTAGCCCCCCTCAAACCTGCAAAGCCCAGCCCAGTAGTACACCTATGCTCCCATCTTATCCCTTCCTGCACAACTACTTACCTCCATTTTATGAAGGTGCATTGGCTCACAACCTTCCTTGCCTCTCTATTTCCTGTAAGCCTATCTTCCACTCTCTAGCTCTCTGAGACAGTTTGATTTGCTTAATTCATATCAGAGGTAATGTAGTATTTGTCTTTCAATGACTGGCTTGCTTCACTCAACATAAGGTCCTCAAGATCCATCCATATTATCCCATGTGTCAGTACTGTATTCATTCTTAGAGCTGAGTAGTATTCCATTGTAGGAATATCATATTTTGTTCATCCATTCACCTGTTGATGGGCATTTGGATTGATTCCAACTTTTGACAATAGTGAATAATGCTGCTATGAACATTGGTGTGCAAATATGAGTTTGTGTCCTTGTTTTCAGTTCTTAAGGGTTCATGCTCTTGTTTTCAGTTTCTCTGGGTGTATACCGAGGAATGAAATTGCTGGACCATATGTCAAATGTGTAGCTATTTTTTTGAGGAACCACCAAACTGTCCTCCACAATGGTTCAGTCCTTCTACATTCCCACCAGCAGTGGATGAGGGTTTCCTTTCGTCTACATCCTCTCCAGCATTTGTAGTCCTCTGTTTTTCTGTTTTTCTAATAGCCACCAGTCTAATGGGTGTAAGATGGTATTCTGATTGTAGTTTTGATTTGCATTTCACTAATAACTAGTGATGTTGAGCATCATTTCACGTGCTTTTTAGCCATTTGAATTTCTTCTTTAGAAGAGTGTCTGTTCAAATCTCTTGACCACTATTTCAATGGGTTGTCTTTTTATATTTGAGATGTGGGATTTCTTTATATATGCTGGATATTAGGCTCCTATCAGATATTAGGTTACCAAATATTTTCTCCAATTGAGTAGGCTGTCTTTCCATTTCTTGATAAATATCTTTGAGGTGCAAAAGGCTTTAGTTTTGAAGAGGTCCCATTTATTTTGTTGTTGTTGTTGATCATGTTTTGTGTGTGAATTTCATGAAGACATTTCCTATTGCAAGGCCCTGTAGATGTGTCCCTCCATTGTCTTCCAAGGTCTTCATGGTCTTAGCTCTTATAATTAGATCATTGATACATCTTGAGTTGATTTTTGTATGAGATATGAGTTTATATTCCTCCTTCATTGTTTTGCATGTGAATATTCAATTATCTAAGCACCATTTGTTGAAGAGGCCATTATCTCCCAGTTGAGTGGGCTCAGTGGCCTTGTAAAATATCAGAGACTGTATATGTGAGAATCTATATCAGAACTCTCAGTTTGGTTCCTTTGGTCAGTATGTATATCCTTGTCCAATACCATGCTATATTGAACACTATACCTTTGTAGTATGATTTAAAGTCAGATAGTGTGATTCCTTTGATTTCGTTTTTGTTTTTCAATATGTCTTTGCTATTCAGGGTTTTTTTCTTTCCAAATAAACTTCATAGTTAGTTCTTAATGTAAACCATAATGTAACCAAATATTTATAAAAGTGTACAGTCTAAAGTGTAAACCATAATGGAATGATGGTTAGTAGCTATGTTTCAATATCTGTACATCAGTTGCAGCAAATGTAAAATCCACATATAAAGTCATTGATGGGGAGGGGGGAAAAGTGTTTGATCTTGGGTATATGGAAGTCCCATATATTCTATTTGTGACTTTTCTGTGACCTAAAACTTTTCTGAAGACATAATAAGAAAAATATGTAGACAGAGGAAGAAAAGGAAGAGATTGCCTTGCCACTGTACATACAGGGCAACACCTATTACAGTGACGAGAGTTTAAAAATTAAAAAAAAATTAATGATATTTTTCATTTTTTAATACTGCCATTTATTTTTTACTTTAAGTTTTCTAAATTATTACACATTCTATTTCAAATCTTAAATCTATCATTACTATTTCATTTTCCTATTAATTTAATTTGGCAATATATTAGAATTTATTTTGAAGAAGATTTGAATCACAGAGGGGTTCAAATATGGCAGTGGAGGAGCATTGATTTGGGGTGTCTTTGATGGGGGATGCATGGGTGGGAGGGAGTTCTTCAGGGCATGCATATATTGTATATACATATGTTCAGATATCTATTGGATATTGACATAGTGGGTAGAGTTTCACATGACAACTGATGGAGCTAAGAGTTCTCATTACTGAGAATTTTGTTGCCCTCCCCAATGGAACATCAATAATCCCTGAAGTGCAAGGGTAAAGATGATTGAAAAAGGATGGTCCAGTAATGGGTCCTTGATATTGATGCTTATGAACCTGTATGCTTGAAATTTCAACTAGTCCTAGAGCTGCAGTGTGCCTAAGAGCTACCTCCTAAGAGCCTCCATGTTGCTCAAATGTGGCCACTCTCTAAGCCAATCTCAGCATGTAAATGCATTACTTTCTTCCCAGCCTGGGACATGACTCCTGGGGATGAGCATCCCTGGTGGTGAGGAATTACTAACAAGCACCATCTTGTGATGCAACTAGAAAAAGACCTTGAATAAAAGGAAGAAATGGTAAAGATAAATGAGTTTATATGGCCAAGAGACTTCAAAATGAGTTGGGAGGTCATCAGAGAGGTGATGTTTATGCAAGTCTCAGCAGGATCTCAGAGATAGCCAAAGTAGACACAACCCTAAGAAGTGGTGCTCCTGAGGGCTACAGAGACACCCAGGTCCTATGGTCATGGCAAATGACTCTGGAGTTCAGTGTCTTGTCAGTAAGCTCTACTTTGGAATTTGTGCTCCTGAGTGTGATGGATTTGGACTTAGATGTGACCTCTCTACACATGTCTCTTCTGTCACTTTTTCTGACCCTGTGGTTGGCTATTGGGTGAGTACATGCTTGGGAGACTTGAATCTCTGGACTGTCCACGTACCAGTTAGACCCTGATCCTCAGGAGACTTGCAGCACCTACTCTCCAGTTCATTGGACTTACCTAGGTCAGCTAACAAGAAGGTGAGGATGCCACACCAAGGAACTGAGAGAGTCTACAACTGCAAGCAAGAGAATCACATCCATCAGCCATGTGTTATCTAAGACCCCTTTTGATTTAGCGGTGGTGAGGACATCATGATGCCAGGGTCCTTAGAATGGAGGAATGAATTAGACTGGACTTACAGGTATTCTACTATAGAATTATTGTGGCTCTAGCATTGGAAGAAATTATATCATTGGTGTGGAGACAGTGGCCATGGAAGTTGCTGAGGGCAGAGAGAGAGAAAAAGAGCTGTGAAATGGAGGATTTTCTGGGACTCAGCATTGTCCTGAATGATATTGCAGGAAGAGATGCAGGACATTATATATCCTTCCATAACCCACTGAATGGACTGGAAGAGAGTGTATACTACAATGTAAACTATAATCCATGCTGTGTAGCAGTGCTCCAAAATGTATTCATCAAATGCAATGGATGTACCACACTGATGAAAGAGGTTGTTGATGTGGGAGGAGTAGGGATTTGTGGGGAGTGGGGCATATGGGAACCTCATATTTTTTACATAACTTTTTGTGTGATATATTTATCTTTAAAAATAAAAGATCATAAAAGAAATTTTAAAATTCATATCTATGGATTTCAATTTTGTGGTAATCTTTGTTCTGGGGACATTTAAGCCCAATTTTATCAGATTGTGGTTTTAAGAGGAGAAATTTACTTTACTTTTATTTAATTTTTTGAATGCTCTTCACTCAGTAGACTGTAAACATCTACTTTTAACTTATTGAGGACGTTGGAAGCTTAAATTCATAGTTATCTACTAACCATTTCTTACTTGCAAGCATATGAAATTTTGAGAGTAGAAATGTTATTAGATTGGCCTGGAAAACTCAAACCACAAAATGTTGTGTCTGTCTCTATCTATTATTTTGCTAGCTAGAAAATTATCTACTTTTGGCTTTTTTCCAGCAGTCATTACTCTTAATATTGGTATAAATTTTTTATTGATGTGCTCCATTCTGCATTTAGTGATCTCATGTAACCATTTTCCACATTTAACACATTGCTGAAACTTCATCTATAGACAAAACAGTACCATAATTGACCTGTAAAGAAATATTTATTGAGTGCCTATAATGACACTTTCTAGGTAATAAGGATACTGTGCTAAGGATTCAGGATAGATTTGGTCCCTGTCCTCAAGCAGCTTACAGTCCAATGGGGAAGAAAGATGATAAAATTCAAATAAATTATATGATTTCTATTACTGATAAATCATAAGAATAAGATGAACTAGGTAGTTCTGATTGAGGATGATCAGGTAACTAGTTTAGCTAAGGCAGATATGGAAAATCTTTCTGGAGAAATGTCATTTGAATTGAATATTTTTATTTTTATTTAAAAAATTTTCTTTTTTAAAAGAAGCTTTAGGTTACATAAATTTTACATCTAAAATATAGGAGAGCAGAATTTACCACATGAGGGAGCACCATGGCATCCTGAGGACCTACAGAAGCACCAAGTGTTGGAAGGAGTAGAGTTCTTGGAAACACAAATTCAGAATCACTTCCTTTTCTGCTTAAACAAATCATACACAATTCTGCTATTTGCAAACAAAACCCTGACTGATGTTATCATTAATTTTTACAACTGGGAGAATTAGGCAAGATGGCATCTGAGTGAGTGCACCTCATTATCTCTCCTGCAAAGAAGCAACTGGGTGGGGTTGGAGTCCTACCAGAGCGGGCTGTTTTCGGGGGCTTGTAGGGCAGGAGGTATCTGGACATTGATTTGGAGAGACAGTGACAGAAGTGGTGCTGCTAAAGGTAGAGTTTTGGGTTTCTGACATGGAGGTCAGAAGTTGTGGGCGGGACCCTTCCCCCTAGGGCTAGTGGCCACGGTGTTCATTGTGTGGTGGTGTTTCTAAGCCCTATGTTTCCAAGATGCATGGTTCTGGGGTCTGTGTCCCCTAGGCCCCTGTAGCCGACGTTCCACAGACCCACATACCATGAGACCACAATATACCAGACTTCCCATTCCTGAATCCAGCATTCCCTGAGGTCCATGATTGCCTTAGCCCTCCAGTTTAGGACGGACTCTGTAAGTGTGAGAGATTTGGTGGGAGACACAGAGGGACTAGGTGAATGGGTTCAATTTTCTGGTCCCAATCACCTTTTTTCTTGAGCTTGGATGAGCATACCAGCTGGCTTGGGGAGAGACTGGGAAGAAAGAAGAGATGAATGTCCTGAGAAAGCCCAATTTACCTATACGCCCTGGGATAGTAAACTTGATCTGGGAGAAGGAGGAGTCGGAATATCAATTAGCCCTGCCCTAGCACACCTAAGGGAGAGGGACTAGAAGACATGATTTCCAAGCTTCCAATAGCATATTTGGGGTTCCTGGTGAGGTGTAGGTGCTCTTTCACTGGAAATAAAGAGTCATTGTCTTCTGTGTTGAATTGTTTCACCAAGGACCCACTTGAATTTCTTACTGGACCCCTCAAGCAGCTTTCCTGCTGCCCTGGGAGAGAGGGAAGTGAAGAAGAGAGAAAAGGGGAAATATCAGATTCCTAAGCATTTTATTTAACTGTGAAGAGGATGCTTAGCTTGAAATTTTTTGTTGTTGTTGTTGCTGTTGTCATTGGTTGGTCTTCTGGTTTTTCCTTGCTCTTTACCCTGCAAAGGACCTTTTTCTTTTCTTTTTTTCTCTTTTTCTTTTTCTTGTTTGCTTCCCGCCCCCCCCCCATTTTTGTCCCCTCCTTTTTTTTCTTTATCATCATTTTTCTTCTTTTTTCTTTTCTTTTTATTATATTAGGTGCTGCAGGGAGCACTTCACATATGCTGTGTTTCTTCATCCTTCATTTCCACTTTCCTGTGTGTATTGATTTTGGACACCAACACTATCCTCTTTCCTCTACATCTTTCTATCTTTCATCATTTATTCTTTCTCTTACATTCCACCTCTCTTTATTTGACCCCCCAATTTTCTGACTTTTTATTTCTAATACCTTTGTTCTGTTTTCTGTCTTTTATTCACTCTTTATATTATTGTCTTTCATTTCTCTTTGTCTCTCTTCTGAAAATGCTGGCCTTTTAAGTCATATTATATTCCCCCCACATATGCAGTTGACTGTCTCATTATAGGAACACAACTTTACTTACTGTTTTAACTCTACACAGCTTACATGAGTCTAATATCTATTCTCCTAGATCTCACATGGTTCCTCTGTTAATATTTACTATCAATACTACTATTATACATTGCCTTTTCTTACTCATTTTACTTTACTTGGACCTAATATTTTCTTTCAAGGGAACTTAGCCAGTAACAAGAAAATAGAATAGGAAGAAGAAAGTGACAAAGAGAAGATATAACCCACACTCAAAAACAACTAATTAAACACCAAGACAAAACAAAGAGTCTAACGAACTGAATAAACTCATCAAGATAAAATGATGACCAGGGAGCAACAAAATACTACAAACCAAACAAATAATCAGGAAAACATGCTCCAATCAAATGAACAAACTAAAAACCAGGAAGAGGAGCAGAACATCGAACAAGTAATTAAAGCTCTCAAAACATATATTAGTGATCAATTTGATGAAGTGATGGAAGAGATTAAGCATATGAAGAAAACACTTGCAGGGAATACAGATGAAATTGCAATCACACACATAAAGATAATGGATATGATGGTGATGAACAGCAAAATTCAAGAAATCAAAAATACACTCCCAGCAATTAACAGCAGATTAGAAGAGGCAGAGACTTTAGGAATGTGGAAGACAGTACATCTGAAATCAAACAAATAGTAGAATATATGGATAAAAAGATAGAAAAAATCCAGTCGGGACTTAGGGACCTGAATGACAATGCAAAATGCACAAACATACACATTGTAGGCCTCCCAGAAGGAAAAGAGAAGGGAAAGGGGACAGAAGGGGTACTGGAGGAAATAATGGTTGAAAATTTCCTAAATCTACTGAGGGAGATGGAAGAATATGTCCAGGAAGCACAACAAACCCCAAACAGTATAAATCCCAACAGGCCTACCCCAAGACATATACTTGTTGAATTATCCAATGCTCAAGACAAAGAGAAAATTCTAAAGGAAACAAGAAAAAAGAGAACCATCACATACAAAGGAGGCTCCAAAAAATTAATTGCCGATTTCTCATCTTAAACCGTGCAGGCAAGAAGGCAGTGGTATGACATAGTCAAGGTACTAAAAAAAAAATTCCAACCAAGAATACTCTACCCAGCTAAGCTAGCATTCAAAAATGATAGAGCATTCAAAATAGTCACAGATAAACAGAAACTAAGAGAGTAAGCCGACAAGAATCTTGCCCTTCAAGAAATACTAAAGGGAGTTCTGCAGGAAGAAAGAAAAAAACAGGAGAGGCAGAGTTGGAGGAGAGTGTAAGAGCAAATAAAATGACAAAAAGAGAAATCAATAAAAAATATGACAAGCACAAATCAAAAGAAAGTATGGCTAATATAAATACTTCCTTGAAAGTAATAACACTGAATATCAATGGATTGAACTCCCCTGTCAAAAGACTCAGAATGAAAGATTGGATAAGGAAATAAGTTCCATCTATATGCTGTCTACAAGAAATACATCTTAGACCCAGAGATTCAAGGAGGTTGAAAGTAAATGGTTTGAAAACAATGTAAAAAGCAAATAACCAAAAAATGGCAGGAGTAGCTATATTAATATCAGACAAAATAGACTTTAAATGCAAAACAGTTTTGAGAGCCAAAGATGGACACTACATATTAGTGAAAGGGATAATCTTTCAAATATGAACAATCATAAACATTTATGCTCCTAACAAGGATGCCTCCAAATATGTGGAGCAAACACTGGAAAAAATAAGTGATAGAATAGATGCATCTACAATTATAGTGGGGGAATTTAATACACCACTACCAACTTTGGACAGAATATCTCAAAAGAATGAATAAGGAAATAAAAAATTTGAAGAGTATAATAGAGGAGCTGGACTTAATAGACATATACAGAACATTACACCCAAAATACAGCAGGATATACATTTTTCTCAAGTACACATGGATCACTCTCCAAGATAGATCTTATGCTAGGCAACAAAAAAGTCTCAATGAATTCAGAAATATCGAAATCACAAAAAATAATTTCCCTGACCACAGTGGAGAGAAGCTGGAAATATGAAGGATGAGAGGCCCAGATTTCACAACAAGATATGGAAATTAAACAACACACTCTTAGAAAAGCAGTGGGTCAAGGAGGAAATCTCAAAAGAAATCAATAGCTACCTTGAAACTAAAGAAAATGATAACACAACATATCAAAACGTATGGGATGCAGCAAAAGCAGTAATGAGTGGGTGATTTATAGCGTTAAATTCATACATCAAAAAAGAAGAAAGCGCTAAAATTGAAGAACTAATTGCACACATGGAGGAATTAGTAAAAAAACAACAAAGTATCCCCAAGGGAAGAAGAAAGAAAGAAATAACAAAGATAAGAGCAGAAGTCAATGAAATAGAAAATAAGACAGCACTTGACAAAATAAACAAAACCAATAGCTGGTTCTTCAAGAAGAACAATAAAATTAACAAACCTTAACTAGACTAACAAAGAAAAAAAGAGAGAGGTACAAATACACACAAAAAAGAAATGAGAAAGGAGATATCAATGCTGACCCCACAGAAATAAAGACTATCAAAAGCGGATATTTGAAAAAAATTATATTCCAACAAGAAGTAAAATTTAGAGGAAATGGACAAATTCCTAGAAACACATAAGCAGCCTACATTGATGAAAGAAAAAATTGATGATCTCAAGAAACCAATCACAAGTAAAGAGATAGAATCAGTCATTAAATGCCTCCCAACTAAAAAGAGCCATGGGCCAGATGGCTTCACAGGTGAATTCTACAAAACTTTCTGGAAAGAAGTAACACCAATCTTGTTGAAACTCTTCCAAAAAATCAAAACAGAAGGAACATTGCCTAACTCATTCAGTGATGCCAACATTACCCTAGTATCAAAGCCAAACAAAGACACCACAAGAAAGGAAAACTACAGATGAATTGCTCTAATGAACCTAGATGTGAAAATCCTCAGCAAAATACTTGCTAATGGTATTCAACAACACATTAAATGAATTATACAACATGACCAAGTGGGATTCATTCTGGGTATGCAAGGATTGTTCAACCTAAGAAAATCAATTAATGTAATACACCATATAGACAGATTGAAAGAAAAAAATCACAGGATCATATCTACAGATGCAGGAAAAGCATTTGAAAAAATACAGTGCCCTTTCTTGATTAAAAAAATACACTAGAGAAGATTGAAATAGAAGGAAATTTTCTGAAAATGATAAAGGGTATATATGAAAATCCCATACCTAACATCATTTACAATGGTGAAATCCTAAACATTTTCACCCTAAGATCAGGAACAAGATGAGGATGCCCATTATCACCCCTTCTATTTAACATTGTCTTAGAAGTACTTGCTCGAACACTGAGGGAAGAACCAGATATAAAATGCATTGCAATTAGGAAGGATGAAATCAAAATTTCATTATAAGCAGATGACATGATCAAATACATAGAAATCCCTGAGAAGTCTACAAGAAAGCTTCTAGAACTCATAAATGAGGTCAATAAAGTCTCAGGTTATAAGATCATTATGCAAAAATCAGTAGCATTTCTGTACACCAAGAGTAAGCAATCTCAGGAGGAAATCAAGAAACAAATACCATTTATAATAACAAATAAAAAAATCAAATACCTAGGAAAAATTTTAACTAAAGATATAAAAGACTTCTACACAGAAAACTACACAACACTGTTCAAGGAAATCAAAGAAGACTTAAATAAATGGAAGAATTTTCCTTGTTGATGGATAGGAAGACTAAATATTATTAAGATGTCTATCCTACCAAAACTGATCTGAACATTTAATGCAAACCCAATAAAAACCAACACATCATTCTTTAATGAACTAGAAAAAATACCTATGAAATTTATTTGGAAAGGAAAGAGGACCTGAATAGCCAAAGACATATTGAAAAAGAAAAATGAAATTGGAGGAATCAAACTACCCAACTTCAAAATATACTACAAAGCTACAGTAATGAAAACAGTATGGTATAGGCACAAGGATAGACACACAAACCAATGGAACTGAATGGAGAGTTCTGATATAGATCCTCATATACACAGTCATATAATATTTGACAAGGCCACCAAACCCACTCAACTGGGAGAGAATGGCCTCTTCAACATATGGTGCCTGGAGAAGTGGAAATCCATATGGAAAAGAATGAAAGAAGATTACCAACTCACACCCTACACATAAATGAACTCAAGATGGATCAACAACCTAAATATAAGAGTCAAGACCATAAAGACTTTTGAAAGCATTGTAGGGAATGCATCTACAGGACCTTGTAATAGGCAATTGATTCATGAACTTCACACCCCAAGCACAAGCAGCAAAAGAACAAATAGATAAATGGGACTTCTGCAAAATTAAAGCTTTCTGCAACTCAAAGGAGTTTGCAAAAAAGTGAAAAGAGAGCCTACACAATGGGAGAAAATATTTGGTAACCATGTGTCTGATAGGAAACATATATATGCATATATAAAGAACTCCTATATCTCAAAAATAAAAAGACAAACAACCCATTTATAAAATGGGAAAAAGATTTGAACAGACACTTCTCCAAAAAAGAAATACAAATGGCTATAAAGCACATGAAAAAATGCTCAAAATTGTTGGAGATTTGGACCCGAAAGGTGTCAGGAATAAAAGAAACAGAAAAAGGAGAGGGAAAGAAAGAGAAAGAAAGAAATAACGACAGAGCTGGAATCAGGGGGTCTGCTAGTACAGACTCATTAGACAACTTTATTGATTACAAGGGGCTCTCTATATGCCCCAGTCTATGTGACAACAAGCAGCAACACGTAGCCTATGTGACAACAAGCAGCAACACATAGCCTACATGAAAACAAGCAGCAACATGCACTTAATTATTAGCATTACTAAGGAACTCTAAGGAACTCAAAAAATCTTATCACAAGTTACAAAGTCTACCACATCCTGGGGAGGACTGATGACCTCAAATAGAAGGAACTGTATCTCTCAAGAGAAATGGTGGCTCCCAGGGCATTAGGGCAGTTGAGCATGTCAAGCATTTAGAAAATTGTGTAGTCTAAAATATAAACCACAATGTAAACCCAAATGTTACTGTGTTTGAAAGCTATTGTCTCAATATCTGTACATCAGTTTCAGTAAATATAGTATGAATTTGTAAAAAGATTATTACTGTGGAAGGAAAAAGGTTTTATGTTGGATATGTGGGAGTCCATGATAATGGACGAGATTGTTGCTATGTGGAGGAGTGGGGTGAGGGGGGTGAAGGTTATATGGGGACTTCATATTTTTTTAATGTAATATTAAAAAATGAATAAAAAGTAAAAATAAAAATAAATAAAAAATAAAAAGTTATAAAGTCTAGTGTTCTATTTACTACAAAAGTTATGTGCTAATCTTTTCTTTCATCCTTTAACAGCTTCATCCCATTTGACGGGAACTCTTACTTACTGCATTCCTTAGGTTGCAAGTGTAGCCATGGAGACAGCATGTCTCTCCTTGCGAGAACACTGTGCCTCAGTTCCCAACAAAAATCACTAGCTGTGAGAGAAATGCAGATCAAAACTATAACGAGATACCATCTTATTCCAATAAGATTGGAAGCTATGAAAAAAACAGAAGACTAAAAATGCTGGAGATGATGTGGAGGAATGGGAACACTCATCCACTGCTGGTGGGAATGCAGAAGAATACAGCCATTCTGGAGGATATTTTGGCGGTTTCTCAAAAAAATAGCTAAAGATTTTTTTAGCGGTCTGACCCAGCAATTCCACTGCTGGGTATATACCCAGTAGAACTGAAAACAAGGACCCAAACTGATACATACACACCAATGTTCATAGCAGCACTATTCACTATTGCAAAAAGTTTGAATCAATCAAAATGGACAACAACAGATGAATTAATTAATAAAATGTGATAGATATATATATACAATGGAATACTACTCAGCTATAAGAACGAATACAGTATAAACACATGTGAAAACATGGATGAATCTTGAGAACCTCCTTTTGAGTGAAGCATCCCATGCATTGAAGGAGAAATACTACATGGCCTCAATGATATGAAATAAGTAAACCAAGCTGTCTCAGAGAGCTAGAGACCAGATGATAAGCTTAACGGAATTTGGCGGGTAGATGAAGGTTGGGAGCTGACACCTAACTGGGTAAAATCTATGATAAGCTGGGGATAAGTATTTGTAGAGTGAAGGGATAAAATGAGGTCATAGAGATAACTTTGGGTTGAGCTTTGCAGTCGTGAGGGAGGCTGGGGTGGGAGGATAGGTAAGATGGCCCAAGAATAGGGGAGAGGTTGAGGGGAACATTTGTACATAGGAGATTGTGAAGTATGTGGCTGAAAGTATAATGTTCAGAAAACTTTTTCAAAATATAACAATGAGGATTACCTGTTTAAGATATTTGATGGGGAGAATTTGACACAGGGCAGGCTTCTAGGGAGTGTGTGAGTGCTCATTTTGTCATAGTGTGTTATATCATTGGATGGAAACCTATACAATGAGAGTGAAGGTATACCCACATTCTGGGGAGCACTGATGTTCTCAAATAGGGGGAATTGTATCTCTCGAGAGAATTGGTGGCTCCCAATGGATTAGGGTATTCAAGCATTCAAGCCCTCACCATTGTTGCAAGTATCTCTGAGTATAGTCCTTCAGGTAATGAAGATTGATTCTCACTGTGGGCCCTGAGGGGAGGGGGAAAGAGGTATTGAATAGATGGAATCAGTGTAACTGTGTGGCAATGGAAGTGTTCCACAAGATTTTGCAAAGATGGATATAGGACACGTTAAATTACACCAAATTGTATAAAAGCCTATAGGCTAAAATGTAAACCCAATTGTCACCATATTTGAAAGCTATTGTCTCAATATCTGTACATCAGTTGCAGCAAATATAATATGAATATGTAAAAAAGATCATTGTTGGGAAAGGGACAAAGTGTTTGATGCTGGATATGTTGGAATACCATATATTGTATAGATGAATTACTGTGATCTAAAACTTTTGTGAAGACAAACTTAATAATTAGAAAAGAAAAAAGAAAAAGAAAGGTTGTAGACACCGAGGGAGAAATGGAAGAAATTGCCTTGCCACTGTACGTACAGGGCAACAATTTTAGCAGTGATAAAAGGCAAGACATTAAAAACAAAGCTTTTCCATTTTTTAATTTTTTGATATCCTGATTTATTTTTCCTATATGTAATTTTTCTAAACTAGTATGTATTCTATATCTAACCTTTAAACCCATCACTATATTCCATTTTACTTTTAATAGAACCTGGCAAAATATTAGGTTTCATTTACAAAGAAGTTTTGAATCACAGAGAGGTGCAACTATGGCAGGTATGGAATAATGGTGTGGGATGTTATTGATAGGGGGACATTATTGGAACTGAGTTCTCCAGGGCATGTATACAGGGTACATTAAAGTGTCTGAATATTTTCATAGTGGTTACAGTTAATGACAACTGAGGGATTGCTGAGTTCCTAGCCAGGGGAACTCTATCACATTCTCCAATGTACCAGCAACAATTCACCAAGTGTAATGACAAAAACCAGTGAAGACAGATGGCCCAACAATGAGCCCTTGATACTAATGACTATGCTTGTAAGCCTGTGCACCTGAGATAAGAATTAGGCCTAGAGCTGCAGGGTGCCTAACAATTACCTCCTGAGTGCCTCCATGTTGATCAAATGTGGCCACTCTAGAAGCCAAACTCAGCACTTAAATGCATTACCTTCCCCCAGCGTGGGACATTGACTCCTGGGGATGAGGCTCCCTGGTGCCGAGGGATAACTACCAAGTACCAGCTGATGATGTAACTAGAAAATGAACTTGAATAAAAGAGCCAACTCAGACAAGAAGACTATCTCAACCTACATGTAATATCAGGTGTCAAAAATGCTTTTAACCTTGAACAAAAGGGCAAAATGGAGAAAGGACAAATGAGTTTATATGGCTATGAGTCTCCAGAAAAGAGTCATGAGGTCATCAGAGGGGTTGCTCTTATGCACACCTCAGCAGGGTCCCAGAGACAGCTAAAGTAGATACAAGCCCATGTATTTGTTCTTTTGAGGGCTACAGAGACCCACAGTTTCTATGGTCATGACAGATGGAGTTCAGTGCCATGTCAGTTGGCCCACTTTGGATTTTGTGTTCCTAATTGTGATGGAATTGAACTCAGATATGATCATTGTTCACAAGCCTCTCCTGTTACTTTTACTGTGGTTTGGTATATGCTCAGGTGACCTGAATCTCAGGACTGTCTATGTGATAGTCAGACCCTGAGCTCAACAGACTTGCAACTCATACCCTCTGTTTTACTGGACTTACCCTGACTAGCTAACAGGGAGGTGAAGAAGGTCAACTACCACACCAGGGAGCTGAGAATGAATACAACTGCAAGCAGGACAATTGCATCCATCACCCATGTCAAATCTAAGCCCCCCTCTTGATATAGAGGAGGAGTGGACATAACCATCCCAGAGTCCACAGGAAGGAGGAATAGAGTATGGATTAGTGTGGACTTACTGATATTCTATTCGGGAATTATTGTGATTAGTAATGGAGGAAAATGTAGCATTGATGTGGAGAAAGTGGCCATGGTAGCTGCTGAGGGTAGAGAGAGGGAAGAAGAGATATGATGTAGGGGCATTTTCAGGACTTGGAGTTGTCCTAGGTGGTACTGCAGGGACAGTTGCTGGACATTGTATATCCTGCTATGGCCCACTGTGTGGACTGGAGGAGAGTGTAAACTACAATGTAAACCACTATCCATGTGGTGCAGCAGTGCTTCAAAATGTATTCACCAAATGCAATGAATGTGTCATGATGATGAAAGAGGTTGTTGATGTGGGAGGAGTGGGGTGAGGTGGGTAGGGGCTATATGGGACCCCATATTTTTTAATGCAACATTAAAAAATAAAGACAAAATAATAAAATAAAATATAGGGAAGGAAGCGGATGTGGGTCAAGTGATTGAGCTCCTGCCTACCACCTGGGAGGTCCCAGGTTCAGTTCCCAATACCTCCTGAAGAAGATGGGCAAGACAGCAAACTGGCATGATGGGCTGGCATGGTGAGCTGATGCAACAAAATGAAGCAACAAGAGATACAAAGGGGAAACACAACAAGAGAGACAACAAAGCTGGGAGCTGTGGTGGCTCAAGCTTTACAGCACCTCTCTCACACATGATCAGTCCCAGGTTCAGTTCCTGGTGCCTCCTAAAGAGAAGACAAGCAGACACAGAGAGCACACAATGAATGGATATAGAGCACAGACAGAAAGCACAAAACAATTGGGGGGGGAGGTTGAATAAATAAATAAATAATTTTAAAATATGTATGAAAGGGGAGTGGATGTGGCTCAAGTTGTTGAATCCCCACCTCCCACTTGGGAGGTCCCAGGTTCAGTTTCCGGTGCCTCTTGATAAAAACAAAAGTGAGCAATGAGGAAAAAAAAAACACAACTCAAGGAAGCCTATGTGCCTCAGTGGTCAAGCACCAGCTTCCCACATATGACATCCCAGGTTCAATCATGAGTCCTTGGTACCTTAAAAAAAAGAAATAAAAATATACAGAATTCCCATATACCCCATCACTCTCCCTCCCACACTTTCTCCCATTAACAACATCTTTCATTAATATGGTGCATTTTATTTTTACAATTGATAAACAAATACTGAAACATCGCTACAACCCTGGTCTGTAGTTTGCATTATGGTTAACAATTTGCACCACAGAATTTTATAGGTTTTGACAAAATGTATAATAGCTTATATTCATCATTGCAATAACTTACAGAACAATTCCACTGTCCCCAACATGCTCCATGTTATATCTATTCTTCCCTCAGAAACTCTGGTGACCACTGTCTTTATAGCAATGTTACAAGTTCTTCCATTACTAGAGTAATAATAAGTCTACTTTAGTCCATAGTTGCCTTCTTCCCTTATGCTTGTTCCTATTTTGAGGATTTGGGGATGGTGATGCCTACTTTGCTTCTGATTTAGGGGACTTAGATTTCAGTGAGCAGCTAGATGGAACTCTCTTGCTTGCAATTGTATGTACTCTCTGATTTTGGGGGGATGGGTGTTGTCTATAAGCATCCTTTTGTTAGTTTTCCTGGGTGGAGAGTAGGTGTTGGCTGCAACTTGGCTGAGATTCAGGGCTCAACCAGTATATGCACAACCAGAAGATTTTTGTCTCTGGGACATATATTTAACAGGTATAGTGCTAATTATAGGTTTAAATAAAGGAGGTAGAAGAACCATGTATGGGAAAATTA
This sequence comes from Dasypus novemcinctus, assembly GCF_030445035.2. Taxonomy (NCBI): domain Eukaryota; kingdom Metazoa; phylum Chordata; class Mammalia; order Cingulata; family Dasypodidae; genus Dasypus; species Dasypus novemcinctus. The sequence goes on along the minus strand of NC_080704.1, from coordinate 97,801,583 downwards.
TAAATCAGTCTAACTCTGATACACTGGAGAGATAGGTTATCATATATTCCAAGATAAGGCCCACTGACAGGGTACCCATTTCTGGGGTTTGTCTGCCCTGCATATAGTGTCTACCTGTCGCTAGAGTCCTGACGAGCAACCCTGCTTGAGGCACTGCTTGTTGTGACAGTCACTGAGATCCTCCTGACATATGCATAAGCATAGCATATAATGACCTCCTTACTCACTTTGAAATCTCTTAGTCATAAAAACTAATTTGTATATATTTCCCCCATTTAGGTCGAGGTATTTTTCCAAATGCATCACTAGTTGGTGCTTGGTAATAATCCCTTGTTGTCAGGGAAGTTCATCCTTGGAGTCATGTTCCACACTGGTGGAGAGATAGTTTACATGCTGAGTTTAGCATAGAGAGAGGCCACATTTGAACAACACGGATGCTTTCAGGAGATAACTCTTAGGCAATATATATTACTAGGCAAAGTTTCAGTACATACTGTCCTTGGTTAGAGCTTTCTCAATACAATGATTTGAAAAATAGTGGAAGATCAAGAAGTTGAGTTAGTGAGTACAGAGGAGTATATAGAGGAGTATTACTTTTGAAGGAGAACACAGAAAGGAAGGATTTTTAGGTGTGTTTATTAAGTTTTGATGATAGTAATAATGAGGTGCACTTGAATGACAATGGTGTTGATTAAGTAGGGAGGGAAAAACTGATCATTTATCAGGGAAAGGATGTAATTCTAACAAAGTCCTGGAGAAGATGGTGAAGGTATGGGATCCAAGGCACAAGTGAGCCCATTTGCAGGAGACAATTCTTTTATAATAACAGCAATATAGCAGAGTATGGGGTTTGTAGTAAGGCCCAGGAATCAGAATTCCTGAATTCATATCCCATATTTGACAACTTGTATTTGTGACCTTGAACTTTCCTCATTTCTAAACTAGGGAAGAAATGAAATCACATGTTTAATAAGGTTGTCATGAAGACTAAAGATGTTGAAGTGGGTGAAGTGTATAAAGTGGTCTTGGCATGTAGTAAGTGCTCAATAAATGCCAGCTATTTTTGTTGCTGTTGCTGCTGCTGTTATATGGGTACAGATGCAGATGAGTAGGTAAAATTGTTGATGGGAAGATACCTCATCTTCATCTAAATATACCTATTATATTCAGACTAAGAAGTTTGCATTGAGGTTATCAGAGGGATTGGTAAAAAAATATATAAGGAGTGAAGAGAAGGTATAAAATGGTTATTTTTCTCTCACTTAAATGCATTCTGACATTAGTGGACCTCGTCTAGGACTGGGAATCCTATATCTCTGAATTATTATGAGGAGTAAATGAGGAGTAAATGAGATGATCTCCAAAAACCTTAAAATAAAAAGCACTATATGAACAGTGTTTTTATTTTGTCAACACAAATATTTGAAAAGGGAAATGTTTCCTCAAACATTGGATGGGAGATGCTAAAAGATATCATATGACTGGTTTGAATTTGCTCCCTTTATTATCAGTTTATTTTTTTAATGTTTCTTAGACACTATATTAGGGGCTGTCTTTTCTTTATGCTTCCAGATTATGATTTAAATAAGTTTGAGGAAGATAAAGTCTGTAAGTGCAATGTGAAATTAAGTAGCGAAGAATTACAGTCTCAAAAGGTGCAATATACCACTTGGCCCTTTGGGTTCATTAATATTATACATGTGATTCCATAACAGGCTACATTTATTTTAAAACAAGGCTTAGTTATCCATGTTTGTAGCAATTAAATGGCATGTAAAAATCCTGGCAAAATTACCTTTTTGACAACATGAAATTCTTCCATCCAGCTGGTCATTAGGTCTTTCCAACTGCCAATGTCTCTTGGCAATCTGCCTTAACAGTAGTATACAATTAGCTTTAAACAGATCAGAGACATTGGGGGATACTCTTCTAACCCAAATAACAAAATCCCAAGAAAGTTAACTCAGAGACATATGTCCCCACAATCCGTCATGACAATCTTTAGTTCTGCATGCTGTAGCAGTTAATTTATGTAAAGTACTTTGAATCATGATATGGAAATATTGCAATTAAATATGTACTGGAGTTCTGGAAATATATTCAGGAGAATGATATAAATAATAATGTACATTGTTGTTCTTAACAAAAATAGTTCAGAAATCCCTTCAAAGTAAGTTGAAAAATACCAAGAGAGAAGAACAGGGGGCGTGAGAGGCAAGATGGTGGCTGCGTGAGCTTGCCTGGTAATGTCTCTGCAGGGGGCGGCTGGGCAGCATTGAAGGCTCTTTGGGACCGCGCTGTTTCGGGGATTTTTGCTGGTTGGAAGGTGTCTGGACGTCAATTCGGTGGGAAGGTAACAGAGAGGATACGTCTATAATATATAAACGGAGGTCCCAGCTGGGCGCGGGAAGTTCCCTCCTTGGGTGGGCGGAGCCGCGGTAGCGGGCGCTCCTGCAGCTCTGGAGCCGCAGCGGCCAAGGTTTTTGTTTTTGTTTTTTCCTTTTTCTGGAGGCTTTGCGGTGTTGAGAAATTCGCGGATACTGGGCTGGCTGGTGAGGGGTGTTGGGACAAGACTCCTTTGCAGATCGATTTGGGGAGACAGACGGTGTTTTGTTGTGAAGCGGGGGACGTTTTGGTCGCCGGACAGGGGGGGTAGCGCTTCCGCCTGGAGCCCCATCCCCACAGGTCCGGCTGCCGATCTGCAACGGAATTGGATTTTGGGCAATAAGGGGACACAATTGGGAGACTGTTGTAGGGTGCAGTGAGGGAGGAGGACACGTCTGGAAGCTGATTGGGGAATATTTTGCGAAGTTTGGGATTTCGGATCTTAGAGTCTGTTTTCGGCATTTCCAGCTGAAGCCCACCCCACCCGGCGGGGCTTGGGATCTGGGTCATTGAACTGGCTTTGGTGTAGAGGCGCCCTCAAGTGGCCGTTGCATGGGAGCACAGGGAGGGAGCTGTCCAAAGGCTGAAACCCTGAGGAGTAGGTGAATTTCAGGGATCAGACATTCAATATAGAATTCGCGGATCTGGCTTCCCCCACGGGGCTGGCACCCAGCTACGGGGATCCCTGAGGGCTGTGTTGCACTGCGGGGCTCCTAAGCTTTCTGTGGACCAGATTTGAGGTTGCCAGGTCTGGGTCCCCTGGACTCTGGCGGTCCACACCCCAGACTCACACCTCTTGAGTCTTCAGTGTCTCAGACTTTCCATCCCTGAATCCATCACACCCTGGGGTCTACCTGGGGTCCTTGAGTGCCCTGGACCTTAACGTTTGCGTTTTATCTTTATTGGTTCATATTGTTTTGTTTTTATTTTCACTTTATCTTATTGTTTACTCTTTTTGACGCCCTGATTGCTAATATTGCATTATCCCCTAGTCTTTTCTCCTAGCGTGTCCCCCAAAGTCCTTTTTTTTTTCATACAGATATTTAGGGGTTTTTTTTTGGTTGTTGTTTTAGATAGTGTTGCAATTGTGACACGTGTATACCTGTATCTCACTTCCCCCTATCTGTTCCCCACCGTTTGCCCATCCTCTTTTTCTTTCTTCCTTTCTTCTTGTCTTTCTTTTTTTCTTTATTATAATTAGGTTTTTTTTGGTTTTCTCTTTCCCTCTTATCCCTCATTTTCCAATTATTTTATTTTAATTCAAGTACACAATAGGTGCTACAGGGAACACCTCACATTTGCTGGGTTTTCCCATCCTCCACTGCCTCATTTCTGTGTGAACTGATTTAGGCTACCTACACTATCCCCCTTCCCCTGCATCTTGATATCCACTATCATCTACTGTCTCTCCTATATTCCACCCCCCACCTCCCATTCTTTGATCCACAAAGTGTCTAACTCTTAATTTCTAATACCTTTGTTCTGTTTTCTGTCTGTTATCCACTCTTGAAACTATTACCTTTCTTTTATTTTCCCTGTCTCATGAAAACAATAGCTTTGTAGTTCATACCATATTCCTCCCATATTCAGTCATCTACTTCATAAAAGGTACTCTACCTACAGCTATAACTCTATACAATCTACATGAATCTAACCTCCATCCTCCCAGATCTCATATTCTTGCTTTGTTAACATACATCACCAATACTACTTTACACTTTTCCCTTGCTTACACAATTGCCTTTCCCCAACACTAATACTTTCCTCTAAAGTGAACTTAACCAACAACAAGTAACTAGAATAAGAAGAAAAAAGTGACAAAGAGAAGATATAACACCTATGCAAAAATAATAACTAATTAACCTCCAAAAGCAGACAAAGAAGCTAAGGAACTGATTAAATTCGTCAAAATAAAGAGATGACCAGAAAGCAACAAAAATCTACAAACCAAACCAATAATCAGGAAAACATGGCTGAATCCAATCAACAAACCAATAATCACGAAGGGGAGCAAAACTTGGCACAAGCAATGAAAGATCTCAGAACATTTATCACCGACAAATTTGATGCAGTAATGAAAGAGGTTAACAACATGAAGACATCACTTGGAGGGGAAATTGCAGACATACGCAAAAACATAACAGATATGATGGGAATGAACACCACAGTTCAAGAAATCAAAAATACACTTGCAGCAAATATCAGCAGACTAGAAGAGACAGAGCAGAGAATTAGTGATGTGGAAGACAGTACATCAGAAATCAAACAGATAGTAGAAGGGGTCAATAAGAAGATAGAAAAAATCCACTTAGGACTTAGGGACCTGAATGACAATGCAAAACGCTCAAACATACGTATTATAGGCATTCCAGAAGGTGAAGAGAAGGGAAAGGGGTTAGAAGGAGTGTTGCAGGAAATAATGTCTGAAAACTTCCCAAATCTACTGAAAGAGACAGATGTACATATCCAAGAAGCACAGCGCACTCCAGAAGTCATAAACCCCAACAGGCCCACCCCAAGACATATACTTGTCAAATTATCCAATGCTCAAGACAAAGAGAAAATCCTAAAAGCAGCAAGAGAAAAGAAAACCATCACATACAAGGGAAGCTCAATTAGATTAAGTGCGGATTTCTCTTCTGAAACCATGGAGGCAAGAAGACAGTGGTATGATATAGTCAAGGTACTAAAGGAAAAGAATTTCCAACCAAGAATACTCTATCCAGCTAAACTAGCATTCAAACATGATGGAGAGTTCAAAATATTCGCAGACAAACAGAAACTGAAAGAGTATACCAACAAGAAACCTCCCCTTCAAGAAATTCTAAAGGGAGTGCTGCAGGAAGAAAGGAAAAAACAGGGAAGGCAAAGTTGGAGGAGAGTATAAGACCAACAACAACAACAAAAAAGACAAAAAAAATATACAAACAAAATATGACAAACACAAATCCAATCAAAATATGGCTAACACAAATAATTCCTTGATAGTAATAATACTGAATGTCAACGGATTAAACTCTCCTGTCAAAAGATGCAGACTGGGACATTGGATAAGGAAATATGACCCATCCATATGCTGTCTACAAGAGACACATCTTAGACCCAGAGACGCATGGAGATTGAAAGTGAATGGCTGGAAAACAATCATACAAGCTAACAATAACCAAAAAAAAGGCAGGAGTAGCTATATTAATATCAGACAAAATAGACATTAAATGTGAAACAATTGTGAGAGACAAAGAAGGATACTACATTTTAGTGAAAGGGAAAATCTGTCAAGAAGATCGAACAATCATAAATATCTATGCCCCTAACAAGGGTGCCTCTAAATACGTCAGGCAAACGCTGGAAAAACTAAGTGAAAGAATAGATACATCTACAATTATAGTGGGGGATTTTAATACACCACTATCAACTCTGGACAGAACATCTCAAAAGAGAATCACCAAAGAAACAAAACATCTGAATAGTATATTAGAGGAGCTCGATCTAATAGACATATATAGATCGCTACACCCAAACACAGCAGGATATACATTTTTCTCAAGCGCACATGGATCATTCTCCAAGATAGATCATATGCTAGGCCACAAAGAAAGGCTGAACGAATTCAGAAAGATTGAAATCATACAAAACATTATCTGTGACCACAGTGGAGTCAAGCTGGAGATTTGCAAGGGACAGAAGCCCAGATTTCACACCACGATTTGGAAATTAAACAGCACACTCTTAGAAAAACAGTGGGTCAAAGAGGAAATCTCAAAAGAAATCAATGACTACCTTGAAACAAATGATAATGATAACACAACATACCAAAATTTATGGGATGCAGCAAAAGCAGTACTGAGAGGGAAGTTTATAGCCATAAATTCATATATCAAAAAAGAAGAAAGAGAAAAATCGAAGAACTAACTGCACATTTGAAGGAATTAGAAAAACAACAACAAAGTAACCCAACAGGAAGAAGAAGGAAGGAAATAACAAAGATAAGAGCAGAACTAAACGAAATAGAAAATAAGAAAGCACTTGAACAGATAAACAAGACCAAGAGCTGGTTTTTGGAGATTAACAAAATTGACAAACCTTTAGCAACACTAACAAAGAAAAAAAGAGAGAAGATGCAAATACACAAAATAAGAAATGAGAAAGGCGATATCACCACTGACCCCACAGAAATAAAGACTATCATAAGAGGATATTTTGAAAAACTATATTCCAACAAAAATGACAATCTAGAGGAAATGGACAAATTCCTAGAAACACATAAGCAGCCCATATTGATGAAAGAAGAAATTGATGATCTTAACAAACCAATCACAAGCAGAGAGATAGAATCAGTTATTAAAATCTCCCAACTAAGAAGAGCCCAGGGCCAGATGGCTTCACAGGTGAATTCTACAAAACATTCCGGAAAGAACTGACACCAATCCTGCTGAAACTATTCCAAAAAATCGAAACAGAAAGAACATTACCCAACTCCTTCTATGATGCCAACATTACCCTAGTACCAAAGCCAAACAAAGACATCACAAGAAAGGAAAATTACAGACCAATTTCTCTAATGAACCTAGACGCAAAAATACTTAACAAAATACTTGCTAATCGTATTCAACAACACATTAAACGTATTATACACCACGACCAAGTGGGATTCATCCCAGGTATGCAAGGATGGTTCAACATAAGAAAATCAATCAACGTAATACACCATATAAACAGATTGAAGGAAAAAAATCACATGATTATATCTATTGATGCAGAAAAAGCATTTGACAAAATACAGCACCCTTTCTTGATAAAAACAATCCAAAAGATTGGAATACAAGGAAATTTTTTGAACATGATAAAGAGTATATATGAAAAACCTAAAGCCAATATTGTTTACAATGGAGAAATCCTAGACTCCTTCCCTCTAAACTCAGGAACAAGACAAGGATGCCCACTGTCTCCGCTCCTATTTGACATTGTCTTAGAAGTACTTGCTCGAGCACTGAGGCAAGAACCAGAAATAAAAGGCATTCAAATTGGAAAGGAAGAAGTCAAAATTTCATTATTTGCAGATGACATGATCCTATACATAGAAAACCCTGAGAGATCTACAACGAAGATTCTAGAACTCATAAATGAGTTTAGTAAAGTCGCAGGTTATAAGATCAATGCACAAAAATCAGTAGCATTTCTGTACACCAATACGGAGCAAGATCAGAAGGAAATCAAGAAACAAATACCATTCGCAATAGTAAATAAAAAAATCAAATACTTAGGAATAAATTTAACTAAAGAGGTAAAGAACTTATACACCGAGAACTATACAAGATTGTTCAAGGAAATCAAAGAAGACCTGAATAAATGGAAGACTATTCCTTGTTCATGGATAGGAAGACTGAACATTATTAAGATGTCTATCCTACCAAAACTGATCTACACATTCAATGCAATCCCAATAAAAATCAACGCAGCCTTCTTTAAGGAACTAGAAAAACTAACTATGAAATTTATTTGGAAAGGAAAGAGACCCCGAATAGCCAAAGACATACTGAAAAAGAAAAACGAAATTGGAGGAATCACACTACCTGACTTCAAAACATACTACAAAGCTACGGTGGTGAAAACAGCATGGTATTGGCATAAGGAGAGACACATAGACCAATGGAATCGAATTGAAAGCTCTGATATAGAACCTCACATATACAGCCACATAATATTCGATAAAACCACCAAAACCTCTCAACTGGGAGAGAGTGGCCTATTCAGCAAATGGTGTCTGGAGAACTGGATAGCCATATGTAGAAGAATGAAAGAGGATTACCATCTCACACCTTATACAAACATCAACTCAAGATGGATCCAAAACCTAAATATAAGAGCCAAGACCATAAAAACCTTAGAAAGCAGTGTAGGGAAACATCTACAGGACCTTGTAATAGGAAATGGATTTATGAATATCTCACCAAAAGCACGAGCAGCAAAAGAACTAATAGATAAATGGGACTTCCTCAAAATTAAAGCCTTCTGCACCTCAAAGGAGTTTGTCAAGAAAGTAAAAAGGGAGCCCACACAGTGGGAGAAAATATTTGGCAATCATATATCTGATAAGAAACTTACAACTTGCATATATAAAGAACTTCTATATCTTGAAAATAAAAAGATAAACAACCCATTTAAAAAATGGGAAAAAGACTTAGACACTTCTCCGAAGAAGAAATACAAATGGCAAGAAAGCACATGAAAAAATGTTCCAAATCTCTAGCTATCAGGGAAATGCAAATCAAAACTACAATGAGATACCATCTTACACCCATAAGATTGGCAGCTATGAAAAAAACAGAAGAATACAAGTGCTGGAGAGGATGTGAAGGAAGGGGAACACTCATCCACTGTTGGTGGGAATGCAGAAGGATCCAACCATTCTGGAGGACAGTATGGCGGTTTCTCAAAAAACTAGCCATAGATTTGCCATATGATCCAGCAATACCACTGCTGGGTATATACCCAGCAGAACTGAAAACAAGGACACAAACCGATATATGTACACCAATGTTCATAGCAGCATTGTTCACTATTGCCAAAAGTTGGAATCAACCCAAATGCCCATCAACAGATGAGTGGATCAATAAAATGTGGTATATACACACAATGGAATACTACTCGGCTGTAAGAACAAACACACTACAAACACATGTGATAACATGGATGAATCTTGAGAACCTTATGTTGAGTGAAGCAACCCAGACATTGAAGGACAAATACTACATGACCTCAATGATATGAAATAAACAAGCTGCCCTAGATAGCAAGAGACTGAACGATAGGCTTACAGGAAATCGGAGGGTGGAGGAAGGATATGAGCCGATGTCTGCAGGGGTGGAATTTAAGACGAGATGGTGGTAAGTATGAACACAAAGAAGAGATAAAAGTGGGGCAAGGGGTTGCCTTTGGTTGGGGCTTTACGGGTTTGAGGGTGGCTGGGGAGGGACAGATGCGTAACGTTGCCCAAAAGTGGGGGGAGGGAGGGGTAGCATACGAACACAGGAGAGGGTCAGGAGTTGGTGGAGAGTAAAATGCCGAGAAAATCATATCAAAATATAATAAAGAGGGTTACCTGTTTAGAATGCTCGGAGGGGAGGGTCTGATGCAGGACGGGCTCCTGGGGAATGTCTAAATGCTCATTCTGCCAGAGTGGGTGACACCATGGGGTAGAATCCCAAGTAGTGAGAGTGGGGGTGGACCCACATCCTGGGGAGGACTAATGCCATCAAATAGAGGGAACTGTATCCCTCAAGAGAAAGGGTGGCTCCCAGGGCATTGGGGCAGTTGAGCAAGTTAGGCCCTGAACACTATTCCATCTATCTCTGGAAGTGGCTCCTCAGGAAACGGAGGTTGGCTGTCACTGTGGGCACCAAGGTGGAAGGGAAAATGGACGTTAAATGTGTGGAACCAAAGTAAATGTGGGGTAAGTGAGGAGTTTCTTGAGAGTACACAAGGATGGATATAAAACATGTAATATTACACCATAACATATAGGAGATGACAGACTGATAATGTAAACCATAATATAAAACATAGGATAACTAAAAATGTAAAGAATTGTGTATCCTAAAGTATGCACCATAATGTAAGCACAGATGTTACCTTGTTAGAAAGCTAATATCTCAGACTCTGTACATCACCTTAAGTAAATATGATATGAATAGGGCGTAAGAGTATCACTGTGGAAGGGAAAAGGTTTTCTGGTGGATGTGTGGGAGTGCTGTATATTACATATATGCATTGCTGTGGTCTAGGACTCCTGTGAAGAAATGCTGAATAATTAGGGGAAAAAAAAAAAAAGATAGGATGTGGAATTTTTTCAAGTCAACATTCTTTATCTAAGTTCTTTATCTAACTTTATCCAAGTTCTTTATCTATCCTTTAAACCCATCGCTATATGCCATTCCCTAGTAAGGGACCATGACATTATATTGGGCTTCAAATTTCGGGGAGTTCTGGATCACAGAGTGTTTCAACAATGGCAATGGAGGGATACTGGTATGGGATACCAATGACAGGTGATATATGGCTGACAGGGAGCTGTACAGAACATATGTCCAGGGTGCATGGTAATGTTTGGATATACTCATAGTGGCAACAATAAAAACCACAGCAGGGGGGGTACTGGGTTCCTGGCCAGTGGTGCTCTGTCGTGGTCCCTAGGGGAGCAGCGACAGTCTCCCAGGTACAGCGGCGGGGACCGGGAGGGAGTGAGGGTTCAACAGTGAGCCCCTGATGCTAATAACTATGCTTGTGAGCTGATAAACCTAAAATAAGAACAAGGCCTAGAGCAACATTGTGCCTGGGAATTTCCTCCTGTCAGCCTTCATGTTACTCAAATGTGGCCAGTCTCGAAGCCAAACTCAGCATGTAAATGCAATGCCTTCCCCCCAGCGTGGGACATGACACCCGGGGATGAGCCTCCCTGGCAACCAGGGACCACTATCAACTACCAACTGATGATGCAACGGGAAAAGGACCTTATACGGAAGGTTCAATGCGGATCAGCAGAATATCCCTGTCTACATAAAATAACATGACTTTAAAATGCTGTTTGACCTAAAGTAAGGGGGAAATGGAAAGGAGAAATGAGTTTATATGGCTACGAGTTTCTAAAAAAGAGTCTGGAGGCTGGCAGAAGGATTGCCCTCATGCACAACTGAGCAGAGTCAGAGAGACAGATAAAGCAGATACAACCCCCAGATATTGGTTCCTTTGAAGGCTAAAGAGACCCATGAGAGTTATGGTCATGGCCGATGGGGTTAACTACCAGGGCAGATGGCCCCTCTTTGGAAATGGTGTTTATGTGTGATGAATCTGGACTCAGATGGGATCTCCCTTCATAAGACTTTCATGCTAATGTGCTGGAGGTGCAGTTAATGTTGGGGTTTAAGAGATATTTAGGGGATTTGAATCTCTGGACTGACAATGTGATAGCCAGGTCCTGAGCCTCAACAGACTCCAGCACCTACAATCTGATTTATTGGACTTACCACACTCAGCTAAGATGGAGTTGAAGAAGGACAACCACCACACCATGGAGCCTAGAGTGATTACAACTGAAAATGGGAGGATTGCATCCAGCATCCATGTGGAATCTGAGCCTCCTCTTGACATAGAGGTGCAATGGACACAACCAATCCAATGTCCACATAGAAGAGGTGGCATTGGATTGGGAAAAGTGGACATGGTGGACGATGGGTATGGGGAAAGGCAGGAAGAGATGAGAGGTGGAGGCCTCTTTGGGACATGGAGCTGCCCTGGATGGTGCCTCAGAGGTAATCACCGGACATTGTAAATCCTCACAGGGCCCACTGGATGGAATGGAGGAGAGTATGGGCCATGATGTGGACCACTGTCTATGAGGTGCAGAGGTGCCCAAAGATGTACTTACCAAATCCAATGGATGTGTCATGATGATGGGAACGTGTGTTGTTGGGGGGGGGGAGAGGGGGGGTGGGGGAGGGTTGAATGGGACCTCACATATATATTTTTAATGTAATATTATTACAAAGTCAATAAAAAATAAAAAATAAAAAAAAATAAAAAAAAAAAAGAAAAATACCAAGAGAAAAATGGTTTCTAATTCCAGAGCGACCTTTTCAAGTTTGGAGTAGATGGGAATATTTAAATCAACACAACTTTCCTTGTAAGTGAATACACTGTCCAGTTAATCTAACTTTATTTTACGGAGCTATATATGCATTTCCATACCTATACACATAGAATAATGCAGATTCCCTAATACAAAAATATGTCACTTTTAAAGTGAAGAAGATGATATCTAAAATAGATTTTGAGGTATCTTTTTGTCTTGAGTTAAGGAATTCCATTTGCAACTCTGAGATGTTAACTCCTAACGTCTTTAATTCTCCTTTAACAAGAATCCCTTAATCCTTGGATAGTTTTACATAACCTAGGCAGATATTTGCCATTATGGGATGTAAATTTAAAGAGTGTTTTGTAGGTAGGATAGTCAGCTGATCACCAGACTCTGTTTATGTGGAAGTATGTGTAATAGTTCTATTGTAAATGTGTAATCTAAGAGGACTTGTGGCAAAACTGTGAACAAGGCAAGGGAGTATGTAGGCCATTACTTTTTACTAGCAGAGAAAAGAGAGAGAACCCTAACATATGTGCCATTTCTAAATTTCAGTTGCTTTGGAACAAATTAATTTGAGGACTATCAATAGTTAAATATTTCTGTTAAGTGAAAAATGGCTTCAAATCTGTCCATGGGTAATGTGCTGTTTGGCAGAACAAGTCTAAGATGCCAACTGTATATCTCACTTTATAACTTGGCAGGGCCAGTGATGCCAACTCACATGAGGCTGGTGAGTATACCATTTACTGAAAACTCTAAGGTTGGCTTTATTACAGCTACTAATGATAAATTGGGCAATAAACAGAATCCATTGGCAGTAAGAAGGAAACTACAGTCTGGAATTTACACGTGAATATCCTAAGTGAAAAATGTTACTAATAAAGTTTGAACTAAATGTCAGATGGGATTTCTTTATCCTTCTGAGTTTTTCATAAGCCCATTTTCCTACTACCCCCAAAGAGTTAGCAAGAAGTTTCTGACTAGAGTTTCTCATTCTCCATCAATTTATTTGTGTCTCTTGATGATTACGCTCTTGTCGTAAAACCATACTCATTTTATGGCTTGGGATCCTTAAATATTTGTTTATCAAGTAATTTCTGTTTCCTTATATCCATATAGTCTATGAGCTCCTGTTAAGTACTAGAATGGACAAAGTGAGAACTTGAAGAACAAGCATTCTCACTCTACAAGCATCTTATTAGATACTCAAAGTGATTGTGATTTTAGGTGAGTAAAGGCAGGGAAGGACAGAGCAGGGATATTAAATTAGTATTTCCACTTGACAGTTAAAAAAATTAGAGACTCAGAAAATTGATTTCTTCAAGGTTACATTCAAGCAAGCATTAGGGAAACACATGTCCTATTTTCTTGCATTTTCCATAACTTTATTCTGCCTTTTAGTATCTGATGGCATCATAAGTATAGCTTATTTCCACCCCTTCTTTCTCAGAGTACAGGAGTGTTTTCTATGTAGGAAATGCATTTTCCTAACTTAAGTGACTTATAGAATATGATTATTTCCTTGGAATAGGTAAACCCTACTATGAATACCACAAATACTGCAACATGATAATTTATTAATAAAAGATTTAAAATCCTCTACTCAAAAAAGTGATTATTATGTTTATTTTAATGATCTTGCCATGACATCCACCATCCAATTGATGATTTAGACAATGTGGCTGATAAGGTAGGTGTCCCTTACTTCCTTAAGTATTCTTATTAAAGCTGCATATGCCACCCCATGTTGCATATTTTCATTTTAGTTCCATACACCTTGAACAAGTGATAAGGGAGTGTTAATATTGAGAAGATGTCATACATATATATATAATCTCCCAGGGATCAAGGTCATTTCCTTAACTTCACCTCTCTGGTATACTAAGTGCATATCCTTCACAATCAAATGGATATGAGTTTGAATCTAAGAGCAGCAATTTACTAACAATGTGACTTTAGGGAGGTTATTTAACCTCACTTGATCTTCATTTTCCTACTCTGAAAAATGGGTAAAACACTGATACCTACTTCAGAGGGTTGAGGAGAGAAGTAACAAATTAATGATTTCAAAAGGCTTAGCACAATGCCAAGTGCATAGTCTGTAGCCAATATGAAAAGGAGAAGTGCTGCCACTGCTGCTGCTACTGTCATTGTCGTTGTTAGAGGATTATTAGAAATCCCACAGAAGCAAACTGGGAAAAGCAAAGCATAGGCCAAAAAGAAAGGAATAAGTGATTTATCTCCCCAATGCATAGTATAAGAAAGAAGAGAATGATGACCTGTCAGCCACTTTCTTAAATTTCCCCAAATATTTCTGAAGAAATTAAAGTACCCTTTCGGGTTTGCCAACTATTTATGTAACCCTTTTGAAAATCAAGGTTATTAAATAAAAACCAGAGCATGATCTTGCAAGAATTTTTGCTTTTCTTGTAAAGTGTATGCCAATTACTTAAGAGAAATTTTATCAAAAAGTGATGCTTCACATATGCCTAAATCATCACAATTGATTTTGGAAAATCCTTTTGATACGCAAAAGCTTTTTATTCTCAGGACAACCACACAAGCTGCTGTATGGAAAAATAGGTTATTATATTTCTTAAAGAAATTTATTCCACTTCACAGATTTGGATTGAAATTCTGAACTTGTGGGGTTTTTAGTGGCAGAAGGAAATGGGAGGGATGTTGTCTTGGACATGGCAGAATGAGAATTCCCATTCATAAGAAAGATTTCCAGTAGACACAGAATGTCTGAGAGTGAGTTGATTATATAACAGAAATTGATTGCATGTATTTTTGTTCCCCTGAACACCCAAAGAATTCTCAGAAACATCCATTTGAATGGTGTTTAACTAAAATATTGGCATAGAATGTGACAGGCAAACTGGGTGACAAAATAACTGAAAATGAACAAGACTAGTAAAAACATGTAAAATAGCATGAGTACTGATATTTGTGCCAAGCACACAGTACTCAGGATTATAGAGGAAGATGATGAACAAGTAAAAATATATGTAATTAATATGTTTTGTCATGAAGAGTAGAATAGCTTTTTTAAAAAGATTGATTTTATTAATTTATTTCTCCCCATCCCCTCATTGTATGCATTTGTTGTGTCTGTTCATTATGTCCTTGTCTTCCTTTTAGGAGGCACCGGGAACTGAACTGGGGACCACCTGTGTGGGAGGGAGGCACCTAATTGCTGGAGCCACCTCTGCTCCATGTCTTGTTGTGGATCTCATTATGTTTTTCCTCCTTTTGTTACTTGTTGCATCATCTTGTTGCACAGCTCAACATGCCAGTCTGTGCATCAGCTCAACGTCTTGATCATCTTTTTTTTTTTTAAGGTTTTTAAAGTAACATTTTTTTTTCAAACTTTTAATTGTGCAATATAGAAAACTGAAAAACACAAGAAGCAAAGAACATAAAAGTCATCCAGAATCACAAGCAGTTTAGTTTGACATAACCTTTAGGTCCTGTGTGTGTATAGACACAACAGAGCATACATTTTTATCTAGTCAAGATCTCACAGAATGTATCATACTTTTTCACACATTATGAGTATTTACCAATTCACAGCCCCAAAGCCATGAGATATTGTGATGACCAAGAATATATGACACCATCTCAGGGGGAAAAAAATGCATTCCTTTCTTGGGGACAAAAATTTCCTAAGACAAAAATAGCAACAGGCCTCTATAGATACTGGCAGAATTACAAATACTGAGCTCCCTTAATAATGCTCAATTTAAAGTGAGACATAAAGCAAGAGTACAATAAGTATAATGCTTCTAAGAAAATTCATTATCAGATCTATATTGAATTATTAGCAAGAACATATGTTTCTACTGAATTAACAATGTTTTCCTATGGTATAGCCAAGAGAGGCTCACACACTGATGTTAGCTTCAAATGGAAATATGAACACATCTGCATATACCCCTCCCCCTGCCCTTCTGCAGCCAATTTAACGAACAAGTGCTGGTGCATACTGCTCAGAGGTGGTTTAACAATTCCACGTCAAAAATGCTTCTATTAATTAAAAAAAAGATATTTATAAATTCATTAATTTACTAGCTCTACTTTTTATCATACATTGTCACCTCAAGATATCTAAAAAGCTTAGATGTGAAGTAAAGTATGAACCATATCTGCAATTAACACAGGTATTTTTACCAAAAAAGGTACTTATAGAACTATGGTTATAATCTACAACTGTCTTCTAGATATAGAGATACTACCAAGGAGCCCTTCCCTTTGCCCTTCCTCATCTTCTTCACCCACCATTTCGAGGTGGATGGACAGAGGTCACTCCCAGAAGACAGACCATCCTAAAACTAACACAAGAACCTTTATATAGGGATTATTTTACTACCTCTATTTTTTACATACTTTGGACATTAGGTCTAGTCCTGTAATACACAGTAATAACTAAAATGCCTAGAGAACAATGGTCAGACAATCTGAACTTGTCTCACAACTCACAGGCAAAGAACCTTCCCTGGGCACTTCCTTCCCTGCCCCCACCACCACCCCATCAGCATCCTGCTCCAAGACATCTAGTTTAACAATCCCATTCCCCAAATAGTCATTCCTACATATTAAAAGAAACCATATCTGAAGTATTGTTTTACACTTTCTACTTTAACATGTTGTATACTTCTACACATCTAGACAGACTGGCTGTTTCAAACAAGGACTTAAGCTTGTCCACAGTACACACAGTAGCACTGAATAAACCGCACACATAATAAAGGGTATAACCCAAAAATGTCTTCTAAATAGGAACATTCCGGCCTATAATCCTTCCCCTTCTGACCTCTATCAACTTAGTGGTTTGCATTTGCAGTGCTTAGAGGGGTTTTTTTTTTTTTGAACAATTTTGCTTTCACAAATTTAATTCTGTCGTTTTCAACAAAGTCTTCCCTATGACTTTTAACAAAAAAAAAAACACTACAAAATGCATTAGTTTACTAACTCTACTTCTGTAATACACTGGCAACCTCTTTAACATCTAGAAAGACTAGATGATATAACATTAGGACTAGTTTGTCCATTATATACACTATATACACAGAAAAGTAAAATAAAATGCACAGAACACAGATGATGGTTTATCTTATCTAACTACAGCCTTACTGGCTTACAGCACTTGGCACTTCCTTCTCCCTCCTCCCTGAAACAGCACATAGTATGTACTGCTGTGGAGGTGCTGTAACCACTCCATTTCCAAAAGATCTTTCATATGAAATTTAACAAAACAATATCTACAATGTTATTTCACTACCTCTACTTTTAACATACTTTGTGCACTTCTAAACATCTAGAAAGTCCAGATGTTTCAAATAAGGACTTAATTTGTCCACTATATACACAGTAGTGTTGGATAAACTATACACATGTAACAATGGTTATATTTGAAAGTGTCTTCTAAATAGAAACATTCTGGTCTAGAGCCCTTCATTTCTTCCAATCCCTTCTCTTTACTACAAACCCAGTGGCTGATTTACAGGCACATGTCACTTAGATGTGGTTTTACAATTTCATTTCCAAAAGCCATTTTCAGAAGACAGCTTTTCTATGAATTTTAACACAAAGTGTACAAAATGTGTTAGTTTACTAATTCTACTTTTGTCATACATTGACAACTTAATATCTAGAGACTAGATATTGTAAAATTAGGACTCATTTGTCCAGTATATATACAATATATACAGTACAGCAAAGTTAAATGAATGCACATACAGGGCAAAAGATGATCAGAAATTTTCTAGTACACACTAGCAAACATTTTTTGCACTTTCTTCCCTCCCACCTCCCTCAAACCAATGGAACAAGAGTACAGTTCCATTTCCAAAGACAATATCCCACCAATTTTTAAAAGCTATTTACAGTGTTCTTTTACTAACTCTATTTTTAAGCACATCAAGCACTTCTAAAATATTTAGAAAGACTAGATATTTCAAATAAGAACATACTTGTCCACTACATACATAATATTGTTAAATAAAATTGAACACACTTAACAAGGTTATAATCTGAGGTATCTCCTAAACATGACCATCTTGGCCTGGAACCATTCCTTCCTCATTCCCTTTTCTCCACCACCAGTTCAGTGGACAAGTACAGGCAAGTGTAATGCTCTGAGGTGGTTGAACAAATTCATACCGAAAGTCAATAACAGAAGACAAACTTTCCAATGAATTTCAACACAAAGTATACAAAATATGCTAATTTTACTAACTCTACTTTGTCATATACTGTGAACCTCTAGATGTTGCAAAATTAGGACTCATTTGTCCACTATATACACTATATACACAGCAAACAAAATGCAAAGAACATAACAGAAAAGTTTTGTCTGAAATTATCCAAGTATGGACATACTAGCATATTACGTTTTGCAATTGTTTCCCTCCCACCTCCTCCAAATCAATGAATGAATATATAGGCAGTAGTATGCTACCCAGAGAGATGGTTTAGCGACCTATTTCCAAAAGACAGTATTTCCTATGAAACTAAGCAAAATGATATTTACAAAATAATATTTTACTACTTCTACTTTTAACATACGTCGGGCACTTCTAAACATCTAGACACACTAGATGTTTCAAATAAGGACTTATTTTGTCCGCTATATACAGAGAGGTCTTGACTAAACACACATTTAACAAGTTATAATCTGAAAGTGTCTTCTAAATATGAACATTCTGGTCTAAAACACTTTCCTTTTATCCCTCCCTCCACCATCCCTCCTTGTGGGCTATAATGCTCAAGTTTTCAGAAGACAATCTTTCCTAGGAATTTTAACACAAAATGTATTTACTATTTTTTCATACACTGGCAACCTCTTTAACATCTGGAAGACTAGATGTAAATTAGGACGTGTTTGTCCATTATATACACTATATACACAGCAAAGTACAAAACCAAATGCGGGCGGGAACATAGGGACAATGGTTAATCTTGGCTCATTCAAAACACACTAGCATAGAGCCCTTGCACTTCCTTCTCCCCCCACTCCCAAACCAGTGCACAAAATGTGAACTATTCAGAGAGGTGGTTTGGCTATTCCAAAACCCCCCATAATATTTTATATGAATTTTAACAAAAAGATATTTACAAAATGTGTTCTTTTACTACCTCTACTTTTTACGTACGTCAGGCACTTCAGAACATCTAGGAAGAGATATTTTTAAAAAGTACTTAATATTGTCAACTATACATAGGGTAGTGAGGAATAAAATGACATACAGAACAATGGTTACAATATGAAAATATCTTCTAAATATGACCAGTCTGGCATAGAAGCGTCTCATCCTCTTCTCAGCCTTCTCTGCTTCACCTCCTCTAACCCACAAAACATGGATGTATGTGGCTCCCGGTGTCGCTTCCAGAAGCAGTCTAAATTCCATCTCCAAGTCATTTCCAGAAAACATTTTTCTATTTTTTTTTTAAATAGATGGTCATTACAAGACATGTGATTTTCTAACTCTACTTTATCATACATCGGCAACCTCTTTTCATCTAGAAAGCCTAGATGTAGCATAAGTTTTCTTTTAAAAGATTGGGGGAAAAGTTGAGAGCAGCTTTTTCATATTATATACACAGGCCTTCTGTAAATGGCCAGTAAATCTTCCCAAGGGGCTGTGGACACTTCTTATTGGCCAAATGTTGCACGTTATTCTACTATTTCTCTCTTCAAATATCAAGCAAGTTCGGGTAGAACGATGACTGGCCGCCGATGGCCCGCTAACCGTTCCACCCGTCACTGTCTAGGGTTCCGCTCACCTTCCAGGCCCGTTAAGGCCTTTGTCCGTTGTTGTCGGGGGAAGCAGCACCTTGTCCACCTGGGACTGAGCGATCACCTCACATCCCGGATCTGCACGCTTCCACGGCCTAAAGAGGTGACCGAACTTGAGTCCGCGCAGGCGCGCCATCCGGGCCCTCGAGGCGCCTAACGGCCCTCGCGGCGTTCCTCTGTAGCCGCCATTCTCTCCTCGCGCGCCCGCCGCCCAAAGGTGCCGCCTCCTCGGTGGCCCGCTGGGGGCTTAAGCCGCCGCCCGACAATTTTGGGCAAGGAAATCTGGCGGCGGGTGGGGCCCAGGCTGGGCGAGGCCGCCACCGAGCCTTCAGGACATAATGGGGGAAGGGAGGGCAGGGTTCCGCCGCTGCCTCAGGGCCTGGTCCGGGCCAGTGAGCAATCGTGGTGAGGGCTCTGGGTCTCCGCAGGGCAGGGACCAAACACCACCCCCGGGCCCCCCAGCTCACCCACCCGAGGGCCCGGGGAGGGCATTCGCGCTCTGCTATTCACCCTCTGCCGGAACCTTAATCATCTTCTTTAGGAAGCACTGGGAACCAAACATGGGACCTCCCATGTGGTGGGTGGGAGCCCAATTGCTTGGGGCACATCTGCTTCCTTAATAGCTTTTTTAAAAAGAACTTTACACTGTAGAAATATTCCTTGCACGATATGTTGAGAAACTTTTCTATTTATTATTTACCAGAACCTCAAACACCATGTAGTAGCTGAAAAATAACAGATCAAGTTCATTTATTTCCAGGCAATCAGATAGGTACTTCCTGGAGCACAATGAGGACTATATTTCTGCCAGACCTTTACTAAGATTCTGTTCAAATGACCTGTCAAGAAGCAAGTGTGGTAGAACATTGCTTCCCCTAATCTAGCAGCCCATATTCTTTTGAGTATTCCTAAACATGTTAGCTGTTAGGGGACAGAATTTCAAAATGGCAAAATCAAGAGGATTCTTAGTCACAGGCAGAAATGTGGATGGTCCAGGACCTTATCTTCAGAAATCTAAAGTCAGTAACACAGCTAAAAGAGAGCATATTTCAAGTATATTCTTATATTTAACAAAATCATAAGAACAAAACAAAAAATGGCAATTCATTAATTCACAATGATAAAAAAGCAGCCAAAAATACCTATCAGAGTTTCTAAAATTCTAAAAGTCTGCATGAGTAGCACATTTCTTCTCTGAAGGTACTTACATGGAGCCCAGACTGTAGTCAGAAATTTGCTTGGTGAGAATGGAATCAAAACAATGGACATTAAATAGATTGAATTTTTAAATGTTATCATGGTAAGATAGATAATTTGCATTGTTTTACAGTAGACAGTAAGATCTTTGTGATCAGAGGCTGTGCCAAATACATCTTTATTTCTCCAGCAACATCGAGCATAGTGCCTAATACAACCACATTTGGTGTAAAGAGCTTTGGGAATCCTTAGATGCCACCATACTTAGGGAAAATTTTTATTTCATTGACCACTGTGACATCCTTATTGTGTAGGCTAATAGAAACCATTCAATCAGAAGTTCTTAGGAATAAGGATTTAGAACATAAATGGATATGTTTGTTGTTGATTTGGAAAAGTCTGTCTTAACAGAACTTTGAATTTCACTCAAAGGATGCTAATAATTCTACTATCATTATTGGTACTTTATTTTTTTTTCCTAAATGAATCATCCATTTCATAAAACTTAAAAAATTGTTATCTTCAAATTCTATAAAAAATTAATAATGATGATGTGCTTTTCTAATGTTGTGCTAGTCACAAACATGACTCCCAACTCATTAGTGATAACCTAGAAGGCATTCTCTGTCACAGCATCTATTTCCAAATTACAAGAGATAATATACATTTTCATTGATCCCTATCTATCTAAAAACTGCAAATGAAATAATTATTTAACATTCTGCTTTCAAGATGTCATCCATTTTAATGACTAAATTTTATTTTCACATTTTAAAAGTTCAGCACTTCTCAGAAATTATGAATATAAAAATGAAGTCTAATATGTGCACAAATATAACTGGTGGTTAATTAACAGATAATGCACATGGTACTGTATAGTGTCATAGGATAATCACCCTTTGGCATAAGTATTAAGGTGAAAGAAAGTCAAGATTTTAAAATCAGGAACGTAATTTATAAACATATTTATTTATACTGCAGTCTGATTTACAGGACTGCTACCAGATGACTAAGAGAAGGAGAATACAATGGAAAAATGGCATTCACCTGCCTTTCTATCCTTTAGCAAAACACTCCACTTCAACTTTAGTTGTCCCATTTGTAAATGGAAACATCTCTACTTGAATTATTTCATATGTTTTTTTTTAATCTTCTTTTATTGAGGTAAAATTTGTCTAACTTAGGAATTATAAGTGATATAACCTAGGTATATAAGTGAAGTTGTATCTTTTTTTTCCCAAATTCTACTCAATTTATTCATTTTTTAAAAAATATTACATTCAAAAAATATGAGGTCCTCATTCACCTCCACCACCCCCACCCCACCACTGCCCCCACAGTAACACTCTCCCCCATCATCATGACACATCCATTGCACCTGGTGAGTACATCTCTGGGCATCGCTGCACCCATGGCCTATGGTCCCCACCATAGCCCACACTCTCCCACGTTCCATCCAGTGGGCCATGGGAGGACATACAATGTCCGGCAATTGTCCCTGGAGCACCACACAGAACAACTCCAAGTCCCAAAAATGCCTCCACATTGCATCTCTTCCTCCAATTTCCGACGCCCAGCAGCCACCATGGCCACTTTCTCCACACCAATGCCACATTTTCTCGATTATTAACCACAATAGTTCATGAATAGGATATCATTAAGTCCACTCTAATCCTTATTGTATTCCTGCTTCCTGTGGACCTTGGCTGGGTTGTGTCAATTCCACATCTATGTCCAGAGGGGGTTTAGATTCCACATGGATACTGGATGCAATCCTCCTGCTTTCAGTTGTAGGCACTCTCGGCTCCATGGTGTGGTGGTTGACATTCTTCAACTCCATGTTAGCTGACTGGGGTAAGTCCAATAAATCAGAGTGTAGGAGCTGAAGTCTGTTGAGGCTCAGGGCCTGGCAATCATATTGTCAGTCCAGAGATTCAAATCCCCTAGATATATCTTAAACCCCAGCACCAACTACAATTCCAGTAAAGTAGCATGAAAGGCTTGTGAAAAGATATCCCATCTGAGCTCAGCCCCATCACGCAGAAACACCAGCTCCAAAGAAGGGCCAACTGACATGGCAGTGAACCCCATCTGCCATGACCATAGAACCTGTGGGTCTCTTTAGCCCTCAAAAGGACCAATACCTGGGGTTGTATCTACTTTATCTGTCTCTGAGACTCTGCTCAGGTGTGCATAAGGGCACTCCTCCTGACAACCTCCAGACTCTTTTTTAGAGACTCATAGCCATATGAACTCATTTGTCCTTTCCATTTCCCCCTTAACTTTAGGTCAAACAGCATTTTAAACTCCTGTTATTATATGTAGACAGGGATATTCTGCTGGTCCGCATTGAACCTTTAATTCACGGTCATTTTCTAGTTACGTCATCAGCTGGTACTTGGTAGTGATCCCTCAGTGCCAGGGAGGCTCATCCCCGGGTGCCATGTCCCACGCTGGGGGAAGGCATTGCATTTACATGCTGAGTTTGGCTTCGAGACTGGCCACATTTGAGTAACACGGAGGCTGTCATGAGGGAACTCCTAGGCACAGTGCTGCTCTGGGTCTTGTTCTTATTTCAGGTGCATAGTCATTAGTATCAGGGGCTCACTTTTGGACCCACATACCTTCCTGGTCTTTGCCATTGCACCCGGGGGACTGCCCCTGCTCCCCTAGGGACCATGACAGAGTCCCCCCCGGCCAGGAACCCGGTACCCCCCCAGCTGTTGTTTTTAATTGTTTCCACTATGAGTATATCCACACATTTCCATGCACCCTGGACACATGCCCTGCATAACACCCTGTAAACCATATGTCCCCTGTCAATAACATCCCATACCAGTATTCCTCCGCTGCCATTGTTGAACCACTCTGTGATCCAAAACTTCTTGAAAAGTGAAGCCCAATATAATGTCAGGTTCCCTTACTAGGAAAAGGAATATAGCAAAGAGTTTAAAGGTTAAATATAGAATACATATTGATTTGGAAAAATTCTACATCCTATCTTTTTCTTTTCTTTTTTCCTAATTATTGAGCTTCTCTTTACAAGAGCCTTAGATCACAGTAATTCATCTATACAATATACAGTACTCCCACCTATCCATTATAAAACCTTTTCCCTTCCACAGCGATAATCTTTTAACTTATTCATATCATATTTACTGAAACTAATGTACAGATATTGAGACAATAGCTTTCAAACAAGGTAACATTTGTGTTTACATTGTGATTCATACTTTAGGCTATACAGTTTTCTAAATTTTTTAGTTATCCTATGTTTTACATTATGGTTTATATTATTAGTCTGTCATCCCCTATATGTTTTTGGTGTAATATTACATGTTTTATTTCCATCCTTGTGTACTCTTGTGAAACACTTCTTTTGCCCTCACATTTACTTTGGTTCCATCTATTCAATATCTATTTCCCCCTCCCCTTGGGGCCCACAGCGACAGTCAATCTTCATTTCTTGAGGAGCCGTGTTCAGCGATACTTGCAACAGTGTTGAGGGCTTGACTTGCTCAATTGCCCTAATGCCCTGGGAGCCACCTTTTCTCTTGAGAGATACAGTTCCCTCTATTTGATGGCATTAGTCCTCCCCAGGATGTGGGTCTACCTTCACTCTCATTATATGGGTCTCTACCCAATGGTATAACCCACTCTGGCAAAATGAGCATTCAGATATTCCCTAGGAGTCTGTCCTGTGTCAGATTATCCCCTTCAAGTATCTTAAACAGGTAACTTTCCTAATTATATTTTGAAAAGGTTTCTCAGTATTTTAATTTCAACCAACACCTGACAATCTCCTATGTTCGTATGTTGCCCCTCCCTCCCCCCAATTTCTTGGGCAATATTACCCATCTGCCGATCCCTAGCCCCCCTGAAACCCGCAAAGACCCACCCAAAGGTAACCCTATGCCCCCATTTTATCTCTCCCTTGGGCACAAACTTTCCATCATCTTATCATAGATTTCGCCCATGTAGATGTCAGCTTACATCCCTCCTGAATCCCACAATTTCCTGTAAGCCTATCTCCAGTCTCTAGCTCTCTGAGGCAGCTTGCTTATTTCATATCATTGAGGTCATGTAGTATTTGTCCTTCAATGCCTGGGTTGCTTCACTCACCATAAGGTTCTCAAGATTCATCCATGTTATTGAGTGTGTTTGTAGTGTATTTGTTCTTAAAGCCGAGTAGTATTCCATTGTATGTATATACCACATTTTATTGATCCACTCATCTGTTGATGGGCATTTGGGTCGATTCCAACTTTTGGCCATAGTGAACAATGCTGCTATGAACATTGTTGCGCATATATTGGTTTGTGTCCTTGTTTTCAGTTCTGCTGGGTATATACCCAGCAGTGGTATTGCTGGGTCATATGGCAAATCTATGGTTAGTTTTTTGAGAAACTGCCAAACAGTCCTCCAGAATGATTGGATCCCTCTGCATTCCCACCAGCAGTGGATGAATGTTCCCCTTTGTTCACATCCTCTCCAGCATTTGTATTCTTCTGTTTTTTTCATAGCTGCCAATCTTATGGGAGTAAGATGGTATCTCATTGTAGTTTTGATTTGCATTTCCCTGATAGCTAGAGATTTGGAGCATTTTTTCATGTGCATTTTAGCCATTTGTATTTCTTCTTTGGAGAACTATCTGTTTAAATCTTTTGCCCATTTTTTAAATGGGTTATCTTTTTATTTTCAAGATATAGGAGGTCTTTATATATGCAAGTTATAAATCTCTTATCGGATATATGGTTGCCAAATATTTTCTCCCATTGTGTAGGTTCCCTTTTTACTTTCTTGACAAACTCCTTTGAGGTGCAGAAGGCTTTAATTTTGAGGAAGTCCCATTTATCTATTAGTTCTTTTGCTGCTCGTGCTTTTGGTGTGATGTTCATGAAGTCATTTCCTATTACAAGGTCTTGTAGATGTTTCCCTGTACTGCTTTCCAAGGTCTTTATGGTCTTGGCTCTTATATTTAGGCCTTTGATCCATCTTGAGTTGATCTTTGTATAAGGTGTGAGATGGTAATCCTCTTTCATTCTTCTACATATGGATATCCAGTTCTCCAGGCACCATTTGTTGAATAGGCCATTCTCTCCCATTTGAGAGGGTTTTGTGGCTTTATCGAATATTATATGGCTATATATACGAGGTTCTATATCAGAGCTTTCAATTTGATTCCATTGGTCTGTGTCTCTCCTTATGCCAATACCATGCTGTTTTCATGACTGTAGCTTTGTAATATGTTTTGAAGTCTGTTAGTGTGATTCCTCCAATTTTGTTTTTCTTTTTCAATATGTCTTTGGCTATTCGGGGTCTCTTTCCTTTCCAAATAAATTTCATAGTTAGTTTTTCTAGTTCCTTAAAGAAGGCTGTGTTGATTTTTATTGGGATTCCATTGAATGTGTAGATCAGTTTTGGTAGGATAGACATCTTAATAATATTTAGTCTTCCTATCCATGAACAGGGAATATTCTTCCAATTATTTAGGTCTTCTTTGATTTCCTTGATCACTCTTGTATAGTTCTCAGCGTATAAGTTTTTTACATCTTTAGTTAAATTCATTCCTAAATATTCGATTTTTTTATTTACTATTGTGAATGGTATTTGTTTCTTGATTTCCTCCTGATCTTGCTCATTATTGGTGTACAGTAATGCTACTGATATTTGCACATTGATCTTATAACCTGCGACTTTTTCTAAACTCATTTGTGAGTTCTAGAAGCTTTGTTATAGACCTGTCAGGGTTTTCTATGTATAGGATCATGTCATCTCCAAATAATGAAATTTTGACTTCTTCCTTTCCAATTTGAATGCCTTTTATATCTGGTTCTTGCCTCAGTGCTCGAGCAAGTACTACTAAGACAATGTTAAATAGAAGGGGAGAGAGTGGGCATCCTTGTCTTGTTCCTGACTTTAGAGGGAAGGATTTTAGGATTTGTCCATTGTAAACAATGTTCGCTGTGGGTTTTTCATATACACTCTTTATCATGTTCAAAAAATTTCCTTGTATTCCGATCTTTTGGAGTGTTTTTATCAAGAAAGTGTGCTGTATTTTTTCAAATGCTTTTTCTGCATCTATAGATATAATCATCTGATTTTTTTTCCTCCAATCTGTTTATATGGTGTATTACATTGATGGATTTTCTTATGTTGAACCATCCTTGCATAACTGGAATGAATCCCACTTTGTCATGGTGTATAATTGGTTTAATGTGTTGTTGAATACGATTAGCAAGTATTTTGTTAAGTATTTTTGCATCTAGGTTCATTAGAGAAATCGGTCTGTAATTTTCCTTTCTTGTGGTGTCTTTGTTTGGCTTTGGTACTAGGGTCATGTTGGCATCATAGAATGAGTTAGGCAATGTTCCTTCTGTTTCAATTTTTTGGAAGAGTTTCAGCAGGATTGGTGTTAGTTCTTTCTGGAATGTTTTGTAGAACTCACCTGTGAAACCGTCTGTCCCTGGGCTTTTCTTAGTTGGAAAGTTTTTAATGACTGATACTATCTCTTTACTTGTGCTTGGTTTGTTGAGATCATCAATTTCTTCTTTCATCAATATGGGCTGCTTATGTGTTCCTAGGAATTTGTCCATTTCCTCTGAATTGTCATTTTTGTTGTAATATAGTTTTTCAAAGTATCCTCTTATGATAGTCTTTATTTCTGTGGGGTCAGTGGTGATATCTCCTTTCTCATTTCTTATTTTGTGTATTTGCCTCTTCTCTCTTTTTTTCTTTGTTCATCTCACTAAATGTTTGTCAATTTTATTGATCTTCTCAAAAAACCAGCTCTTGGTCTTGTTTACCTTTTCAAGTGCTTTCTTATTTTCTATTTCATTTAGTTATGCTCTTATCTTTGTTATTTCCTTCCTTCTTCTTCCTGTTGGATTACTTTGTTTTTTTTTTTCTAATTCCTCCAAATATGCAGTTAGTTCTTCAATTTTTGCTCTTTCTTCTTTTTTGATGTATGAATTTATGGCTATAAATTTCCCTCTCAGTACTGCTTTTGTTGCATCCCATAAATTTTGGTATTTTGTGTTATCATTATCATTTGTTTCAAGGTCATAATTGATTTCTTTTGAGGTTTCCTCTTTGATCCACTATTTTTCTAAGAGTGTGCTGTTTAATTTCCATATCTTGGTGTGAAATCTCGGCCTCTGGCCCTTGCAGATTTCCAGCTTCACTCCACTGTGGTCAGAGATATTATTTTGTATGATTTCGATCTTTCTGAATTCATTCAGCCTTTCATTGTGGCCTAGCATATGGTCTGTCTTAGAGAATGATCCATGTGCGCTTGATAAAAATGTATGCCCTGCTGTGTTTGGGTTTAATGATCTGTATATGTCTATTAGATCCAGTTCCTCTAATATACTGCTCAAATATTTTGTTTCCTTAGTGATTCTCTTTTGAGATGTTCTGTTCAGAGTTGATAGTGATGTATTAAAATCCCCCACTATAATTGTAGATGAATCTATTCTTTCACTTACTTTTTCCAGCGTTTGCCTCATGTATTTAGAGGTGCCCTTCTAAGGAGCATAAATATTTATGATTGTTCATTCTTCTTGAGAGATTGTCCCTGTCACTAAGGTGTAGTATCCTTCTTTGTCTCTCACAATTGTTTCGCATTTAAAGTCTATTTTGTCTGATATTATTATAGCTACTCCTCCCTTTTTTTGGTTATTGTTTGCTTGTAAGATTGTTTTCTAACCATTCACTTTCAGCTTCCCTGAGTCTCTGGGTGTAAGATGTGTCTCTTGTAAGCAGCATATAGATGGGTCATATTTACTTATCCAATGTCTCAGTCTGAATCTTTTGATAGGTGAGTTTAATCCATTGACATTCAGTGTTATTACTTTCAAGTAATTATTTATGTTAGCAATATTTTGATTGGACTTGTGTTTGTCATATTTTGTTTGTTTGATTTTTTCTTCTCTCTTTGTACTTTTTGTTGCTCTCACACTCTCCTCCAACTCTGCCTGTCCTGTTTTTTCCTTTCTTCCTGCAGAACTCCGTTCAGAATTTCTTGAAGGGGAGATTTCTTGTTGGCATACTCTTTCAATTTCTATTTATCTGTGAATATTTTGAACTCTCCATCATTTTTGAATGCTAGCTTAGCTGGATAGAGTGTTCTTGGTTGGAAATTTTTTTCGTTTAGTACCTTGACTATATCATACCACTGCCTTGTTGCCTCCATGGTTTCAGATGAGAAATCAGCTCTTAATCTTATGGAGCTTCCCTTGTATGTGACGGTTTTCTTTTCTCTTGTTGCTTTTAGAATTTTCTCTTTGTCTTGTGTATTGGATAATTTGACAAGTATCTGTCTTGGGATGGGCCTGTTGGGGTTTATGATGATTGGGGTACGCTGTTCTTCTTGGATATGTACATCTGACTCTTTCAGTAGATTATGTAGTTTTCAACCATTATTTCCTTCAACACTCCTGCTGTCCCCTTTCCCTTCTCTTCTTCTGGGATGCCTATAATACATATGTTTGTGCATTTTGCATTGTCATTCAGGTCCCTAAGTCCTAGCTGGATTTTTTCTATCTTTTTATTGATCAATTCTACTATCTGTTTGATTTCCGATGTACTGTCTTCCACTTCACTAATTCTCTGCTCTACCTCTTCTAATCTGCTGTTATTTGCTGCGAGTGTATTTTTGATTTCTTGAACTGTGGTGTTCATTCCCATCATATTTGTTATCTTTTTGCATATGTCTGCAGTTTCCCCTCCAAGTGTTTTCTTCATATTTTTAACCTCTTCCTTTACTTCATTAAATTTGTCTGTGATATATGTTCTGAGATCTTTAATTACTTATGCAAAGTTCTGCTCCCCTTCCTGGTTTTTAGTTCATTCATTGGATTCAGCCATGTTTTCCTGATTACTGGTTTGGTTTGTAGATTTTTGTTGCTGTGTGGTCATCATTTTATCTTGACAGTTTTAATCAGTTCCTTATCTTCTTTGTCTAGTCTTGGGGATTAATTAGCTGTTGTTTTTGCATAAGTGTTATATCTTCTCTTTGTCACTTTGTTCTTCTTATTGCTGCCTGAGTTCACTTTGAAGGAAAGTATTAGGGCCAAGGAAAGGCAATTGTGTAAGCAAGGAAAATCTGTAAAGTAGTATTGGTAATAAATGTTAACTGAGCAACAATATGAGATCTGGGAGAATGGATATTAGATTCATGTAAGTTGTGTAGAGTTATAGCAGTATGTAGAGTACCTATAATGAGGTAGTTGTCTGAATATGGGAGGACTATGGTATGAATTAAAAAGCTAGTATTTTCATGAGAGAGGAAAAGAGAAAAGAAAGGCAATAATTTCAAGAGTGAATAAAATACAGAAAAGAAAACAAAGGTATTAGAAATTAAGATTTAGACACTTTGGGGATCAAAGAGAGGGAGGTGGAATATAGGAGAGACAGTAGATGATGGAGGATATCAAGATGTAGGGGAAAGGTTATAGTGTAGGTAGCCAAAATCAATTCACACAGAAATGAGGCAACGGAGAATGAGGAAACCCAGCAAATGTGAGGTGTTCCCTGTACCACCTGTTGTATAATTAAGATAAAATAAAATAAGAAGAAAATGAGGGACCAGAGAGAAAAAAAACAATACTTTGGGGGATACGATGGGAGAAAAGACTAGGAGATAATGCAATGTTAGCAATCAGGACAATAAAAAATAAAATAAAAATAAAATAAAACAAAACAAAAAAGAAAAAACGCAAACATTGAGGGCTAGGACATTCAAGGTCATCAGATAGACCTCAGGGCGTGATGGATTCAGGGATGGAAAGTCTGAGATATTTCAGTCTCAAGAGGTGTGAGTCTCTGGGGTGTGGGCTTCCAGGGTTTAGGGGACACAGACCTGGCAACCTCAAATCTGGTTAACAGGGAGCCTGGGAGCACCGCAGTGCAGCACAGCCTTCAGGGATCCCTACAGCTGGGTGCCAGCCCTATGGGGGATGTCACATCTGCAAACTCTGACCTATGTGTCAGAACCGCGTAATTCACCCTCTCACTCGGGTCTCTTCTGTGGCTGTATCAGCAATTTGACTTCAGGACACCTCCCACCCTGTAAGCCCCCGAAATGGCCACCTGGGGCCGCCTCTACACTGCAGCCAAATTAATGATGCTGCAGATCAGTAGCCAGGCCCAGGGTGAGGGGCTCCAGCCAGAAACACGGATATCAGAGTCTGAAATTGAAATTCCCATGCTTCGCAAAATATTCCCCTAATCGGTTTCCAGATGTCTCCCACCCTTCCAGTCCCTGAAACAGCCTCCTGGTGATGTCTCTTTATTGCGAGCAATTTAAGTGTGCTGCAGATCGGCAGCCAGCCTTCGGGGTGGGGCTCTAGCCAGAAGCACCATTATTTGTGTCCGCAATCAAAAATTCCCCACCTCGCAATAAAACTCCTGTTTGTCTCCCCAAATCGGTCTGCGAAGATCTCCCGCCCTGTTAGCCCCCCAATAGCCCACTCAGAGCTTGTGAATTCCCCCATACCACAGAGCCTCCAGGAATCGCCACCTCATATGTTGTTAATGATTGCAAAATAAAATAGAAGATAAGAAAGAATGTTGACAAGTGAAGCAGTGTTATATAAATGAAAGAGAAGGTTTAAAAAGTACAGAGACACATTCACACCAAATAGATGTAAGATGCACTAGTATTGTTTTAAAGAAGGACTTTTTCAGTCAATTTAGAACACACTATACCCCACAAATTTTTCAACTGTCTAAGTGTACATTCATAGGCATATTTATTACTTAGAATTAGTGTAAAATAGAGATCCCTTAAAGTTATCCATTGTTGAAAAAATTAAATTCCTTAGATCACTTCCAAGATACTATTCTTAGGTCACTTGTATAATGGATTCCCTGCATCATCTCTAAGATGTAAAACCTTTAATTTTAGTAAGAAGAATATTTGAATTAATTCTTAAAAACAGGATTGTTAAGAATATAAAATTGTGTTCTTTGCAGATATAAGGTATATCCGAAAGATGGCCAACTCTTAGGCAATTAAAATTGTCATTGGATGCAATTCTCCTGCCTGGAGTTGTAGGCACTCTTGGCTCAACCATCCTCACCTCCCTGCTAGCTGACCTGGGTAAGTCCAACAAACCGGAGAGTAGGTGTTGCAACTCTGCTGAAGCTCAAGGCCCAGCTGGCACATGGTCAGTCCAGAAATTCACGTCTCCTGAGTATAAACCAACCCCAGCACCAACCACACTTTCAGCAAAAGTGACAGAAGAGGCATGTGTACAAAGGTCACATCTGAGTCCAAATCCATCATACTCAGTAACACAAACTCCAAAGCAGGGCCTACTGACAAGGCACTGAACTTCAGAGCCACCCACCATGACTGTAGAAACTGTGGGTCTCTGTAGCCCTCAGGGGCACCATTACCTGGGGTTGTATCTTCTTTGGCTGTCTCTGATCCTGCTGAGGTATGCATAAGCGTGACCCTTCTGATGACCTCCTGAATCTTTTTTGAAGACTCTTAGCCATATAAACTCATTTGTTTTTATCATTTCCCTCTTTTATTCAAGGCCTTTTTCTAGTTGCATCACCACTTAGTGATTGGTAGTAATCCCTCGGCACCAGGGATACTCATACCTGGGAGTCATGTCCCATGCTGGGGGGAAGGAAATGCATTTATATGCTGAGTTTTGCTTAGACAGTGGCCACATCTGAGCAACATGGAAGCTCACAGGAGGTAATTCTTAGGCACCCTGCAGCACTAGGCCTAGTTCAAATTTCAGGCAACCATGTGGGATCTAAGTCCCCTCTTGATATAGAGGTGGAGTGGACATTACCATTCCAGGGTCCACAGGTTGGAGGGATAAAATATGGATTAGAGTGGACTTACTGGTATTCTACTTAGAACTATTTTTACTAGTAATGGAATAAACTGTAGCACTGATATGGAGAAAGTGGCCACAGTAGTCACTGAGGGTAGGGAAAGGGAAGAAGAGATGTGATGTGGGGGCATTGTCATGACTTGGAGTTGTCCTAAATGATATTGCAGTGACAGATGATAGACATTATATATCCTGCCATAACCCACTATATGTTCTGAGGAAGAGTGTTAACTACAATGTAAACTATAATCCATGCAGAGCAGCAGTGCTCCAAAATGTATTCACCAAATGCAGTGAATATGTCACAATGATGAAAGAGGATGTTGATATGGGAGGAATGGGTGTTGGATATGTGGGAACATCTTATTTTTTTAATGTAACTGTTTTTGATCTATGTATCTTCAAAAAATAAAATAAAAATTTTAAAAAATGTTAAATGTCATTAGCAATTAGGGAAATGCAAATCAAAACTACAATGAGATAGCTTTTTATACCTATTAGAATGACCGTTATTAAAAAGACAGAGAACTACAAGTGCTGGAGAGGATGTGGAGATAGAGGAATATTATCCACTGTTGGTGAGAATGTGGAATTGTATAGGCTCTGTGGAGGACTGTTTGGCAGTTCCTAAGGAAGTTGAATATAGACTTGCCATGTGACCTGGCAATACCACTACTAGGTATATACTTAGAAGAACTGAGAACTGTGACACAAATAGACATCTGCACATCAATGTTGATAGCAGCATTATTCACAATTGCCAAAGATGGAAACAGCCCAGATGTCCATCAGCCAATGAATGGATAAACAAATTGTGGTATATATACACAATGGACTATTATGCAGCTGTAAAAAGAAATGAAGTCATGAATCATATGACAACATGGATGAACCTGGAGGACATTATATTGAGAGAAGCAAGCCAGACGCAAAAGGACAAGTACTGCATGATTGCACTACTATGAGCTAAGTAAATTGTGTAACCCCATGAATTTAATAACTTGAATATTGGTCACTAGAAAACAGTATGAACTTAGAGAATGGAAAGCTGAGGGTTAATTTGTGCAGAATTGGTAAAAAGGATGTTTGTAAATCTTTAGAAATGAATAGAAAAGGTGAAAGTCCAACATAGTTTGTGTAACTAGCAGTACAATTATGTGGGTCTGAAAGGGGTTTAAAGGGAAAGTAAAAGGAAAGATAAAAAACATAATATTGAACTGTATAGCATAGTCAGATGTGAAATATGAATAAGAGTAAAATTGCAAATATAAGACTTTTTCTTTGAAACTGAAATAATATGTTAACACTACAAGATGTTAATATCAAACAAAAAACATTATAGTAAGTGAAAGAAATTAGATGCAAAGTAATACATATTGTATGATTCCATTTCTATAAAATGTAGATATAAATCAATTTATAAAAAGGAATTTAGATTAGAGATTATGTAGGGCTGGGGAAGGACTGCTAAAGGGTGTAGAGTTTTTCTTTTTGGAGTAATGAAATTATTCTCAAGCTTTTGTAGTAATGAATGCACAATATTGTGATTATATGAACAGCCATTGATTATAAACTTTGGGTAGATTGTGTGGTATATGACTATATCTCAGTAAAACTGCTTAATAAATAAGTAATTGCATAATAATAGCCAGTAATAGCAGCTATGAACAACAGGGGAAGCATAGAAAGATCAAGGGGTGAAGAATTGTTAGTTTATTTATTATTACTATTATTGAAATAATTAAAATGCTCTAATGATGATAGGTGATAAATGCACAACTGTGTTATTATACCAATTACCATTGTTTGTACACTTTGGGTGAATTGTATGCTTTATTAACATGTATCAAAAATTGCTTTGTTAAAAAATGTCATTGAATTGAAGTGACTTTGAAAAGCATTTTTTTAAGGAGGTACTGGCAACCAACCTACCATGTAACATAGGAAGCAGGTACTCAACTGCTTGAGTCACATCTGCTCCCCACCAAAAGTATATTTTTTTAATGAATCAAAGTCTAGCTCAGGAGGCCTTTATATATACATGCTGATGATTTGTTTACATATCCTTTACCAGTCACCTAAAACAACTAAATACCTGGTATTTTTAATAAAACTGTTTTTGATAGACTAATCAGTGATGAATCTGTTGTTTAACAATCTACTGTGGCAACAACAATACAAAAGTGATACTCATTATGGTCAATGAATAAGTATGGATATGGTCCCTGGAAATCTTTGCTGTGTTATAGGCCAGATACTATATATTGAGGCTTAATGGCAGTTCTTTGAATGAATGACTGAATGAATAAATAATACAGATTATTATAAACTCATTCAGTAGTTTTGTATGTTTTATTCTTTCTTGCAATAGATAGTGTGACAGTTTGGGATTATTTATGAATCCCAAAAAGAGAAAGATTATGTTTGTGAACTAATCCGTTCCTCTGGATGCAATATCCTTGGATTGTATTAAACTCAGTTGAGGGGCCTTTGATTAGATTACCAGTTAAGATTGCTCTTAATGATTTGATTAAACTCTGTTAGTAAGGCATGACTCAGGCTGGGTCCCTCCCCCCTTGGTCAGTCAGATATAAACAGACTTACATGGACAGATATAGGGAGAGAGAGCTCTGTCAATTTTGAGCCTGTCATATGGCAGAAAGGAGACAGCTCAAACAGCTGAGGCCCTGGGGAGAGATGAGCCATTTGCCTGATAGCTTACAGCTACATTTGGGAGGAAAGCAGAGATTGATATAGGAAACCTTAAGAGAAAGCCCTTTGGGAGCTTGCAGCTGAAATTGGGAAGAAAGCAGAACAGCTGGACCTGAGAGAGGAAGCCCAGAGGGGAAGGAGAGACCAGGCAGAGATAGCCCTTCATCTTGCATCAAGATGTCACTCCTGACTTTAGGCATCAAATTTAGAAAAAAATACTTTGTTTTTAGAACATTTTGGGTTTTGAAATTATGGATAAGGTAATGTGGGACAGTAGTAGTTTCAACTGAAGTTTCCAATCTGACTATGTTGACTGCCTCCCAATCTGAGAGGTTTAGTTTATGCTTTGTTAACCCCTTTTTAGCCAAAGGAGAAAGTTCAGTTGACATGAGGGTCCTTTAGAATATGGAGGGCATGGTTTAGAATCCCATAAATGAGAGAATGCAGGCAGAATTAGAAGAAGCTCTATTATTGAGAGGGTTTCAGAGAACTGGGTGAACACTAGCTTGAGAATGCTAGGAGAGCTGAAGAATGGAATTTTCTTTACTTTTGCTTGGAACACAGTATGCGTTCAGGCTAACAGAAGAGTCATGAGTTCTGAATGCAAGAAAATGATGTTTTTACATCTCAAAACATTTTGCAGCTTTGAGGATCATAGGAAGGTATCATTGTCAATGGTGAGATACCACCCTCAGGTAGCTTTGCCCAGTTGAGAACATGAACAAAAGGACTGAAATAGAAGTACAGGGCAAAACTATTTGGTATTTGGGTGGGAGGAGGTGTGCCCAGGGATTCCCAAGCATAATTTAGGGAAGGGTTCCTGAGGGTGAGAAATCTAACAGCAGATTGTTCAGTATAACAAGCAACTGAGTTCTTTTATTAAAGATGTCAATTTGCAGAAAAATTAATTTCTTTATTAGAAAGGTTGTTCCTATATACCTCCCTATTATTAACATCTTGTATTTGAGTAGTACATTTGTTACATTTGATGAAAGCACATTTTTATAATGGTACTATTAACTATAGTCCATGGTTTAACTTAGGGTTTACCGTTTTGTGCATTTCCATGGATTAAAAAAAAATTCTAGTAACATATATACAACCTAAAGTTTCCCCTTTTAACTGCATTCAAATACATGATTCAGTGTTATTAATTGCATTCACCATGTTGTGCTACCATCACGACCACCTATTACCAAAACTTTTCCATCATCCCAAATAGGAACACTCTACAACTTGAGCATTAACTCCCTATTCCTTACCACCACCCTATCCCTTGGTAACCTATATTTTAGATTCTGACTCTATGAGTTTGCTTATTCTAATTATTTCAAATCAGTGAGATCACACAATATTTGACCTTTTGTATATGGTTTATTTATTTATTTTTTAAGATTTATTTTTCTCCCCTTCCCCCCATTGTCTGCTCCCTGTGTCCATTCACTGTATGTTCTGCATCTGCATGCATTATCCAGTGGCACTGGGAAACTGAGTCTCTTTTTTGTTGTGTCATCTTGCTGTTTCAGCTCTCCATGTGTGTGGCACCACTCCTGGGCAGGCTGTGCTTTCTTCATATGTGGCAGCTCTCCTTAAGGGGTGCACTCCTTGCATGCGGGGCACCCCTACATGGATGCACCCCTGTGTGGTACAGCATTCCTTATGTGCAGCAGCATTGTGTGTGGGCCAGCTTACAACATGGGTCAGGAGGTCCTTGGGATCAAACCCTGGATCCTCCAAATAGTAGACAGATGCTCTATCAGTTGAACCATGTCTGTTTCCCTGTATCTTGTTTATTTTACTGAACATGATGTCTTCAAGGTTCATCCACATTGATCCATGTATCAGAACTTGCTTCCATTTTAGGGCTAAATAAAATTCCATTGTGTATACCACATTTTGTTTATACATTCATCAGGCGAAGGGCAACTGGATTGCTTCTATCATTTGGCAATTGTGAATAATGCCACTGTGAACACTGGTATGCCAGAGTAGTAGAATTCTTGGTCATATGGTAATTCTATACTTAATTTTCTGAGGAAGTGCCAAAATGTCTTCTGCAGTGGCCACACCATTTTACATTTCCTCCAGTCATGAATGAGTGTTCTTATTTTTCCACATCCTCTCCAACATTAGATATTGCACACCAATGTTCATTGCAACATTATTCAAAATTGCCAACATTCCACCCACTACCCAGATTTTAGGAATGGATTTTTATGTCCCTCTATGGCACCAGCAAGCTACAGGGGAAATACCCCGCTGCTGCCTGTCATAAGAGCGGGGATGGGTGACAGTAACCTATGCATTGAGAGAGCAATTTATTAGTATTTACCATAATTATCAAATCTCTTCCTCCTGCTTTTTCCTGGATGTTCAACAGTGTTCTGCTGGATGCTGGAGTTTCAAAACAGTTGATTCAAACAGTTCCTGCCTGTTAAATAGTTCTAGTGGAGGGACTGATTCCTGGTGTTTCCTACTCTACCATCTACCCACTGCAACCTCCACATCTGAGATTTTAGCATTAATATTATTATAACCTTATATGAAAATGCAAGTTAAAAAGTACTGGGGAGATTCTGGTTACACTTAAATTTAAGAATATTTCATATTTAGATTCAAAATGCAAAATTTATACCATCAAAAACTAAACTCATTAAAAAGTTTTAATTATTTATTTATCTGGCATGTTGTATAAAGAAAACCAATGTGCTGCCTAAATTGTTTCATGCATTTGGCTAACAATCATTTTAGAAAAAAAAACCTCAAGGACGCCAAAGGAAATTCTACTTTTTTATATGTGTGTACACATATGCAAACACAAAATGACCAAATGAACAAAGAAAATAATAACAAAAAAATACTGTCATCATGAGCTTGTCATGGGGTTTAGGAATTAAGAATGGACTTATGCTGTGCAGTGACTAGCTATTTATATTTATTCATATTTATAATTATTAGTTGAATATCAACTTAAAATGTAAATTTATCCCATTCCCTGTAAAGCCTTTTAACATCAGCATTTATAATCTTAGAGATATTAAATTCAATTAAATAACCAAATATGCTAATTTCTCCTATAAGCACAGATATCATGTTCAAGTTTTAGAAGCATAAGTGGTATTTTAAAATTTGAAGCAACTCTTGAATCTCTGGAATGACCATGTGATAGCCAGGCCCTGAGCTTCAATGGACTTGCAACTCCTGCACTCTGGTTTATTGGACTTACCCCACTCAGCTAACATGGAGGTGAAGAAGGTCAACCACCACACCAGGGAACCAAGACTTCCTGCAACTGAAAGCAGGAGAATTGCATCCAGCATCCATCTGGAATCTAAGCCCCCTCTTGATATAGATGCGGAGTGGACACAACCATTCTAAGGTCCACAGGATGGAGGAATAGAGTATGGATTAGAGTGGACTTACTGATATTCTATTCATGAATTATTGTGATTAGTAATTGAAGAAAATGTGGCATTGATGTGGAGAAAGTGGCCA
This sequence comes from Dasypus novemcinctus, assembly GCF_030445035.2. NCBI lineage: Eukaryota > Metazoa > Chordata > Mammalia > Cingulata > Dasypodidae > Dasypus > Dasypus novemcinctus. The sequence goes on along the minus strand of NC_080704.1, from coordinate 97,762,501 downwards.
TGGTGGCTGCTGGGGGTAGGGAGTGGGAGGAAGAGATGAGATGTGGGGGCGTTTTTGGGACTTGGAGTTGTCCTGGGTGGTGCTGCAGGGACAGTTACCGGACATTGTATATCCTCTCATGGCCCATTGGGTGGAATGTGGAGAGTGTGGGCTATGATGTGGACCGCTAACCATGAGGTGCAGTGGTGCTCAAAGATGTATTCACCAAATGCAATGAATGTCTCATGATGATGGAGGAGATTGTTGTTATGGAGGGAGGGTGGGGTGAAGACAGTGGAGGGTATATGGGGACCTCATATATTTTGAATGTAATGTTAAAAATAAATACATAAATACAAGAGCATGTTAAACCCAGAAAGCATGGAAAAGTATTCATATTTTAATGTGAAAAAAATCCATGAGAAAACCTTATAAACATATGTCAATTGCAGCCACAAAACCAATTGTAATGTTAGGAATATAAATTGCCACATTAAGAATTTACTTATGGAATAGTAGCATCAGCTTTAAAAGCTCAATCACATATTCACTGCATGCAATCATTTATTACATCTTTGTTCTAATTTATTTTCAATAAGCCACTAATACTGTCCTTAATATTACCATAAAAAGCTACTTATCTTGATTTTTCTCTTTGTCCTCCAGCACTACCATTAATAACTGATATAAATTCATAAAGGAAAGAATGACTAACACGTCCTTTGATTCATTCTCAACCAGAAAGCATTGCAGTGTCATTTTTAAAAATATGTAGTATAGTAACAGATTGGGGTCAGAAAAGAAAGAAAGGAAGAAAATAAATGTGTTAGTCAATTCATTTTCCCAATGTGAGTATTGATTTCATTCATCTCACTTTATAGACAGGATAACTAAGCAAAAATCCAAATTCAAAGGCATAAGTTGAACAGTACACAGGCATGTAATAGAGGAAGTGAAATGATGAATGTTACTTTGTTAAAAGAAGAAAAAAAGCAATGCTTCTACATGAGGGATTCATATTTTTATTCTTGCCCTCAAGCCATCTTACTAAATATTTGATAAATGTTCATTTAGCTATAAGAGAAAAAAAAAATCATGTTTAAAATCTTGGTCCATGGGTCATCTTTCAAATATTTCATCTTAATAGGGGAAAAAACCTATATCAGATTTTTGTACAATTGTTTAATGTATTGGGTTTAACTTTCTAATAGCCATTGAGAGGCACTAAGCAATTTCATCATGAGCAATAGCAAATTTATGACAAAATAGTGTATCAGGGAAGTGGATGTGGCTCAAACATTTGGGCACCAGTCTACCACATGGGAGGTCCTGGTGCCTCCTAAAGAAGATGAGCTAGACACCTCACCCACTGCAATGAGCTAGATGCCACACCACCACAATGAGCAGACACCTAAACAAGCGGATGCCACAAGACAGCAGTCCCTGGAACCGGTGTGGAGCATATGTGGGTCAGGCCATTGGGCATTTGCCTCCCATGTGAGAGGTCCCAGGTTTGGTTCCCCGTTCCTTCTGGAGAAGGTGAGCAAACAATAAGGGGATGAGAGAACCATGAGGGGGGGATAAAAAGAAATAAACGTAAATAAATCTTTAACAAAATAGTGTATCATATATATTTTCAAAGCAACATTGAGAACAGTTTATAGAAAATTTCACTATCGAAATTTGTCTCATTAGATAGCACATTATTACAACTACACATATGCAGACTTAAGATGAAGCTATTCTCAGAGGAGTTCCATAATATTAAAATGTGAACATTTGTGAAAATTGTAAAAACTGTGGAATGAAGTTTGATAATACAAATATTTACAACTGTTAGAGTCAATACCAGGTGTTATATATGGAAGTTTTAAAAAGAACTGGAAGGGATAAGAGAAAAAATCCTATTTCTCTCATTTCATATAGAAGGCTAGTCTTTGAATTTATTTCCATTAATTATATTAGACAATCCAGAAGGTTGCGCAAGAAGGCATTTTTTATAACAGAATTCTATTATATTCAGAATGAAAATAAGAGGAAAAACAAATATTTGTTGAATTTTTATTGATGATATTGAAGCAATAGGACCTATTTGAAAAAAAATACATAAGAAAGTATATGTACACAAACTGTTTTCAATCATATCTTAATATTTGTTATGCTAATGATTAAAAGAGTATATATTAATGTTTAGCAAGTAGCAGTATTTTGTGCACCTTTATTGAGAAAAAAATAGTATTACATTTAACTACATCCCTGATAGATAAGAAATAAAAAGGAGAGAAAATGAATAATCTATTTTCAAAAGCATCTTTATTAGTGGGGAAAGACATGTTTTCATGTCCTTACTGCTAAAACAAATAGAATACAATGGAATGGTTTAAATAAGGGGAATGTATTGGCTTATTGTTTCGAGGCTAGGAGAATTCTAAAATCGAGGTGTCATCAAGGCAATGCTTTCTCCCAGAAGACTGTGGCATTCTGGGGCTGGCTGCCAATGATCCTTGGTCCTTTTCTGTCACATGACAATGTTCATGGCAGCCTTTCCTGGCTTGTCCTTTTTCTTCCAGCTTCTGGTTGCTGCCTGTGTCTTTCTCTCCATGGTTTTCCCTATAAGGCCTTCAGTAATAAAATCAAGACCCATCATGAGTCAGTTGGGTCACACCTTAATGAAGTAATATCAGAAAGTCCTGTTTGCAATGGGTTCACACGTATAGGAATTGATTAAGAACTCATTTTTCCTAATGGAGACATAGCTCTAAGTCACCACACTATGTCATTTGGATGACATTCTAGACTTAATCTTTTTAACAACTACTTTTTATTTATTTCATATTTTGTGAGAGGAGGTTTACAATATTGACTTATAGAATCATCATAATATCCAAGTGATCTAAGTATTATTATTATTGCTGTGATCACCAATTTACAAATTCTGCAATAGAAGCTCAGAGAGATTCATCTGACTTACCCATGGTTATACAGCTAGTAAATGACAGATTTGGGATCCAAACCCAGGTGTCATTGACCCAACTTAGCCTAAAAGATAATAGGCACTCTTTCATTAACAATGAAATATAAATCTTGGGAATGGGGGGCAAATAATACAGGGTTATCTCACTGATGGAATTGAAATTCTTATAAAAGGAAATTAACCACCTGTGATTCTCCTCACCACCAGTTTTTGATGAATTACAATTTGCTTATTGGTATAAAGGATGACCCAGAATTATTAATTCTTACTACAAGTCTGTGAGGTAAGCATGTAAATTGAATGATCCAACTTTAATCATGGGCTTATACTCAATACTATATATAAAATTTGTAATGGTTTCATCTTATAGCATACTTGAGCTAAGAACAAGCTTTGAGCTGACCTAGTTACAGAGGGTCTAGTTAGGTCTAGAAAAGAAGGGATTTACCTACAATGACTATTTTGTGACAGAACTAGGACTTGAACCAAAAATTCCTATCTACTAATCCCAAATATATTTTACTATGCTGTACCTCTTCTTCATCTTTATCTTCAGGTATGGGAAGCAGATAATTATCTCTTTAATTTTTACTACTTATGAATTTAAGGACGCACTTATGAAAAGTTTTTCCTGAACAATGTGATTTAAGAGATAACTTTATTAGACATAAGTATATAAACCTGTGTTAAAGAAAACTATATTTAACAGGAATTTATTGTTCACATTTTATTACAAGCATTTTTTTTCTCTGTTGGTTGAGGGAACATGTCTACTTAATTCAATTTTGTCTTTTATACTTAAAATTCAGGCATCCTGTTATTAATTTAGAAAGATTAATTGAAAAAGAATTATTAAGTGGTTGTTTTTAAATCTGTGGAACAAAGAAAAGAATCATCAAACAAAATTCTAAAAATATTTACAGAGCATGACGTCCCTTTTTGAAAGGGATTAAAGACTATAAAAAGGAGTAAAAACCCTTTTATTTTCTGATATTGACTGATAATATTAAATGATAATATTTGTTTTGCTTATCCTTGCATTATTTTGTGCATATTTTCCAATATTACTATATTCAGTCAATATAATATGCTTCAAGATGCCATTCATATTTGAATATTTTTTATATAGGTTGTGGAGCTAGTTCCTATACGGTGTATCATGGGAACACAGGCTCAGGAACCAGCGATATTTTCAGAAAATGACCACTTCATTATTTACATAGCACAAAGGATCCAAAACAGCAGGGGGAAGAGATCCCATAGTGGCCAATCCTTGGGATGAAGCCAACTCTTCAGATTAGTGTTGATGGATGACATCTTTCAGGTAGGAGATGAAGAATGTCTGTGCTTAGGAGGCCTGAGTATTTATACATCCCAAGGTGAGTGGGCCATGACACAAAGAGTTCCTGGATGTGCTTATACCTGGTTTCAGATTCCAGGTATGGTCAGGCCATCCCATTAGACCTAAAGCCTCCACTAGGCTTCAGAATGGAAATATATTGAAACATCTGCACACAAAAGAAAAGGAGAGGCAAGGAAGCAAGTGCTGGGGGATGGCTGCTAAGTGTGTGACTTCCCCAGCTTTACCAATAACTGATGAAAAACGAATGGCTTAGAATTTGGCATTAGAGGTTTCATAATATTATATATATATATGGCCTTACTCATACTTATTGGTATTCTACTATAGAACTATTGTGACTCTAGCAACAGAAGAAATTGTATCACTGATGTGGAGACAGTGGCTATGGGAGTTGCTGAAGGCAGGGAGAAGGGAGAAGAGGTATGATGTGGGGTAATTTTTAGGGCTTGGAGTTGTTCTGAATGATATTGCATGGACAGAAGCAGGACATTATATATCTTGCCATAACCCACTGAATGTACTGGCAGAAAGTGTAAACTATAAAGTAAACTATAATCCATGTGGTATTGCAGTCCTCCAAAATGTACTCACCAAATGCAATGAATGTGCCACAATGATGAAAGAGGTTGTTGATGTGGGTAGAGTGGGTGGGGTGGGGTGGGGAGTATAAGGGAACCTCCTATTTTTTTAATGTAACATTTTTTGTCATCTATGTATCCTTAAAAAACAGACAAATAAAAAATTAAAAATTAAAAAAGCTCTCTTGCTTAGCCCCATCAGTGCCTTTCCCTGACATGCACATTTCTCATCTTCTCCTCCCCCTCTTTCCTATTCCTTTCTCTAGTCTTCTTCTGTTTATGTCAGTGCTTATGTATTTCCCTCAATCAGTCCTATTAAGCTACCTTGACTTCCTGACTTTGACATTTCCTTGTTGAAGTTCCTAGATGTTGTGGTGATTAAGGGCTTGAATTCAAAGGATGGCTAAAACAGATAGGCTAATCAGAGATTAGCCATGAAGCCAGCTACACATTCTTTGTACCTCTCAAGTGGAAATGGCTTGATTGGTAACCCTCTCCTTCCTTTGAAACAGGTGCCCTTAATTGTCAAGTAAATGCAGTATGGCTTGATTAATATGGCTTAAATAACTTTGATTCATGTTTCTGACAGAGGAACCCAAAGGGATTCTGGATTCCAAGTGGAAAAGATAGAGGATAGTAATGCCTGGGATCTTTAAATAATATTTGGCAGCTACACAAAAGAGAACCTTCCTATGAACTAAAACAAATCCCTGAACCAGTTAGATGATAGACCAGTAAATAGGTAAGAGAGATTTCAAATAAGAGGTATCTTTGATGGTCCATGGAAAAGTAGGCTTATTAATGTTGCAAAACATGTAAAATATCATGGCCTTGTGTATAAAGGAACATCAAATTAAAGATTAATTAACTTAACTATTAAGAATAGTTAAAGGGAAGCAGACTTGGCCCAGTGGTTAGGGTGACCGTCTACTACATGGGAGGTCTGTAGGTCAAACCCCAGGCCTCCTTGACCTGTGTGGAGCTGGCCCATGAGCACTGCTGATGCATGCAAGGAGTGCTGTGCCAGGCAGGGGTATCCCCGCATGGGGAGCCCCACACGCAAGGAGTGCACCCCGTAAGGAGAGCCGCCCAGTGTGAAAGTGCAGCCTGTCCAAGAATGGCACCACACACACGGAGAGATGACACAGCAAGATGATGCAACAAAAAGAAACATAGAGGGAAACGGACTTTGGCCCAGTGGTTAGGGCGTCTGTCTACCACATGGGAGGTCCGTGGTTCAAGCCCCGGGCCTCCTTGACCCGTGTGGAGCTGGCCCATGTGCAGTGCTGATGCGCGCAAGGAGTGCCGTGCTACACAGGGGTGTCCCCCGCGTAGGGGAGCCCCATGCGCAAGGAGTGCACCCATAAGGAGAGCCGCCCAGCGCGAAGGAGGGAGCAGCCTGCCGAGGAATAGCGCCGCCCACACTTCCCGTGCCGCTGACAACAACAGAAGCGGACAGAGAAACAAGACGCAGCAAAAAGACACAGAAAACAGACAACAGGGGGAGGGGAGGGGAATTAAATAAATAAAAATAAATCTTTAAAAAAAAAAAAAGAAACAGATTCCCATGCTGCTTACAACAACAGAAGCAGACAAAGAACACACAGCAAATAGACACAGAAAACAGACAACTGGGGGGGAGGGGAAATAAATAAATAAAATAAATCTTAAAAAAAAAAAAGAATAGTTATAAAGGGAAGCAAATGTGACTCAAGTGATGCAACTCCTGCCTACCACAGTGGATTTCCTGGGTTTGGTTCCTGGTGCTTCCTGGAGAAGACTAGCCAGACAGCAAGCTGTGCAGTGAGCTGATGCAACAAGAAGACACAAAGAGGAAAGACAATGAGAGAAATAACAAAGCAGGAAGCTAAGGTGGCTCAAGTGATTGAGCCCCTTTCTCCCATATGGGAGATCCCAGGTTTGGTTCCCCATGCCTTCTAAAGAGAAGACAAGCAGACACAGAGAGCACACAACAAATGGACACAGAGCAGACAGCACAAACAACAAGAAGGGGGGATAAATAAACAAAATAAATCTTTAAAAAACTAGGAATAGGCTTAAATAATTCTTCAGCATACATCAGAATCTGAATTCTCAGTTTCCAGAAAAGTCTGGAGCACTTTATATTTTCAGATAGGGCTCTTCACTCCCAAAGAAAAATATAATTTTACCTTAGTTTCAATGTTCACATTAAGATGAAATTTACTTACACAGGAAATAGTCCAGAATAGTTTGTGGATAACCTTACAATGTGTTCATTTTCTTTCTCATTGTAAAAAATTTCGTGTTAACAGAAGCCTTTTTTTAGACTCTTATGTTTTTCAGAAAATTGTTCCAGATCTCTTAAGGTAAATCATAGATAACCTTTGGGAGGAAAGATGGGCATTTTCCCCCTCTGAGATGGCTCCCTCATCTGTTTGCTCATTGTTTTTTCTCAGTTTTTGTTACTTTTATTGTATTTTTTGAAAATACATAGATGACAAAAATGTTATATTAAAAATATAAGAGAATCCCATATATACCCCCCTCCACCACTCCCCTCACTCCTCCCACATCAACAACCTCCTTCATCGTTACAGCCCTGGGCCCCAGCAGAGTTGCAACTCCTACTCTCTGGTTCATTGGACTTACCCAAGTCAGCTAACAGGGGAGTGAACCAAGAGTGCCTACATCTCCAAGCAGGAGAATTGCATCCATCAACCATGTGGGATGTAAGCACCCTGTCGATATAGAGGTGGAGTGGACATCACCATTCCAGGGTCCACAGGACCCAGACATGGGTGTGGGCATGATACAGGGTCAGATATGCATGCGAGGAACTAGGTTAGGCCTTTTTAAAGTCTTTCCTCCTCCTCTTTCCTAAAGCCTGGGTAAGGGCCACGGCTGTTTGTTTTTCTATTTGGTTGCCTTATAATCCCCACCTGTTAGCTCTCAGGGAACCAATAAGGAGACCTTTCATTGGAATTATCTGGGACCAATGAGGAAACCTGTTTGGAGTTATCTGGGGCTTTTTATTCATGCTGGGGGAGTACCAAATGGAACCTTGTGGCCAGAGTCTCTGCAGTGTCTTTCCAGTTCTGTTCTTCATAATGGCCTTCCCTCAGGAGGTTTCTGGGTGGAGTTTTACAGCCATGTTCTCTGCCAAGTCCCAGGTTTGACTCAAAATTCCCACTTTCCCTTTACTAACCTGCCTCAATCTTTTCTTCTCTCTTTGTATTCTCTCCTTGGTAAAGAGATTACATTTATCACACAGCATTATGAATTTTGATATGTCTGTCTCTCCAAGTATAATAGCTTCTCGTTTACTCTCAAATTCTGTATATTTATTACTGCATAAAAATTGTCCCCCAAACTTAGTGATTAATAGTGGCTTAAAAGAAGAGCAACATCATTATTATTACTGGTGGTGGTGGTGGTGGTGGTGGTGGTGGTGGTGGTGGTGGTGGTGGTAGTAGTAGTGGTGGTGGTGGTAGTAGTAATATTTCATAATTTTGTGGGTCAGGAACATGGCAAGAATTAAGCTGGATGGCTGAATTCTGACCTACATGACATAAGCCTGGGCATCTGGTGCTGAAGATGGCATCTTTATTCACATATTTGGCATCTTGGTGCTCCTTTGCTCCACTCTCTTTCTACATGTACTGTCTCATTTTCTAAGACTTCTCCATGTGGCTTGGGCTTCTCACAAACTGACAGTCTCAGAGTAATCAGACTTCTTATTTGGAAGTTGGCTGTTTCTAGAGCAAGTGTTTCCAGGGGCCTGGAAAGAAGCTGCAAGGCTTTTTATGATGTAGCCTCATAATTCCTAGAATATCTCTTTCCTCACTGTTTTAGTTTGCTAAACCTGCTAGGAACAAAATAAAAGAAATGGTTTGGCATTTCTAAAGGGAATTTATTAGGGTAAAAGCTTGCAGTTCTGAGGTTGTGAAAATGTCCAAATTAAAGCCTCATCAGAGATTCTGTCTCTCCAAAGGTCGGTTCAGGTGATCCTGGATTTCTGCCATGTGGCAAGTCAAGATGGTGGCCATTCCTGCTTTCCCCTCCAGGCTTACTTTCTCCCTGAGCTCAACTATGGGCCATCAGGCATATGGCTCATCTCTCCCCAGGCCTGTCTCTTTAGCTTTGGGCAGCTCCACTGATTCCAGACTTTGACCTCTCCCTCAGCCACTCAGGGTTTTTCTCTCTTGCTGTTCAGTAGGCAATTCTGGAGTCCTTTTGCACATGACAGAGTGAAAATGATGGCTACCTCTTTCACTGTGTGTCTCCATTTATATAAGAGTGCAGAAAGAGGACTGAGACCCAATCTGGGTCATGCCTCACTGACATAGTCAAATCAAAGACCCTAAAGTGATCTAATCAAAGGGTCCCTTAACTGCTTCTAACTAAAAGGCCTCAGTGCAATAGTCTTCCTTGTACAGGAATGGGCTAGCTTGAGGACATAATAATCTGGGGTCCACAGAAGACTGAAACCAGGATACCCACATTTAGTTGGCTAAGCCAGTTTTAAGCCATCCTTTGTAGAAGAGAAGAGGAGGAGTAGATTCTCCCTCTTGAAGAGGGAATGGTATACACATACAGGAAGGGAAGGATTTGATGATGGCCATCTTGGAGACAAGCTACCACATATCTCCAATATTTTTGAGGACAAAAGGTTATGTCTTACTCATCTTTGTGGATGCCCTATAGAGTGCTTGACATATAATTGGGCACAGTAAATGAATGTGACTGTAGTTTTCACTGCTATGCAGAGGACATTCAATATCCCTCCTAAGTAGAGTTATTGATATATAATTGCCTATTAAAACCTCTATCTGGCATCTCTTGATAGTATTTCAAATTCTGTATGTCCTAAGTAAAATTCATAAAAATGACTTCTCTTCTAAGTTTCCCTTATCTCCCTATCCTCCCAGTCATGATGGCTTCAAGGCTTAGAACCCTTGAATCCAACATTATTATAGCCTTTAAATTTCCTCAACTTCTTCTGTTAATTCCACTAATCTCTCATCTATCCCCTCCTTTCCAATCCAGTATCTACCCTGGTAGTTTGGGCCCTTCTAACTTCTCTATTTAAAAATTATCACGACCCTGTATTTGTTTTCTTTGTCTCCAGCTGGTGCCTCCCTTAATTTATCCTCTCCTGTGCATATTGCCAAAGAAATATTTCTAATGCACAACTATGATTAGGACATTCTTTAACTCCATATTACTGTAAGTGAAATGCTGCTTTGTAGTTGGTCACATTTACACATTTTGTGTGTGTGTGAAAATAACATTTGCTATCCATTTTTAGGTGAACCCTGATGTTAGTGCCTCAGTGCCACACTTTTATGGACCTTTGACCCTGGCTGTTCAGATTTCTCATTTTTTGTGTATTATCCACCTTTGTCTTTTTTGGAGATTATTTACATTCTCAGCCAGTAAGTAAGCAAATACATTAAACTGTATTTAAAATCCTCTTGTGTGTATGTAAATGTATGTATGTGTGACCATGATCAAAATGGCTAACAGCCAGCTGCTGCTCTGGGTTTATCTTTGCTCTTGTTAGTGAGAACAGCACTCACCAGGACACAGAGACAGATGACTGCAGGTAGGAAATTTATTGAGAATTTCTCCCAGTGGAGGGGGTCTGAAGAAGAGACCTCAGCCTTCCCCTGGAAGGAGTGGATATGAATTTATACGTCAATAGGCAGAGAAAATGCTAGTCAGTGAGAGGGGGGATTAAGGTGCAGTTAAGACCTGGGGGCCAATAGAAACTGTAGAAGTAAAAAAGTTCCCTTTTATGGCAAAGGTATAATAAACTAGCGAGTAGTGTATTCTTGGAATGCGGGAGGGGTTGGTGGTGCCTTGGTCTGGAAGAGGGTGGAGGTCCTTATCTCATTTTAGTCTGTTGCCATGTGGTCCCTTTGTTCTTGTGAATTGATGGTTGGTAGAATTTACTCACATAAGGCATGGTTTGTGCAATCAGTCCCATAGGCCATGGATGGGGGATGCCTTCCTTCAATTTATGTTACAGATTGTTAATCATATATTGTGAACCTTGTAATAAGAAACCTCTAACACCTCTGTTGTTAAAATTTAATCTTAGCTATGTTTTATTGCCTTAGGGATTTGTGAGGTCAGTAGCTTGCTTATCTCTAATAAGAAATTCCCATTATTGCATATCCATTATCATAATATATCACACTTATTTTAGGGAAATGGAATAATGTAAAAAACATACATCTTTGTTGGTAGTAATATCTAGTGTCTGGTGTAATATTGTATATAGATAGATTGGATTTAAATCCCAACTCTATCATATACTATTACTGCTTTTCTTCTCTGACCCTCAATTTCCTCATGTGAAAAACTTGGCACACTAATAATACCAACATTAGGATGTTTTTCGTTTGTTTGTTTTTATAGTTAGATAATGTGTATAGACTACTTAGTAGAGCTATGGTGCAAGTATACATCTTGTAATTGTTAGTTCTCACTCAGGCTAGTTGGCAATTTATTTGGGGACCTGTTCCACCAATTACCAGCTGTGTCCTTGGGAAAGTTATTGATGTCTCTGTGCCTCAGTTCTTCACCCACAAAATGGAGAATTGATTAAGAAAATAGATATAAAGCCCTTAGAACAGTGCCTCACATACAGCAAATGATAAATGGTAGTTATTCATATATTGTTAATAAAAGTTATGATCGGACTTTGCACATTTTGTTCACCTTCTGTTTTATGTATTCATATTTTGTAGTTTAAGGTAATGATCAAATCCCCTTGCGATAGTTAGGCTATTGTGTCAACTCTGCCAGGTAATTGTGCCCAGTTGTTTGGTCAGGCAAGCACTGGGCTAACTGCAATACAGGGGCATTTATGAACTTTAGTCACCATTGACTTTACTGCAGTGGTAAATCATAGATAGCTGGTTATAATTACATCATTCAGGGAGATTGCCATCAGCTAAGAGTGACCCTTAACCTAATCAGTTGAATGCCTAAAAAGAGGAAGTGATTCCAGCATTGAGAGAGAATTTCCTAGCTCATCTTTGGACAGCCAACATCTCCCAGAACTCATCAAGAATCTTCACTGGATTTTTATTGCAACCACTCATTGCAACCTGCCTGCAGAACCTGGAGTTGTGCATCCCCACAGCTGCGTGACTCTAATAGAATCACATACTATTGACAGATGTCTCTTGTTGAATGTTTCTCTAGAGAACCCTGACTAATACACCCCTATATTGGCATCATTATTTTATAAAGACATCATCACAGAGAGAAATTACTTCAGATAATGAAGAATGTCTTCTACAAGCATATGTTTTTACCTTTTAGCAGAAATAGCAACTACGTTTTATTTGCCTTTCTCTTCGGTAGCTAAATCATAAATTGTGTAAGATATCATTGTATGTTGACTTCCCTTTACTCTTTTTTTTTTTGAGAGAACAATTAAGAAATTATTGAAGGAAATGGGAAAGGAGATGAAGAAAAGTCAGAGAATTTTCAAGACTTGTTATAAATCTAGTGAAGCTGGTTAATAAGATAGGGAATCAATAGACGGATCTGAAACCTGGCAAGAAGTCCATGTGCGCATCAATAACCCCAAGATGGCTGATGGAAGATCCTCCCCCATACAAGATTCTGCCATCCAGAACAAGATTTCTTCTGAAAGCCAGGAGAAGCCCCAGACATTCCCAAGCACTTTATCATTGGGCCCTCATGGGGGATTGATGGGTGGGGTAATCAATCAAAACAGCAACAGCTGGAACTCCTTCCCTGCCAATAGCAAAGGGGTAGAATAATTAATAGTTCAAAAAACAGGTGCAAGGCCTGAATTTGCTCTCTCACTTTTGGACCTCTGTCCCTGCCTTCTGTGCCCTGCTCTCACCATTTACCCCCTGCCATGATCACACCATGCAAGTAAAACCTGGGCATTTATAATCTACAATGGAAAATGGTAGTCAGTAAATCAGCCCTCTTTATCACTTTTCAGCCCCTTCTTCTTCACTTGGGACCCAAAATCTGTTATTTTCTCCTATTTCTCTTCCCACCCTACCTGAATAAATTACAGGCCTAACTCTTCCTATGTGCTCTTGAATTCATTTCTGCAGCATAGTCAAGGACCTAGACAAAATCCAGTACCACTAGGACTTTTTGAGTTCATTGGTGTTACTTCTAAAAATAGCCACTTCTCTTGGAAGATGGACCGTGTTAACAGAACAAATAGGAGAATGTTCTTTCATGAACTATAACAAATATAGAATACTAATACAGGGTGTGAATAATTGGGTGGGCTGGGGGGAAATACACCAAGTGCAAGATAAGGGCTATAATTAGTAGTAATATTTTGACAATACTCTTTCATAGTTTGCAACAAATGTTTCACATCAAGGAAACACTGTGGGATGATGTATGGGACTACTCTATGATGATATCCATGCTTGTTTTATAAGTTCACAACATTTACTATACATTTATTGTGTATGTATGCTCATGTATGAATCATATACTTCAATAAAATTACACACACACACACATACACACATACATAGCCAATTATCTAGCCAGACTGAATTGCTAAATCTCAGAGAAAGCCATTTTGCTTTATTTGGAGGCTTCCATTATGATAGCAAGTTATCACTTGCAGTTTTATCATTCTTGTTATATCCATTTCTATTTTTCTGGGTGATTCACAGAAAAAGACACACGAGGGTCAACTGAATATACCTCTCACTGATATGTTACAAGGAACTGCATTACCATGGTAATTGATAAAGAATTTCTGTTTTTCAACAGTACATATACGGAAGTACTTTTGTATTTAAATATGAAAATACCAAAATAACATTTTCTTCTAAAGTATTCCAGGTTATACGCCCCTTTCTGACTCTTCGTCAACTGCAGTTTTCTGAACATCTGACCCATGCCACTGTCTTCACACTATCTCCCTGCTCCTTCACTAGAGCCTGTCTGGCTACCCTTCTGTTCCTCCAGTGCAGTAAGTTCTTTCCCACCTTTGATGTTTCCATACATGATCTTCCCTTCACGAAACTCTGTCCTTATTTGTTTAGTACAATGAAAACCTTGGCTGATCTTTGTCCCCAATTCTGGGATGAGAACCCCTGAATCTTTGGAATTTCCTGAGATAGGAATATCTGTTGTTATTCATGGTGGACCTAGGACCACACCTGAGAGCTCATATGCTAATGAGATGGCAGGGTGGGGGCCAGAAACACCTATAATGCTAGGGTGAGGCTGGCCACATTAGAAAAACCCTTTGAGCCCCTACAAACTAGCTCACATCCCTGATCTCTGAGAGGGAAAGGCGTCTGCAGATTGAGCTCAACCACATGGCTATTGGTTCTATCAATCATGCTTACCTAATGAGACCCCTATAAACTCAGACACCTGAAGCCCCAATAACCTTCTGTGATTAAGAAAACACATCACTATTATGCTGGGAGTGTGAGGAGTTCTGAGTTGACATGGAGAAGACAAGGAAGCTTGTATTTGAGACTCTCTGAGAGGTCACCCTATAGGTCTCTTCTTTTGGCTTCTTATCTGGATCCTTTTACTATAATAAAGCTATAATCATAAGTACTATGTTTTCAGTGAGTTCTGTGGGTCATTCTAGTGAATTATCAAACCTGAGGGGTGGCAGGAATGTGTAACTAGGTGATATTTGCTTCTGACGACTGATGTGGAGTCTGGTCTATCTCCGGATAGTCAGAGTAAGGATTGAATGGTTTGAGTTGTTATAGTTTTTGCATTGCTGTCAGAAGCTGTTGTTCAAACTATTGAAGTTGCTGGCAGAAGCTTTTGCAAAACCTAAATAATCTGGACAATCCCTTATCTTCCTTTTTCTTTCAACTTAAATGTCACTTTCTCAGGGGGATTTTCCTTTACCCTTCAGAAGAGAGAAAAATTCCCAGTTATGTGCTCTCCCAGGTTACTTATTTTCCAACAAAGCCTTGAGTTTTATTACTTTGTTCACCCTTATAGATCTAACCAAAATAATATTTTGCTGTTTATGTGAATTATTGTATAATGCCTCTCCTTACCCATTAGGCTTTTAAGTTTCAGAAGGCAAGGATTCTCTTTCTGTTCTAGAATCCCAACACCTGGAAATGTGTAGATTTTCAATAGATTTTTGATAAATGAAGGAATGAGGTTTTGGTACAATTGCAATTTACTCTACTGCCCTAGGGCTTAAAACCAAAGCACCTGCTGCTTTCAAAGCCAAAAACACTAATGTATTTCACATTAAGAAATGTTAAATATGTCACTCAAATGTCGCCATTCTCTAATCCAAACTCAGCCTGTGAATGCATTACCTTCCCCCAGTGTGGGACATGGCTTCTGGGGATGAACCTCTCTGATGCTGAGGGATTACTACCAATCACCAGCTGGTGATGCAACTAGAAAAAGACTGAATAAAAAGGGGAAATGGTAAAGACAAATGAATTTATATGGCTAAGAGACTTCAAAATGAGTCAGGAGGTCATCAGAGGGGTGGCATTTATGCATGTCTCTGCAGGATCCCAGAGAAATGCAAAGTAGATACAACCCCAGGTACTGGTCCTCCTGAGGGTTATGGAGACACACAGGTTCTACAGCAATAGCAGATGGCTCTGCAGTACAGTGCCTTGTCAGTGCGCCCTACTTTGGAATTTATGTTCCTGAGTGTGATGGAGTTGGACTCAGATGTGACCTTTCTACACATACCTCTACTGTCACTTTTATTGAAACTGTGCTTGACACTGGGGTTGGTATATACTCAGGAGACATGGATCTCTGGACTGGCAATGTACCACCTGGGCCCTGAGCCTCAAAAGAGGTACAACTCCTACTCTCCTGTTCTTTGGACTTACCCAGGTCAGCTAACAGGGAGGTGAAGATGGTCAACCACCACACCAGGGAACCAAGAGTGCCTACAACTGGAAGCAGGAGAATCACACCCATCAGCCATGTGGGATCTATGCCCCCTCTTGATTTAGAGGTGGAGTAGACATCACCATCCCAGGGTCCACAGGATGGAGGAATAAAATATGGATTAGAGTGGATTTAATGGTATTCTACTATAGAACTATTGTGACTAGCAACTGAAGTAATTGTATCACTGATGTGGAGACAGTAGCCATGGGAGTTGCTGAGGGCAGGGAGAGGGAAGAAGAAATGTGATGTGGGGGCATTTCTGGGACTTGGGTTGTCCTGAATGATATTGTAGGGGCAGATGCAGGACATTATATATCCTGCCATATCACACTGAATGGACTGGGGAAGCCTGTTAACTACAATGTAAATTATAATCTATGCAGTGTAGCAGTACTCCAAAATGTATTCACCAAATTCAATGAAAGTGCCATAATGATAAGAGGTTGTTGATGTGGGAGGAGTAGGGATGGGGTGTCTGTGGGGTGTATTGGAACCTCATACTTTTTAATGTAACATTTTTTGTGATCTATGTATCTTTAAATAAAGACAATTAAATAAAAATTTAAAAATTAAAAAGAGAAATGTGAAATATGGAGAGAAATTTCTGTATTCTGTGTTCAAGTGGAAAACACACTAATTTCACATTCATGTGCTGTGGGCATATATGAGTAGAGGGAAAGAATATTTAATTTATAACCAATTTTATGAAGGGGTTTAAAGCATTTAAGAACCTTTGTTCCCATTCAAACCAAGTCTAGTTCTCATCTATTGTAATTAATTTTCTCTCTATATTGCACTTGTAGCAACTGAGAGTCGGGGGCACCTCATGTAAAACAAACCCAGAAGACACCCAGAAACCATTCAACAGGGCTATGCAATAATTAGGACATTGTAATCCCATCCAGGCTTAAACTATTTGCTAGTGGTAGGGAAAAAAAATAACAAGTGGTAGGACACAAGGAATAAAAATACAAGTTTTTGAGTGAGATCTGAGTTCGAACTTCAGATCCTCCACTTACTTGCTTTGTGACTCTGGTAATGTTACTTAGCATCTCTAAACCTCAGTTTCTACATTTGTAAAATGGCTTTCCTTGTATTTGCCTTGTCTGTTCATTATGCAAATTACAAGAGAATACATGAAAGATAATAGAACCTGGGATATAATATAATAGCTAGTAATTCTTATTACAAATAAGGCAAGAGAGAGGAAAGGAAAGAAGAAACAGGGGAGACATAAAAAATAAGGAAGTGATTTTTAAAAGGCAAAAAAAGGTATGGATTTTATTTTGTATTAGGGCCAGCTTGATGAGTCCAATATACAATTAGTGAAGAGGGAGGAGGCAAAACGGTTTAAGCTATAGTAATTCCAAAGAAACTACAAAGTTTGCTTGTTTTTTTAAATAAAGAATCCATGAAAGACCACATATGTGAAAATATCTACTAGTAGAGTATCAAGCTCACTGGCAATGTTCCATAAATACGTAAAACGGCTGACATCCATTGAGAGACACAATTTTCTAAAGAAAAGCTCAATAGCCTTGTTATGGATTTTATTTAGCTTCTTAGTCAGGCTGGAGAAATCAATTTCAAGAGTATGCTGGATGAGTTAGACCAGTAATTTATTCAGGTAGGGAGAGAAGAGAAATGGGAGAAAATCAGGGAGCATGGGTCCCAGGTAGAGAGGAAGTAGGTGAAAAGGGATAAAGAGGGCTGATTTACATACTACAATCCCCCATTATAGGTTATAAATACCCAGATTTTACTTGCACAGTCACACGGCAGAGAAAAAATGTTCAGAGTGACATGCAAAGGGCAGGAATGGGTCCAGAGGCAAGAGTGCTCCTTCAGTGCTCAGCCAGCCCCACCTGGCTTTTTGAAATGTTAATTATTCCACCCCTTTGCTAATGGCAGGGGAGGTGTTCCAGCTGTTTTCTGTTTTAATTGATTACCCCACCTATCAATTCCACATGAAGGCACAATGATAAAGTCCCTAGGGAACATCTGGGGCTTTTCCTAGCTTCCAGAAGAAATCTTTGTTCTGGATAGCAGAATCTTGGGGGTGGGGGTCTTCCAGCAGCCATGTTGGGGGTTACTGATGTCCATGTGGACTCTCTGCCAGGTTTCAGATCCATCTATTGATTCTCTATCTAACTAGCCTGCTTCATTCCCCCTCTGAGAATTTACACCTTTAATCTTAAAGGGTGCTGAAGGGAGATGATCTTTCTTCTGTATCTACTTTCTGTTGATAAGGAGCTGTAGACCCTACCTGACAAGTTGTAGAACTCTCTTGCTCTTCTAGCTTCATTAGAAGAAGATGGAACTGGCATCCTCTGTGAAGCTGGATGAAGTCCACATATGGCTAACAAGATGTTGATACTGAAAGAAATAAAATTAATTAGAACTTTGAGAATATATGGTCCTACTAAGAGGACACTGGACAACAGAAACAGAAAATGTCAGGTACCTGCAAAGGCTATATTTTCCCAAAGTTGGTGGAAACCAGTATTCTTCCTTGAGTTATTTCGTGCTGTTGGTTAACTCTAGAGAAAAATTGTAATAGATAATGGGGTTAGGTAAAATTCCAAATTCAGTTTTTATGGCAGCAGAGAAGAATGGGAAGAAGCATTTCCCTTTTCAGTTAAGGTAAAGGAGATGAAAAGAGGCAAGGTTTCTTAAAAGGGTTTTTGGTTTGCTCTCACCCTAGCACTAGGCATTTGGTCTGGAGTTTGAGGGAATAGTTGACTTTGACATAGATACTACAAAGCTTTGTCTCTTGAAGTATTTCAATCTCTCCAATGACTGGCATTCGTATATCCCATTGGGTACTTCTGGTGAGTTGGCACTTCCTTGGGCAGCTGGCTTTACTCAGGATTAGTGCAACAAGCTGGAAATTCCTTTAATAGCTGTGGGAGTGATCTGAACTATAGAGTAAAGGTTTTTACATATTGGCTCTAATTGAGAATGAGGCTTGTTTTTATGTTCAGGTTTTTGATTAAAACCTGTTTTGCAGGTCCTGGGTAAGGAAAGGTTGTCTATGGACTATCTTAAAGGGCCTAAGCTGAAATGGGTCCTAGCCACCCCATTTGCTGTTTCCCTTCTAGTTTGAAATGCTTAGACCTGGAAGGATAGCATATGGGTTTACCTGTCCTCCCAAGGGTATGATTGGGACAGGTTCTGGAATAAGGGCTAAGAAGGATACCTGGGTTAAGCACATTCATTAAATACTTAGAAAATAAAGTTTACCAGGAATTTTGATATGCTCAGTGTCCCTTTGCATATGATGTAAAATAGAAAAGATATCACCAAAATCAGCAGGGTTATATCTAGAATAGGATATAGGTACAGCACTTATTACTAGTTAATAAACTACCCAATGCATAAGTTTCTCTTTGAGCTACAATTAATAGATTCCAGGTTTGCAATACCTTACATTTTATCTCTCCATGGGAGCAAGCTATAATGCCAATTGTGTTTATGTTCTACTTACTGTACTCTGGAGGTCATTGCTCCACATGGTATGTTCTTCACAGAAGCTGCAGCACTGTTGAACCTAGAGAGAAGCTAAGAAGGTAATTTCCAGTATCCCACCAGCCTGGTGCAATATGAAACAGTGCCAATCTGGAGGTGATATTCATTGTACATTTGGCTGTACTAGGCCATCGTTGTCTGCTGCAGGAGTTTGAAACTGTAACATAGATTACATTGACTTCAGGAACACAATCAGAGATGTAGTAGCTGCCTTTATTGTTTCAGGGGTCAGTGACTTGCAGTGTATTGAAGTCCTCGTTTGAATGCACAAGAGAGTTTGACAATCTGGAAGTTTTTCTCTTGAAAAACTTTCTGGAATTTTTCCACCTTTTCCAGCAGTTAAATAAATTCCACTTGTGATTTATACATTAAATTCACTAGCTAGACAGTATGACTTTTAAAGACTCAATTTCAGATTACCTGTCACCGTTATTCCATTTGTAACGGTTGAACACAAAATTAAGGACAGATTAAAACCGGAGAGAGAATTTTACACCTTTAGCATTTCAAGAAGCCCTTTGATATTAATTGATGGCACATGAGGTTTCTTATTTTTCAGACGAGGTTTAGTAACTGTTTGGGATCTTGATCTCTATTCACAATTTTTATAGGCACAACTGAGTTTAAACTAATGGAAGTTTGAGGTTTATTTTTTTCATTTTTTTAAGGAATCAGGACACGAGGTTTCTGGACCTCAGGTTTATTTGTTCTCTTTTCTTACACTGGTTTAACTGGAATTCAGGGTCCTATAGAAGAGGCTGCTCTTGGCTATACTGTGGCTACATGGACCAGCAGTAGGCAGGAAGTCCTGGTTCCTAAGAGACTCCTATGGGAAGATTGCTGGTATACTAGAGTCTGTGCCCATTATTCTAGGAAGAATGAAGAAGCACCTTTCAGTTGATCATTCTGGCAGCTAAGAGTCCTAATCTGACTAAAACCGTTCACCACTCTACATAAGTTGGAGCTGAAGCCCTGTCTCAGTGTCCTGAGAATTTCAATTATGAGAGCTTAACTGATCCACAAAAGCCTTTATGGGTTCCTAGGTCTTGGGGGTATTTGATTCTGAATATCAGATCAATGAGCCTGTATTAGTCAGTCAAAGGAGTGCTAATGCAAAATACCAGAAATTGGTTGGTTTTATAAATGATATTTATTTGGGATAGGAGCTTACAGATACCAGGCCATAAAACCTAAGTTACTTCCCTCACTAAATTCTATTTTCATATGTTGGAGCAAGATGGATGCCAATGTCTGTTAGCATTCACACTTCCTGGGTTCCTCTTTTCCAGGGTCTTTCTTCTCTCTGGGTTGAAGGTTCCTTTCTTCCTTGGCTTGTTTCAATTTCCTCTGTGTGCTTAGATCCCAGGGCACCTGCTTAAGACTTCAACATCAAACTCCAGCATCAAAACTCCAACATTAAGAACCCTCAGCACTGTCCTTTGTCATGCCTTTTATCTGTGAGTCCCCACCCTCAAAGGGATAGGGATTCAACACCTTAATGACATGGCCCAATAGAAGTCCTAATCATTACTCAATCATGCCCAGGTACAGACCAGATTTCAAACATAATCCAATATCTATTTTTGGAATTCATAACCATATCAAAGTGCTAAACTCTACCCTCTGAATTCCAAAAATCCATGATAATATTTGAAAAAACCTTCAGTCATTAATAATGCAAGTACTAATTCATATCACAATCAATTTAAAGAAATATAGTTTGTCTTGGGGTGAAGTCCTGTCTGCTATAGACATCTGAAACTTATAAAACAATTTATCTGTTTCAAATACACAAATGGACAGACATAGGATAAACATCTTCATTATAATAAGGAGGAATTGGGAGGGAAACATGAGTTAGGGTCAACTACAGTTCAGTAAACCTGCAGGGCATCCTCCATTCTATTTCAGTCTGAGATTCATCCTTAAATTGATGGTTTCTTTTCCTTGGGGCAATATGGGGACCCACCCTATCCACCATCTTGCCCAATGGCCATTTTCTTGATTTCACTCTCATCAAGCTCCAGACCTCTCCCTTTAAGAGGGTTGGGGTGATTGTCACACCTCACCCAATCTTTGGGTTAGAGTCTTAACCCCCCTAGTACATTGATGTGAAGACAACATTCTTCTTAGCCTTTGGCATACAGTCTCATCCCTCTCAGAGCAATGAGTTGACTACCTGACCTTCCCTAACCTTTGGGGGACAGGTCCATCCCTCTCAGACATGTGGGGTGCTGGCCTTAACAACCCTGATCCTTGGGGAATGTTCTCTACCCTCTCTGTACCCTGGGGCAGAAAAACTCTCCCAGAACATCAAATAGGAACATCCACCCTTTTCAACTGCTGGGGCAAACTCACCCTCCCTGTACACATGTTTGGGGTTCCTCTCTTGGCCCAAGGTGAAGTTTTAATTTAAGATCTCAGCTTCCATGGTTTTCCTCTTAAAGCTGTTTCTCCTTCAATCTCTACTTTCCGTAGTCTTCTTATTCCAGGCTGATAGTGGTTATGTTCATACAGCTCTCTCAAAAACCTAGTTGGTTTAGCATGAAGGAAGTGGGGTCCAAGCCATTAGGCAGTAAGACTTTCCACAAATCTTTCCTAGGTAACTGATTTCCAATCTTGATTTACCAGTTCCAAGTTTAGTTAGGTTCTCAAATGGTGCACTTTCATCTGGGAGCTTGTTTACCAAAAGCTTGGAATTTCTGGAATCAATTTCTATCTTCATTTTTGCCAAACAGTTCAGTCCTTAGCTTATTTCACTCATTTAGCCTTTTGCTAGAAGCTGCAAGCAGAAGCCAAGCCACAGTCTGTGGGTTTACTTTGGAAAGTTTTTCAGCTAAATTCCCAGGCTCGCCATTTTCAAATTTTGCCTTCTGTGCAACACCAGGAGTTAATCTTGCTAAGTTCTCGGCAACTTTAAAACATGGTTGCCTTTCTTCCAGTTTCCAATAATAGTTTCACCATTTACTTTTAAGGTATCTTCAAAAGTCTCTTTAGCATTCATATTGCTATCAACAGCTCTTCAAAGCTTTTCAGATAATTTCCATCAAGCATCTTAGAATTCCTTCAAAAAATACCCTTACCCATTTATAAAACCATTTCAGCATTTCAGTAATTTCAAAGGCACTACACCACTCCTTGGTACCAAATTCTGTATTAGTCTGTCAAAGGAGTGCTGATGCAAAATACCAGAAATTGGTTGGTTTTTATAAAGGGTATTTATTTGGGGTAGGAGCTTGCAGATACTAGGCCATAATTATGTTACTTCCCTCACCAAAGTCTACTTTCGCATGTTGGAGCAAGATGGCTGGTGATGTCTGCCTGGGTTCAGGCTTCCTGGGCTCCTCCCTTCCAGGGCCTTGCTTCTCTCTGGGATCAAGGTTTCTTTCTTCCTGGGGCTTGCTTCTCTTCCCTCTGTCTTCTTAAATCCAAGGACATCTGCTTAAGAACTCAGCATCAAACCCCAACATCAAAACTCCATTAAGAACTTTCAACTCTTCCTTTATCATACCTTTTATCTGCATGTCCACACCCACCAAGGGATGGGGACTCAACACCCTAATCATGTGGCCCAATCAAACCCCTAATCATAACTCAATCATGCCCAGGTACAGACCAGATTACAAACAATCCAATATCTACTTTTGGAATTCATAAACATATCAAACTGCTACAGAGCCCAAGCTCAATTAGTGGGAGACTGGGCAGTAATCCCAAACAAAGCACCTGAGATGTCCATCCCAGGGGATATTTGACTGCTCTCTGAATGGATGGGCCTGAGGAATGGGGGTCATTCTGTTTCCTGCTCTGATTCTTGGCACCCTTGAACATTAAAGCATCCGAGAACAACTAACCTAATCAAAAGTTCCTGAGTTAAATCTCAGGAAATGTTTGGCTGCTCTCTGATTCCTGCCACCCCAGGGAATCATAGAGCTCCTGCCACTGGGTGTTCCCAGCACTGCCTGGTCTTGGGAGACAGTCAGCTGAATAGATTTCAACCTGAAGCTGCCAAGTCAAATAATGCTTCTTCCTCCTACCTTTCCTGAAGTCTTAGACACAATATTAGTTCTATGAATTTACTGTCTAGGAGTTTCCCAGTTAAACCAGCCATCAAAAGGCCATAAAGTGGTTAGAGATTAATCGTTGTAGCTAACAGGCTTTGTGGTTCTGAGGCAATAATTTCCTTGCTAGCCAAAGGGACTTTCCGAGTTTCGCAGTTTTTAAAGCATTCCAAAGCATTCTAGCACAAACCTGCAAAGAGAAATCCAGTAGCAAGTAGTAGGAAGGTAAAACATGGGTGAAGATTAGAAATTGCAAAGTTATCCTGACCTGTGACACCCCTGGGACAAGGAACTCCCAAGGCACCCATCTTGGCTCTGCCTGCCGCCTTCCTACTTCATTCCCCTAGGTTGCTGAGTGTGGTCAGGTAGGAAATCCACTTGCAAAGGGGTGGATCCACTGGGAGGTGTAAGCCCTCAGCTCTATGCCATTGCCATGCACTCCCTAGATGAGAGGGCAGGAGAAGGCAATCACAAGCAGGCCTGAGGACAAAGATTCTGGCTGATAAAATGGCTTGAAGTAGCTTCACAGGGCCTGGTAATCTGCCAGGGAACTTCTGCCTTGGCAGGGCCATGATTTAAGCCATCCTGGCTGGGGTCAGATTTCATAAACCTGGGCACTCAGCATGGAGGCAGAGAATTCCCAATCCCTGGCCACTTCCCTCCTGGGATTAGGATCTTTGGAGGCTCATAGGTGAACCTGTTTAAAATAGAAAACCAAAGGAAGACATTAAACAGACTGTAGGCCATAGTTTCACTCACCAATAAACTCCTGGCTGGCTTGCCAAATATGTTTCTGTATTTTATTTAGGTTCTTGGCTATGCTGCAGAAATGAATAAGAGCATGCCAGGTGAGTTAGGCCAGTAATTTTTTTTCAATTCATTTTTTAAAAAATATTACATTCCAAAAATATGAAGTCCCATTCAACCCCACCGCCCCCACCCCCCACTCCCCCCATTGCAACACTCTCTCCCATCATCATGACACATCCATTGCATTTGGTAAGTACATCTCTGGGCATCGCTGCACCTCATAGTTAATGGTCCACATCATAGCCCACACTCTCCCACGTTTCATCCAGTGGGCCCTGGGGGGATCTACAATGTCCCATAATTGTCCGTGAAGCACCACGCAGGACAACTCCAAGTCCCGAAAACACCTCCACATCTCATCTCTATCTCCCATTCCCCGCACCCAGCAGCCACCATGGCCACCCTTCCCACACCAATGCCACATTTTCTCTGTGGACATTGGATTGGTTGTGTCCATTGCACATCTATGTCAAGAAGGGGCTTAGATTCCACATGGATACTGGATGCAATCCTCCTGCTTTCAGTTGTAGGCACTCTGGGCTCCATGGTGTGGTGGTTGACATTCTTCAACTCCATGTTAGCTGAGTGGGGTAAGTCCAATAAATCAGAGTGTAGGAGTTGAAGTCTGTTGAGGTTCAGGGCCTGGCTATCATATTGTCAGTCCAGAGATTCAAATCCCCTAATAGGCCAGTAATTTATTCAGGTAGGGAGAGAAGAGAAATGGGAGAAAATAACAGCATGGTTCCCAGGTAGAGAGTAAGGGGGTGAAAAGTGAAAAAGAGGGCTGGTTTACAGATTACAATTCCCCATTATAGGTTATAAGTGCTCAGGTTTTAATTGCACAGTCACATGGCAGAGGAAAAATGACAAGGGTGACATGCAGAGGACAGGAATGTGTACAGAGGCAAGAGAGCAGAGTGTGAGAGCGCTTGTTCAGGCCTTGCCTGGCTTTTTGAAGTGTTAATTATTCCACCCCTTTGCTAATGGCAGGGGAGCTGTTCCAACTATTTGCCATTTTGACTGATTACCCCACCCATAAATTCCCCATGAGGGCCCAATGATAAAGTCCCTAGAGAATATCAGGGGCTTTTCCAGCTTCCAGAAAATGTCTTTGTTCTGGATAGTAGATCTTGGGAGTGGGTTCTTCCAGCTGCCGTCTTAGGTATTATTGATGTCCACATGGACTCTCTACCAGGTTCCTGGTCTATTGATTCCCTATTTTACTAGCCTGCTTCACGCTGCTGGGTTGGAGACCTGAAGATTATTCCATGTTGTGTTGCTAACTAATCTTAAGACATTCATTACCCTGTGCCACCAATGTTTAGCCTATAGAAAGAATGATTTTAATGTAATTGGATTTTACTTTTCCATAGAGTTGAAGAATTTAAGTTTTGGAAAAGCCCAATAAAACATTCAACAGCAGAAATTTGCCATTGTGCCTGTCATGGATCTTTGATGCCAATGAATTTGGTGTTAAAATGTTTGTTGAATGTGCTGTGTTAAAGATTGTGTTGATAGAGGCTAATTTAAATGAAGTCAACATGTAAAAGAACACAAGGCACTAGTGTCTGCTTTCTGATTAAGAAATTTGTTTTCTGTATTTGCATAGCCCAAAGAAAAATAGCCACACTGCTTTGACCTAGTTCTGGTTCTGTCAGATGCAGTTGATTATATAATGAATTGATGTTTTCTTGATGATAAGAGCCTCATAGTCTAACCCATGTGCTTCTGCAAGATAAACTGGTGACCATGTGAATTCACCCAAGGAAAGGTAATATTTACTTGGAGTCAGCAAAGTATTTAGGGCTATGTGGTAATGGGAAAATTTTTATTTATTACCATTTAGTCAGGAAGATTTGATAACCTCTGCTTTTTTTTTTAAGAATTTACCAGGGATTGAACCCGGGACCTCATACATGAGAAACAGGCACTCAATCACTTGTGCTACAACTGCTTCCCATAACCTCTCATTTTGAAACTAACAAAGGCTATACACCACTCATATATACACACTCGAATTTACCAACCTGATCTTCAACAGGAAATATGTAATAATCTTTTCTGCTTTATAACTTTTACTCTGAATTGTGTGAACTGGATTAAATCTGAGCTGGGTTTCTTAAGGATGGCAAAATCAATTGGACTTCTTGCTTTGATTATATATATATTTAAAAGTGGTAACAATAATGGCTAAGACTTATATAACACTACTTATCATCCAGACGCTGCTCTAAATGCTTTACCTATATTAACCCATTTAGTCTTTACCAAAAGTTATTTAATCCTCACAACAACCTTATGAAGTAGATGTCATTATCATCCCTATTTTGCAGATGACAAACCTGAAGCACATAGAGGTAAATGATTAACTCAAAGTAACAAAGCTAGTAATTGGCAGTAGTAGGATTAAAAACCAGGCCCTCTTACTTAAGAATCCATGTCTCTAATCACTTTGCCATATGCCTCCCCAAAGGTAATACCTCTGAATTACCTATATCCCACATCCAGTCACTCAGCCTTTTGCCTACCTCTGATTTTACTTCCTCAAGTCTTGGTAACCCTTAGATAAGGACTGTATGCAGATTTGCCTTTGAAGAATAAGCTATGGGATGGAAAAGAACAGTTGTTAATTACTAAATTAAAAATAATCCTAGACATGTAAATATGAATTGCCAAAATTTCCTATCAACTTCAGCTCCAATTAGTCTCCTGTAATTCTCAAATTAGGATCTGAACCCAGATTCTAAGTAAGAAAATGCAGGAGATTTGAAATATCCATTTTAACTGTCATCTGCTTTCTACATCTGATTAAGAGTTTGCCTATATTACCTTCACTTTTTTAAAGATTTATTTTTATCTATCCCTCCCCCATTGTTTTGCTCTTGTCATCTGCTCTCTATGTAAATTTACTGTGTGCTCTCTGTGTCTGCTCATCTTCTCTTTAGGAGGCATGGGGAACTGAACCTGGGACCTCCCATGTGAGAGAGAAGCAAGCAATTTCTTGAGCCACCTCAGCTGCCTGCTTTGTTGTTTCCTCTTTTTGTCTCCTTGTTACATCAGCTTGCCCTGCCTACCTGTTGCAACAGCTTTCTGTTTTGCTAGTCTTCTCTAGCAAGCACTGGGAACAGAACCTGGGACCTCCCATATGGTAGTTGGGAGTTCATTTGCTTGAGCTATATCTGGTTCCCTACCCACACTTATTACATTCATTTTTCCTGTTAAAAATAACCTTAATGCACATCTTTGAAAATTTGAAGTTGGCAAAGTCACAAGTATCAAAATTTAGATGGATGATTTCATTAGATATATCCTTTAATTTCTAAACCCAACATTTATTAGATTTCAAAATCTTAACCAAAACTTTTCTACTAGCTGTGTTATGAAATTTGCATTAAATATTTTATGAGGAGCTTTATGATTTTATTAATTGTATCATGTTTGTGTAATCCTTTTCTTGTTTTAAACCATCTGTTTCAAAAATCGAAAAATGAAATCAATCTGTAAGACATCTGGATATTTCAGGAAAGCTTCATTATTTCTTTTTTTTCCTTTACCTTTAGGTGTTTCAGATATCATGAAAATTCAGTACAGGATATTCTAGCCAGTTAGATAATTTGTGCTTGCCCAGCCCCATTGAGTCAAATATCTGGATTTATGGGGCAAATTAATGAATAGTCCATTATTTTGTATCAATTTCCAGGAGCAATCTAGGCTTTATGGACTGAGCCATTGGCACATTTCTTCTAATAGGATTCCTGGCAAAAACAATATCCTGTCCAGTCAGTCTGTCAGCTCCATCTTATTCTCACATTCTTGTCATCCTCTGCTGTTTCTCAGCTGATACCAGGCTAGCTGTATATATTTACACAAGGCCAAAGATCCTAGGCCTACTCGAGACCTGGACCTAAACACGACCAAGCAAAAAGCATAGCGTAGCATCAGCTTAGTGCTTAAAATCTTGAACTAAACTGAGTATCTGCCATGATCTGAGGCCCAATGTAGCCTCCAATCCTCTGTATTTCCAGCTGTCACTAATGCTCACCTTCCCAATTGGGCAATCTAAATATAGTAGGACTTCTATCTCAGTTTTCCTGACTAGCTCTCAAATTGTCAGAATTTGAGCTTATTCTAAATCACAATCCATCTATCTGGTATCTTAAAACTCAATTTTGTCAACCACTATCATGAGAATAAGATTCATTTGACCTTATCCTAAGCTTTTGGATGGAACTCTGCCTTGAATTGGCCCACCATCCAAAACTATAATACTTAGCACTCTTAATAGACCACCAAATTAATAATTCCTTGAACCACATTTGAAATTCTCTAACTAGTAGCCCACCCAGCTACCTTTTTGGGGCAAGACTATTCATTCAGGTTAGTTTCCCCATGAACCCCAAAACTGCTGGCCTTTATGTTGTCACCAGATCTAAGCATGCCTAAACCTAGAGCCCATCACAATTATGACACGGACGTCTTACATAAAGACTATCATAAATCTACTGAGTCCCTCTTTTGACCCTAGCATGACTTACCAATTTGGAGAAGAAGGCCTGAGGTGGTATTCTGCAGTTGCTAAAAGAGAGACTTTAGATGTCATGGAGACCACCCATGAAGTGCAAACTAAAACCACAATGCTATCTAGCATATACCTATTAGAATGCCTAAATAAAAATATGGAAAATACTAAATGTTGACAAGGATATGGGATAACCAGAACTCACATTATGCTGCCAGTGGAAGTGTAAATTTTTATATCCACTTTTGCTGGTATATAGTAAAGCTGTACATATGCATATGCTAAGATGCAGCATTTTCACTCTTAGGCATATACCCAAAACAAAGTCATTTCTATGTTTATCAAAAAAACATATAATAAAATATTCAAAGTAACACTATTTGTAATAGACAAAAACTGGGAAGTACCTCAATGTCTACTGAATGTAGAATAGATTGTGGTATATCTGTACAATGCAATGCCATAATGAGAATAGATGATTTACATCTATACTCAACAATGTGGATGGATCTCAACTCTGAAAAAAGCCAGACACAAAAGTGCAGATGCTATGTGATTTCATCTTTAAGTTCAAGAAGAAGCAAAACTAATATCTGTTTTAGGAGTCAATATAGTTACTGTGCTCAAGGGAGACTGTGACTAGATTGTACATGAGGAAAGGTTTGGGGTTTCTAATAACATGTTTCTTTTTCAGATATGTAATAATTCATTTTTGGTCTTTCTGTTTGCTCTAAGTCTATTATACTTCAATAAAAAAAAATAAAAATACAAAAGATTTAAAAAGGAAAATTTAGAGCAACCTAAATTTAAATCCCAGTTCTACCACTTGCTCTATGAATCTAGTCATAGATTCCTCAACTCTTAAAAGCCACTGTTTCCTTACCTGTATAATGATCAGGTGTGGTGGTTGTGATGATTGTGATGATGATAAGAAGAAACATTTACACAGAAAGTATATGCCTAAAACTATTCTAACCATTTTATTTCTAATTTCATTCACAAAATAGCCCTATTAGGTAATCCATAATATTATATTCATGTTACAAATGAGGAAGACTAGATTTAGAAATGTTAAATAAGGTATATTTAAAAGAGTTTAGAAAACTGTAACCCAATAATATTAGGTTTCCTTAATTCCCATTAATGATAAAATATTACCTCTAGCTCATTTTTCCATGTCCACTTCTCACAGTCATACTGTACACTCTACAGGTAGCCAGACTAGCATCCCTTTTACTGCTACCTTAGAGTTCCCATCTTTCAGGTAATCAATTGTTCTTAAATGTTCTTTCAAAGTTTGGGGGTGAATAATGAAAGGGTTACATATTTCATTCTCCTGCCAGTTTATTCCCACCATTATATGTAGTCATTTCTTATCTGCTTTACAATCTTGTATATTCCTTGCAGGTAGGGGACATTTAAAACCCCTATTCTCAAATTCTAGAAGAGTGTTTAGCACTTATAAGTTGCTCAATAATTGTTTGTTGAGTGGACCATTGAAATTAAATATTGACCTTTCTTTTCCTTGAAAATTAACAGACACTTCAGATTCCCTAGCTGCACTGAGGCCAACATCTAAATGAGACTTAAAAGTAATTATTGCTTATTAAAGAAGTACATTATTTAGAGCAGGGAATAATGTTCATTAATGTAGTCTAAGATATCAGAAAAAAAATTAACCTTTGAAGGTTGCAAACTGCATGCCTTCTATTACTTTGCATTGCTAGCATGGTTATGCTATGCAAACAATGTAAATTTAGCTATGGGAGTGGGGAGATTATTTCCTCCCACTATACTGTACCTCAGCCTCAGCTTAAGATACTGTGTTATATAAGGTGATAACTAGTGAATCTGATAAGTAAACCTGCACTAATAGAAATGAGTAGCCTATATGAGTGTGTGTATACATTATATATATATGAATTAGATACTTTTCTCATGTATATATATATGTGTGTGTGTATATATGTATATATATATACTATATATATATATGAATTAGATAATTTTCTCATGTTATTGAAACCAAAGAAACGATAGTGATTAGAAGCCAAAGGGGTAGATTCTTTGGAGCAGACAGATTTTTTGATTTCCTCTACTAAATCCTATTGTTCTGATAGTTATTTACTTGGTCTGTAAGGATAGCACCAATTTAGCTAGTCACCAAAACTTTACAATTCAGTTTATTGAAATATCATTATCTGGGGACTCATGTCAAATTGTATAATGGAAACCAATAAAAAATATAAGATTTGTTTTACATAAATTAGTTTTGCTGTAGATTTTTGGAAACACATTTCTGTTCCTTACAGAGAAAGAGCCTTACTTAGAGCGATGGCTTACTTTATGCAATGTGAATGGCATTGTTTCTCTTGTGTTTCATGAACTTCCCCATTATCTGCTTGCCAATTATATACAGACATCAGCGGTTTAGGATCATGGCTCCAGGTGTTCTGGTCTCATTCCTGTATTTTAATGTCCTTGGCTGAACATTGTGTTACAGCATAATAAATTTCATTCCTTGCCAACAAAGATAAACACAGAACCATTCCAATCTTTGCTCTTACTAAGTTTCCTGTATGTTAAATTTTGGTAGGCTGGCTGGGAGCCATCTGTAGTGTGTTTTGCTAGCTACTAGTGAGTTTTCCATCTGTAAGTATTTAACACTGCTTGGGCATGAACTCATAAGCTAAACAGCTCTCAAATCTATGACTATATCATAGAGGAAAAAATGATTAATGTTTTAATTAAAGTAAGAAAGAAAATAAATGGAGGAGATAGGAGTAAGAATTCCAATTACACAAGTAAAAGAGGTTGATATTAGAAACTTTCTGCCTCATCTTAAATTTAATACTACTTCAATAATAACTTGAAATGTCAGAGAAAGTGGCTTGGATTATAGCTGCTTGAGAAATAGGAGTGATGGCAGCACAGGGCACACTAGCTACCATATTTTAACGTATGGATATTCAGGTAAAATGACTGGATTCTAGTTTGCCATTTATAAATATTGGATAATGTGTTGTGTGTGTGGGTGTATGTTTATTTTTTGTTTGCTTGTTTTGTTTTATTTTTTGAGTAGGATTGTAGTTTTTCTGGGAAAGGATAAGAAACTGTGGATGTTACAATTGGGTGTTAATGGCAGTTACGGCTTCTGGAAACCCACCAACCACTATGATTTAGAGCAGTGTTTCTCAATCTGCAGGTTGAGAACTAATAGCGGATTATAAAATCAATTTAGTAGGTCACAACTAGCATCTTTAATAAATAGAATAGAATGGAAAAATCCACATGCATCACATATAATAATGATAAATATTAATTTGTGAAACTTGGTTTCATGTGTATACACATTGACATGCATGCCTATGTGTATTAGGTCACAATGTATCAGGTCACATGTATCTTCCTGCGTGTTAAGGCCAACGATTTTTGAAGACTACTGATTTAGAGAGATTAAGAGCCATAGTTGGGGAGCAGATGTAGCTCAAGTTGTTGGGTGCCTGCCTACCCCATGGGAGGTCCCAGGTTTGGACCCTGGTGCCTCCTAAAGACTAGCAAGACAGTGAGCTGACGTGACAGGCTAGCATGGCAAGATGACTCGACAAGATGACATAATAAGGAGACACTAGGAGGTAACACAATTAGAAACACAACAAGCAGGGAGCAGAGATGACTCAAGCTATTGGGCACCTCCCTCCCAGATGGATGGTTCCAATTTGGTTCCCAGTGCCTCCTAAAAAGAAGATGAGCTGACACAGAGAGCACACAACAAACAGAAACAGAAAGCAGACAGTGAGCATAAACAAAAGTGGAGGGAGAAATAAAATAAATAAATATTTTTTAAAAAGCACCATTGTCTTCCTTTAACAATTTTGTCACAATAAATGATGAAATTTCTCCTGATTTGAGAGGACCCAAAAGATTAGTATTAAAGTATCAAAATGAATTATATTTTATTTTGGTTGTGTTGAAAATATCAACATGTCTGGGAAGCGGACTTGGCCCACTGGTTAGGGCATCAGTCTACTACATGGGAGGTCCGCGGTTCAAACCCCGGGCTAAATTAGAATCTCTGGAGTATTAAAGAATACATCTGGATTGATCTACACATTCAATGCAATCCCAATAAAAATCAATGCAGCCTTCTTTAAGGAACTAGAAAAACTAACTATGAAATTTATTTGGAAAGGAAAGAGACCCCGAATAGCCAAAGACATACTGAAAAAGAAAAACGAAATTGGAGGAATCACACTACCTGACTTCAAAACATACTATAAAGCTACGGTGGTGAAAACAGCATGGTATTGGCATAAGGAGAGACATATAGACCAATGGAATCGAATTGAAAGCTCTGATATAGAACCTCACATATACAACCACATAATATTCGATAAAGCCACCAAACCCTCTCAACTGGGAGAGAGTGGCCTATTCAACAAATGGTGTCTGGAGAACTGGATAGCCATATGTAGAAGAATGAAAGAGGATTACCATCTCACACCTTATACAAAGATCAACTCAAGATGGATCAAAGACCTAAATATAAGAGCCAAGACCATAAAAACCTTAGAAAGCAGTGTAGGGAAACATCTACAGGACCTTGTAATACGAAATGGATTTATGAATATCTCACCAAAAGCACGAGCAGCAAAAGAACTAATAGATAAATGGGACTTCCACAAAATTAAAGCCTTCTGCACCTCAAAGGAGTTTGTGAAGAAAGTAAAAAGGGAGCCCACACAGTGGGAGAAAATATTTGGCAATCATATATCTGATAAGAAACTTATAACTTGCATATATAAAGAACTCCTACATCTTGAAAATAAAAAGATAAACAATCCATTTAAAAAATGGGAAAAAGACTTAAACAGACACTTCTCCGAAGAAGAAATACAAATGGCAAGAAAGCACATGAAAAAATGTTCCAAATCTCTAGCTATCAGGGAAATGCAAATCAAAACCACAATGAGATACCATCTTACACCCATAAGATTGGCAGCTATGAAAAAAACAGAAGAATACAAGTGCTGGAGAGGATGTGAAGGAAGGGGAACACTCATCCACTGTTGGTGGGAATGCAGAAGGATCCAACCATTCTGGAGAACAGTATGGCGGTTTCTCAAAAAACTAGCCATAGATTTGCCATATGACCCAGCAATACCACTGCTGGGAATATACCCAGCAGAACTGAAAACAAAAACACAAACCAATATATGTACACCAATGTTCATAGCAGCATTGTTCACTATTGCCAAAAGTTGGAATCAACCCAAATGCCCATCAACAGACGAGTGGATCAATAAAATGTGGTATATACACACAATGGAATACTACTCGGCTGTAAGAACAAACACACTACAAACACATGTGATAACATGGATGAATCTTGAGAACCTTATGTTGAGTGAAGCAACCCAGACATTGAAGGACAAATACTACATGACCTCAATGATATGAAATAAACAAGCTGCCCTAGATAGCAAGAGACTGAACGATAGGCTTGCAGGAAATTGGAGGGTGGAGGAAGGATATGAGCCGATGTCTGCAGGGGTGGAATTTAAGACGAGATGGTGGTAAGTATGAACACAAAGAAGAGATAAAAGGGGGGCAAGGGGTTGCCTTTGCTTGGGGCTTTGCGGGTTTGAGGGTGGCTGGGGAGGGACGGGTGGGTAACGTTGCCCAAAAGTGGGGGGAGGGAGGGGTAGCATACGAACCAGGAGAGGGTCAGGTGTTGGTGGAGAGTAAAATGCCGAGAAAATCATATCAAAATATAATAAAGAGGGTTACCTGTTTAGAATGCTCGGAGGGGAGGGTCTGATGCAGGACGGGCTCCTGGGGAATGTCTAAATGCTCATTCTGCCAGAGTGGGTGACACCATGGGGTAGAAACCCAAGTAGTGAGAGTGGGGGTGGACCCACATCCTGGGGAGGACTAATGCCATCCAATAGAGGGAACTGTATCCCTCGAGAGAAAGGGTGGCTCCCAGGGCATTGGGGCAGTTGAGCAAGTTAGGCCCTGAACACTATTCCATCTATCTCTGGAAGTGGCTCCTCAGGAAACGGAGGTTGGCTATCACTGAGGGCACTAAGGTGGAAGGGAAAATGGACGTTATATGTGTGGAACCAAAGTAAATGGGGGGTAAGAGAGGAGTTTCTTGAGAGTACACAAGGATGGATATAAAACATGTAATATTACACCATAACATATAGGAGATGACGGACTGATAATGTAAACCATAATGTAAAACATAGGATAACTAAAAATGTAAAGAACTGTGTATCCTAAAGTATGCACCATAATGTAAATACAGATGTCACCTTGTTAGAAAGCTAGTGTCTCAGACTCTGTACATCACTTTAAGTAAATATGATATGAATAGGGCGTAAGAGTATCACTGTGGAAGGGAAAAGGTTTTCTGGTGGATATGTGGGAGTGCTGTATATTATATATATACATTGCTGTGGTCTAGGACTCCTGTGAAGAAAAGCTGAATAATTAGGGGGGGGGGGGGGAAAAAAAAAAAAAGAAAAAAATAGGATGTGGAATTTTTTCAAGTCAACATTCCTTATCTAAGTTCTTTATCTAACTTTATCCAAGTTCTTTATCTATCCTTTAAACTCATCGCTATATGCCATTCCCTAGTAAGGGACCATGTCATTATATTGGGCTTCAAATTTCGGGGAGTTCTGGATCACAGAGTGT
The DNA here is from genome assembly GCF_030445035.2 of Dasypus novemcinctus. Classification (NCBI taxonomy): domain Eukaryota; kingdom Metazoa; phylum Chordata; class Mammalia; order Cingulata; family Dasypodidae; genus Dasypus; species Dasypus novemcinctus. The sequence goes on along the minus strand of NC_080704.1, from coordinate 97,727,067 downwards.
TTCAACAATGGCAATGGAGGGATACTGGTATGGGATACCAATGACAGATGATATATGACTGACAGGGAGCTGTACAGAACATATGTCCAGGGTGCATGGTAATGTTTGGATATACTCATAGTGGCAACAATTAAAAACCACAGTAGGGGGGGTACTGGGTTCCCGGCCAGTGGTGCTCTGTCGTGGTCCCTAGGGGAGCAGCGACAGTCTCCCAGGTACAGTGGTGGGGACCGGGAGGGAGTGAGGGTTCAACAGTGAGCCCCTGATACTAATGACTATGCTTGTGAGCAGATAAACCCAAAATAATAACAAGGCCTAGAGCAACTTTGTGCCTGGGAATTTCCTTCTGTCAGCCTTCATGTTACTCAAATGTGGCCAGTCTCGAAGCCAAACTCAGCATGTAAATGCAATGCCTTCCCCCCAGCGTGGGACATGACACCCGGGGATGAGCCTCCCTGGCAACGAGGGACCACTATCAACTACCAACTGATGATGCAACTGGAAAAGGACCTTATACGGAAGGTTCAATGCGGATCAGCAGAATATCCATGTCTACATAAAATACCATGACTTTAAAATGCTGTTTGACCTAAAGTAAGGGGGAAATGGAAAGGAGAAATGAGTTTATATGGCTACGAGTTTCTAAAAAAGAGTCTGGAGGCTGGCAGAAGGATTGCCCTCATGCACAACTGAGCAGAGTCAGAGAGACAGATAAAGCAGATACAACCCCCAGATATTGGTTCCTTTGAGGGCTAAAGAGACCCATGGGAGTTATGGTCATGGCTGATGGGGTTAACTACCAGGGCAGATGGCCCCTCTTTGGAAATGGTGTTTATGTGTGATGAATCTGGACTCAGATGGGATCTCCCTTCATAAGACTTTCATGCTAATGTGCTGGAGGTGCAGTTAATGTTGGGGTTTAAGATATATTTAGGGGATTTGAATCTCTGGACTGACAATGTGATAGCCAGATCCTGAGCCTCAACAGACTCCAGCACCTACAATCTGATTTATTGGACTTACCACACTCAGCTAAGATGGAGGTGAAGAAGGACAACCACCACACCATGGAGCCTAGAGTGATTACAACTGAAAATGGGAGGATTGCATCCAGCATCCAGGTGGAATCTGAGCCTCCTCTTGACATAAAGGTGCAATGGACACAACCAATCCAGTGTCCACATAGAAGAGGTGGCATTGGATTGGGAAAAGTGGACATAATGGACAAAGGGTATGGGGAAAGGCAGGAAGAGATGAGAGGTGGAGGCGTCTTCGGGACATGGAGCTGCCCTGGATGGTGCTTCACCGGACATTGTAAATCCTCACAGGGCCTACATGATGGAATAGAGGAGAGTATGGGCCATGATGTGAACCAATGTATATGAGGTGCAGAGGTGCCCAAAGATGTACTTACCAAATCCAATGGATGTGTCATGATGATGGGAACGAGTGTTGTTGGGGGGGGGGGGAGAGGGGGGGGTGGGGGGGTGGGGTTGAATGGGACCTCACATATATATTTTTAATGTAATATTATTACAAAGTCAATAAAAAATAAAAAAAAAAAAAAAAATCTTGAGAACCTTATGTTGAGTGAAGCAACCCAGACATTGAAGGACAAATACTACATGACCTCAATGATATGAAATAAACAAGCTGCCCTAGATAGCAAGAGACTGAACGATAGGCTTGCAGGAAATCGGAGGGTGGAGGAAGGATATGAGCCGATGTCTGCAGGGGTGGAATTTAAGACGAGATGGTGGTAAGTATGAACACAAAGAAGAGATAAAAGGGGGGCAAGGGGTTGCCTTTGCTTGGGGCTTTGCGGGTTTGAGGGTGGCTGGGGAGGGACGGGTGGGTAACGTTGCCCAAAAGTGGGGGGAGGGAGGGGTAGCATACGAACCAGGAGAGGGTCAGGTGTTGGTGGAGAGTAAAATGCCGAGAAAATCATATCAAAATATAATAAAGAGGGTTACCTGTTTAGAATGCTCGGAGGGGAGGGTCTGATGCAGGACGGGCTCCTGGGGAATGTCTAAATGCTCATTCTGCCAGAGTGGGTGACACCATGGGGTAGAAACCCAAGTAGTGAGAGTGGGGGTGGACCCACATCCTGGGGAGGACTAATGCCATCCAATAGAGGGAACTGTATCCCTCGAGAGAAAGGGTGGCTCCCAGGGCATTGGGGCAGTTGAGCAAGTTAGGCCCTGAACACTATTCCATCTATCTCTGGAAGTGGCTCCTCAGGAAACGGAGGTTGGCTATCACTGAGGGCACCAAGGTGGAAGGGAAAATGGACGTTAAATGTGTGGAACCAAAGTAAATGGGGGGTAAGAGAGGAGTTTCTTGAGAGTACACAAGGATGGATATAAAACATGTAATATTACACCATAACATATAGGAGATGACAGACTGATAATGTAAACCATAATGTAAAACATAGGATAACTAAAAATGTAAAGAACTGTGTATCCTAAAGTATGCACCATAATGTAAACACAGATGTCACCTTGTTAGAAAGCTAATGTCTCAGACTCTGTACATCACTTTAAGTAAATATGATATGAATAGGGCGTAAGAGTATCACTGTGGAAGGGAAAAGGTTTTCTGGTGGATGTGTGGGAGTGCTGTATATTATATATATACATTGCTGTGGTCTAGGACTCCTGTGAAGAAAAGCTGAATAATTAGGGGGGGGGAAAAAAAAAAAAAAGAAAAAAATAGGATGTGGAATTTTTTCAAGTCAACATTCTTTATCTAAGTTCTTTATCTAACTTTATCCAAGTTCTTTATCTATCCTTTAAACTCATCGCTATATGCCATTCCCTAGTAAGGGACCATGACATTATATTGGGCTTCAAATTTCGGGGAGTTCTGGATCACAGAGTGTTTCAACAATGGCAATGGAGGGATACTGGTATGGGATACCAATGACAGGTGATATATGATTGACAGGGAGCTGTACAGAACATATGTCCAGGGTGCATGGTAATGTTTGGATATACTCATAGTGGCAACAATTAAAAACCACAGTAGGGGGGGTACTGGGTTCCTGGCCAGTGGTGCTCTGTCGTGGTCCCTAGGGGAGCAGCGACAGTCTCCCAGGTACAGTGGTGGGGACCGGGAGGGAGTGAGGGTTCAACAGTGAGCCCCTGATACTAATGACTATGCTTGTGAGCTGATAAACCCAAAATAATAACAAGGCCTAGAGCAACTTTGTGCCTGGGAATTTCCTTCTGTCAGCCTTCATGTTACTCAAATGTGGCCAGTCTCGAAGCCAAACTCAGCATGTAAATGCAATGCCTTCCCCCCAGCGTGGGACATGACACCCGGGGATGAGCCTCCCTGGCAACGAGGGACCACTATCAACTACCAACTGATGATGCAACTGGAAAATGACCTTATATGGAAGGTTCAATGCGGATCAGCAGAATATCCATGTCTACATAAAATACCATGACTTTAAAATGCTGTTTGACCTAAAGTAAGGGGGAAATGGAAAGGAGAAATGAGTTTATATGGCTACGAGTTTCTAAAAAAGAGTCTGGAGGCTGGCAGAAGGTTTGCCCTCATGCACAACTGAGCAGAGTCAGAGAGACAGATAAAGGAGATACAACCCCCAGATATTGGTTCCTTTGAGGGCTAAAGAGACCCATGGGAGTTATGGTCATGGCCGATGGGGTTAACTACCAGGGCAGATGGCCCCTCTTTGGAAATGGTGTTTATGTGTGATGAATCTGGACTCAGATGGGATCTCCCTTCATAAGACTTTCATGCTAATGTGCTGGAGGTGCAGTTAATGTTGGGGTTTAAGATATATTTAGGGGATTTGAATCTCTGGACTGACAATGTGATAGCCAGATCCTGAGCCTCAACAGACTCCAGCACCTACAATCTGATTTATTGGACTTACCACACTCAGCTAAGATGGAGGTGAAGAAGGACAACCACCACACCATGGAGCCTAGAGTGATTACAACTGAAAATGGGAGGATTGCATCCAGCATCCAGGTGGAATCTGAGCCTCCTCTTGACATAAAGGTGCAATGGACACAACCAATCCAGTGTCCACATAGAAGAGGTGGCATTGGATTGGGAAAAGTGGACATAATGGACAAAGGGTATGGGGAAAGGCAGGAAGAGATGAGAGGTGGAGGCGTCTTCGGGACATGGAGCTGCCCTGGATGGTGCTTCAGAGGTAATCACCGGACATTGTAAATCCTCACAGGGCCTACATGATGGAATAGAGGAGAGTATGGGCCATGATGTGAACCAATGTATATGAGGTGCAGAGGTGCCCAAAGATGTACTTACCAAATCCAATGGATGTGTCATGATGATGGGAACGAGTGTTGTTGGGGGGGCGGAGAGGGGGGGTGGGGGGGTGGGGTTGAATGGGACCTCACATATATATTTTTAATGTAATATTATTACAAAGTCAATAAAAAATAAAAAAATTAAAAAAAAAAAAAAAAAAAGAATACATCTGGGATTCTCCAAGTCTAGATACCAGTTAAAGCAGAAATAGAGCTCTCCCACTTGTTGACTGTAGTTACCCTGAAGTTCCCAGTCCAAATCCACAGTTCCAGAAGTGTTGTGGTCCTTGGTATCCTGTGATATTTCCCAGACTCCTCCCAACATGATACTGGTACACTTCCTCATATAGCATACTTAAGCTATTTCTGTCTTCAGTTATTTCCATTTCAATGAGAATACTGATTAGGCTTTTTGATGATTCATACATTTTGACACCCATGGCTTAAAACCAAACAGGTTTGTATGGATTTTCAGAGTCTGTGCTAGTGTCCATCTATCTACGAGCTATCTTCCTTATCCCTCCATTTGAGTAAACATAAACCCTGGCTTCCAGATATAGACAGCTTTTTACCAACAGCTGATCTTGCCTGAGTTAAGAAAAATGCTTTGATTTTATCTACATGATATCAGATTAAAATTGTGAGTAAAATTTCCTTCTTTTTTTCAACTAGATGTGCTATTTTATAGAAGTAATTTGAGATATTTGAGTATGGTTATACTTATGTGGCAGCTGATATGTATGGCTTTGACAAAGTAAAATGGCATTTTGAATGGCAAAGCCATTTGTTTGCTAGCCTTGTTTATACAGATGGTCAGCAAAAGTATGGCTCTGTCTATATGCACAAAATAAATGGTCTATGTAAATAACAATTCATTCCTTTTATATTGCCTCAGTGATCAATGAAGATTACCACTTGATTGATACAGCTGTGATGACCAGAATTAATCAGGAAAATGGTTGAAAATTAATAGGTGGATGATGCTATGATGTGAGTTTTTACCTACCTAAAACAAACACCCCATTTATTGTTTGTTTTGCTTTATTATTATATTTGGGCAATTTTACTGTTAAATGAGGTCCTGTTTTATAAATGATAATAAGCCCATTAGTGTGGTAAATGTAATAATGTAGAAGTCTCTGATAGCATTTAGAATGGCAATCAATTTTCCTCTCTAATTACATTAATTATAGCATTACATACCTTTGCAATTTTCACAGGATTGTACTCATTTATGCTCAGGCTGTATTTCAATAAACCATTTTTGCCACTGTCATAAATCTTTGCAACACTAAGTTGTGGAGATAGTGGCAACTGAAGATTGATCTGCAGTGTTGGAATTCAGTGGGAAGTCATGTCTTGTTATTGATTACTAAGAGTCATTAATTTATGGAAGCTGTTTGGAGATTTTGGCAAGTTTAGTACTTATTTCAAATTCATTCTCAACTCTAGTCATAGCTTTTCTCAGGGAAAGGGAGTGAGGAAGGAAGAGAGTGAGAGGCAGAGCATGAGAGAATATTAACTAAAATTTTAAAATGCAAAATTATTCTGTGTCACACTTAATTAAACTGAGTAGGGTAAAGAGTACATATGTGGTTATATCAAGGTCAACAACAACTTGACTATTCCCATGCCACAATCAGATTGAGTAATTTGTTTCTGGCAGTAATCTTTATTCTCTCAGAAATTGAACTGACAAAAAATATCTAGCTATTCAGTCTAAAAGGAGATGGCTCACCATGAGAATTCAGGCAGCGGGTGAAAAACAGCCCAGAATAAGCTCTTTCTTTGCTTTCAAAATGAGAGTATTCTAAGGGTACAGTCCTGTTTTCACACACTAATTGAAATTCCATAAAAATGTCTAGAACTAGTTTGTAAAAGGAAGAAAGACTTCATGACTAGGAATCTCATATTTGTCATTTGGCTGATAAGAAGGTTTGATTTAAGTGCTGTATACCATGTAATGGAGGTTTTAGTCACATCTGGGTTTGGAGTATATGTTTTATTTACTTAATCTTCTTTTATGGATTTGAAGGGCCTGCAACTAATTATATAAAATGACAGATTAGATATAAATTATACTCTCTTCTCTTTCTCTCTCATTTTTAATTCTGAAAATGTGTTTGGAACAGTATGTGTTATGTAATGACAGGGAGCTTCTGTGCTTTTACCCTGGGGTGGAAGATTTGAACACCAGCAATGCAGTACTACTGATAAAAAAAGAAACCTAGCATTACTGCTAGATTTTCATTGCTATGGCAATTATGATGTCACTGGTGTCTGAAATATTTAAATCTCCCATCTCTAATAAATTAAGCTGATCTGGTAAGCTAGAAATGTAAAAGGGAAAAATTCTACTTAATAGAATGTAATTGCCAGATGCAGTTTTACAGGTAATGTTTGGGAATGCAAAAGGTTAAATCGTGGTTTAGACTGAAAGAAAAATGTAACATAAAATTCATTATTTTAAAAGGAAAAGCATAATTTTTGATGTGACTATAACGTGAGTATAAAGGAGATTTTAAAATAAGGTAGAAAATTTGCTCTCTGCATGTAGTAGACTTTATTATTTGTACCTACAGAAGAAGAGAGTCTGGGGGAAAATTATGCTTTGGGGATTAACGTTTAATTTCGGTTAAGAATCTAATAGTGACAGTGCTAAGAAGTGTACTAATATTTTATTAGATTGAAGGTGATTGTTTGCTCTTTATACTCCTTTCCCCAAACTTCATTCTCCTCCCAGTGCTACAGGAAGCTTTCTTTTTGATATCTTTGGCAAAGGAGAAGTGGCAGCTTGCTTCCTGAGCTCTAATCTGTCCTCTCAGGGAGGAATGAACTTCTTTCTTCCATGGACTTAGAAAGGAAAAAAATCTGTGCCATGCCGGTATTCTAGGAGGAGAGAGAAGTACTGGAGGCACTAACAACAACCAGAAAACTCCCAGAGCAAGTGTTTTTGAAGGGAATTCTTGGATCACTAGGAGTGAGGCTTGAACTTCATTTTCTTCAAAGTGATCTTAGAAGATCCTCAGCAAAGGATCTTTTAAAAGTCAAGCTAATACTTTACTGGAATTGTAGTTGGTGCTGGGGTTTAAGATATATCTAGGGAATTTGAATCTCTGGACTGACAATATGATAGCCAGGCCCTGAGCCTCAACAGACTTCAGCTCTGATTTACTGGACTTACCCCACTCAGCTAAAATGGAGTTGAAGTCAACCACGACACCATGGAGCCTAGAGTACCTACAACGGAAAGCAGGAGGATTGCATCCAGTATCCATGTGGAATCTAAGTCCCCTCTTGACATAGATGTGAAATGGACACAACCAAGCCAAGGTCCACAGGAAGGAGGAATACAGTAAGGATTAGAGTGGACTTAATGATATTCTATTCATGAACTATTGTGGTTAATAATCGAGAAAATGTGGCATTGGTGTGGAAAAAGTGGCCATGGTGGCTGCTGGGTGCGGGGAATGGGAGGAAGAGATGAGCGGTGGAGGCATTTTCGGGACTTGGAGTTGTCCTGAGTGGTGCTGCAGGGACAATTGCCGGACATTGTATGTCCTTCCATGGTCCACTGGATGGAACGTGGGAGAGTGTGGGCTATGGTGTGGACCACAGGCCATGGGGTGCAGCGATGCCCAGAGATGTACTCACCAGATGCAATGGATGTGTCATAATGATGGGGGAGAGTGTTACTGTGGGAGGAGTGGTGGGGTGGGGGCGGTGGGGGTGAATGGGGACCTCATATTTTTTGAGTGTAATATTTTTTTAAAAATGAATAAATTGAGTAGAATTTGAAACAAAAAAAGTCAAGCTAAGAGATTGGGAGAAAAACAAAAGACTGCTATGCTTGACCGTCTCACTGTGGTCCCTGCCCTGCCCTATCTTCATATCTAAGAAACATGAATCTACATTCAGAATGACAAGGATGTCACACAGTGCTGTCTTATCTATTCATGGTAATTTTTTGTTGAGGCGGACCTGAATGTGTGTAGTATATTTCTAGTGTGCCAGGAGATTGTGAATCCACACTAGGTAGCCCTACGGCTGGGGAGAAGAGTGGAGAAGGTATGGAAGTTGGGTGGATGCAAGTAGGTTAAAGGTTTGAATCCTTTAGTCTGTTTCCTGGGTTATTTTTCTTTTCCTTCATTATTTATTTATTTTTTAATGTTACATTAAAAAAATGAGGTCCCCATATACCCCCACTCCCCTCACCCCACTCCTCCCATAACAACAACCTCCTCCATCATCATGGGACTTCATTGTGCTTGGTGAATACATCTCTGAGCACTGCTGCACCACGTGGTCAATGATACACATTATAGTTTACACTCTCCCCCAGTCCACCCATTGGGCCATGGGAGGACATACAGTGTCCAGTAACTGTCCCTGCAGTACCACCCAGGACAACTCCTAGTCCTGAAAATGCTCCCAAATCACATCTCTTCTTTCCACTCCCCACCTTCAGCAGCTACCATGGCCACTTTTTCCATCTCAATGCTACATTTACTTCCATTACTAATCACATTAGTTCCAGAATAGAATATCAGTAAGTCCACTCAAATCCATACTCTATTCCTCCATTCTGTGGAACCTTGGATGGTTATGTCCTCACCACCTCTGTATCGAGAGGGGGCTTAGATTCCACTTGGATGATGGACGCAATTCTCCTATTTGCAGTTGTAGGCGCTCTTGGCTCCCTGGTGTGGTGGTTGACCTTATTCACCTCCCTGATACCTGGCTGGGGTAAGTCCAATAAACCAGAGGGTAGGAGTTGAGGCTCAGGGCCTGGCTATCACATGGACAGTCCAGAGATTCAGCTCCCCTGAGTATACACTAAACCCCAGCGCCAACCACAGGTCCTGTAAAAGTGACAGAAGAGGCATGTGTAGAAAGGTCACACCTGAGTCCAACTCCATCACACTCAGGAACACAAACTCCAAATAGGGACAACTGACATGGCACTGAAGTCCATCTGCCATGACCATAGAACCTGTAGGTCTCTGCAACCCTCAGAAGAACCAATACCTAGGGTTGTATCTACTTTAGCTGTCTCTGGGACTCTGCTGAGATGTGCATAACGGCCTGGGTTATTTTTTAAAAGCCATTCTGCAGCAGTGCTGGCCAGCTTTCCAACCTAATGAAACCCCTTGTTTTGGGTCTAATGTTTTTTTTTTTTATTTTTTTATTTTTTATTTTTTATTTTTTATTTTTATTTTTATTTTTTTATTGACTTTGTAATAATATTACATTAAAAATATATATGTGAGGTCCCATTCAACCCCCCCCCACCCCCCCTCTCCCCCCCCCCCCAACAACACTCGTTCCCATCATCATGACACATCCATTGGATTTGGTAAGTACATCTTTGGGCACCTCTGCACCTCATAGACAATGGTTCACATCATGGCCCATACTCTCCTCCATTCCATCCAGTGGGCCCTGTGAGGATTTACAATGTCCGGTGATTACCTCTGAAGCACCATCCACGGCAGCTCCATGTCCCAAAGACGCCTCCACAGAGCACTCAGTTGCTTGGGGCACCTCCATTCTCTGCTTTGTTGTGACTCTTATTGTGTTTCCTCTTTGTGTCTTTTGTTGCATCATCTTGTTGTGTCAGGTCAACATGCCAGCCTGTCATGCCATCTCTCTGTCTTGCTCCATGAGGCACTGGGAACCAAACCTGGGACCTCCCATATGGGAGGGAGATGCCTAATCACTTCAACCACATCTGCTCCCTGCTTGTTATGTCTCTCATATTGTGTTTCCTCATTGTGTCTGCTTGTATCATCTTGTTGCATCAGCTTGCTGCACCAGCCCATCATGCCAGCTCACTGTATTGCTCATCTTCTTTAGGAGGCACCAGGAACCTAACTGGTGAGCCACATCTCTTCCCTGAATTGATGTTTGTTTAAATACAGATCCCTCTGACATTTGTTTAAATACAGATCCCTCCCTCTTCACCACTCTGCCATACTATACCTCATGAATGAGTCTGTTTCTTCCCCAAAACACATTCTCTCCATCCTAAGCTGTATACTCATTTACTGTTTACTCAGTGCATATTTATTTAGGGCCTATAATGTGCCTAGAATTTTTCTAGGGGCACTGAGCACACAGAAGTGAATACAGGTAGACAAGTTGCCTGTATCTAAAATTCAGGTATTTTTCAGTTTGTCTTTCTGGGCTCCTTTCTGCTTTAGCCAGGTCTCCAATTTTAACACTCTACTTTATCTGCTCCTTCGTTTACCACCACTTTATTTTCGGGCAATTACCTTTTCTGCTCTATCTGGTTAGCTTGACTAATTGAATAATAGTTAGACTCTCTGAATGAAATTTTCCTGGGAATGGCAAGTTACTTGCTTTCTTGGTTATGGCAGAGTCATATAGGAACAAATGAGGTACTTATTTATTTTTTAATTTTTCCAAATCTCAAACATACATTAAATTAGTATTCTAAACCAGCACAGTCTGATAGAAATATAATGCTGATATTCTATTCATGAACTATTGTGATTAGTAATCAAAGAATATGTGGCATTGGTGTGGAGAAAGTGGCCATGGTGGTTGCTGGGTGTGGGGAATGGGAGGAAGAGATGAGATGTGGAGGCATTTTTGGGACTTGGAGCTGTCCTGGATGGTGCTGCAGGGATAATTACCAGACATTGTGCGTCCTCCCATGGCCCAGTGGATGGAACGTGGGAGAGTGTGGGCTATGATGTGGACCATTGACCATGAGGTGCAATGATGCTCAGAGATGTATTCACCAAATGCAATGAATGTCTCATGATGATGGAGGAGAATGTTGTTATGGGGGGAGGAGTGGGATGAAGGGGGTGGTGGGTATATGGGGACCTCATATTTTTTGAATGTAATATTAAAGAAATGAATAAAGACAAAAAAAGAAATACAATGCAAGCTACAAATATATATATTTTTACATTTTATTTAACCCAATATATCCAAAATATTACTTCAACATTTAATTAATATTAAAATTATGAGTGATTTAATTTACGTTACTATTTCATCCTAGGCTTTTGAAATCCAGTGTACATCTCAATTTAGAAACTACATTTCAAGTGGCTAATGGCAACCTTCTTGGACAGTTCAGTGCTAGCCTTTTTCCAACTCATTTTTCAGATGGAAACTTTGTAAGGGAAAATTGTTAGAGATCTATGAAGAACCATGATCTCTTGAGCAAAGGATTAGATTAGATGATTCTTTTGCTCTCTAACTCCTGCTTTGTGGTATGAGTGTGTGAAGCTTAGGTGTTTGAATGTTGGCAGAGTGGGAGGCAAAGAAGGTAACCAGTTGTTCGTATTTAAAAGCATTATACTGGTATTGAGTATAATTCTCTTTAGGATTTTAGCAAAGCTTCTGGTTTTTTCAGTCAGTTCCTTTACTCCTGCCCATAGTTTCAAATCATTATTTACCCCCTGTATTATTTTCCCACCTGATAAAATAAATACCATTAAATGTGTTGGCTTAACAAAACGTTTTGGCTAGTGGTTTCAGAGGCTACAAAGCTTGTTTCCTCCCAGGGTTGGTATCTTCTGTCTGGGCAGCAAACTTTGGAGTTCATTGTTTGTTTTTTTGTCACAAAGCAATGTACGTGGTAGTATCTTCTTTCTTCTCTTCCAGCTTACAGCTGCACCCCATGGCATCACTTTCTGTGTACAATTTCCTTTGCTTATAAAAACTTCAGCCATATTTGAGTAAGACTTACTCAGTTTGGGCACTCCTTACTAATAACATTTTCAAAGGTCCTATTTACAGATGGGTTCACACTCAATGGACCAGGGTTTGGGACGGAATTATGCCTTTTATGGTGAATATGATTCATTCCCCAACACTCCTGAAACTTAAATGTCAGTTTATTCCTAAATGTGGCTATTTGTTTCCGACTGCATAGTTCAGAACAACCCATTTCACAGTGTACCCATTTCCCAGGGATGGAAGTTATGAAAGCTCTTTTTCTAGCATTTTAGTCTTTGACCTATAATCTGCTTCAAGTATCTCTAGCCATGCCTGACAGAAACCTCAACCATGTTATTGTGCTATTATTACTAGTTAGTCATTATTTCAGCATGATATTTGCTGTTGGTGTTGTCTAAAGTGCATCAATGGATACATTTTAACACTTGTACAATTAGCACAATTTTAATCAACTCTAAAGAACTTACAAAATTTTTAGTCTCAGAGTAAATATCCTAAGACCAGTTGTTTTTTTTTTATTTTTTTTTATTTTTTATTTTTTTACATTTTTTTTTATTGATTTTGTAATAATATTACATTAAAAATATATATGTGAGGTCCCATTCAACCCCACCCCCCCACCCCACCTCTCCCCCCCCCCCCCCAGCAACACTCATTCCCATCATCATGACACATCCATTGGATTTGGTAAGTACATCTTTGGTCACCTCGGCACCTCATAGTCAATGGTCCACATCATGGCCCATACTCTCCTCCATTCCATCCAGTGGGCCCTGTGAGGATTTACAATGTCCGGTGATTGCCTCTGAAGCACCATCCAGGGCAGCTCCATGTCCCAAAGACGCCTCCATCTCTCATCTCTTCCTGCCTTTCCCCATACCCATCAGCCACCATGTCCACTTTTCCCAATCCAATGCCACCTCTTCTATGTGGACATTGGATTGGTTGTGTCCATTGCACCTCTATGTCAAGAGGAGGCTCAGATTCCACATGGATGTTGGATGCAATCCTCCCACTTTCAGTTGTAATCACTCTAGGCTCCATGGTGTGGTGGTTGTCCTTCTTCAACTCCATCTTAGCTGAGTGTGATAAGTCCAATAAATCATATTGTAGGTGCTGGAGTCTGTTGAGGCTCAGGACCTGGCTATCACATTGTCAGTCCAGAGATTCAAATCTGCTAAATATATCTTAAACCCCCACATTAACTGTACCTCCATCACCTTAGCATGAAAGTCTTATGAAGGAAGATCCCATCTGAAGACCAGTTGTTTACCACTGCCATTAGTCAGGAAAACTTGGGAGCCGGTGTATCAAAAAAATAAGGATGAATGCAAGTGTGGATCAAGCTTTGTATACCTGCCTACCACATGGGAGATCCTGGGTTTTGTTCCTCATGAATAATACAGCGAGCTGATGCCGTGGATGGCACGGAAAGCTAATGCAACATGATGATGCAATGAAGAGACACAATGAGGAAATACAATGAGAGATACAAGCAGGAGCAGAGTTGGCTCAGGCCATTGGGCTCCTCCCTCCCACATGAGAGGTCCCAGGTTCAGTTCCTGGTACCCCTGAAAAAAAAAAAAGAAGATGAGCACACAATGTATAGACATAGAGAATAGACAAGCGAGTGCAAATGGAGGGGGGATAGATAAATAAATAATACATTTTTTTAAAAAAATATGGGAAGTTGAACAAATGTTAGTGACCCATTTCCTTGATGAGTTCTGTGCTATAACACCTATGGTAAATTGAAACATTCACTAGATGATGGCCAGAGATGTCGGATGCAGTGAGTATAATGGTTAATTTTTCTGAACAATTCTGAAGAATGCCTTGTGAGTACATTATTCTTTATCAGTATCATTCAACTTATGAGTTCTGTCCAGCTTTGTTTGTAAAATAACATGCTACCTAATTATTTGTTGGGTTTGGGCAATGCCAACACTTTTTCCTTACCTGAGTTGCCTTGATTGACAATGGAGAAGATATTAAGTGCATGGCCCTCTTCTTTTCATGGCTCTGACAACATAGACTTGGTGGAGGGTAGCAACTATAAGTGGGAGGCAAACAACTCTATATGTTTTTCCTTGACTGGGGAATGAATTTGAAAGGGGAAAGAGACTCATAAAGGAGAAAAAGAATTTCTTAGAATGTTGTCGGTAAAAAACACTGTCAATTAAAATGGGTGAAATAAGATTGATACCATCATTAGTTACCAATGCCTTCTGGAGCATTTAGATTTAAAAATGCTGTGCCTTATGGAACATTTAGATTCAAAAATGCAAAAAAATGATTGTACATTGATAATTATGCATCTGTATTTACACCCTTGGCTCACTTGTTCCTGCAAGTTATGTTGCCTGTTCAAAAATGTGGAATTAGTGAAATATTTAAGCTGCAGTTGAGAAATCAGTTTTATTGTGAAGTTCAAATAAAAGCAAAGTAAAATCTTTTACATTGTTTTTAGTCATTTTATTTTAAAAAATTTTAACAAATCAATTTTATTGATACATATTAATAATGCATACAATTCATCCAAATTGTACAATCAATGGTATATGGAATAATCACATAGTTACACATTCATCACTTCAATCATTAGAGCATTTTCATTATTTCAGTAATAATGATAAACAAAAAAAAAACAAACATGAAAACTCTTCAATCTCTCAATCTTTCTGTATTCCCTCTGCTGTATATAGCTGCTATTTCTTGCTATTCCTGCACAATTATTTATTTATTTGTTAAGCAGCTTTGTTCTCGTTTTTTTTCTGAGATACATGCACATATTATATGATCTATCTAAAGTTATAATTAAAGGCTTTGAGTATAATCACAATGTTGTATATTCATCATCACAAAATATTTTAGAATAATTTCGTTACTCCAAATAGAAAAACTCCATACCATTTAGCATGAATTTCCTAGCCTTGTATAACCACTAATCAAATTTAATCTTTATAAATTGATTTGTATTTACATTTTATATAAATGGAATCATACAATATGTTACACAATATATTTTGTTCATAGTATTGCAATCATGCAGTATTTGTCCTTTTGTATCTGGTATGCTTCACTCAACATAATGTCCTCCAAGTTCATCAGTGTTGTCATGTGCTTTACGACTTCATTTCTTCTTGGACCTACATAATTTTCCATTGTGTGAATACACCCCATTTTGTTTATCCATTCCTCAGTTGTTGGGTAATCTGGTTGTTCCCAACTTTTGGCAATGGTGAATAATGCCACTATGAACATAGGTGTGCAGATGTTTATTCTGTATCACACTTCTCATTTCTTCTGTGTATATACCCATTATTGGTATTGCATGACCATATGGCAAATCTATATTCAACTTCCTTGGGAACTGCCAAACAGTCCTCCACATTGGCTGTACCATTCTGCATTCCCACCAACAGTGAATAAATGTAACTATCTCTCCATATCCTTTCCAAAACTTATAGTTTTCTTTTTCTTAAGATTTATTATTTTATGTATCCTCACTTCCTCATGGTTTGCACTTGCTGTGTCTATTAGACTTCTTCATTTCTTTAGGATGCATCAGAAACCGAACACAGGACATCCAATATGGGAGGGAGGTACCTAATAGCTTAAGTCACCTCTGTTCCCTGCTTTGTTTTCTCTCATTATATTTTTTTCTCTTGTGTCTCTTGCTGCATCATCTTGCCGTGCCTGCCCATTGTACCAGCTTGCCATCCTTCTTGACCTCTTTGAAGGCACAGGGAACCTATGCTGCCTGCTTTGTTGTGTCTCTCACTATGTTTTTCTTTTTGTATCTCTTGTTGCATCACCTTGTTGTGTCAGCTCTCTGTGCCTGCCCATTGTGCCAGTTTGCTGACTTCTTTAGGAGGCACTAGGAACTGAACCACAGACTCCTCATTGGTAGCTGGGAGCACAATCTCCTGAGCCACATCTGCTTCCCTCTGTCTTTTAAATAGCTGCCATTCTGATAGATGTGAAATGATATCTCTTTGTCATTTTGATTTGCATTTCCTTAAACATTTGTAATGATGAACGTTTTTTCATGTGCTGTTTGTATTTCTTCTTTGGACAAATGTCTATTCAAGTCTTTTGCCCATTTTTAATAGGGTCATTTGTCTTTATTGTTGAGTCATAACATCTCCTTGTATATCATGCATATTAAACCTTTATCGGATATGTGATTTCCACATATTTTCTCCCATTGAGTCCACTGTCTTTTCATACTTTCGACAAAGTCCTATGAGATGCAAAAGTACTGAATTTTGAGGAGGTCCCATTTATCTATTTTTTACTTTTATTGAGTGTGCTTTGAATGTAAGGTCCAAGAAACTACCACCTACCACAAGATATCTAAGATGTTTCCTTGCATTTTCTTCTAGTAGTTTTATGGTCCTGACTTTTATATTTAGGTCTTTGATCCATTTTGAGTTGATCCTCGTATAGGGACTGAGATACAGGTCCTCTTTCATTCTTTCAGTTATAGATATCCAGCTCTCCCAGCACCATTTCTTTTTTCTTTTTTTTTTTTTTGTTAACTGAACTTTATTGAAGATTTTTTTGCAGTAGCATCTTTTTTTTATTTTTTTATTTTTTTAATTCATTAAAAAAAAATATTACATTCAAAAAATATGAGGTCCCACCACCACACCATGGAGCCTAGAGTGATTACAACTGAAAATGGGAGGATTGCATCCAGCATCCAGGTGGAATCTGAGCCTCCTCTTGACATAAAGGTGCAATGGACACAACCAATCCAGTGTCCACATAGAAGAGGTGGCATTGGATTGGGAAAAGTGGACATAATGGACAAAGGGTATGGGGAAAGGCAGGAAGAGATGAGAGGTGGAGGCGTCTTAGGGACATGGAGCTGCCCTGGATGGTGCTTCAGAGGTAATCACCGGACATTGTAAATCCTCACAGGGCCTACATGATGGAATAGAGGAGAGTATGGGCCATGATGTGAACCAATGTATATGAGGTGCAGAGGTGCCCAAAGATGTACTTACCAAATCCAATGGATGTGTCATGATGATGGGAACGAGTGTTGTTGGGGGGGGGGAGAGGGGGGGTGGGGGGGTGGGGTTGAATGGGACCTCACATATATATTTTTAATGTAATATTATTACAAATTCAATAAAAAATAAAAAAATTTAAAAAAAAAAAAAAAAAAATATGAGGTCCCATTCAACCCCACTGCTCCCATCCCCCACTCCCCCCACAACAACACTCTCGCCCATCATCATGACACATCCATTGCACCTGGTAAGTACATCTCTGGGTATTGCTGCACTCCATAGTCAATGGTCCACATCATAGCCCACACTCTCCCACGTTCCATCCAGTGGGCCCTGGGGGGATCTCCAATGTCCCATAGTTGTCCATGAAGCACCATCCAGGACAACTCCACGTCCCGAAAATGCCTCCTCATCTCATCTCTTCCTCCCATTCCCCGCACCCAGTAGCCACCATGGCCACCCTTCCCACACCAATGCCACATTTTCTCTGTGGACATTGGATTGGTTGACCCAGCACCATTTCTTGAAGAGACTATTTTGTCCTGCTAACATGGACTTGGTAGGTTTGTCAAAAAACAGTTGACTGTAGAGGTGTGGGTTTATTTCTGGACATTCAATTCTATTCCACAGATTGATGCACCTATCATTATATCAATACCATGCAATTTTGACCACTGTAGCTTGTAATATATTTCAAGATCAGGCAGTGAAATTTCTCCCATGTTGTTCTTCTTTTTTAGAATGCTTTTGGCTATTTGGATGCACTTTCCCTTCCAAATGAATTTGGTAATTGCTTTTTCTATTTCTATTCTATTTTGTTGATAATTTTTTCATCTATGTTCATAGAGGGATTGGTCTGTAATTTTCTTTTCTTGTAGTGTCTTTATATGACTTTGGTATTAGGGTGATGTTGGCTTCATAAAATATGTTGGCTAATTTTCTCTCCTCTTCAAATTTTTGGAAGAGTTTAAACAGGATTGGTGCTCATTGTTTTTGAAATGCTTGGTAGAATTCACCTATGAAAGCTTCTGGTCCTGGGCTCTTTGATGGAAGACTTTTCATGACAAATTCAATCTCTCATGCCTTGTAGCATCAGTGTAGGTTGTGTATTTCAAGTAATTTGTCCATTTCATCTAGGTTACTAGTTTGTTGGCATAGTTTCTTATAATATACCCTTATGATCCTTTTTATTTCTCTAGGGTCATTCATAACTTCCCTCCTTTCATTTCTAATTATACTTATTTGCATCTTCTCTCTCTTTTTCTTTCTTAGTCTAGCTAGGGATTTGTTGATTTTATTGATCTTCTCAAAGAACCAGGTTTTGGTTTTGTTGATTTTCTCTATTGTTCATTTGTTCTCAATTTCATTTATCTCTTCTCTAATCTTTATTATTTCTTTCCTTCTGCTCACTTTGGAATTGGTTTGCTGTTCTTTTTCTAATTTCTCTAGTTGTTCAGTTTAATCTTTGAGTTTAGATCTTTCTTCTTTTTCGATATAGGTTATATTAGTCAGCCAAAGGGGTGCTGGTGCAAAATACCAGAAATCTGCTGGACATTTTAAAGGGTATTTATTTGGGGTAGGAGCTTACAGATACCAGACCATAGAGCATAAGTTACTTCCCTCGCCAAAGTCTATTTCCTCATGTTGGAGCAAGATGGCTGCTTATGTCTGTGAGGGTTCAGGCTTTCAGGGTTCTCTGGGCTCAGCTCTTCTAGTTCCTCCACAAAGTCAGCTGTAGACTATGAGACTCTCTAGCCTTTGCCTCTTTCCACAAGGTCAGCCGTAGACTATCAGGCGAAAGGCTCTGTCTCTTTCCCTGGGGCTCCAGTGTAAGTCTTCAGCATCAAACTCTAACATCAAAACTCCAACATTAGAAAACCCTCAACTCTGTTCTTTGCCATGCATTTTACCTGTGAGTCCCCATCCACCAAGGGGTAGGGACTCAATGCCTTAATGATTTGGCCTAATTAAAGCCCTAATCATAACAATCAGGCCCAGGTACAGATCAGATTACAAACACAATCCAATATTTATTTTTGGAATTCATAATCATATCAAACTGCTACATAGGCATTTAGGACTCTTAATTTTCCTCTCAAGACTGCCTTTACTGTATCCCATAAGTTTTGATAAGTTTTGTCTCATTTTCAGTTGTCTCAATATACTTACTGATTTCACTTGCGATATATTTGACCCACTGATTATTTAAGAATGTGCTGTTCAGCCTCCACACATTTGCAACTTTACTTTTTTTATTGTCTATTATTGATTTCCAGTTTCATTCCATTATGATTTGAGAAGGTGCTTTATATAATTTTAATCTTGTTGTTTTTATTGAGAGCTGCATTATTCCCAGCACATGGCCTATCCTGGAGAAAGATCCATGGGCACTTGAGAAGAATGTATAACCCACTGAGTTCGGATGCAGCATTCTGTATATGTCTTAGGTATTACTCGTTTATCATAGTGTTCGAGTTTTGTTTCCTTGTTGAACTTCTTTCTAATTGTCCTATCTAATGCTGTGATTTGCATGTTGAAATCTCCATTGATTATTGTAGAGATGTGTATTTCTTCTTTCAATTTTGCCAGAGTTTGTCTTATGTATTTTGGGGCACCCTGATTAGGTGCATAGATGTATACGACTTATATTTTCCTGTTGGATTATCCCTTTTATTAATATATAGTTGCCTTGTGTATCTCATAATTTTTTGCATTTAATATCTGTTTTGTCCAATGATAATATAGCTATCCCTGCTCTTTTTTGGTTACTATTTGCATGGAATGTCTTTTTCCATCATTTCACTTTCAACCTGTAGGTATCCCTGGGTTTAAGTCCAAACTCTTGTAAGCCATTTGTGGATGGCTCATGTTTTATTTATTTTTTTATTTTTTTATCCAATCTGTCAGCCTATATCCTTTTTATTATTATTATTTACTTATAAATGTTTTTTTCACTTACATTTTATTTTTTCTTTATTTATCCCACCCTTCCCCCAGATGGTTCGCTTGTCTGTGTGCTCATTGTTTGCTCACCTTCTCCAGGAGGCACTGGGAACTGAACCTGGGACCTCCCTCATGAGAGGCAAGTACCCAATGGACTGAGTGACATCGACTCCCCATAGGTTATGGTATCTGCTGGTTTGTGGCCTCTGCTTGTTGTGGTGGGAGTGGAGTATAGCTCTGTTGCAGTGGCATCTAGCCTTTGTTGCGGTGGGGCAGAGTATCTCTATTGCAGTGCACCTAGCTCTGTTGTAGTGCATTTAGCTCTGTTGCAATGGGGGTGGAGATTAGCTCTCTGCAGGAGGAGGTGACATTTTAGCTCTGTTGCAGCAGAGTCTAACTCTTTGTAACTGAAGGTGACAACTTCTTTTCTTCTTTTAGGAGGCACCAGAACCTGAATCCAGGACCTTCCTTGTGGTAGGTGGGTACCCAAGTGGTTGACCCACATCCACTTCTCAGCCTATATCTTTTGATTGGGGAGTTTAATCCTTTCATATTCCATGATATTACTGTAAATGAATTATTTATTTTCATCATTTTATTCTTTGGTTTTCAGATGTCAGATCATATTTTTGTCTGTCCTTTTACTCTTTTGGTTATCCCTTCTGCTATTCTTTTTTCTTCACTCTTTTCTAAGCTCTCTCATGTCTTTTTCTTTCAGGTTCTAAGTCTTCCTTTCATATTTCCTGCAAAAGTGGATTCTTTTTTACAAGCCCTGTTAGTTTCTGTTTATTTGTGAATATTTTAAACTCACCTTTATATGTGAAGGACAACTTTACTGGAAAAAGAATTCTCCCCTGGCAGTTTTTTTCTTTCATTATCCTAATTGCGTCATACCACTGTCTTCTCACCTCCATGGTTTCTGATGACAAATCCACACTAAAGTTTAGTGGGCATTCCTTGTCTTGATGGTTTGCTTTTACCTTGCTGCTCTCAGAATTTTCTCTTTATCTTTGACATTTTGAGTAGTATGTTTCTTAGAGTACATCTATTCAGATTGATTCTGAATAGATTGATTGGGGAGTGGTGCACTTCTTCAACATTTAAAATAATTTCTTTCATGAGAATTGAGAAATTTTCAGCTATTATTTCCTCAAATACCCTTTTTGCCCCTTTTCCCTTTTCTTCTCCTTCTTGAACTCTCATGTTGTGTTTTGTGCTTTCATTCAACTCCCTGATCACCTGCTCAATTTTTTCACGTTTTCTCTCTGTTCTTTTCTCTCTTCAATCTTAATGTTCTGTCTTATGTGACTTATTCTTTCTTTTATCATTTCAAGTCTGCTATTGTATGCATCTAATTTTTTTTTTTGTTCATCTCACCTATTTTGTCTCTTTCCCATGAGTTCTGTTATTATTCTATTTAGGATTTTAAATTCTTCTTTGTGCTCATGCAATGTCTTCTTGATGTCTTTCATCTCTTTAGTCATATTGTCTTCCAACTCATTAATTTGATTTTGGAAATTTGTGTGCATCTTGTTATTTCATTCTCTCAAATCCTGCATCTCCTTTGGGGCTCTGATATATTACTTTTCATGGGCCTTGTCTTCCATTTTCTTAGTATGGCTTGTAATTTTTTGCTGATGTCTAAGCATCTGATGAAGATGGTTATTTATCCAGATGCTCAATTTCTTTTTCTTTTGCAGGGATTTAGTGGAAGGAGGCTATGTGTTCCTGCTGCTCTTTGATTCTTGTTTAGACCTGGATCTTTAGGATTGTTCCTGTTAGTTGCTCAAAACTGGACTCTGGATCATGTAATGGGTTGTAGACCTACTTCCTAGGGCTTTGGGGAGAGAAGCTATAAAGGCCAGAAAATGTTTCTCTTACTTATTTCTTTATAATTTTCTCATGTGCATTTCCTTGGTATACCAGTAGATGGTGCTCTTTGACAGCCCTCTCAGTTCAAGGCCTGGTTGAGTGTGTTTGCTGCAATACCAAACACTGGATCAAAGTGATAGAGGTTCCTGCCTGGAGGCTAAGAACCTTATAATTCAAACTTTCTCAGAAACAGTTCTCCAGCCTTCTCTCTCAGCTCCCGCCCTTTTCCCAGGTAGGTAATAATTCCACTCCCCTCTGCATCCCCAACAGTCAGTCCCACTGAGTAGAGAAGGTGATTGGGAGGGTTGGTCTCTTTAGTCAAGGGGTTCTTAATCTTTCTTGTTCCATGAACCCATTTGCAATTCAGGGGAAATCAACGGACCTCTTCTCAGAATGTAGTGGCACCTAGTTATATGAAACTCAACATTGGCATGTCTTTAAATTATATTTTAGAATTATTCAAAATTATGTTTTACAACATGGTGCAACATCTCTTCAAATGACCATTTTTGGCAAACATTTAGAAATTCAAGTTTTTCCACAGCATCAAAAAACTCTCTGCCATCCTTACCAATTTTTTTGCAGGCAGTTATCCACTGCACTCAAAACATACTACATCAAAATAAAAACAATACTAAGTCCACAATATACTATATATTATTTGTTTATTTATTGTAGTTTTTTATTTTTTTTAAAGAAACTGGATTACATAAATGTTACACAAAAAATATAAGGGATTCCCATATACTTGACTCCATAGCCCTCCCACATTAGCAACATCCATCATTAGTCTGGTACATTTGTCACAATTGATGAACACATCTTGGAACATTGCCACTAAACAATGATTATAGTTTACATTATAGTTTACACTCTCTTCTGCACATTTTTGCAAGTTATTACATGATATACAATGGCCTGTATCTGCCATTGAAATGTCATTCAGGATAATTCCCAAATCCCAAAAATGCCCCCAAATTACACCTATTTTTCCCTCTTCCTCCCCTCAGAACCTCCAGTGGCCTCTGCCTCCACAGCCATGATAAAATTTCTTCCATTGCTAGGGTCATAAAAAGTCTACAGTAGAACAAATTTAAGTTTACTCTAGTCCATTGTCCATTCCTCAATTCTGAGAATGTAGTGATGGTGATGTCTACTCTGCATCTAATTGAGAGGGCCCTTAGGTCCCGTGGGGCAGATGGATGGGACATTCTTGTTTGCAGTTTCAGATTCTCTCTGTTCCTTGAGATGGTCATTGTCATTAGTCCTGGGTGAATATAATGAACTGGAGATTAGGTGTTACAAGTCTGTTGCGATTCTGGGTCCAACTGGCACATGGACAACCCAAAGTTTTAATTCTTTTGGTCATATAACTATCAACTCTAATATTAACTATAGGTTCAAATAGAGGGACAGCAGATCCATGTGTAGGAAAAAACACAACTGAGTCCAACTTTATCACACTGGAGAGCATAAATTCAAAATAGGGCCCACTGGCCGGGTGCCATACTTCTGAGCTGTCTGCCCTGCCTATAGTGTCTACATGTCTCCAGAACCCTCAGAAGCCCCACTATTTCATGTAATATTTGCCTTGGCAGTCTATGAGTTCCTGTTGAGATATCCATAAGTATAATGTCTAAAATGACCTCCTAACTCACTGTAATGTCTCTTAGCTATATAAACTCATTTATGTTTACCCTTTCCCCCTTTTGTTCATCGTCTTTTTCCATTTGCATTGCTAGTTGGTGCTTGGTAGTAATTCCTCAGTGCCAGGGAGGTTCATCCCTGGGAGTCATGTTCCATGCTGGGGGGAAGGTAATACATTTATACACTAAGTATTGCTTAGAAATAGGCCACATTTGAGCAACAAGGAGGCTCTCAGAGGTATTGACTTAAGTACCGTATAATACTATGTTAAGTTTCAATTTCAAAATTAAAGGTTCATAAATACAGTCTTCACAATCAAGGGCCTGTTAATGGTCCATCCTCTTTCACTAGTCTCTGCCCCTGTACTCAGGGGATACTTGCTGTCCCATTAGAGAATGTGACAGAGCTCCCCAGGATGGGAATTCTGTATTTCTTTGGTTATCATCTGGATCTCCATTCATTGTGAAAATGCCCCAAGAACACTTGAACACATTCATATGCCGTGTAGGTATGCCCTAGGTGAAACTTCTCCCATACATCTCCCCTCTCTGACACCCCACACCAATGACCCTCCACTGCCACAGTTGTACCTTTCTGTGATCCAAACCCCTTGGTGATGATCCATGGAAAGATTTCAAGGGTTCTATGAGTTTGAATTTTAAAAAATTAACTCATTTAGATTTCCAACATGATATGCATGCTGCCTTGTCAAATATTACACCACAATTCTAGTTCAAGGTGAACAACAATAGTCTGCAGATTGATATGTCTTTTAAAAATAAAATTTAACAAACTTTCCTATATTTTTGATGTACTGAATTATTATTTAATGTGCTAAGAAAGAAGCACATATGCATAGTATTATATCATATGGTTTTCATTTTAGTGATGATTTCAATATACATAACTTATTTCCTTTGTAATTTTATTTTATGTATTTTAAAACATTGTTCTTCTGGGAACATGTTGGTGCATGTGTGAAATAGTTATTAAATAATATAACTTGAAGGCCTTATGGTGAGAGAAGCAAGCCAGGCACTGAAGGACAAACATTACATGGCCTCATTGATATGAATTTAACAAATTGAGCAGGTCCACAGAGCTAGAGTCTGGAAGACAGGTTTACAGGAGACAGAAAGGGAAAAGAAGGTTGGGAGTCAATATCAATATGGGCAAAATCTATGATAAGGTAGAAGGATGTAGTTGTGCAATGAATGTACATAACAGTGGTGCAGTGATGCTATTGGGCTGGGCAGTGCTAGTCTGTAAGATGGGTAGGGTGGGGAGGGTGGGTTAACCTGCCCATGGAATTGGGAGGATAGTTGTAAGAGGAAGCAGATGAATTCTAGGGATTTGTGTCTTGTTCTCTCCCAAGGCAAACAAAGGCACAGCCCAACCCAGCCTGAAAGGTCTTCTAGGACACAGCAGAAAAAATTTGTGGGTCAAAAGCTAAGTCAGCCTTAGTTTGTGTCCTTCTCTCTCCCTTTTCTTGGGGCAGTGGGTCCCTGGAGCCCCCCATTGTCTGTAGGCAGATCAGAGAACTGATAATTCTAAATTGCCTTTAGTGTTGGGGAGGGTGCCAGCAGTAGCAGCCACTTGTTTCAACTCACAGTTTTGTTACTGCAATTCCCCCCTTTGTCCCTCTCCTGGGTGGTATTTAGCCTTCACTTGGTGTCCTAAACCCTAAAAGGTCTTTTTACAGGCCATTTAAGCTTATTCTCTAGCTATTTTTCTGAAGAAGAGAATCCTATGTCTTTTAGACTGCCATCTTCCCAGAAGTCCTCTTGTACATTTTGAGGTAGAGAGTTTTGGCATATAAGGTTGACTGGTATAGACCATTTCATTAAGAGCGTGGTTTGTCATAGTGGCAACTTTTTTCAAAAGTTGTTTGTCATGATTTTTGCAGAAAAATTCCTAGAATAAAACAGTGAAGGAGAAGAAAATAAATACATGTAAATTTAATTTAAGATACAGCATTTTCTGTTTGTCACATTTTCCTCATGCTCAAATCTTTGTTTCATGGAAGGAGAAAGTTTAAAACTACATAAACTGAAAGGATAAATCCATTGTTTGTAGGCTTGTTTGTTTAGTTTAGTCAGTGCCAAAACAAATACAATGTAGTGGGTTGGTTTAAATTTCAGGGAATTATTGGCTGAAGATTTTGAGGCTAAGAAGAGTCCAAATCAAGGCATCATCAAAGCAGTGCTTTTTTTTTCCTGATGAGTGGCATTCTCAGACTGGCTACCTGTGACCCATGGTCCTTGACTCCTATGTCACAGAGCAATGCACATTGCTGCCTCTCTTGACCTCTTCCTTCTCTTCCAGGTTCCATTGATATTCAGCTTCTTGTTTCCCTTGTCTCTCTGTGTCTGGATTTCACTCTGCTTATAAAGGAATCCACTAAGTATATTAAGACCCATCCTGATGGAGATGGGCCATACCTTAACCGAAGAAACCTCATCAAAAGGTCCTGTTTACAATGGGTTCACACCCACAGGAGTGGAGTAAATTTAAGAACATGTTTTTCTGAGACACATAGCTCCAAACCACCACATTTGTGTAGCTTGCCTCCTTTTTGTTGACTGGTAAGCGTAAAATAGTTCATAGTCTTCTGTTTGTCAAGTGAAGATGAAGATGGGCCAAATATACTCTGAAGAGGCAGTTATTTGATGAACATATGAGCATTTGATGACCAAATAATTATGTTATAAATATTTGTTTTGTGATGTTTTCAAGAAAATGCTACTTTTAGAGAGAATAAGAGAAGTACATTTTGTGGTCCATCACTTTAAGTGTATTATTTCATGCTAAGATTAAGAGGCTAAAGTTGATGTTGTACCTATCTAACAAGTCATAACTGTTCATTTAAAGATGTCTCTTGTTTTGATAGATCTTTTGAAAAGCTGCTTTCAATTTTCCACCATATCCATATTACTCCAGATATCTAAGCACTTCAGTTTCAGAAGTCAAGGCCTGAGAATTGTGATTAAAGGGTTAATATTGGGAAAAATTTTAGATATTATAAAATAGCAAGCAGATCTTAAATTTCCTCAAGGTTTATGAGTATAGTAAATGAAAAATGGGGCACAGATAAGATGTTTGCTAGTCTATACTCCACACAAAATCAGTCAAGGTGTGTATCATCATTAAATGTTTCATCCCACGAAATGTCTATACCAAAATATATATCTATATAAATATGTATTTTCTAATTTTATTTATGCATACTAATGAAACATAAATCCATTCAAGATGTACAACCAATGGTATTCAGTATAAGCACATAGCTGTGCATTCATCACTTCAATCTCAATCATTTTTAGAACATTTTCATTCTAGTAATAAGAAAAAATCAACAAACAAAACTCATCACTTTTTTATGTTAAAGATGCACTTTATTTTTTATTTTTTTCTTCTTTATTTTCTTTTAAATATTACATTAAAAAATATGAGGTCCCCATATGCCCCCTCACCCTCCCACCCCATTCCTCCCACATCAACAACATCTTCCGTCATCGTGGCACATTCACTGCACTTGGTGAATACATTTTGGAGCACTGCTGCACCAAATGGACAGTAGTTTACATTGTAGTCTACACTCTCCCCCAGTCCACCCAGTGGGCCATGGCAGGACACACAATGTCCAGCTTCTGTCCCTGCAGCACCACACAGGACAATTCCAAATCCTGAAAATGCCCCCACATCATATCTCTTCTTCCCTCTACCTACCATCAGCAGCTACCGTGGCTACTTTCTCTACACCAGTATTACAATTTCTTCCCTTGCTAATCACAATAGTTCCCCAGCAGAACACCTGTAAGTCCTCTCTAATCCATACTCTATTCCTCCATCCTGTGGACGTATGTTTGCCCTGCTATTCTGTTTCTGTCTTTTTAGTATATTTGTATTTACATTTTGTGAAAACAGACCAGTTTACAAACATAATATTTATTTTTGGAATTCATAAATAATCCCAAACTGTCTGAACAGTACTACTAGTTACAGACATGTTGGACTTTCACCTTTTCAATTCATTTCCAAAGAATAACAAACATCCTTTTTACCAATTCTGCATAAATTAAGACTCGGCTTTTGATTTTTTAAACTCATTCTATTTTCTAGTGACCCATAATCAAATTATTAACTCCATGGGAATACGTAATATATTTAGTTCTTTGTAGTGCAATCATACAGTATTTATCCTTCTGTCTGACTTGCTTTACTCAACGTAATGTCCTCCAGGTTCATCCATGATGTAATATGCTTTAAAACTTCATTTCTTCTTACAGCTATAATGTCTGTCTGTGTCACTGCTTTCATTTCTTCTGGATATATATGCAATAATGAGATTGCTGGATCATATGGCAGTTCTATAGTTAGCTTCTGCCAAATTGTCCTTTATAATTGTTGCACCAGTCTACATTTTGAGGAGGTCCTATTTATTTTTTTCTTTTGTTGTTTGTGTTTTGGACATTAGGTTTAAGAAACTACCACTTACCACAAGAACTTGAAGATGGTTCCTACATTTTCTTCTAGGAATTTTATGGTTGTTGCTTTTATATTTAGGTCTTTGATTCACTTTAAGTTAATATTTTTGTAAAGGCATGAGATAGACGTCTTTCTTTCTTTTGGATATGGCTATCCAGTTCTTCCTGCACAATTTGTTGAATAGACTGTTCTGATTCAGGTGGGAGGGCTTGACAGCCTTGCCAAAAATCACTTGACTGTACATGTGAGGGTCTATTTCTAAGTTCTTGATTTAATCTGTTGGCAAAACTGTCTGTCTTTATGTGAGTACTATGCTGTTTTTACCACTGTAGCTAAGTAGTATGCTTTAAAGTCAAGAAGTCAGAGTTCTCCATCTTTGTTCTTTTTTAAGACATTTTTGGCTATTTGGGGCACCTTACCCTTCCAAATAAATTTAATAAATGACTTTTCCAATTCTTCAATAAAAGCTGTTGGGATTTTTATTGGGAATGTATCGAATCTGTAAATCAGCTTGGGAAGAACTGACACCTTCACAATATTTAGTCTTCCGGTGCATGAACACAGAAAGTTCTTCCATCTATTTAAGTCTTCTTGGATTCTTTTAGAAATGTTTTGTAGTTTTATGAATAAAAGTACTGTACAGCCTTTGTTAAGTTTATTCCTAAATATTTGACTGATTTAGTTGATATTATAAATTGAATTTTTTTCTGATTTCCTCCTCATATTGCCCATCAGTAGTGTATAGAAATCCTATTGATTTTTGCATATTGATCTTGTATCCTATATGTGGCAGTCTGATATTTATGAATTACAAAAATATATTATGTTTGTAAACTAGTCTGTTTCTCTGGGCATGATACCATGTGATTGATTTATATTCAAAGGCTTTAGATTGACTTGATTAAATCAACATCAGACCTTTTCTTCAACCTCATCATTAGGGCATGCAGGGTTGAGTCCCTGCCCCCTTGGTGGGCTGATAAAACAGACTCTTACACATAAGTAGATACACAGAGAAGATACAGAGATGTCTGCTCCATAGACACCGCAGAGGCTCTAGGAAGAGAGATAAGCCATTTGCCTAATAGTATACAGATGACCTTGTGAAGAGACCCAAGGAGCTGAACCTGGAAAGAAATGAACCCTGGGAAGAGAGATGAGCCCTATGCCAAACTACAGCTGAGAGTGAAAGAAGCTGAACTCACAGAGCCATCAGAGTAAAGAGGAAAGCTGAAAGCTCACAGACGCCACCTGCCATCTTGCCTCAACACGTGACAACAGTTTGGTAAGGAAGTAACCTTGAACTGACCTCTTTAGGGTCTTAATAACTGTAAACTTTTACCCCAAATAAATACCCTTTATAAAAGCCAGCAGATTTCTGGTACAACACTCCTTTGGCTGACTAATACACTGCCACTTTGCTGAACTTGTCTATTAGTTCTAGTAGTTTGTTTTGGATTTTTTTTTAAATTTTCTAGATATAGGATCATATCATCAGCAAATAGTGCAGGTTTTTTTCATATATACACTTTACCGTATTGAGAAATCTTCATTCTATTCCTATCTCTTGGAGTGTTTTTATCAAGAAAGTCTGCTGTATTTTGTCAGATATACCTTTTGCATTAATCAAAAGGATAATATGATTTTTCTTCTGCAATTTATCAATGTGTTTTATTACACTAATTGATTTTCTGGTATTGAATTACCCTTGTATATCTGGGATAAAACCCACTTGATCAGAAAGTGGATGTGCCTCAAGAAGTCAGGCACCTACCTACCACACAGGAGTTCTGGGTTCAGTTCCCAGTGCCTCATAAAGAAGACAAGCAAGACAGCAGCCTGATGAAATGGGCTAGTATGGCGAGCTGACACAACAAGATGACACAATGAGATGATGCAATGAGGAGACACAATGAGGAAACACAATGAGAGACACAACAAGCAGGGACCAGGGCTCAAGCAAATAGGCACCTCCCTCCCACATGGAAGTTTCTGAGTTTGGTTCTGGTGCCTCCTAAACTAAAGAAGATGAGCATACAATGAGTAGATGTAGAGCAAACAGCAAGGAAAAACTATAAGGCAGGGGAGATATAAATAAATTAATTAAATCTTTTAAAAATCCCCATTTGATCATGTTTGTGAAGACTTTTAACTCACCCTCATTTTTTTTATCCCCCGCAAGATGGCTCCCTCATCTGCTCATTTTCTGCTTGCTGTGCCTACTCATCTTCTTTAGGGGGCACTGAGAAATGAATCTAGGATCTCCCATGTGGTAGGTGAATGCCCAACCATTTGGGCCACATCTTCTCCCTGCTGGTTGGGTCATCTGCTGGTCACAGTGGCTGCAATGTCTGCCAGTTGCAGTGTCTGCTGGTTTTGGTGTCTGCCTCTTGCAGTGAATTTGGCATCTGCTCATTGCAATGGTTGTGACTTTCACTGGTTTTCATGTCTGCTTGTTGAGGAACTTATAGCATCTGCTGGTTGCAGCATCTGCTTATCTTCTCTAGGAAGCACCAGAAACTGAACCTGGGACCTCCCATTGGGAGGTAGGTGCCCAACTGCCTGAGAAATATCTGCTCCCCCAATCTCAATTTTTAATTAATTAATTAATTAGTTACTTTCTCCCCCTTTCTTCCATTGTCTGCTCTCTGTGTCCACTTGCTGTGTGTTCTGTGTCTGCTTATATTCTCATTAGGCAGCTTTGGGAACCAATCCTGGGACCTTCCAGAGTGGGAGAGAGGTGGTCATTCCCTTGTGCCCTGTCATCTCCCTGGTCTGCTGCATCCCCATTATTTCTCCTCTGTGTCTCTTTTTGTTGGATCATCCTGCTGCATCAGCTCTCTGCATGGGCCAACATTCCTGTGCAAGGCAGAGCTCCTATGTGGGGATGCACTACTGTGTGAGGCTGCAATCCTGCACTGGGCAGCGCTCTCCACAGACCAGAACTCTGCATGGGCCAGCTTGCCAGAAAGGTCAGCTTGCCTTCACCAGGAGGTCCTGGGCATTGAAACCTGGACCTCCTATATGGTAGATGGGAACCCAATTACTTGAGCCATGTCCACTTCCCTCACTCTCATTTTTGAAGGGCAGTCTTGCCAGATACAGAATTCTTGGGTGACAGTTTTCTATTTCAGTACCTATATACATCATACCACTTTCTTCTCACCTCCATGGTTTCTAATGAGAGGTTGGCAAGTAAACTTATTGAGATTCCTTTGAATGTGATGCTTTGTTTTTCTCTTCCTGCTTTCATAATCCTCTCTTTATCTCTGATATTTGTCATTCTGAATGGGAGGTATCTTGGTAGGTCAACTCAGATTTATTCTACTTGGGATATGTTGTCCTTCTTGAATATTTATATTTATGTCTTTCTTAAGGGTTGGGAAGTTTTTGCTCATTATTTCCTCAAATATTTTTTCTACCCCTTTTCCTTTCTCTTCTCTTTCTGGGTCACCAATAATGCAAATGTTTGTGTGTTTCACATTGTCATTCAATTCCCCGAGACCCTATTCCATTTTATACATTCTCTTCTCTTTCCGTTTTTCTGTCTCTTCCAGTTCAGATGTCTTGTCTTCAAAATCACTAATTCTGTTTTCAAGAAATTCAAATTTGCTCTCATGTGCCTCTAATGCATTTTAAATCTCATTTATCATGTCTTTCATTCCTCTAAGCTTTATTACTTTTCTTTGCAGGCTTTCAAATTGTTCTTTTTGCTTACACAATGCCTTTTTAATATCCTTTATCTCTTTAATCATATTTTATTTTACATCTTTGAATGGATTAGGAAAGTTGTGTGATTCTCACTGGTTAATTGTCTTAAATCCAGTATCTCTTCGTAATATTTGGTTGTTCCTTTGGCTGTGCCAACTACTCTTGTTTCTTAACATGCCTTGTAATTTTTTTTACTGATGTATAGGTATCTGAATATGTTGGTGGATTTACTCTGATGGCCAGTTTCTCTCTTTTGCCCATTGTGTTTTTTTCCACAGCTCTTCTTTGATATTTGGTTCAACTCATTCTAAATCTTTAAAATTGCCCAATTTCAGTTATCAAAATCTTCCTGGGACTCATTAATGGGGCACAGATTTTTTCCCCAGAATTTGGTTTAAGAGAGGCCTCTAAAACCATTTTTTCTAGGATGGCAGCTGATAGTACTCATCAGCATACCTTTCCTTGGAAGTCTTTCTTTCAATCTCCTCTTTCCTGTGGTTGGTCTGACCAGAGCCGAGATTCAGAGTGGCCTCTGCTGGTCAAATTCCCTGAAGAGAAGCCCCTGGCTCCCCCTCCCTTTTCCCTTGTAACAGCTGATAGGGAGAAATCATCTGTTTCTTTCTCAGTTGGCTGCAGTGACCCAGGGGTTTTACCCTTGCTTAATATCTTGTGCATAGGGGAGGGAGCCCTTCCCTGCCACTGCAGGCATTTGGTAACTCATGTTTGTTGCTTCAGTTTCTTCATCTCTTCTATCCTTCAGCCTCCTGTGAGTTATGTAGCACTGTCCTGATCTGCTGATCCCCAAAGCAGGCCCTTGGAAAACTTTTGGTCCCTTTTTTTGTGAGAAAGTTGACCCCTGCTTGCCTACTCCAATGCCATCTTTCTGGAACCTCCAAATATATATTATTTTGATTGATTTAGAACTCTCTAAAGAATTCATTACATTGAGATTGTGCTTCTATCAAATCTTAATGAGTTCTACACAAATATTTTATTAATACCTATAACTTCTCCTAAGTAGAAGAAAAGATCTGCTTTCAGTTGATTAGTAAGTGTATTTTGATGCAGGGTTGCAGGAGACGGTGAATGTACGGGATGTTTTAAGTTATATGTTTTCCATTGGCTGTCTATATCTTCTCCAAAAGAGTTTTGATACAATTCTTGTATAAAATTCAACTGAAAATATTTTACTTATTGTCTTTCAGAGTTCAAAAAATGGTAAAAATTAACATGACTATCTAAGTAACTCAGAAACAAATATACACTTTCCCCTGGTGCTTTTGAAAGTAGGAAAATAATGCATTTAGCCCACAGATATTTGAGTATCTAACATATGCCACTTGTATGCAGCTCATCATATTGAATTATAATTATTGCTTGCCAATCTTTATCCCTAACTGCACTATATGCTCTAGGAGCACATCTATACCCACATTACTCAGCACTGTGAATGACACATATCTGCACAATAAATATTATGTCAATAAATACATAAGCACATGATTGAAAAATCTGATCAATAGCAATGGAAAAAGAGAAATAGAAGGAAAGTTTATTTTCAACTTGGAGGAGGGACTGTTAGGAATACCAGGAAAGATTTTGGGGAAGGGGTGACGCTTGAGTCAGATCTTAAAAGAATTATAAGAGGCTGTTAGATTCAATTACCAGCCATTGATTACTTTAGAAAATAGTTTGGGTAAGATGTTGAGGGAAACAGTTTGAAAGAGAAAGATTGGGTCAGGTATGAAGAAAAGACATAGTCTCTACTTTCGAATATTTTTTTCATGAACATCAAGATTCTGGATTCATCTAGACTCAGGTTTGAATCCTAGCTTTTCTCCTTATAAGCTATGCATATGTGAGAAATTTACTAAATCTCTTTGTGCCCAAGCTTTCTTATCTAGCTTGTGAGTATTGAATGTTGAACTATGTAAGCAAATATCTCAGCATTTGGAGTGTTTAATAAATGGTACCTAAAATATGAAACAAAGAAGGGGATAACAGTGTAAAAATTAGAAAAAAGTCTTCCTTACCAAAGATTCTGATATCTCAACTGAGTGATAGCAAATTTCCCATAGTAAAATCTTAAATAAGATACTAGGAGAATGTTTCCTCAGTCAAGAGTGTTAGCAACCAAAAAATTATTTCATTTGCCTTTCGTGTCCGCTTCTGTTCTGGCTGTCTACCTTTTCTCAGTGCCTCAGTGCTGAGCTATTTCTGCTGTGAATCTTTCTACTCACTGAGCTACTCATATCTGTTCAGTCTGCCTCGAAAATATACTTGTGATATGATTTTAGGTTCCTGACAAAATTTACAAGGTGACAAAATCATACTACTGTCAGTCTTTCAATTATTATGTTTGAATTTCAGAAGAAGTATTGGAGAGGCACAATGACTTAAGTTATTTTTCTGGTGACAATTTATATATTGCCTACTTCCTCAAGGGATTTGTCGTGACAAATTAATCCAAGACAGTGACTCTAGTTAGTAATGATAATTTTAGGTTTGATTTACTCATTTTTTATAGCTCTTTGGAAATATTTACCAGGAAACTGATACAGGTCAATAAGAAATCTCTTTGTTGTAAAGCAGGTATAAAAGTGTCCCTTAAGGCATCTCCTACTCATGTCTTTCCATTGGATTGCCCTTGGCCTACAAATCAAAGGTCTATATCTTATAAGGCAAACATGCTTTTTTTTCTGAATTTTAATGAGCTTTTGTTTGTATCAACATTATTGAGGTGATTTTTATCCCATAAAATTAATCTGTTTAAAATGTGTAATTTTATCAAATTTAACAGATATATACATCTGTGAAACCATCACCACAATCAAGATAAAGATGATTTCTAACATGCTGAAAGTTTCCTCATGCTACTTTGCAGTCCATCCCTCCCTGTGTCACTGGCCCCAGGTAACCACTGATTTGCTTTCTGTCATAGTGTTTTTTTAATGTTCTAATGAATTTAATACAAAAAGACATGGTTGCAAAATTGAAGTATTTAGTATTAACATAAGACCAGAACCTTACCTCAGGGAAAATAATGATTACTTCACACTACAGCTGTTTGTAGGGACATTATTTGCTATAGTACATAGAGGTCAAGAGGTCACCCCCCCATCCCAGCCCGGGGATGGCTCCCTCCTGGGTTGGCTTGTTGTTTTTGCTTGCTTTTGTGCTCATTGTCTGCTTATTATTTTTTGCTTATTGTCTGTTGTTTGTTTGCTTTTTCTTTTAGGAGTCACTGGGAACTGAACTCAGGAAATCCCATGTGGGAGGTGGGTGCTCAACTGCTCAAGGTGCATCCGCTCCCTGCTTGTTTGCTTCTGCTTGTTGTCTGCTCATTGTTTTTTCTCATTCTTTGCTTATTGTTTTTCACTGTCTGATCTCTGTCTGCTCATTGTTTTTGCTTGATGTCTGCTAATTGTCTGCTGGCCATTTGTTTTTTTTAGGAGGCACTGGAATCTGATCCTGGTACTTCCTATGTGGGAAATGGGTGCTCATCTACTTGAGCCACATCTGCTCTCCCAGAGATTTATATACATGGAATCAAGCAATATATACTCTACTGTGTCAGGCTTCTTTCATTCAGCATAATTATTTTAGGATTTATTCATGTTACATGTGTTAACGTGTTTTTATTGATTAATAACTAGTACCATTGTTTATTCATTTACTTGTTGATGGATATTTGGGTTGCTTCTAACTGGGGGCATTATAAATAAAGTTGGTACAAATTTAATGTTTAAGTATTTTGGTGGAACTACGTTACCTTGTCCCTGACCTCAGAAGATAAGTGTACTATGTTTCCCTATTATGTATGATATTACCTATAAGCTTCTCATAGATCTGGTTATCAGAATGAGGAATTTGCCTTGTCTTATTAGTATGCTGAACGTTTTTTTAATCATGCATGGATATTGGATTTTGTGAAATGCTTTTTCTGTGACAATTGAAATTATATTTTATCTATTTTATTCTGCTAATATGGTAAATGATACTGTTTGATCTTCAAATGTTAAGCCTTCCTTACATTCCTGGGATAAACCTTACTTGGTCATGATGGACTTGAATTGTTAATATTTTATTAGGTATTTATATTCAGAAGAGATATTAATTTGTAATTTTCTTCGTTTCTAATAGTCATCAAGATTTTGTATTAGTCTTATTGTAACCCCTTAAAATTCATTGACCATATATTTTCTGAAAGATTTTGTGCAAAATTGGTGTTGTTTCATCATTAAATATTTGATAGAATTGGCAAATGAAACTATGTAGACCTAGAGTTTTCTTAGTGAGAAGGGTTTTGGCAATAAATTCAACATATTTTTAATAGGTATGAAACTATTCATATTTTCTGTTTCATTTTGTACCAATGTACTAATTTGAACTTTTCAAAGAATCTTTCAAGTTAACTTAACTTGTCAAAATGGATGCTATAAAGTTTGTTCATAACATTATTATTCTTATGAAATCTATAAGATCCAAGATGATAAACTCTCTTTCATTCCTGATATTGTTGGTTTATGTTCTTACTCTCTGTCTTTTTTTCCTTGATCAGTTTAGGTATGAATTCTGTTGATGATTTTAAAAAAGCATCTTTAGTCATTGTTAATTTTCTCTATTTGTATTCTATATCATTTATTTATATTTTCATCTTTATTATTTATTTCTATCTGCTTAATTTGGACTTAGTATACTCTTCTTTTTCGATCATCTTAAGATAGAATTTTATGGAACTAATTTTAGTACTTTCCTATTTTCTATGATAAGTTTTTAAGTCTGAAAAATTCCCTGAACCTCTGCTCTACTACAGTACATATATGTAATATGTTGTACTTTTATACTGCAAATGTTGTGAGTGGTGCTCTACAAATGTCAGTTAGGTCTTGGTCATTGAGAGCGCTGTTCAAATCATCTATGTGTTACACATTGTTTTGTTTCCTTGTTTGCTT
Source organism: Dasypus novemcinctus (assembly GCF_030445035.2). Lineage (NCBI taxonomy): Eukaryota > Metazoa > Chordata > Mammalia > Cingulata > Dasypodidae > Dasypus > Dasypus novemcinctus. Next base: position 97,690,398 of record NC_080704.1, on the reverse strand, counting down.
AATTGCCAAGAGATGGGTGCTAAACTTTCTAATTATGATTGTGCAAATTATTATTTCTCCTTTCAATATGAATTTTTGTTTCATGTATTTTGAAGCTCTGTTAAGTACATACACATTTATGATTATTATTAATTGCTCATGAATTAAAACTTTCATCATTATAAAATATCCCACTTTATCTCTGGTAAATCATTTTGCCTATTTATCGATATTAAAATCAAACAAGTAGACAATCAGCATTTTATGCTCACAGTTTGAATGATATACCTTTTTAAAATTCATTTACTTTCAGTATATATTACTTGCAATATATAATATAATAAAATATATTTTGTTTTATTTAGTGCATATTTTATAGTTAACATATATTTGGACCTTGTTTTGTCATTGTATTTTCCATTCTTGTAGTGTCTGCCTTTTTTAAATGGTTTATTTTATTTATTTTTTCCCTCTGCCTTTTTTGTGCTCACTCTCCACTCTCTATTCATGTTTGGGAAACAAACCCATGTGATAGAGAGGCACCAAATCACTTGCGCCAACTTCACTACCTGCTTCTTGTGTCTTTCAAAGTGTTTCCTCGCTGTGTTTTCTTCATTGCAGCACCTCGCTGCACCATATTAGCTTGCCACACCAACCCATCATACCAGCTCACTTTCTTGCTCATCTTCTTTAGGAGGCACTGGACACAAAACCTGAGATCTCCCATGTGGTAGACAGGGACCCAGTTGCTCAAGCCACATCTATTTCCCTGCCTTTTGATTAAAGTGTTTAGTCCATTAATATTTTATATAATTATTGATATAGTTGAATTAAAATTTACCATTTATTATTTGTTTTCTGTTGATCTCTCTGTTTTATGACCCTCTGTTTCACATTTCCTACTTTCACCTTTGGTATGTGAACAATTTTTAATTTCCATTTTGTAGTATTGTCTTTTTAGCTATATCTCTGCAATACTATTATTTTTGTGTGGCTTCTCTAAGAATTATAATATGTAACTTTAACTTTACAGATTTTTCTAGAAATTAATATTGAGCCATTTCATGTAAAATGTGGAAAACCTGCAACTATATAAGTCCATTAACCCCTCTCCTCATCCTGTACCTCATAATTGTCACATTCATCTGAAAATGCCTTTACTTCACCTTTATTTTAACAATTCAAATCATTGGTCCCCTCTAAGTGATGCTTTCCTCTGACTGCTTTTAAGATTTTCTCTTTATTCTTGAGTATGAAGTACCTATATGTCTTTTTCTTCATATTTGTCCTGTTTGCAGCTCATTGAACTTTGTGAATCTGCTCATTTGTATTTCCATTAAATTTGTGGCGTTTTCGGCCAGTATTTCTGTTTCTTTTTAACTCCATTCTCTATCTCCCATTCTTCTAGGATTCCAATTATATAAACACTATATATTTTTATAATGGCCCACTGGTTCCCGAGGTTCTGTTTCATTTATTTTCAATATCTATCTTCAGATAGATAATTTCTCTTAACATACCATCCAATACAGTGACTATTTCCTCCTTCATCTCCATTCTAGAATTAAGCCCATCCAATGATTTTTTTCCATTTAAGATAATTGCATTCTTTAACCTACAATTTCCATTTTCATTCTTTTTTATATTTTCTGTTCATTTGTTTTGATTTTCTAGTTATTCATCAGTGTTAATTACATTTTACTTTACTTTAATGAACATAGTAGTAACAGCTAGTAGTAACAGCTTCTTTTACTCCCTGTCTGTTGATGGCACCTTCTTGGCCATCCATTTTTTGTCTTTTCCTGTGAAAATGGGTCAAATTTTCCTGGGTCTTTGTACATTAAGTAATTTCTTGTCACCTCTTGAATATTAAAAATTGTAAATGTTATATTATGGAGACTGTATTAGTCAGCCAACGTGGTGCTGATGCAAAGTACCAGAAATCTGTTGACTTTTATGAAGGGTATTTATTTGGGATAAAAGCTTATAGTTAAAAGGCCCTGAAGAGTCCAACTCAAGGTACTATAAGCATTACTTTCTCACCCAAGTCAGTTGCCATGCATTGAAGCAAGATGGCAGATGATCTCTGTAAGGGTTCAGTCTTCCTCTTTCTCAGCTACAGGTTGTCATAGGGCTTGTTTATTTCCACACTCAGTTGCAAACTATCAGACAAATGTCTCATCTCTCTTCCTGGGCTGCAGTATCAAAGTTCTCTCCTCTGCAGTGTCTGTGGAGCTCTCTCTCTTTCGGTGTATCTTTTGTGTGTCTTCTTGAGGGAGGGCCTGTTTTTCAGCCTACCAAGGGGAAAGGGAGTTAACCCTAAGTTTAACCCTGTTGACATGGTCAAATCAAAGCTCTAATCTTAACATAATTTAACCAAAGACATAGCTGAATCTAATACAATCCAAGGGTAGCACAACAAAAGGAATAGACCAGTTTACAAACATAATCTCTCTTTTTGGGGTTCATAAATAATCTCAAATTGCCACAGAGACTATATCTTTTGTTATTATCCTCCAAAGTGTGTATACGTATGTTTGATCAGGCAATTAACCTGGTTTAGAATAAAACCCAAGTGCTATGATTGGAAGCTCAAATCTTATTCCAGTTCTTTTATGGTTAGTTGTAAGCTGCTTTGTGTTGCCCCTACACTTGCATGTATGGGGTCAGCCAGAGATTTGGGCAGAAGTCATATTCATAATTGGAACTTCCCATTTTTGTTGCTCTCCTTTCCAGGATTCACTCCTCATTTTCCTGCAGCTGTGGTTGCCCAGGCCCCAAGCCTCCAGTTGCTTAGGGCAGAGAAATGCCAAGCTTTCCATTGCAGTTTTAGTTATGCCTTCTTTCCTTGTGATCTTAGCCTGCCCTCAGGCTTATACTATAAACACAGGAATCTCACTCACTTAATGTCCTTTCATCTTAAGTCTTGTTTGTTTTTATAAAAGTTACCCACTTTCTATGTTTTCAATCAATCAAATCACCTAATCCTTTACTCTTGTGCTAAGGTTAAATAAAACACCTTGTCCTATCCTTTACTTCTAAGTTTTAAAAATTTCATTGGAAATATAAATGCTGATGATATTAATTTTCCATTGCTGTCATGACAAATTACTACAAATTTAGAAGCTTCAAGCAACATAACGTAATTATATTTATTTTGAAATTTGGGAAATAATTAAATGTATAAATAATTTTGGGTAGCATTGGCATTTTAACAATTCTTTCAGTTCATGAATACAAAATGTCCTTCAATTTATTTAGGTCTTCTTTTATTTCTTTTATCAATGTTTTGTAGTTTTCCTTGTACAACTCTTTTACATCCTTTGTTAAATTTATTCCTGCATATATGATTTTTAATTGCTTTTGTACATGGAGTTTTTTCTTTGATTTCTTCTTCAGATTGTTCATTCCTAGTGTATAGAAACACTACTGACTTTTATGCATTGGCCTTGTATCCTGCTACTTTGCTGAATTCATTTATTAGATCTAGGAACTTTGTCATAGATTTTTAATGATTTTCTCTCTATAGGGTTATGTCATCTGCAAATAGAGAAATTTTTCCTTTTGTTTCCAATATGGATCCCCCCTGAGTATCTTGTTAGTGGTAGGTCTTTCATACAGCATGTTCAGGAAGTTTTCTTCTATTTCAACTTTTGCACACTTCATAGCAATTTTAATTATATTCTTTAGTAATATTTTCTTATTTTTGTTGATTTCATCCATTTTTGTTGGTTTCTACCACTATAACATAAGCTCCATGATTGCAATCAACAAGTCTTTTTTTAACTTTTAATTCTACATCCATGGTTTCTAGAACAGAGCTTCACACATAAGAGGTGCTCATTAAGTATTTATTGGATATAGGAATAAATGGAGTGACTGAATTGTTGTGTCAGGTATTTCAATATTACTTCCTAGGTAAATCTCAGGTTTTGGTGTCAGAAAATACTCTATGCCATCATCAGCAATTTCTAAATACTATCTGTAAAAAAAGGAAAGGGATATAATTTGTCTAACAAATATTGAATAAATGATATTTAATATGTACCAGAAATTGTGCTAAATGTTGTGTATTCATTAGTGAATACAAAAAAACCCAAGGTTTTTGACCTTATGAAAACTACAGTCTAGGACACTGTTCAGTGAGCATTTGGTGATCCTTTTTGCATGAGCGGGTGAGATAATTGGTGGGGTTACAGGAAATAGGAGTAGGTGTATAATTTGGGTAACGGAAAAAAAAACCTAGGAAGAGTAGAAGGACAAAACAATATTCATTTTCTGAATCTACCAGCACCTTTTCTACCAGCACCCACAGACACATACGAATGCACATGCATGCACACACAGAGTTGACCTTTCCCTCTACATACTAGATTTCACAGTGTGTGTAAAGGAGATTTTTATAGCTCAACTAGTACAGTGAACCTCCTGCAGATTTCCAAACCTCAGTACTGAGACAGTGGAGTTACTATTGTAAAGGTAACTAAATTATCTGCTCATTATATAGTTTTCAGGCCATGATAAAGCTGGGGAAAAGTGAAATGATATCTTTTGGTAAAACTTTATTTTCAGGAGAAAAAGCAGATTTGGTTTTTTGGGTGTGGAAATTAAGGTGTCATAAAATATATGCTTCTAGAACTAAAAATGATTTCCATGATGAGCACCTTTCTTTTCATTTAAAAAGAGAATCATAACAAGGATAAGAAGAAGTATAATTCATGAAAATTATAACAGGTTGCATTATTTGTAGAAAACATAATTATATACCTAGAATCCCCCCCCCCCAAATAAACTGTAGAATTGAGAATAAGAGAATCCAGTAAAGTTCCCTATTATAAGATAAAAAAATACAAAAATCAATGCCTGGGAAGCAAATGTGGCTCAAGTGATTGAGCTTCCACCTACCACATGGGAGGTCCATTGTTTGGTTCCCAGTGCCTCCTAAAGAAAACAGTGAGCTGGTGAGACGGGCAGACACAGGAAGCTGACACAACAAGATAACAAGAAGAAATACATAATGAGAAACATAACAAAGCAGGGTTCAGATGTTCCTGGTTCCTCCTAAAGAAGATGAGCAAGACAGCGAGCTGACATGATGGGCATGTGTGGGAAGCTGATACAAGAAGATGATGCAACAAGAGACACAAGAAAAAATATATAATGAGAGATACAACAAAACAGAGAATAAGGTGACTTAAATCATAAGGTGCATCCTTCCCACATTGGGTGTCCTGAATTCAGTTCCCAGTGCTGTCTAAAGAAACAAAGAAGATGAACAGATGCAACAAGTGTAAACAATGAGGTGTGGGAAGAAATAAATTTAGAAAATAAATCTTTTAAAAAATCAATGCCTTTCCTATATATCAGCAATAAATAATAACTCTGGTGGGGAAAATATCACATTCACAAAAAATATAACATACACATTATGCCTATGCATAGTCCAACTACAGTAGATAAATGAAAATATGACAAAACTGAGAAGCATGAAAAGTTGAGAAAAAAGTAATGCCATGCTTTTGGGTGGGAAAATTCAATATAATAAACATATCAATTCCATGAACAAATTTATAGAATTAACACAATTCCTAAAATTGTTATAAAGTTAATTTTAAAGAAGAAACAAGGAAGAATACCTAAAGAAAATTTGAAAAACAAGTATAAAGGGAGATACTTCTTACCTCATAATATAACTTTATTAAAATACAATAATTGAAATAGTAACATGATGATATCACAATCTACAATCAGATAAATTGAACAAAATAAATGATGCTCCAACAGCTCTTTAAGAGACAGGAATCTAATATATGATAAAGGAAGAATCATAAACCACAAATAAGCATTAGTTGGGGGAGATAATTTGGCAATGTAATTGACAAAAAATATTAAGAGGTTTACCTGAACCATATATTCAAATAAATTCCAAAAATGATAACTCTTTTTTTCAATTAAATAACTATAGGAGGTGGGGCAAGATGGCATCTGAGTGAGTGTACCTTATGATCTCTCCTGCAAAAGAAGCAGCTGAGTAGGGTTGGAATTTTGCTGGACCGGGCTGTTTCGGGTGTTTGCAGGATAAGAGGTGTCTGGACATCGATTTAGTGGGATGGTGACAGAGAAGATTCTTGTAAAATTTAGAATTTTGGGTTTCTTTTATGGAGATCGGGGCTGAGCATGGGACGCTTCCCACTGGGGCTGGTGGCCTGGCAGCAGCAATTCCTGGAGGCTTTGCAGTGCTGGGGAGTTCCCAAGACCTGAGCGGGCTATTCCAGGGCTTGCAGGGTGGGAGGTGTCGGGCAGCCTATTTGGTGAGACAGAGACGGAGGAGATTTTTGTGAGACGTGAATTTTGGGTTTCTGACATGGAGCTCAGAGCTTCCAGCTAGAGCCCCTCCCTCTAGGGCAGACAGCCCATCTGCGGCATCCCCATACTGTTTGAAGTAAAGTGGCTCCCCAGCAGGCTGTTTTGGGAGCTTGCAGGGCAGGAGGTGTCCTGAAGTCGATTTGGTGAGACAGTGACAGAAGAGACTCTTGTGAAAGGTGCAATTTTGGGGTTCTGACACAGAGGTCAGAGTTTGTGGACATGATCCCTCCCCCTAGGGCAGGTGCCCAGCTGCGGGGATCCCTGAAGTCTGTGTTGTGCTGCAGTGCTCCCAGGCTCCCTGTTAACCAGATACATGGTTCCCAAGTCTGTGTCCCCTAAACTCTGGTGGCCCACACCCCAGAGACTCACACCTCCTGAGTCTGCAATATTACAGACTTCCCATCCCTGAATCCACCACGCCCTGACGTCCATCTGAGGTCCTTGATTGTCCTAGCCCTCATCATTTCTGATAGTTTTTCCTTTTTATCTTTTTTCTTTTTTTTATTGCCTTGGTTGCTAATATTGCATTACCTCCTGGTCTTTTCTCCCATTGTATGCCCCAAGATCCTTTTCCATTTATTTAGGTTTTTATTCTTACTTCTTTTCTTTTTCTTCCTTGTTTCCCTCCCTTTTCTTTGCCCACCCATCTTTTTTTTTTCCTTCTCTTTCTTCCTTTTCTCTCTTTTTCTTCTTATTTTATTTTATTTATACAATAGATGCTATAGGGAGTGCCTCACATTTGCTGTGTTTCCTTATCCTCCATTTCCTCATTTCTGTGTGAATTGATTTTGACCACCTACAATATCCCCTTTCCCCAACATCTTGCTATCCTCCATCATCTACTGTCTCTCTTACATTCCACCTCCCTTTCTTTGGTCCCCAAATTGTCTAACATTTAATTTCTAATACCTTTCTTCTGTTTTCTGCCTTTTATCCACTCTTGATATTATTGTCTTTCTTTTTTCTTTCCCTCTCTCATGAAAACACTGGATTTTTAATTCATGTTATATTCCTCCCCATATTAGGTTGAATATCTCATTATAGATACTCTACTTATTGCTATAACTCTACACAACTTACATGAGTCTAATATCCATTCTCCCAGATCTCACATTGTTGCTATATTAACATTTATTACCAATACTACTTTACACATTTTCTTTTCTTACACAATTTCCTTTCCCTGGTCCTAATATTTTCCTTCAAAGTGAATTCAGCCAGCAACAAGAAATGAGAATAAGAAGAACAAAGTGACAAAGGGAAAACATAACACTTATGCAAGAACAAAAACTAATTAATCCCCAAGACTAGACAAAGAAGCTAACAAACTGATTAAACCCGTCAAGATAAAATGATGACCAGACAGCAACAAAAAACTACAAAACAAACCAATAATCAGGAAAGCATGGCTGAATCCAATGGACAAACTAAAAAGCAGGAAGGGAAGCAGAACATCGGACAAGTAATTAAAGATCTCAGAACATATATTAGAGACTAACTTAATGAAGTAAAGGAGGAGTTTAACAATATGAAGAAAACACTTGGAGAGAAACTGCAGGCATACGCAAAAAGATAACAGATATGTTGGGAATGAACACCACAGTTCAAGAAATCAAAAACACAGTTGCAGTAAATAGCAGCAGATTAGAAGAGGCAGAGGAGAGAACTAGCAACATGGAAGACAGTACATCGGAAATCAAACAGATAGTAGAACTGATCAATAAAAAGATAGAAAAAAATCCAGCTAGGACTTAGGGACCTGAATGACAATGCAAAATGCAGAAACATACATATTATAGGCATGCCAGAAGGAGAAGAGAAGTGAAAGGGGACAGAAGGGTTGTTGCAGGAAATAATGGCTGAAAAATTCCCAAATCTACTGAGAGAGATGGATGTACATATCCAGGAAGCACAACACACCCCAAACATCATAAACCCCAACAGGCCCACCCCGAGACATATACCTGTCAAATTATCCAATGCTCAAGACAAAGAGAAAATTCTAAAAGCAGCAAGAGAAAAGAAAACCATCACATACAAGGGAGGCTCCATAAGATTAAATGCTGATTTCTCATCTAAAACCATGGAGGCAAGAAGGCAGTGGTATGATATAGTCAAGGTAATAAAAGAAAAAATTTCCAACCAAGAATACTCTACCCAGCTAAACTAGCATTAAAAAATGATGGAGGGAAACGGACTTTGGCCCAGTGGTTAGGGCGTCCGTCTACCACATGGGAGGTCCGCGGTTCAAGCCCCGGGCCTCCTTGACCCGTGTGGAGCTGGCCCATGCGCAGTGCTGATGCGCGCAAGGAGTGCCGCGCCACGCAGGGTGTCCCCCGCGTAGGGGAGCCCCACGCGCAAGGAGTGCACCCATAAGGAGAGCCGCCCAGCGAGAAGGAGGGAGCAGCCTGCCCAGGAATGGCGCCGCCCACACTTCCCGTGCCGCTGCCGACAACAGAAGCGGACAAAGAAACAAGAAACAAGACGCAGCAAAAAGACAGAAAACAGACAACCGGGGGAGGGGAGGGGAAATAAATAAATAAATAAATAAATATTTAAAAAAAAATGATGGAGAGTTCAAAATTTTCACAGATAAACAGAAATTGAAAGAGTATGCCAACAAGAAACCTCCCCTTCAAGAAATACCAAAGGGAGTTATGCAGGAAGGGAGGAAAAAACAGAAGAGGCAGAGTTGGAGGAGAGTGTAAGAGCAACAAAAAAGACAAAAAGAAAAGGAAAAAAACAAACAAAATATGACAAACAAAATTCCAATCAAAATATGGCTAACGTAAATAATTCCTTGAAAGTAATAACACTGAATATCAATGGATTAAACTCACCAATCAAAAGATTCATACTGGGACATTGGATAAGGAAATATGACCCATTGATATGCTGTCTACAAGAAACACATCATAGACACAGGGATTCATGGAGGCTGAAGGTAAATGGTTGGAAAACAATCTTACAAGCAAACAATAACCAAAAAAAGGCAGGAGTAGCTATATTAATATCAGACAAAATGGACTTTAAATGTGAAACAATTGTGAGAGACAAAGAAGGATACTACATATTAGTGAAAGGGATTATATCTCAAGAAGAATGAACAATCATAAATATTTATGCTGCTAACAAGGGCGCCTCCAAATACATGAGGCAAACACTGGAAAAACTAAGTGAAAGAATAGATGCCTCTACAATTATAGTGGAAGACTTTAATACACCATTATCAATTTTGAACAGAACATCTCAAAAGAAAATCAATAAAGAAACAAAATATTGGAACAGTATATTAGAGGAGCTGGATCTAATAGACATATACAGATCATTACACCTGAATACAGCAGGATATACATTTTTCTCAAGTGCACATGGATCATTCTTCAAGATAGACCATATGCTAGGCCAAAAAGAAAGGCTCAATTAATTCAGAAAGATGAAAATCATGCAAATAATATCTCTGACCACACTGGAGTGAAGCTGGAAATCTGCAAGGTCCAGAGGCCGAGATTTCACACCAAGATATGGAAATTAAACAGCACACTCTTAGAAAAACAGTTTGTCAAGGATGAAATCTCAAATGAAATTAATAAATACCTTGAAACTAATGATAATGATAACGCAACATACCAAAACTTATGGGATGCAACAAGAGCAGTACTGAGAGCGAAATTTATAGCCATAAATTCATACATCATAAAAGAAGAAAGAGCAAAAATTGAAGAACTAACTGCACATTTGGAGGAATTAGTAAAAAAAAAAAAAACACAAAATAACCCCATGGGATGAAGAAAGAAAGAAATAACAAACATGAGAGGAAAACTAAGGGAAATAGAATATAAGAAAGCACTTGAAAAGATAAACAAGACCAAGAGCTGGTTTTTTGGGAAAATCAATAAAATTGACAAACCCTTAGTGAGACTAACAAAGAAAATGCAAATACACAAAATAAGAAATGAGAAAGGAGATATCACCACAGACACCACAGAAATAAAGACTATCATACGAGGAAACTTTGAAAAGCTATAGTCCAACATAAATGACAATTCAGAGGAAATGGAAAAAATCCTAGAAACACAAAAGCAGCTTATATTGATGAAAGAAGAAATTGATGATCTCAACCAGCCAATCACAAGTAAAGAGATAGAATCAGTCATTAAAAACCTCCCAACTAAGAAGAGCCCAGGGCCAGATGGTTTCACAGGTGAATTCTAAAAAACATTCCGGAAAGAACTAACACCAAACCTGCTAAAACTCTTCCAAAAAATCAAAACAGAAGGAACATTACCGAACTCATTCTAAGATGCCAACATTACCCTAGTACCAAAGCCAAACAAAGACACCACAAGAAAGGAAAATAACAGACCAATTTCTCTAATGAGCCTAGATGCAAAATTACTCAAAAAATACTTGCTAACCATATTCAACAACACATTAAATGAATTATACACCATGACCAAGTGGGATTCATTCCAGGCATGCAAGGATGGTTCAACATAAGAAAATCAATCAATGTAATATGCCATATAAACAGATGGAAGGCAAAATCACATGATTATATCTATAGATGCAGAAAAAGCATTTGACAAAATACAAAACACTTTCTTGATAAAAACACTCCAAAAGATTGGAATACAAGGAAATTTTTTGAACATGATAAAGAGAATATATGAAAAACTCGGATTTTTGCTGGTTAGAAGGTGTCTGGACATCGATTTGGTGGGAAGGTAACAGAGAGGATATGTCTATAATATGTAAATGGAGGTCCCACCTGGGCGCGGAAAGTTCCCTCCTTGGGTGGGTGGAGCTGCGGTATTGGGCGCTGCTGCAGCTCGGGGAGCCGCCACGGCCAGGGTTTTTTTTTCCTTTTTTTGGAGGCTCTGCGGTGCTGAGGAATTTGCGGGTACTGGGCGGACTGGTGAGGGGTTGATGGGACAGGACTCCTTTGCAGATCGATTTGGGGAGACAGACGGTGTTTTGTTGTGAAGCGCGGGACGTTTTGGTTGTGGACAGGGGTGGTAGCGCTTCCGCCTGGAGCCCCATCCCCACAGGTCCGGCTGCCAATCTGCAACGGAATTGGATTTTTGGCAATAAGGGGACACAATTGGGAGATTGTTGCAGGGTCCAGTGAGGGAGGGGGACACGTCTGGAAGCTGATTGGGGAATATTTTGCGAAGTTTGGGACTTCCGGTTTTGGAGTCTGTTTTCGGCATTTCCAGCTGAAGCCCAGCCCACCCGGCGGGCCTTGGGATCTGGGTCATTGAACTAACTGTGGTGTAGAGGTGCCCTCTAGTGGCCGTTGCATAGGAGCACAGGGAGGAAGCTGTCCAAAGGCTGAAACCCTGAGGAGTAGGTGAATTGCAGGGTTCAGATATTAAATACAGAGTTTGCGGATCTGGCTTCCCCCATGGGGCTGGCACCCAGCTACAGGGATCCCTGAGGGCTGTGTTGCACTGCGGGGCTCCTAAGCTTCCTGTTGACCAGATTTGAGGTTGCCAGGTCTGGGTCCCCTGGACTCTGGTGGTCCACACCCCAGACTCACATCTCTTGAGTCTTCAGTGTCTCAGACTTGCCACCCCTGAATCCATCATGCCCTGGGGTCTACCTGGGGTCCTTGAGTGTCCTGGACCTTAACGTTTGCATTTTATCTTTATTGGTTCACATGGTTTTGTTATTATTTTCATTTTATCTTATTTTTTACTCTTTTTGATGCCCTGATTGCTAATATTGCATTATCCCCTAGTCTTTTCTCCTAGCATGTCCCCCAAAGTCCATTTTTTATACAGTTATTTATGGGTTTTTTCGTTGTTGTTTTAGATTGGTTTGCAATTGTGGCTCGTGTATACCTGTATTTCTTTTCCCCCTACCTGTTCCCCACCGTTTGCCCACCCTCTTTTTCTTTCTTCCTTTCTTCTCGTCTTTCTTTTTTTCTTTATTATTATTAGTTTTTCTTTTTTGGTTTTCTCTCTCCCTCTTGTCCCTCATTTTCCACTTATTTTATTTTAATTCAAGTATACAATAGGTGCTACAGGGAACACCTCACATTTGCTGGGTTTTCCCATCCTCCACTGCCTCATTTCTGAGTGAACTGATTTAGGCTACCTACACTATCCCCCTTCCCCTGCATCTTGATATCTGCTATCATCTACTGTCTCTCCTATATTCCACCCCCCACCTCCTGTTCTTTGATCCACAAAGTGTCTAACTCTTAATTTCTAATACGTTTGTTTTGTTTTCTGTCTGGTATCCACTCTTGAAACAATTACCTTTCTTTTCTTTTTCCCTCTCTCATGAAAACAATAGCTTTGTAGCTCATACCATATTCCTCCCATATTCAGTCATCTACCTCATTATAGGTACTCTACCTACAGCTATAACTCTACACAATCTACATGAATCTAACCTCCATCCTCCCAGATCTCATATTCTTGCTTTGTTAACATATATCACCAATACTACTCTACACTTTTTCGTTGCTTACACAATTGCCTTTCCCTGGCACTAATACTTTTCTTTAAAGTGAACTTAACCAGCAACAAGAAATTAGAATAAGAAGAACAAAGTGACAAAAAGAAGATATAACACTTACGCAAAAATAACAGCTAATTAATCTCCAAGACTAGACAAAGAAGCTAAGGAACTCATTAAACCCGTCGAGATAAAAGGATGACCAGAAAGCAACAAAAATCGACAAACCAAATCAGTAATCAGGAAAACATGGCTGAATCCAACAACAAACTAAAAATCAGGAAGGGGAGCAGAACTTCGCACAAGCAATGAAAGATTTCAGAACATTTATCACCAACAAATTTGATGAAGTAATGAAAGAGGTTAACAACATGAAGACAACACTGGGAGGCGAAATTGCAGACATACGCAAAAACATAACAGACATGATGGGAATGAACAACACAGTTCAAGAAATCAAAAATACACTTGCAGCAAATATCAACAGACTAGAAGAGGCAGAGCAGAGAATTAGTGATGTGGAAGACAGTACATCAGAAATCAAACAGATAGTAGAAGGGGTCGATAAAAAGATAGAAAAAATCCAGCTAGGATTTAGGGACCTGAATGACAATGCAAAACCCTCAAATATACGTATTATAGGTATTCCAGAAGGAGAAGAGAAGGGAAAGGGCACAGAAGGAGTGTTGCAGGAAATAATGGCTGAAAACTTACTTCCCAAATCTACTGAAAGAGACAGACGTACATATCCAATAAGCACAGTGTACTCCACTGGTCATCAACCCCAACAGGCCCACCCCAAGACATATACTCGTCAAATTATCCAATGCTCAACACAAAGAGAAAATCCTAAAAGCAGCAAGACAAAAGAAAACCATCACATACAAGGGAAGCTCCATAAGATTAAGTGCTGATTTCTCATCTGAAACCATGGAGGCAAGGAGGCAGTGGTATGATATAGTCAAGGTACTAAAGGAAAAAAATTTCCAACCAAGAATACTACATCCAGCTAAACTAACATTCAAACATGATGGAGAGTTCAAAATATTTGCAGATAAACAGAAACTGAAAGAGTATACTAACAAGAAACCTCCCCTTCAAGAAGTTCTAAAGGGAGTTCTGCAGGAAGAAAGGAAAAAACAGGACAGGCAGAGTTGGAGGAGAGTATAAGAGCAACAAAAAAAGACAAACTAGACGGGGAAAAAAATACAAACAAAATATGACAAACACAAATCCAATAAAAATATGGCTAACACAAATAATTCCTTGAAAGTAATAACACTGAATGTCAACGGATTAAACTCACCTATCAAAAGATTCAGACTGGGACATTGGATAAGGAAATATGACCCATCTGTATACTGTCTACAAGAGACACATCTTAGACCCAGAGATGCATGGAGATTGAAAGTGAATGGCTGGAAAACAATCATACAAGCTAACAATAATCAAAAAAAGGCAGGAGTAGCTATATTAATATCAGACAAAATAGACTTTAAATGTGAAACAATTGTGAGAGACAAAGAAGGATACTACATTTTAGTGAAAGGGAAAATCTGTCAAGAAGATCTAACAATCATAAATATTTATGCTCCTAACAAGGGTGCCTCTAAGTACATGAGACAAATGCTGGAAAAGCTAAGTGAAACAATTGATGCATCTACAATCATAGTGGGGGATTTTAATACACCACTATCTACCTTGGACAGAACATCTCAAAAGAGTATCACTAAAGAAAAAAAACATTTGAACAGTATATTAGAGGAGCTGGAACTAATAGACATATATAGATCATTACACCCAAACACAGCAGGATATACATTCTTCTCAAGCGCACATGGATCATTCTCCAAGATAGACCATATGCTAGGCCACAAAGAAAGGCTGAATGAATTCAGAAAGATTGAAATCATACAAAACAATATCTCTGACCATGATGGAGTCAAGCTGGAAATTTGCAAGGGACAGAGGCCCAGGTTTCACACCACGATTTGGAAATTAAACAGCACACTCTTAGAAAAACAGTGGGTCAAAGAGGAAATCTCAAAAGAAATCAATGACTACCTTGAAACAAATGATAATGATAACACAACATACCAAAATTTATGGGATGCAGCAAAAGCAGTACTGAGAGGGAAATTTATAGCCATAAATTCATATATCAAAAAAGAAGAAAGAGCAAAAATTGAAGAATTAACTGCACATTTGAAGGAATTAGATAAACAACAACAAAGTGACCCAACAGGAAGAAAAGGAAGGAAATAACAAAGATAAGAGCAGAACTAAATGAAATAGAAAATAAGAAAGCACTTGAAAAGGTAAACAAGACCAAGAGCTGGTTTTTTGAGAAGATCAACAAAATTGACAAACCTTTAACGAGACTAACAAAGAAAAAAAGAGAGAAGATGCAAATACACAAAATAAGAATTGAGAAAGGCGATATCATCACTGACCCCACAGAAATAAAGACTATCATAAGAAGATACTTTGAAAAACTATATTCCAACAAAAATGACAATTTAGAGGAAATGGACAAATTCCTAGAAACACATAAGCAACCCATATTGATGAAAGAAGAAATTGATGATCTTAACAAACCAATCACAAGCAGAGAGATAGAATCAGTTATTAAAAATATCCCAACTAAGAAGAGCCCAGGGCCAGACGGCTTCACAGGTGAATTTTACAAAACATTCCGGAAAGAACCAACACCAATCTTGCTGAAACTATTCCAAAAAATCAAAACAGATGGAACATTGCCGAACTCCTTCTATGACACCAACATTACCCTAGTACCAAAGCCAAACAAAGAAACCACAAAAAAGGAAAATTACACACCAATTTCTCTAATGAACCTAGATGCAAAAATACTTAACAAAATACTTGCTATCGTATTCAACAACACATTAAACGAATTATACACCACGACCAAGTGGGATTTATTCCAGGTATGCAAGGATTGTTCAACATAAGAAAATCAATCAACGTAATACACCATATAAACAGATTGAAGGAAAAAAATCACATGATTATATATATACATGCAGAAAAAGCATTTGACAAAATACAGCACCCTTTCTTGATAAAAACACTCCAAAAGATTGGAATACAAGGGAATTTTTTTAACATGATAAAGAGTATATATGAAAAACCTAAAGCCAGCATTGTTTACAATGGAGAAATCCTAGAATCCTTCCCTCTAAACTCAGGAAAAAGACAAGGATGCCCACTGTCTCTGTTCCTATTTAACATTGTCTTAGAAGTATTGCTCGAGCACTGAGGCAAGAACCAGAAATAAAAGGCATTCAAATTGGAAAGGAAGAAGTCAAAATTTCATTATTTGCAGACGACATGATCCTATACATAGAAAACCCTGAGAGATCTACAACAAAGCTTCTAGAACTCATAAATGAGTTTAGTAAAGTTGCAGGTTATAAGATCAATGCGCAAAAATCAGTAGCATTTCTGTACACCAATAATGAGCAAGATCAGGAGGAAATCAAGAAACAAATACCATTCACAATAGAAAATAAAAAAATCAAATACTTAGGAATAAATTTAACTAAAGAGGTAAAAAACTTATACACTGAGAACTATACAAGACTGTTGAAGGAAATTAAAGAAGACCTAAATAAATGGAAGAATATTCCTTGTTCATGGATAGGAAGACTGAATATTATCAAGATGTCTATCCTACCAAAACTGATCTGCACATTCAATGCAATCCCAATAAAAATCAACAGAGCTTCTTTAAGGAACTAGAAAAACTAACTATGAAATTTATTTGGAAAGGAAAGAGACCCCGAATAGCCAAAGACATACTGAAAAAGAAAAATGAAATTGGAGGAATCACACTACCTGACTTCAAAACATACTACAAAGTTAGAGTAGTGAAAACAGCATGGTATTGGCATAAGGAGAGACACACAGACCAATGGAATCGAATTGAAAGCTTTGATATAGAACCTCACATATATAGCCATATAATATTCGATAAAGCCACCAAACCCTCTCAACTGGGAGAGAGTGGCCTATTCAACAAATGGTGCTCGGAGAACTGGATAGCCATATGTAGAAGAATGAAAGAGGATTACCATCTCACACCTTGTACAAAGATCAACTCAAGATGGATCAAAGACCTAAATATAAGAGCCAAGACCATAAAAACCTTGGAAAGCAGTGTAGGGATACATCTACAGGACCTTGAAATAGGAAATGGCTTCATGAATATCACACCAAAAGCACGAGCAGCAAAAGAACTAATAGATAAATGGGACTTCCTCAAAATTAAAGCCTTCTGCACCTCAAAGGAGTTTGTCAAGAAAGTAAAAAGGGAGCCCACACAGTGGGAGAAAATATTTGGCAATCATATATCTGATAAGAAACTTATAACTTGCATATATAAAGAACTCCTTTATCTTGAAAATAAAAAGATAAACAGCCCATTTAAAAAATGGGAAAAAGACTTAAACAGACACTTCTCCAAAGAAGAAATACAAATGGCTAAAAAGCACCTGAAAAAATGCTCCAAATCTCTAGCTATCAGGGAAATGCAAATCAAAACTACAATGAGATACCATCTTACTCCCATAAGATTGGCAGCTATAAAAAAAACAGAAGAATACAAATGCTGGAGAGGATGTGAACAAAGGGGAACACTCATCCACTGCTGGTGGGAATGCAGAGGGATCCAACCATTCTGGAGGACTGTTTGGCGGTTTCTTAAAATGCTAGCCATAGATTTGCCATATGATCCAGCAATACCACTGCTGGGTATATACCCAGCAGAACTGAAAGCAAGGACACAAACCGATATATGTACACCAATGTTCATAGCAGCATTGTTCACTATCGCCAAAAGTTGGAATCAACCCAAATGCCCATCAACAGATGAGTGGATCAATAAAATGTGGTATATACACACAATGGAATACTACTCGGCTGTTAGAACAAATACACTACAATCACATGTGATAACATGGATGAACCTTGAGAATCTTATGTTGGGTGAAGCAACCCAGGCATTGAAGGACAAATACTACATGACCTCAATGATATGAAATAAGCAAACTGCCTCAGAGAGCTATACTCCGGAAAAGAGGCTTACAGGAAATCAGGGGGTGGAGGAAGGATGTGAGTTAACGTCTGTAGGGGTGGAATCTGTGATGAGCTGGCGGTAAGTATGAGCACAAAGAAGGGACAAAATGCGGGCAAGGGGTTACCTTCGGGTGGGGCTTTGTGGGTTTGAGGGGGGCTGGGGATGGGAAGAAGGGTAATATTGTCCAAAAATTGGGGGGAGGGAGGGGCAACATACTAACATGGGAGAGTGTCAGGTGTTCGTTGAGAACAAAATGTTGAGAAAATCGTATCAAAGTATAAGTAGGAGGGTTACCTGTTTAGGATGCTCAGGGGGTATGGTCTGATGCGGGACGGACTCTGGGTGAATAGCTGAAGGCTCATTTTGCCAAGGTGGGTTGTACCATTGGGAAGAGACCCAAGAAGTGAGAGTTGGGGTGGACCCACATCCTGGGGAGGACTAATGCTGTCAAATAGAGAGAACTGTATCTCTAGTGAGAAAGGATGGCTCCCAGGACATTAGGGCAGTTGAGAAAGTCAGGCCCTGAATACTGCTGCAAGTATCTCTGGACATGGCTTCTAGGGAAATGGAGATTGGCTGGCGTTGTGGGCCCCAAGGGGAGGGGAAAATGGATGTGGAATGGATGGAACCAAGGTAAATATGGGGGCAAGAGAGGAGTTTTGTGAGAGTACACGAAGATGAATATAAAACATGTAATATTACACCAAAAACATATAGGGGATGACAGACTAATAATGTAAACCATAAGGCAAAACATAGGATAACTAAAAAATTTAGAAAACTGTACAACCTAAAGTATGGACCACATAGTAAGCACAGATGTCATCTTGTTTGAAAGCTATTGTCTCAGAATCTGTACATCAGTTTCAGGAAATATGATATGAACAAGTTAAAAGATTATAGCTGTGGAAGGGAAAAGGTTTTATGGTGAATCTGGGGAAGTACTGTATATTGTATATATGAATTTCGGTGATCTAAGACTCTTGTGAAGCTGACATTATGTTGGGATTCACTTTACAGGAAGTTTTGAATCACAGAGTGGTTAAACAAGGGCAGCCGAGGAATACTGATATAGGATGTTATTGACAGGATATATATGGTTGACAGGGAGTTATACAGGGCATATGCCCAGGGTATATAGTAATGTCTAGATATACTCATAGTGGAAACAATTAAAAACAACAGCTGGGAGGGTACTGGGCCCCTGGCCCGGGGTCACTGTCGTGGACCCTGGGGGAGCAGCGGCAGTCCCCCAGGTGTAACGGCAAGAACCAGGAAGGAAGGAGGGCCCAACAGTGGGCTCCTGATACTAATAGCTATGCTTTTGAGCCTATACACCTGCACTAAGAATAAGGCCTAGAGTAGCACTGTGCCTGGGAGTTTCCTCCTGACAGCCTTCATGTTACTCAAATGTGGCCACTCTCACAGCCAAACTCAGCATGAAGATGCAGTGCATTCCCCCCAGCGTGGGACATGACACCCGGGGATGAGCCTCCCTGGCACTGAGGGATCACTACCACATACCAGCTGAAGATGCAACTAGAAAAGGACCTTGAATTAAAGGTTCAACACGGATCAGCAGAATATCCCTGTCTACATATAATAACATGACTTCAAAATGCTGTTTGACCTAATGTAAGGGGGAAATGGAAAGGAGAAATGAGAATATAAGGCTATGAGTCTCTAAAAAAGAGTCTGGAGGTTGTCAGAAGGAATGCCCTTATGCACAACTGAGCAGAGTCTGAGAGACAGATAAAGTAGATACAACCCTAGGTATTGGTTCTTTTGAGGAATAAAGAGACCCACGGGTTCTATGGTCAAGGCAGATGGGGTTCACTGCCATGGCAGATGGCCCTTCTTTGGAGCTGGTGTTTCTGCGTGATGGAATTGGACTCAGAGGGGATTTCTTTTCACAAGACTTGCCTGCTACTTTATTGGAATTGTAGTTGGTCCTGGGGTTTTAGATATATTTAGGGGATTTGAATCTCTGGACTGATAATATGACACCCAGGCCCAGAGCCTCAACAAACTTCAGCTCCTACACTTTGATTTATTGGACATACCCCACTCAGCTAACATCGAGTTGAAGAAGGTCAACCATCACACCATGGAGCCTAGAGTGTCTACAACTGAAAGCAGGAGGAGTGCATCCAGTATCCATGTGGAATATAAGCCCCCACTTGACAGTGATGTGCAATGGACACAACCAATCCAATGTCCACAGAGAAAATGTGGAATGAGTGTGGGAAGGGTAGCCATGGTGGCTGCTGGGTTTGGGGAATGGGAGGAAGAGATGAGATGTGGAGGCGTTTTCGGGACGAGATGTCCTGGGTGGTGCTTCACGGACAATTACGGGACTTTGTAGATCCCCCCAGGGCCCACTGGATGGAACGTGAGAGAGTGTGGGCTATGATGTGGACCATTGACTATGGGGTGCAGTGATGCTCAGAGATGTACTTACCAGGTGCAATGGATGTGTCACGATGATGGGAGAGAGTGTTGCTGTGGGGGGGAGTGGGGGGTGGGGGCGGTGGGGTTGAATGGGACCTCATATTTTTTGAATGTAATTTTTAAAAATAAGTAAATATTTTAAATTAAAAAAAATAAAAAAATAAATAAAAAATAAAAAGCTTCTGTAGTTACCCAAAGAGACTGGTGAAACACAGCTCCTTTCTTGTCCTATCTGGGGTGGGGATAGAGCCATAGGTGACCAAAAGTTGAGTTTCTTCAAGCCAAAAGTGACTGCAATTGACCTGAGAGACTGAGGAAACACCAGCCCCCTCCTCTCCTATGGGGAAACAGAAGTGGAGATGGAACTGAAGGTGTTCAACAAACCAATTTGTGTGGGGTAAATGTGCCTTCACTTTCCCAGAGAGGCCAAGAAAACACAGCTCCTCTTCTTTTCTATTTGGGTGTGGGGATAGAGTCCCAAGTGTCAATCTTTTCAGTCTGTGTTATCCAAAAGACCCTGAAATTACCCAGAAAGGCTGGTGCATGTTCCCCTACCTTCTGCCCTGCTGGAGGTGTGTCTGGAACCTAGGCTAGGGCTGCAGTCTGATCTGGGTAGAAGACGCCAGTTCCTGCCAGTGCTGTGATTTTCAATCAGCTCAACTCCCACCCATGCCAGGAGTAGTTTAAATGGCAACTACCAGCCTGTTTCCGACTTGTACAGGTTTAAATGTTTGCTGTTATTAGGATTATAATTTAGGAAGCCAAATTTACTAACCAGTATAGGTCAAGCACAAGCAGTAACAACCAGAAATAACCCCTACTTTCACTCACCCAAAGCCAGTCACCCACATGTTTCCCCCATTTCTCCAAACACCCAGACATAAGACAAACAAATATCTTTCAGAGAATGACATCCTGAAACAGGCCCCCAGTTTTCCTTCTGCATCCTCCCCTATACTCTGCTTTAGTCAGCCTCAAGCTAAGCAGTACTTTTCCGTGCCTAAGACTTTATAAAGCACCCCTTTTCTGTACAGGATAGGTTGAAGTCTCACTTTAGGCCTGCCAGGCCAGCAATCTAATAAACTTCTCCACCTGAACTTTGGTCTGTCTCTGAGCCTCATTGAACCAGGATCTAACAATCAGTAGCTAAAGTCAGTGCCCAACCATCTTTTCCTCCCCAATTCTTTGGAAATGGAGTTTCTAACTCCATCCACAGAAAGCTCCCAAGGAATTTTGTGCCATGGATATCTGCCTCCACAGTGTACAGTACTCTACTCACGAATTTTTTCTACAGATGGGCATTCTCCTCTTTCTGTTCTTTAAAAGATGGTGCAGGATGCTCTTCTGGTCTCCTGTTTCCACAAATATGTACTTTAGATACCTCTGGATGATTATTAACGGCCCTGTAGCACAAGCCGAATCTTAGAGCTCTTTACTCTGCTGATATCTTGCCTTTCTCCAGATGTAGAAATTTTAAGTACGTTTAAATTAGCACTCAGGGTAGGTTGATGACATCATCTGGGGGCCCACTCTGTGAGGAGGGGCCTTTCTGAAGTCTTGGACTCTTTTTCCACCCTGGAAAGATTTCTACTATTTTTTCTCTTCTAGTTCAACCCCAAAGTCCCAATAAAAAGACTGTTTATTGCAGTGCCCTTTTCCCAGCTTCATTGTCAGCTAGAAAAACATTGAAGTTTTTCAAGTAAATTCTCTTCCAGGCTGGAACTCTTTACCTAGGAAAGTTTTATAATCCATTATAGAGTTTCAAGACTAATACAACCATAAAAGTGCCTTTATTTTGCAAAGAAAGCCTTGGGTAAACTTTTCATGTGCTTTCATATTCCCTTTCCTCAATAAATCACATAAAAGGTATGAAGATTGAAAAACATGTCAGGGCAAACTATATTGGTTCGATTTCACTTATGAATTTAAAATGGATTAACTTTGGCAATGAACTTGAAATTCCAGACATGAAGCTTTCCAGAATATCTCTAGAAAGGCAATGTTGTATAACTGATTAACAAAAATGAATGGATTGTGGCATGTTTTCTTACTTCTCTATCAGTTTTTGTGAAAAAGCCACATTGTTTGAATAGCCTTCATCTGCAGGGAAGGGTAATCAGACTCATCCTTTGCCCATCTGGAAATTGTAAAAGTAAATTTATTAAAATGTTTAAACATTTGCTTTCAGAAATATATGGTACAATTTAAAAGGTATCAGACATTTTTTAAGACTGTGGGAAGCCCACACATAAGAGGTTGTTACAAAATGTATCTAAACCTTATATAACATTGATATGGTTTCTCTTGAGATTTATCAGTAGCTTCTCAACTCTGATTATTACATTATTATATTTTGTTGTTCATTGGGGGTAGAGAGAAATTCCTTGGTGTAACATATTTGGGAGAAGGAAACCACTGTCTTCAATAAATCTTTGAACTCCCTGGCCACACACACTGATACCTAGCTTACAGTATCTTATTAAATAAACTTATCAAACATCCATATAAATTAGCATTATAAAAGTTTATGTTTGTGGGGACTACTTCCTAAATTCTGTGGTCATAATGCAATTATTAACAATGGGGCACAACTTGAAGTTTTGTTTTGAGGTTCAGGGTTTAGAATGCTTTGCTTTATACCCTATTTGGAGAGAAATAAGTGGCACCTCACTCTTGTAGTTTTCTCAGTGAACATAATGTGCATTCTATTTTTAATAGTTTTTGATAGTGCCTATTTTTATTAATGCACTGTGAATATGCTATGCTTTCTATTGTGAATAGCCAATTAAGGCTGGTTGTAAAAGTAGTCATAACACTGTACCATTTTCTTCCGTACTTTTATCTTTCATTGTAAACTAAGATACTGCTCAGAAATGCAATTAAAGTAAAATGAAATCACAAAGAAAACATTTAGGGCTCCAACAACAACCTGTTCAGTTACCTGTGGTTTCTTTTACTGGGCAGATTAAAAGCATTGCTTGGTTTATTTTTCTACATAATCTTCCTTATTTATAATTATCAAATATCAATGACTAAAAATTGCCTATACATTTTGAAGACAGGAATTTCAACTTGTGATCAGCCTAAAAGTTTACTCTGAGATAAAAAAGTTTCTGAGCTCACAACCTTCTTCTACCCACCCCCCCAATCTCCTGTAAGCCTATCATCCAGTCTCTAGCTCTCTGAGACAGCTAGGTTTGCTTATTTCATATCAGAGACGTATGATTCAATCCCTTGGGATGCAGATGGACTTGGTACTTTAATTTTTGTTGTTGTTGTTGTTTTTTAAGAGGTACTGGGTATTGAGAAACCAGGGCCTCATACATAGGAAGCAGGTGCTCAAACACTGAGCTGTGTCTGCTTCCCTGGACTTGATACTTTAAATTGCTACTGTCTAGTAAGCTACACTAACATGAAACATGGTCTCAGCAAGTGTTAATTAATCACTATTATATGCAAGGCATTGTTCCTGTCACAAAGAAGTATAAAACAGAGGCCCTGTCCTAAGGTAATGTATAACTTATTTGGGAAAAATAGGAAATAATTTAGCAAACAGAAAATTAATATGCATAGCAATGATCATTTAAGAATCAAAGGAGAACTCCAGGACATATATCCAGGGTACATAAAAATGTTTGGAAATTTTCATAGTGGTTACAATTAAAAACAACTGAGGGAGTGCTGAGTTCCTAGCCAGGGGAGGTCTATCACAGTCCCTAAAGGAACAGCAACAATCCCCCAAGTGCAACAGCAAAGACTAAAAAAGAAGGAAGGTCCAACAATGAGCCCTTGATACTAATGACTATGCTTGTGAGCCTGTGCACCTGAAATAAGAACAAGGCCTAGGGCTGCAGGGTGCATAAGAGTTACCTTCTGAGAGCCTCCGTGTTGTTCAAATGTGTCCAGTCTCAAAGCCAAACTCAGCATGTAAATGTGTTGCCTTCCTCCCAGTGTGGGACAAGACTCTCGGGGATGAGCCTCCCTGGCCAAGGGATTACTACCAAGTACCAGCTGATGATGTAACTAGAAAATGACCTTGAATAAAAGGGTCAACTTGGACCAGCAGAATATCTCAATTTACATATAATACCAGGTGTTAAAAATGCTTTTTGACCTGAATAAAAGGGGGAAATGGAAAGGACAAGTTTATATGGCTATGAGTCTCCAAAAAGAGCTGGGAGGTTATCAGTGGGATCACCCTTATGCACACCTAAGCAGAGTCCCAGAGGCAGATAAAGTAGGTACAATCTCAGGTATTAGTTCTTCTGAGGACTCTAGAGACCCACAGGTTCTATGGTCATGGCAGATGGAGTTCAGTGCCATGTCAGTTTGCCCTACTTTGGAGTTTGTGTTTCTGTGTGATGGAGCTGGACTCAGATGTGATCTTTGTCCACAAGTCTCTCCTGTTACTTTTACCAGAACTGTAGTTGGTGCTGGGGTTTAGTGTATACCCAGAGGACCTGAATCTCTGGACTGACCATGTGATAGCCAGACCCTGAGCCTCAAAACACTTCAGCTCCTACACTCTGGTTTATTGGACTTACCCCACTCAGCTAACATGGAGGTGGAGAAGGTCAACCACCACACCAGGGAGCCAAGAGTGCCTACAACTGAAAGCAGGATGATTGCATCCATCATCCATGTGGAATCTAAGCCCCTCTTGATATAGATGTGGAGTGGACACAATCATTCTAAGGTCCACAGGATGGAGGAAGAGAGTATGGATTAGAGTGGACTTACTGATATTCTATTCATGAACAATTGTGATTAGTAATCAAAGAAAATGTGGCTTTGGTGTGGAGAAAGTGGCCATGCTGGCTGCTGGGGTATGGAGTGGGAGGAAGAGATGTGATGTGGGGACATTTTTGGGGTTTGGAGTTGTCCTGGGTGACACTGCAGGAACAGTTACCAGACATTTTATGTCCTCCCATGGCCCACTGGGTGGACTGTGGGAGAGTGTGGGCTATGATGTGGACCATTGACTATGAGGTGCATCAGTGCTCAGAGATGTAATCACCAAATGCAATGAATGTCTCATAATGATTTAAAAGAAAAAATAATCAAACAGAGGAAGAATCTTGCTAAGCTCATTTTCCAAAGAAGGTTCCACTATAAAAGTGTGTTTGGGCCAAATCTGGAAGAATTCATAGGAGTTAGGTACATGGGGAGGAGTAAAACAACATTTCAGATTGCAAAAGGAGGAAGTCAAAACTTTTTTAGGAGGACAAGAAAAGAGGTAAAGTCTTTATTACTTTTATATTGTTTTTTTTAAAATAGAGAATGTATGCACTAAAATTAGGCTGGAATGGAAAGTTTAAATGAGATTTTGAGCATCTTATGCATAAATTAAGGAAGAGAGGGTATGTACTTATTTATTAATTTTTGCAACTTTGTATAATGAATTATCCAACATTGGTGGCCATTAAGGGATCACTTGGACATGTGCAAAACTAATTAAATTCAGTCATTTCTTATTTTGTCAACATACATTAATATGGAGACCATAACGTTACTCCTTTTTGTTTTTTTTAGGAAGGTATATGTGTCAAAGTAGGAGGATAGAACATAATTTATTCAATACCATTTTTAGCTTGATTTATAATTTGTAAATATTTAGACATAGAGTATGTGGGTCTCTATTTGTACTCTTGCCTGAAGTTCTATAAATATCAGGAGTGGATCTGAATTAAGCCTTTTGTGATAAACTTTACATTTGTTGTTTTAGTTATGCATGAATGCTTTTTATTTTTATTTTTATTTTTTTATTGACTTTGTAATAATATTACATTAAATATATATATATATATATGAGGTCCCATTCAACCCCACCACCCCCACCCCACCTCTCCCCCCCCAGCAACACTCATTCCCATCATCATGACACATCCATTGCATTTGGTAAGTACATCTTTGGGCACCTCTGCACCTCATGGTCAATGGTTCACATCATGGCCCATACTCTCCCCCATTCCATCCAGTGGGCCCTGTGAGGATTTACAATGTCCGGTGATTGCCCCTGAAGCACCATCCAGGGCAGCTCCATGTCTCAAAGATGCCTCCACCTCTCATCTCTTCCTGCCTTTCCCCATACCCATCAGCCACCATGTCCACTTTTCCCAATCCAATGCCACCTTTTCTACGTGGACATTGGATTGGTTCTGTCCACTGCACCTCTATGTCAAGAGGAGGCTCAGATTCCACATGGATGCTGGATGCAATCCTCCCACTTTCAGTTGTAATCACTCTCGGCTCCATGGTGTGGTGGTTGTCCTTCTTCAACTCCATCTTAGCTGAGTGTGGTGAGTCCAATAAATCAGATTGTAGGTGCTGGAGTCTGTTGAGGCTCAGGGCCTGGCTATCACATTGTCAGTCCAGAGATTCAAATCCCCTAAATATATCTTAAACCCCAACACTAACTGCAACTCCAGCACATTAGCATGAAAGTCTTATGAAGAGAGATCCCATCTGAGTCCAGATTCATCACACGTAAACATCATTTCCAAAGAGGGGCCATCTGACCTGGTAGTTAACCCCATCGGCCATGACCATAACTCCCATGGGTCTCTTTAGCCCTCAAAGGAACCAATACCTGGGGGTTGTATCTGCTTTATCTGTCTCTCAGACTCTGCTCAGTTGTGCATAAGGGCAATCCTTCTGACAGCCTCCAGACTCTTTTTTAGAGACTCGTAGCCACACAAACTCATTTCTCCTTTCCATTTCCCCCTTACATTAGGTCAAACAGCATTTTAAAGTCATGTTATTTTATGTAGACAGGGATATTCTGCTGATCTGCATCGAACCTTCTGTACAAGGAATGCTTTTTAAAGAGTATTGTTTACATATGCTAAAGAGCACAAATTTTAAATGTATATAGTTTGAGTTCTGACAAATATAAACACCCTTGTAACAAATACCAAAATCAAAATATAAACCATTTCCACAGTCCCCAAAAGTTCCCTTGGATCTAATTCCCAACATCAATGCCCCTACCACTACCAGAAGCAACCACCATCTAGTATATATTACCATAGATTAGTTTTATCTCTTCTGTAACTTCGTACAAATGTAATCATAAATAATTGCAGTTTTTTGACTGGCTTCTATTAGCTGGTGTAGTGTTTCAGTTTTATCTATATTGTTGCATATAATGATAGTAAGTTCTTTTTTTTGTTACTGAAGTGTACCATTGTATGAATACAATGCAATTTGTTTTCCATATCTCTTTATAGACATTTTAATTATTCCAGTTTTGAGCTATCACACATAAAATTACTATGAACATTTTTTGTGTTTACCATTTTTTTGTAGACTTAAGTTTCCATAGGTTTGGAATTACTGGCTTATACAGCAGATATATGCTTAATTTTAAAATAAATTATCAAAAACTTTTCCAAAGTGATTATATTATTTTATAATTTTGTTAGCAATATATGAAAGTTCCAGTTGCTCCATACCCATGTTCAAATTGAATATTTTCAGCATTCTTAGTTTTTTCACTTTCAGTGGGTGTGAAGTAGTATCTCATTGTATTTCTTATTTTATTTTTATTTTATCCTCTCCCCCTTGTGGCTTTTTGCGTGCCGTCTGCATTCTGTGCCCATCTGCTGTGTACTTTTCTGTATTTTTTGCTTGTCTCCCTTCTTTGTTGTGTCACCTTGCTGAGGCGGCTCTCCAATGTACTTGCGGGCTGGCGGTTCTCCAAGGAGTCTGTCGGCTGGGTGGCAATCCACAGTGTGTGGGCGAGTCTGCCCACATGAGCTCACGTCCCAGGCATCCCATATGGTTGATAGGAGCCCAACTGATTGAGCCACAGTCGCTTCTCTCATTTTATTTTTTATTTATAATTTCCTGATGTACAATGATGTGAGCTTTTTCAAGTGGTTATTAGTCCTTGGTATATCTTCCTTTTTGAAATGCATTTAAAGTCTTTTCCCCCATTTTTACTGGGTTGTTTGTATATTATTGTGTTTATTTTATTTGTCTTAAAGATTTATTTTATTTATTTCTACCTACCCCCTCATTGTTTGCACATGCTATGTCTGCTCTTCTTCCTTGTATCTTTAGGAGGCACTGGGAACTGAACTCAGGACCACTGATATGGGAAGGAGGCACCAAACTGCTTGAGCCACGTCAACTGCCTACTTTGTTATGTCTTTCATTATGTTTTTTCTTCTTGTCTTTATTGTTGCATTATCTTGTTGCTTCAGTCTGACACACCTGCCCATCATGCCAGCTTGCTATCTTCTTTACTAGACACCAGGAACTGAACCAGGGGCCTCCCATGTGGTAGGCAGGAGCCCAGTCACTTGAGCCACATTCACATCCCTGTATTATTTTGTTTAGAAGTTCTTTTTATACTCTGGGTGCATGTCCTTTGTCAAATGTATGTATTGCAAATACTTTCACCTCATTAGGTGACTTATATTTATGTTATTAATGGTGATTTTTGATGAGCAGAGGTTTTTACTTTGATGAAGTCCAATTTATTATTTTCTTGTTTTAGTGTTAGTGCCTTCTATATCCATTCTAAAATTTATTTTCTTATTCCAAGTTTGCAAAAATATGTTCCGTTACATTTATTTTTTCTAGAAAGCCTCTAATAGTAGCTTTTATATCTATGTGCCATCTAGAATTAATTTGGTGTACCTTAAAATGTAAGAGACCAACTTCATATTTTTTTCATAAAATTATTTAATTGTTCCATTTGTTGAAACTCTTTCTAGTTCCCACTGGATTGTAGATTTACTTGACTTGGCTTTTATATTTGGTGCATGCATGTATGTACTTGCATATTTGTATTTTTTCTGACGCATAGGAAGCTTTTAATTTTTCCTATTGATTACATATATAATTATAACTTTATGTGAAATGCTATGCTAGGACTGCTATAAGAAAGTACACAAACTGAGTGGCTAAAACAACACAATCTGGCAGGTGGTGGCAAAATGACAACTGAGTAAGGCATTCCAAGAGTTAGCTCATCCTGCAGGGCAGTTAGTAATCTAAACATAGGTATCTAAGGCACCTATTTGTGGGGTCCAGGAGATCAGAAGAGCATTCTGCAACATCCTTGAAAGAATGGAAGGATGAGACAGTTCATGAATAGAGCTGCCCATGCAGTGGAACCAGTGCCCATCCTCCACTGGTGGCACAAACTATCTCTGGAGCTATTAGTGGCTGGAGTTAGAAGCACCATTTTCCAAAAATGGGATAGGAAAAGACTATTGGGCACTGACTTCAGCTACTTATTAGTAGATTTGGCTGGCTAAAGTATAATCCCAAGAACAGCTAAAGTTTGAACATGTCCAATTCAGAAAGAGGCTGGTAGCTGCCATTTTAACTCTGTCCCCAGCATGAGGGAAAGCTGGGCTGATTGAAAATCAAAGTGATGGTGAGGACTGACTTCTTTGAACCCAGATTGGAGCCTAAGCTCCAGTTCCATTTCCGGAAGGTAAGAAGCTGGGGGTGGAGGGGCGGAGGGGCGGAGAAGCCTGTAACTACCTCTCCAGGTATCTGCAGGAACTTTCAGCCAACACAGACTGAATAGTTGGATACCTGGGGCTTTTATCCCCACACCCCAATAGGATAGTAGAGGAACTGTGTTTCCTCTGTCTCTCTAGGCAATTGTAGGTGCTTTTGGTCTGCACAAACTTGTTTGTTGAGTGGCTTCAATTCCACTTGCTACCCTCCATGACTATAGGGTAAGAGGGGGCTGGTGTTTCTTCAGCCTCTCTGGGCAACCGCAAGCACTTTTGGCTTTCACAAACTGCTTTTTTGAGCCACTTCCATTCCATCTCCACCCATCCATGCCCATAAGATAGAAGGAGGCTGATGCTCTTTCAGCCTCTTTGGGCAACTAGAGGTGATTTCAGCCCACACAGACTGGATAATTGGATGCCCCCCATAGGATTGGAAGGGCTGGTGTTTCCTCAGCCCTTAAGGGCAACAGAAGGTGCTTTTGGCCTGCACAAATTCAACTGTTGGGCACCTATGACTCCATCCCTGCCCCCAAGAAAGATAGGAGGGTAACTTTGTTTACTCAGCCTATCCAAGCAATGGCAGGCACTTTCGGACTACACAGCTGGACTGTTGGATTTCTGTGGATCCACCTCCACCCCCCAATAAGATAGGAGGGAACTACTGTTTCCTCAGCCTCTCAAGGTAGTGACAGGTATTTTGACCTACATGGATTGAACCATTGGCACCTGTGGTTCCATCCCTACCCCTTAAAGGGAATAAGGGAAAGTACACTCTCAGGCACTCAGGGCAACTGCAGGTGCATTTGACCCACATGGATTAGATTGTTGAGCACCCTGAAGGTTCCATCCCCACCCCTTGAAGGATAAGAGGGAAGCCAGTGTTAAGTCAGTCTACATGGGCAACTGCAATCATTTTGGACCTGCAAAGCATAGACTTCTGCCCACATCTGCAGCTTCATTGCTGCCCTAGGCAGAGTAGCAAGGGATATGAAGCTTCACCAATCTTGCTGCACAACTACAGAAGGTTGTGGCCTGCACATCTTGGATTATTTCAAATGGCTGCAACTCTGTACCTACTGCTGGCAGAGGAGAAATGTTGGAGAAACGTTGTTGTTTCCTGGGGCAAAACAGGCAGCTGGAACCTCCACAGCTTAGACTACCAACTACATCCTCAGTTCCCACTACACAAACAGCAAGGTAGAAAGGGCTAGAAAGCCATAAACTAAAGAAAGAAACAGCACCCAGAATAAATACATCTAGTAAGCCAGATGCCAAGACGCCAACAAAAAATTACAATCCATGCCAACAGGAAGACTTGGAGATATGGCCCAGTTAAAGGAACAAGATAAGCCTCCAGATGACATAAAGTAATTGAGAAAAATAATCATAGATGTTCAAACAAATCTCCTTATTAAATTCAATGAGGTGGCTAAAGAGATTAAGGATTTAAGGGTATACTTGGTGAGCACAAAGAAGGATTTCAAAGCATACAATAGAAACATATCAGCTCTTTTGGCAAGAAAAGCCACAGTAAAATTTTAAAAATACCCTGGATCCATATAACAGCATATTTGAGAAGGCAGAAGAAACGATCTGTGAGCTTAAAGAGATGGCCTGTGAAAATGAACATACAAAAGAACAGATGAAAAATGGAAAAAAAATTGAGTCGGGTCTCACTCAGGGAAGTAAGTGATGGTAAGAGATATGCTTATACACATGTCATGTGTGCCCCAGAAGGAGAAGAGTAGGGATAAGGCGAACTGGGAATATTTGAAGAAATCAAAGTAGAAATTTCCCAACTTTATTGAAGAACATAGATATCCATGTCCAAGAAGCATAATGTAATCCCATCTGAATAAATCTGAACAGACCAAAGCCAAGAAATATACTAATCAGAGTGTCAAATGCCGAAGACAAAGAGAGAATTCTGAGTACAGCAAGAGAAAAGCAATGTATGACATATAAAGGATACACAATAAGATTAAGTGCCAATTTCTCATCAAAAACCATGGAGTCAAGAAGGCAGTGTAATTGTATATTTAAGATACTGCAAGAGAAAAACTGCAAACCAAAAATCTTATATCTGACAAGATTATATTTCATAAATGAGTTTTGAATTTAGAATATTCATATATAAACAGAAACTGAGGGAATTTATAACAAAGAGACTAGCTTGCTTGAAATACTAAAGGAAGTGTGACAGCCTGAAAAAGAAAGACAGTAGAGAGAGGCTTGGAAGAGAGTGTAGATATGATGATTATATC
Organism: Dasypus novemcinctus; assembly: GCF_030445035.2. NCBI lineage: Eukaryota > Metazoa > Chordata > Mammalia > Cingulata > Dasypodidae > Dasypus > Dasypus novemcinctus. Next base: position 97,658,293 of record NC_080704.1, on the reverse strand, counting down.
AGAGAGAGTAACTAAAAGTGTAAAAAGAACAGTGAAAAATAAAATATGACAGGTAAAACCAAAAGGCCAAAGTGGGTGAATAAGAACTGCCTTTATAGTAAGAGAATTGAATGTTAATGAAGTAAACTCTCCAATCAAAAGACACAGACTGGTAGAATGGATAAGAAAATAAGAGTCATCTTTATGCTGTTTATAAGAGACTCAGCTTAGAACCAAGGTTATCAACAGATTGAAAGGGAAATGTTAGAAAAAGATATTCCACACATGCAGCAACCAAACAATAAGTTGGAGTAGCTGTACTTACTGGATCAAATACACTATAAGAGCAAAACTGGTGTTATACACAAGGAAGAACATTATATATTAATAAAAGTGTCAATTAACCTGGAAGAAGTAATAATCATAAATGTATATGAACTTAAACAGGATGCACCAAATTACTGTGGGAAAATACTGGCAAAAGTGAAGGGAGAAAAAAATGTCTCTACAATAATAGTTGGAATCTTCAATACAATACTTTCAGCATTGGATAGAACATCTGGCATAGGATTAATAAAGTAACAAAGCACTTGAATACGTGGAGGCGTTTTCGGGACGTGGAGTTGTCCTGGGTGGTGCTTCACGGACAATTACAGGACATTGTAGACCCACCCAGGGCCCACTGGATGGAACGGGGGAGAGTGTGGGCTATGATGTGGACCATTGACTACGGGGTGCAGTGATGTTCAGAGATGTACTTACTGGGTGCAATGGATGTCTCACGATGATGGGAGAGAGTGTTGCTGTGGGGGGAATGGGGGGTGGGGGCGGTGGGGTTGATTTGGACCTCGTATTTTTTGAATGTAATTCGTAAAAATAAATAATTTTAATTAAAAAAAGCACTTGAATAATATAAATGAACTAAACCTAATAGACATATACAGAACATTGCATCCCAAAACAGTTGGATATACATTTTTCTTAAGTGCTCATGGATCTTTCTCCAGGATAGGCCATATGTTGGTTCACAATGCAGACCACAATAAATTCAACAAGTTCAAAATTATATGAAACATTTTCTCTGATTTTAATGGAATAAATATGGAAATCAACAAGAGGCAGAAAAAGGGACAGTCAAAAATATATGAAGATTAAACAACACTCTATTAAATAATCATTGAGTTAATGAAATTGTGAGAAATCAATAATTCTCTTGAGATTAATGAAAATGTGAACACAATATACAAGAACCTATGGGATGTCACAAAGTCAGTGCTTAGAGCAAAATTTATAGCCCTCAAAGCTTACATTAAAAAAGAAGAAAGAGCTAAAATCAATTACCTAAATATGCAGCTGTAGGAACTAGAGATGAAGAACAGCAAACTATCACCAAAGAAGATGAATGAATGAAATATAGGTTTGAGCAGAAATCTATGAAATTAAGTTGGTTCTTTGAGAAGATCAACAAAATCAACACTTTGCTGAGCTGACAAAGAAAAAAGAGAGAAGATGCAAATAAATAAAATAAAAAATGAAAATGGGGATATTACTACTGACCGCACCGAAATAAAAGAGATGATAAAAGAATGCTGTGAACTACTGTATGCCAACAAATTAGGTAATGTAAGTGAAATGGGAAAAGTCTTAGGAACATATGAACAACCTATACTGACCCCAAATATGTTCCCCAAAATGAAAAGCCCAAGATAAGACAGGTAAACTCTACCAAGCGTAGAAAAAGATTTAATGTCAATCTTATTCAAGCTCTTCCAAAACACTGAACAAGAAGGAACCCTACCCAGCTAATTTTATGAAGCCAGTATTGCCGTGATACCAAAGTCAGATAAAGATATTATGAAAAAATTTACAGACCCATTTCCCTAATGAATATAGATTCAAAAATCCTCAACAAAATACTTGCTAATCAAATCCACTAGCACATTAAAATAATTTTTCATCATGATCAAGTGGGTTTTATCCCAGACATGAATGGTGGTTCAATACAAGAAAATCAATCAGTGTAATACTTCACATTAATAAATAGAAGAAAAAAATCAATGTTCATCTCAATTGATGCAGAAAGGCATTTAACAATATCCACCAACCCTTCTTGTTAAAAATATCTGAAAAGATAGGAATTGAAGGAAACTTTCTCAACATAATAAAGACCGTGTATGAAAAACCCACAGGTAACATTTTACTCAATGATGAAAGACTGAAAGATCCCTCATTGAGATTAGGAACAAGAAAACTATTCCCATTGTCAATACTATTCTTCAATATAGTGCTTGATGTTCCAGACATAACAATTAGGCAAGAAAATGAAATAACAGGCTTCCAAATCAGAAAGAAGCAAAATTTCACTATCTGCAGACATATGACCCTATACCTAGAAAGTCCTGAAAAATCAACAACCAAGTTGCTAGAGGTAATGAATAATTTCAGTAGCATGTCAGGATAGAAAATCAATACGGAAAAATCACTGGTGTTTCTATACAATAGCAATATACAATCTGAGGAGGAAATCAGGAAAAAATTCCATTTAAAATGGTGACTAAAAGAATCAAATATTTAGGAAGTAACTTAACCAAGAATGTAATACACTTGTATTCAGAAAACTACAATGCCTTGCTAAAAGAAATTTTAAAAATACCTAAATAATTGAAAAAACATTCCATGTTCATAGATTGGAATACAAAATATTGTTGAGATATCATTCTACCCAAATTGATATACTGATTCAATGTAGTCCTGATAAAAATTCTACCAGCATTTATTAACTAAATGGAAAACACAACTATTAAATTTATTTAGAAGGTTCCCCTAATAGCCAGAAACATCTTAAAAATGAAAAGCAAAGTTGGAGGGCTCTCACTTCTGGTCTTTAAATCACATTCCCTTGCTACAGTGGTAAAAACAGCATGGTACTGGTGAAAAGTTAGACATATAGACCAATGGAACTAAATTGATGGTTCAGAAACAGAACCTCACATCTATAGCCAAGTGATTTTTGACACACCTTTCAAACACAGCCAGCTTGGGAAGATCTATTTACCAAATGATTTTGGTAGAACTGGATATCCATATCCAAAAGAAAGAAAGAAATATGATCCCTATAATATACCTTATACAAGAATTAACTCAAGATCAAAAGCCTGGGGGTGGATGTAGCTCATGTGGCTGAGTGCCTACTTCCCACATATGAGGTCCTGAGTTTGATCTCTGGTAACTCCTAAAAACAAAATCAAAATAAACAAGCAAAACAAACAACAAATCCAACATACATGGTCCAGGGTTCAATGACCAACCCAGTACCCAGAGAACAAATTTAAAAACTTAGATATAAAAGCTAGAAACTTAAAGAACAAAATGTAGGGAAACCTCTTTAAAACTTTGTTTTAGGTGGTGGATACTTAAAACTTACACTGAAAGCAGAAGCAATGAAAGAAAATATGGATACATACAGTTTCCTTAAACTTCAAAACTTTTGTAATTCAAATCACTTTGTCAAGAAGGTGAAAAGGCAACTCACTCAATGGGAGAAAATATTTGGAAACCACATAACCAATAAAGTTTGATTTCTATTTGATAAAAAGAGATGATACAACTCAACAATAAAAGAAAAAGCAATCTCATTTAAAATGGGCAAATTACTTACATAGGCATTTCTCCAAAGAGGAAATACAAATGGGCTAAAAGCACAGGAAAAAATGTTCAATATCACTATTTCTCAATGAAAAGAAAATGAAAATGAAAATGAAGTATCTCACACTGCATATTGTGGCCATTATTTATAAAAACAAAATAATAAATCCTGGAGAGGATGTGGAGAAATAGGAACACTCCTTTACTTTTGGTGAATTATGTACTGTAAGAAAAGTATTAAGAGTTGTGAATTCATAAGCTTTCTAATCAATAGTGTCTGCTGTTTTAGCCTAGAATTGTGAATGATTAACCTGTCCATGTTGCAACACTGCTATGCAGGCAACACCCTCACCTATTAACCAAAAAACAAATGTTTAAAAGGAACAAGTTAGCAGACATGGCATTTGCATATCCTGTTTTTTTATCTCCTGTAAAACTGAAAGTTGAAAATCTTTATGATCCTGTGCAGTGTACCATGAATATAATAGAACAAAAACACTTTGAGACTCCGTGTCTCTCCTGTAAAGGACTGGTCACCACCCCTCCGATGGATTTGGTTACTTTTGATGAGGTCATTCATCATGAGTTGCAGGACTTATTGGAGTTCTGAGGTTTGGAACCCTTTAAAATGGATGGTACCCTAGTGGCCAGTCGGAGCCTCGCCCAGGAGGGGACACTCTGCTTGGGACTGTTTTACCAATCAGGACTCTGATCAACTGCAAAGGGATTCCCCAGCCATGTCAGAGATCAGATGTTGAGTTTCCCCCTTCTTTGGTGAGTAGTTGTATATACTTTCATTCTTTCCTATGTCTTTAATTGATTATTTTCTTTTGTGATTGCTCAGTTGTTATAAACATTTGATATAACCTGAAAATCATTTAATTGAATAAAGCTGCCTTTGCATAGCATTCAGAGTTTTTGCCTCTTCCTTAGCAGAACAGTGGGATTGTAAATGGTGTAGCCTCTGTGGAAGACAGTTTGGCGGTTCCTTAGGAACCTATATATAGAGCTGCCTATGATCCAGCAATTCCTCTACTAGGAATTTATCCAGAAGAACTGAAAACTGTGATGTGAAAAGACATTTGGACACCTATGTTCATAGAAGCATTATTCACAATTGCCAAAAGATGAAACAATCAAGTGTCCATCAACCAATGAATGGATTAATAAAATGTGTGTGTGTATACACACACACACACACACACACACACACACACACACAATGGAATACTGTGCTGCAGTAAGAAGAAATGAAATTGGGACACATATAAAAACATGGATCAATCTTTTTTTTAACAAGTCAATTTCATTGATCCATATTAATAAACATACAATTCACTCCAAACGTACAATCAATGGTATTTGTTATAATCACATACTTCTGTATTCATCACTTCATTACTAGAGCATTTTCATTATTTTAATAATAATAAGCAAAAAATAGACAAACAAGAAAATTCCTCACCTCTCAATCTCTATACTTCTCTCACTGTATATAGCTGGTTTCTGGGTATTCTATCCAAAATGTATAATCAATGGCCTTTAATATAATCAAAATGTTTCTTATCCATTATCTAAAAAATTTTATAACAATTTCATTACTCCAAAAAGAAAGACTCCAATCCTCTTAACTTTCCTTCCTCAGACCTACATGACCACTAATCTCTTTTCATCTTTATAAATTGATTTATATTTATTTTTTATATAAATTGAATCATACACTATGTAGTACTCTCTGTCACAACTCCTTCACTTAGTAAAATGCTTTTTAGGTGTGATATTAACATTTTGTGCTATTAACTTGCATTTGTTCAGCTTCAAAGAAAAACAGACTTATATGTAGTTCTACCCATATTCAAAGCTCACATAATATATTTATATTTCACATAACATATTTAGATCATATTAGTGCAATCATACAGCATTTGTCCTTTTGTGTCTGGCTTGCTTCACTCAACATAATATACTCCAGGTTCATCCATGTTTTCATATGTTTCACAACTTTATTTCTTCTTACCACTGCATAATATTCCATTGTGTGTATATTCCACAATTTGCTTATCCATTCTTCAGTTGATGGACAAGTGGGTTGTTTCCAACTTTTGGCTATTGTGAATAATGCTGCTATGAACATTGGTGTGCAGCTTTCTATTGACGTCATTGCTCTCAGTTCTTCTGGTATTGCCAGTTGCCATGGCAAGTCTATATTCAACTACTGTAGGCACTGCCAAATAGTCCTGCACAGTGGCTGTACCATTCTACATCCCCACGAACAGTGAATAAGCATTCCTCTCTCCCCACATCCTCTCCAACATTTACAGTTTTCTGACTTTTTACTAACAGCCAGTTTAATAGGTGTGAAATGATATCTCATTGTATTTTGATTTGCCTTTCTTTAACTGATAGTGATGTTGAAGGAATAAATTTTTATTCACCTTTATTCCTTAATTGCTAGTGATGTTGAACATTTTTTCATGTGTTTCTTTGACATTTGTATTGCTTCTTTGGAAAGTTGTCTGTTCAAGTCTTTTGCCCACTTTTTAATCATATACTTTGTCTTTTTATTGTTGAGTTGTATGATCTTATATATCATGGATATTAAACCCTTATTAGATATGTGATTGCCAAATATTTTCTCCCATTGAGTCAGCTGCCATTTCTCCCTTTTGACAAAGTCCTTTGAGGTGCAAATGTGTTGAATTTTGAGGAGGTCCCATTTATCTATTTTTTTTCTTTTGTTGCTTGTGCTTTGGGCATAAAGTTTAAGAAACTACTGCTTACCACAAGATCTTGAAGATGTCTTCCTAAATGTTCTTCTTGGAGTTTTATTGTTGTTGTTTTATATTTAAATCCTTGATCCAATTTGAGTTAATTTTTGTGTAACTTGTGAGATAGGGTTCTTATTTATTTCTTTTGTTTATAGCTATTCAGTTATCCCAACCATTTGTTGAAGAGACTATTCTGGTCCAGCAGGGTGGGCTTAATAGCTTGCCAAAAATTGCTTAAATGTAGAAGTGAGGGTAAATTTGTGAGTTCTTTATTCAGTTCCATTGGTCAATCAATCTGTCATTATGCCAGTACCATGCTGTTGCTTATCACTGTAGCAAGTAATGTGCTTTAAAGTCAGGAAGTGAGAGTCCTCCAACTATGTTCTCTTTTAAGACATTTTTTTGCTATTCAGGACCCCTTCCCCTAAGATGGATGAATCTTTAACACATTATGCTAAGTGAAATAAGCCAGACACAAAAGGACAAATATTGCATGGTCTCACTAATATCTAAATATGAAGAAGTAATGCATGGAGTTAAAACCTAGAGCATAGGTTATTAGGAGATAAAAGGAGGAAAACAAAGGAGTACTGATGCTTAATGTGTATAGAAGTTTTAATTGTCTTGACTGTAACAATTTGGAAATGATAGAGTTGGTGGTAACACATTACAGTGAGTAGAACTAACATAGTTGGTTTCTAAATGGGATTGTTGCTTCAAACAGTAGTCTAGGGATATAAACATCATTTGAAAGAAGGCTAGAGAATAAACTAGGGAGTGAATAATACAGTGAACCCAGAGGTGGATGACAATTTTGGTTAATAGTAAAAATGCAAGAATGTCCTATTGTGAACCAGAACAGATGTACATCACTATTGCAGGGTGGTGGAAATGTTGAGAATCATCAAAAAAATACAAGTAATATAACATATGGACTATAGTTAACAGCAATACTGTAATATTCTTGAATCAATTCCAAAGATGCACTGTGTTAATAATAGGGGGATGTGATAAAAATATGCCAAATGTATGCTATAGGCCACAGTTAGTGGTAATAGTCTGATGATATTATCTCATAATCAGTAAGAAATGTTCCAAAACGGCATGGATGGAAATTCCACACAAATGCAGGATTTTTTTGTAAGTTCACAATTTCTGTATTAAAAAATATATTAAAAAATAAAAAACAATCATTGTCTTGTAGATCTGGGAGATTGAAGTGCAAAATCTAGGTGTCAGCAGGGCCATGCTTCATTTGAAGACTGAAAGGAGACATAGTTTCATGACTCTTCTAGCTTCTACAGTTTTCCAGCAAGCCATGAAATCTTCTCCTCTGTGTCCTAATTTCCTCTTATAAGGACACCAATCATATTGCCCTGTACTATCCTAGTATGTTCTTGTTTGAAATTGCTTAAATTCAATCTGGAATGACCTTATTTTCAAATAAGATCACATTTTCTGATAATAAGGATTAGGATTTCAACATATCTTTTGGGGAAACAGAATATCTATACATAACTGTCTGCTCTCTGGCTCCCCAAAATCCATGTTTTTCCTATGTTAGTACATTCACCCCATCCAAACATCCCAAATGTCTTAAGCCATCCAGCATAAACACTAAGTCCAAAATCTCATATAAACCTGTTATGGGTATGGTAGATGCTGGGGCAAAAGTCCTCTCCTTCTGTGACCTAGAAAACAAGTTATCTTCTCACAAAATGCAATGGTGGAACTTGCATAGGATAGACATTCCCATTCCTGAAGGAAGAAATTGTAAGGAAAAAGCAGTCATGGGCCCCATTTAAATCCAAAACCCACCAGGGAAAATTCTGTTAAAGTTCAAGGCCTGAAAGTAATCTTGTGTGCCTCAATGCTCTGTCCTCAAGCTGGCTAGAATGGTGGTACTACTGTCTCTGAATACCAGGTCAGTGACTCTACCCTCCTGGCCCAAGGAGGTCTGTTAGGCCCAGACCCTTGCTTCCATGGCTCTGCTCTTGGAGTTATTCTTCCTTCATTTTGTTGGATCTCTTTCTCCTTCATTCCAGACTGACAGTATTTCTAGTGATTAAAATTCACAGAAACCTTGTCAGTGTTCTATTTAATTCTTGCAGGTCAAAGCCATAAAATAAGAGGGTCTTCTACAGATCTTTCCTAGATAAACACAGCTCTATTCCTAGCTTTTTCTGAGTTGGTTATTTGGATCTATGTGTCATACACTTTATCTTTTCAGCAAAGAAATTTCCAGCCTCACCTTCAACCCTGTTTCCAGAATACATTATTGGGTTAAACTGAGAGTTTTCCAAATCATCAATTGCTGGTTTCATTTTGGTTAATAGTACATTCCTCAATTTATCTTTTTACTCTCTCATTTCAGTAGAAGCATCAAGGAGAAACCAGGCAGTACCTTTCACATTTTCAAAATATCTTCCACTAAATATCCAGGTTCATGGTTTACAAATCTTTCCATCTAACACTGTCAAAATTTGCCCAGTTTCTCTGCTACTTTATGAAAAGGATCACCTTTACTTCATTTTCCAATAACACATTCATAATTTCCTTATAAGGACTACATGTTAACAGTTTCTTCAAGGCATTCTAGGCATTTTCAAATAATTGCCTCAATTCTTCTAGCTTCTACTGATTACTCAATTCCAAAGCCCCTTCTACATTTTTAGGTATCTGTTTCAGCAGCACCATTCTTCCCAGTAAAAAAACTCTTATTTTGCTAGTGCTGCTGTGGCACTTTGATATTGTTTAGGAATTCCAAAAATAGATATTGGATTATGTTTGTAAACTGACCTGTACTATCAGGCATATTAGATTATATTGGATCCAGAGGTTTAACTTTTACTTGATTAAATAATGATTAAGGTTTTGATTGGGCCATGTCAGCAGGATGTTGCCTCCTTGCCCCCTTGGTGGGCAGGGGCTCAGAGAAAATGACAAGGCACAGGAGTTTGGAAGTTTTGATCCTGGAGCCCAGGAAGTAAACACACAGAGAAGCAGATACATGAGGAAGGAGAGAAGTCTCCATTAAACCCAAGCAGAGGCTGTGGGGGTATAGATGAAACCATTCACCTGATAGCCTATACCTGGTCCTGTGGAGAAATTGAAGCAGCTGAGCCCTGAGAGAAATGAGTTCCAGGAAGAGAGGAACCCAGAAAGCCTGAACCCTGGCAGACATTGGCAACCATCTTGCTCTAACACATGGCAAAAGACTTTGGTGAGGAAAGTAACTTATGCTTTATGACCTGGTAACTGTAAGTTTCTACCCCAAATACGCTTTATAAAAACCAACTGGTTTCTGGTATTTTGGTTCAGCAACCCTTTGACTCACTAATACACTTGCCTTAACAAAGTACCACTAACTGGATGGCTTAAAACAATATAAATTTATTGCCTCATGGTTCTGGAGACTAGAAATTCCAAACCAATATATCAGTAGTGCCATGCTTCTCAGTCCATAGGTAAAATTCTGGTTCATGCCTCTTCTAACTTTCGGTGGTTTTCTGGCAATTCATGACATTCCCTCTTCTGTTTCTTTCTGTCTCTCTGTGTCCAAATTTTCTCTTCTTTTAAGGATACCAGTCATATTAGATTAAGGGCCTATGCTACTCCAATATGACCTCATGTTAATTTGCTTCATTCCATTTGTAATGATCCTGTTTCCAAATAAGATCTCACTCTGTGGGAATGAGGACTTTACCATATCTTTTTTGGGGTGCAAATTTCAATCCATAACAACTTAGCTTTCTTTCATAAATAAAATGAATGAAAATGAACAATGCCTTATGCTCAGGAAGTCATAGATACACTCAATGGCCATCTCCCAGCTCTCACCCACCCCCTCCTTTTCCCCTTTTGCTTATTTATGTGTAGATGTTTGGTATGTTTGTATTGTGCAAGGCAACTATGCAGCCTGAGTTGGGATGGGGTGGGGGAGACATTAAATCTTAACCAGCCCCAGCTGCTTGCCAGGGCACAGGGATTGCATGACGAATGCACATTGGTGGGGTTCCCTCTCCCACTGTATAAAAAGACAGCCACTTGAGCAGCACTAGTGTCCCTCATCTCTGAAATGAAGCAGGGGATGAACAACTGCCAACACTGACCTGAGCAGTTTGCCTCCCCAGGGCCCTAGCTATGATGGAATCTTTTCCCCTGCTCTTTTGGACCCTCTTCTGTGTAAGTAATAATGTTGTTGCTTGCTGAAAATCTCTGTTGTGCTTGAGACTGTGTTCCCATCATGCACTATGTACCAACTGGCTCCAAACTTTCCTCTTTTCTTCCTTTCCTTCAATACCCAATGTAAAAATTTTATTTTTGTTAACATTTATCTTTATACTGATACATGCTTATAACAGCTTACTTGATTACTGTGTGATGTTGACTTACAGCTATTATAGATATAGTCAGTGAAAACACTGTTTCCCATCTTCTTTCTGCCTTTCACCACCCACTGCTTTCCCTTGTTCACAACCTATTTATGAGATATAATTCATGTATGATGATATTCATTTAGATAAAGTATACAATTCAATGGTTTTAGTGTATTCCTAGAAATCTAAGCTTAAAAATTTTTCATTAACCCCTGACAAAACCTTGGACCCATTGGGAGTAATTTCCTATCTACAGTCCCCGACCCCCCCCAACCTTTGGAAATAACTTATTTACATTCTACCTTTATGGATTTGCTTATTCTGGAAATTTATATAAATGGAATCATATATTATATAACTTTTTGTGTCTTTTTTTAGGAGGTACTGTGGATTGAACCCAGGAACTCAGACATGGGAAATAAGCACTCAACCACTGAGCTATATTTGCTTCCCAATGGGAGTTAGTTTTTTCATTTGTTTTTAGAAGGTACCAGGGATCAAATCCAGGACCTCATACATGGGAAACAGGTCCTCAACCATTTATTCTACATTTGTTCCCCTGGGTCTTTTCATTTTTATAGCTGAATATTCCATTGTAAGGATATACCATAGTTCGTCCATTCATTCTTTCATCTGTTGATAGTCATGCAGGTTGTTTCTACCTTTTAGATATTATGAATAATCTTGTTATAATCATGTAAAAGGTTTTTTGTGACAGTTTGAAGTTTTGTGAATCTTAGAAAAGATCATATTCTTTGAACTAATCCATTCCTGTTGGTTTGGGGCCCTTTTGATTGCATTAGATTCAGTTCAGGAAATTGGATTAGATCACTTTTTAATAGATTGCTTTGAGACTATTGGGCTATGTGTCAGTGAAGCATGACCTAGATTGGGTCCCCAGCCTCTTGCTAGAGCCTTATATAAACTAAGAACTGAAAGCAGAAACACAGAGAAAGACAGCTGCAATTTTAACTTTACCATGTGAGAAAGAGAACTGCAGGAAGACAATGAAATACTGGGAGGCTGAAAGAGAGGCCAGATGCTGGAATCAGTGGAGCAGGCCTGAATTGAGGAGAAGCTGTCATTTTGCTTTACTATGTGGCGGGACTCTGGGATCCACCTAGCAGTTGACCTTTGGTGAGAAGGCATCTCTGTTGGGCTGTGATTTGGCTATTTTCACAACCTTGGAACTGTAAGCTTAAACCTCAGTAAATTTCCAATTATAAAAGCCAACCCATTTCTGGTATTTTGCATTGGCAGCCTTAGCAAACTAAAACATTTTTGCATGAACATATGTTTCCAATTATATTTATTATCTATTATACCTCTATGTTTAGCATTTTGTGGAATTGCTGAACTGTTTTCCAAAGTGGCTATACCATTTTACATTGCCAACAGCAGTGCATGAGAGTTCCAATTTCTCTACATCCTCAGTAAAACTTGGTATTTTCTTTTGTATTTTGTTTTGATTTGTTTTTCTTAAATTATAATCACTGGTAGGTGTGAAGCCGTATATTATTTTGGTTTTGCTTTTCATTTCTCTAATGACTAATCATGTCAAGCATCTTTTCATATGCTGTTTAGACATTTATACATCTTTGGGGAAATGTTTATTCAAATCCTTGGTCTTTTTTTTAAAAATGTGGTCATTCTTTTTCTTATTTCATTGTAGAACTCATTTAAATATTTCAAATTTTTCTTTTGTTTTTGTTGCTGTTTGCACTTTTGTTGTTAGATCTTAAACAAAATCTTTGGACATCTGAAAACTTAGCAGTAATGATGCTGGACAATTAAAATATTTATTTCATCAGTGAAACTCACTAATATGTATAATTGAGATCTCAGAAAGGATATATAATCTTTATTTCAATTTAGTGTTCTCTATTCTTGCCACCAATTCTGTATTGTCAAACAATTGTCAAATTCTTCTTCACCTTGCATGTGTTATTTGGCAATATTACTGACATAAAAAAAGAAAGATAGAATGAAGGAAAATAAAAACTTTGCCTGACTGATAGTCACAAAAATGTATTCCTACAATTTATTCTGAGAGTTTCTTAATATTAGCTCTTATATTTAGTTCTATGATTCATTTTGAGTTATGCTCATTGTTTTTTGGTTCTACCATTTTTAATTGTCAGGGTATATAACATTTACATTGTGATATTCTGATTTACTCTCTAATCAAAATTTGTTTTGGTTGAGATATATGTGTATATTTTTCAGTGTTCATCTCTAGTTTCTGCCATTTTTCCCAATTTTCTCTTCATTTAGTATCATTTAAATTTGTCCTCTATTAGTTTTTCTAAAAAATTGCCTCATGACAACAATATTCCATGAGCTCTGATATATTTAAACTGTTTTTCTATAACTTTTTTACCTGAAGGCCAGCTTGACTCAATATAATCTCCTCTTTCTTCTTTTGATTTTCTAATATATATTGTTCCACTTTCTTATGTTGTTGAATATTGTGGTGAAGAAATCGGCAACTGCCTAATTTTTATTTTCATGAGTAATTTTGTCTTTTATACTGGTTTCCTGAAGTATTTTTCTTTAAATTTAGGTCAAGATGGACCAAAATAGACTTTTTATTATTCTTCCAATGGGATAACTCTTATTGTTGGTGTAAAGGCAGTGGCCCCCAGAGGTTCTCAGGGATGGGACGGGAAGAGTAAATGTAATATGTGGGCATTTTTGGTACATTGGAACTGTCCTGCATGACATTGCAGTGACAGATACAGACCATTGCCTATTTTGTCATAACTTACAAAATTGTGTGGGATTCCCATATGCCAAACTCCCTCCCCCCTCACACTTTTCCAAACTAACAGCATCCTTCATTAATGTCGTCAATTTGTTACAACTGATAAACTCATATTGAAGCATTGTCACTATCTGTGGATTATAGTTTACATTATAATTTACACTGTCTATTTTAGTTCATTGTTCTTTTCCCATTCTTGAGGATTTTGAAATGGTGATGACTGCTCTGCCTCTAAATTAGAGGGGCTTAGATATCATGGGACAGATGCATGGGACTATCTTGCTTACAGTTGCAGACTCTCTCTGTTCTTTGGATGGGTGTTGTCCATCATCATCGCCTTGTTAATTTTACTGGGTTAGTCCAATGAACTGGAGAGTAGGTGATGCAAATCTGCTGAGATTCAGGGCCCAACTCTTACCCTATTTTATATATCTACATTTTCTCTTTAATAGCATCTAATTATTTCTTTCTAAATAAGCTTTCTACATTTTCTAATTTCTATCCTTGATATTTCCTCCTTACTATGTTTTATCCATTTTTCTTTTCATCCTTCATCACAACATGTATTCTCATCCACTTATACATTTATCTTCATCTATACTAGAGGAGCTTTATTTATTCACAAGGAAACCAAGATACCAGGTTTTTGTATACCTCATAACGTACTTATCAAATATTTTTTCCACAAATTAATTGTAGTTGTTAACAATAGCTCACTATGTCAAGTTGCAATATCTATCAGACAATCAGAAAAAAAAATGGCTTCGGATTTGGCAAAAGGCCAAAATGAGTGCTAAACACATATTTTGTTAATGATTATAGGAAGAATCATTCCTGGACTTTTTTTGGATTTAATTGAAGTTAACATGTTAAATGTATAGATTAAATATCTGAACAACTATCTACATGGAATGCTTTCTTAAATTATTTTTCTTTATGATCTTTGATAATATATTAAATTATGCTATTATGATTTATTCCATTTGATTTATCCATTGTCCCTTGTTAAGATGGAAATGTCTACCTGAGCAGACAACATTATTTCTGTATTTCCAAAAGTGTGTACTTTGGAAATCTATATCCATTTGAAGTTAATTGTTATTCTATGAAAGAATAACAAAAATAAATAACCTTGAGAAACATTGGTTTAAATAAAATTTTTAAAAAGTTCCTTTTCTATGGGACTTCTCAGACCCTGCAGTAATCTAATGTGCATTGTGATATTTGAAGTTGGAAAAATAGGTAGCATTTCCAAAGCTAATTTGGCCATAAGCACTTTTTTAAAAAAATCTTCTATTATACTACTAATCTCCCAAATTTAGTTTTGAAATTTCTCTGCAGCAAAGTTATGGAAATTCTTTATAACATGAGATAATTTCTCACTGACAGATTATTGATAAAAGGATCTTGAGTGGAGGACAACACATTTAAGATTTGATCAGTCACAAAAGAAGAAAGCAAGTTGCTGAGACCAACTCAGCAATGGGTTTTCACGAATGGAAGGCAATGCAGAATGGAAGAAATAAAAGGACAGAAAGATACAAGAGAGGAAATAAAGAGGGGACCAGGGTACTCACAGCTTCTGAAACTGAGAGCCTCAATCCTAGTTTCCACATGGTATTTATTTAGGAACTAACAAGCAGCTGTTTGTTATTTAATATAATAAGGAACAGGTGCAACATTTACAATAATAAGGTACAGGTCATACAAAGTTCAAATGCCTCCTCATGCAAACATTTTTGTGTGTGTGTGCTGACTAGACAGTATTCCATCTATTCAAGGTCTGGTGTTCCTAAACCCACACTTTTTGTCTGCATTATGGAAATGTTTCAACTTCTAACCATGTTCCTTACTGTTTTCCCAAAACAATTGAAAGATATCCCTGCATTGAGATCAGGAATCTGCCTCTGGCCTGGCTTAGGTCTGTAAAGTTGCTCTGGATTAAATGACCAGTAGGGAATAAAGGCTCTGGCAGGAACATGGCCAAGTATCACTTACACCTTTTGACTCTATTATTTTCATGGTATCTGGCAACTAGTATAGATAAGATGTATTAGCCTTTGGATCATATGTAAATCTTCTACAGCTCTTCATCTTGAAAGTCATTTATAAATATTGCTATTGCAGTAATATTCACCAAGTATACTCTTTCTACTTGGCAAAACTGGCATGGAAATAATTCATATTTGGGAATAAAATTCCTATCTTTATCAGTGAAGCCATCATTCTCTTGGGAATTCAGCATTATAAGTTGGAAAACATCCAAGACACTTGTATCTCTTTGGTTGCCTTCTTAAATACATGTCTGAGGTCTGTCTCATTAATTTTCTTGCATTATTTTCATTTTAGTTCAGAACTCTCTTCTCCCACCATTCTTATCATGGTCAGATTCTTCTTCATAAAAAAACATTTAAAATTATTTATATCAATCCCTTGCTCAAACACCATCATGGATCCTATGTCCAGACTCTTTAAGGTGTCATTCAAGGAATCCCATGTCTGAGTCTGTGTATACTTTTCCAACAATGTGTTCTAAATTCCTCTACTACTATCTCTTTGCTCCAATCAGAGTGACCTATTCTTAACACTGTAAGCATGATTTTATGTTCATTCCTTCCTGTCCTTAGATCTATTCACCTATCTAAAATTAACCAATTTTTCGCTCCTCGTCCCGCCCCGCCTGCTCGGCGGCGGAGGCGGCGGCGGCGGCGGCGGCAGCAGTTGTCTCTGCCTCTCCGCCACCTCCACCCCGGCTCGTGTCCCGGCCGGCGGTGTTGGCGGGGAGGGGGACGGTAGTTTGTAGACGCCCGCCCCTGCCTCGGAGAAGATACCACATCAAATGAATAAAGATTGAAACTTTTTACAGATGCCTTTGTAAAATATATGGAATAGCTACGGTTTGAATCACAAAGGATTTCCCAGTTTGAGGTGAATGGGAGTGGAATACTGGACAAAAATAGATTTTATAATCTCTGCATCATGATTTTTGGCTCCCCAGTTGTGGCCCAGTCTCACTGTGTGGGGAAAGTTCATGCTAAAAATCTGAAGCACATAAAGGGCGAATATGATCAGATTTCTCCACCATGTTCTCAGCCTGATAAGGAGAATCCCTTGTTGTCAACCTAATGAAGCATTCAAAGAAAACATATGACTCTTTTCAAGACGAACTTGAAGATTATATCAAAGTGCAGAAAGCCAGAGGCTTAGAGCCAAAGACTTGTTTCAGAAAGATGAGAGAGGACTATTTAGAAACCTATGGGTACAAAGAAGAGGTTGACTCTAGACCCAGATATAGAATGTTTGAGCAAAGACTCCCATCTGAAACTGTCCAGACTTACCGAAGATCATACAATATTTCACAAGCAGTGGAAAACCATTTACCTCAGTGGCTACCAGATCATGACAGCAGACTGAGACCAGACTCTCTGAGCTACTGTCACCTCCCCAGGGACTACTCAGAAAAACCAGTACCCCTGCACGTTAGTCAGCAAGAATATAATTGTGGCTCATATAGTGTAGAATCTGGAGTTTACAAACACCTCTCCTTAGAAAATAGTACCAGTTCCCATCAAGCCAGTCACAAACAAACACATCAGAAGAGAAAAAGGCACCAGGAAGAAGACAGAGAAAAACCAGAGGAGGAGCAGCCCAAGCATAAGAGGAAAAAAAGTTATGAGGAAATAGATTTAGACAAACACAAGAGCATCCAAAGAAAGAAAGAAGAGGTGGAAACAGTCAGTGTCAGTACAGAAAAGATTAAGAATCGAAAAGAGAAAAAAAGCCGAGATGTAGCCTCTAAGAAAGAGGAACGTAAGCGTAGAAAAGAGAAAAAAGAACAAGGCCAAGAAAGGACAGAGGAGGAAATGCTTTGGGACCAGTCTATCCTCGGATTTTGAAGCTATTTATTTGGTTCTCCCAAAGTTGAATTGAAAAAAGTAGTTGAAGGAGTTGATTTCATGAAGTTTGTGTTCATATCACTTTTCTAATATTAACAGGTACTTCAACCTCTAACAAAGGCCACGTGAACAGAAAGTATTTCATATGCTTGCTCCCCAACATGGAAATTACTTTTCCTCATTCTCTAGAAGTATTATTACATTTTTCTTACATATAATTTCCCTTAATGAGAGTGACTACTTTTATTCATCAAATTGCTGTGATAGTAGAATTGTTTTCCCTTCAGAGGTCATTTATTTTAAATTGGAGGATTAATAGGCTTTGCAGTATCTATTTCTTGATTGAGTTTGTTTTAGTTTGGGTGGGGTATTTTTATGTTTCTTGGCTTTCTCTATGAAGCAATTTAGACTGATTTTTTTTTTCTTTGTTAAATCTAACTTGCACTATTTTATAGGTTGGAAAGTGAAAAATGAGATATATTATAATAAGTTTAGATTACATATAGTTTTAAAAGTTATCAAAGAATTCTGATATAAAATCAGTTTATATTCTGGAAACATTTATAATAAAGTTCTAATTTCTACATGTTAAAAAAAATAAAATAAAATAAAATAAAATAAAATTAACCAATTTTTCAACATTCAGATCAAACATTGAAATGAAGCTCTCCACAAAAGCATCAATGCATAGTCTACCTATTTTGGACTGATTTAACATTTGCCCTCTGTACCAATGATTTGGGACTGGGTGTTATTACATACTGTATTGTTGTGTGTTATCTCCTGAACTAAAAGCTAAGCTAATTGAAGGTAATAGCTATAACTTATGCTTCTTTGAATCCCCTAAACAAAAAGATTTTGAGGAATTCTAGTGGAGCAAATACATTTTCCTTAAATAAAAATATTTCAAATGAGTATATTGAACATAAAAAAAGAGATCCAGTCTTCTTTTCCTCAAAAAAGCATATATTTTCCTGTATTCTGACCCTATAATAGTATTCAAAATTGTATCCTTTCCTTCCTACAGTATTGTCTACATGTACAATATTATTGTCCATGGGAAAGCCTCTTATTTATACATAATTAAATTCTCATTTATCATTCATTTTTTTACTAGAAAAGAATATTGAAATATTATTTCTGTTAAATTTGGAAAGAGAATGTGATGGCTTTGTACCACACAGTCTCCCAAATTTAGTACTTCTCTATCTCAGGAAACTTCATATTTCTCTAACATTCAAATGAATAATTCATATCTGTAATAAGTAGACATGTTATTCTTTTTGGGAAGCATAGGAAATTGTTTCTGATGATCCTAAATTGTTTATCAAACTACCTGGAAAGTGTTGCCTTGATTTCTTTATTGACTAATTATAATAGACCATATTTTAGCATGGGTTTATAGTACAGGATCAGATTGCAGATGCCTTGTATAGCAAACTTATTCTTTCTTTTCCTTTTTCTTTTCCTTGAAAAGAAAATCACTTGAAAAAATGCCAGCATTTGTAGTCCTTATATGAAATGTGTCTCCCAGCAAAATTTCAAGGAAAATTTGCAGGCAACTAGTATATGTGTTTGTGTGTGTTTGTGAGTGTGTGTGTGTGTGTGTGTGTGTGTGTAAATGGGAGCTGGATTGACAGTGAAGAAGCCTAGAACCAGAGCTTCCTTAAAAAGCACAGAGACAGATTATCTTTAGTATACATATGGGACAATACCATGGTAGTTGCCTGGAAACAAGTAAAAGGGAGTCAAATAATTGAAAAAATTCTAGTGCCCCTGTGAACTAAATTGATCTTTAAACCTAGTATAAAGAGGGGTGGTGAACAATTTAGCTTACATAATTCAGTGATTGAAAAGATATGTAATTTTAAAAAATTGCATTTGAATTTCTTTCACCTTATTGTACTTATTTTAAAGGGACATCTAAAGACAGTATTAATTGACTCTTTCAAAGAATTTGGGAAATAGAATGGTACAGATATAAGGAAATGTTTTACAGAGTCATTGAAATCTTGTACATGACTAGGGTATCTTGGAGGATAAGCCTTTTCATTACATATTTATAACCCTACTCTCCAATATTCTACCCTATTCAAAGAGTTGCATATTAGCTTGACAGTTTAAGGCAATGCTTTAAAATTACCTTTATTAGTCTCACATCACATCTCTTCTTCCCTCTCTCTGCCCTCAGACTACCGTGGCCACATTCTCCACATCAATGCTACAGTTTCTTCCATTACTAGTCACAATAATTCTATAGTAGAATAACAGTAAGTCCACTCTAATCCATATTTTATTCCTCCATCCTGTGGATCCTGGGATAGTGATGTCCACTCCACCTCCACATCAAGAGGGGCTTAGATTCCACATGGTTGGTGGATGCAACTCTCCTGCTTGGAGTTGTAGGCACTCTTTGTTTCCTGGTGTGGTGGTTGAACATCTTCACCTCCCTGTTAGTTGACCTGGGCAAGTCCAATGAACCGGAGAGTAGGAGTTGCAACTCTGCTGAGGCCCAGGGACCAGGTGGGCATTTTCAGGAATTGGAGTTGTCCTAAATGATATTGCATGGATAGATGCTGAACATTGTATACCCTGCCATAGCCCACTGAAAGTACTGGGGGATAGTGTAAACTACAATGTAAACTCTAATCCATGGAGGGCAGCAGTACTCCAAAATGTATTCACCAAATTCAATGAATGTGCCACAATAATGAAAGAAGTTGTTGATGTGGGAAGAGTGAGGGGCAGGGTGTGGGGCATATGAGAAACCCAAAATTTTTAATGTAACATTTTCTGCGATCTATTTATCTCCAAAAAATCAATTAAAACTTTTAAAAATTCCTTTTTTTAGAAATCTGAAACAGAAATGACTTCAGAAAGGTTGGGATGAGTAATACAATTCTGCTCAATGGTTTTCAGTGTAGGATACAAAGATATCATACAGTGGAATGAGAAGATCTCTCAGGATAATTGCGCTCTTTAAAGCATGAAAGATACCCTATGTATCAAACTTGAGAAGGGTAAGAAAGACAAATGCAGATGATTTTTATGGAAACATCAAGCCATTTTAGAGTTAGAAGAAATGTAATGTAAGAAATTGTTCCAGGAGTTATAACATTATATTGTTCAATGTTAAATATAAGTATGGTATTATGTTTTTTAATGTTATTAAATAGTCCTTTTTTAGAAGTTTCTGTACTTAGGCTAATACATTGCTGTCAAGTGAACTGATAGAGCAACCATTCATTTATTCAATAAACATTTATCAGATATACATTAAGAATCCATTGTCTCCATGTCTTGGGCAGGTAGGGATAAAATATGATCAATCTCTAAGCCCTGCAGAGTTGAAACCCATTGCTCAGTAGAGGAGATGCTGTGTGTGGTGGCTTGAAACTGTATGTACCCCAGAAAATAATATTCCTAAAGCTAGTCCATTCCTTTGTCTGTACACCTATTGTAATAAGTCCTTTTATTTTGAGGTACTGGGGGCTGGGGTTTGAGCCCAGGACCTCATATGTCAGAAGCTGATGCTCAAACAGTGAGACATATCAGCTTCCCTGAGTTGGTTTTTTGGATTGTTTTGCTTATTTTTTGTTGTTGTTGTTTCCTTTAGTTTTTTCAGGAGGCACCAAAAACCAAACCTAGGACCTCCTATGTGGGAGGTAGGAACTCAACTGCTTGAGCAATATCTGTTCCTCTAAATAAGACCTTTTGATAAAGTTACTTCAGTTAAGGTACAGCCCAGGGTGTGTCTTAATCCTTTTATTGGAGTCCTTTACAGGAGAATGGAATTCAAAGAAAGAAAAGCCATGAAGTGAGAAAATGAAACCAAGAAAGCCCAGAGGGAAGGGGAGAGAATAGCAGACGCCATCTTGATATGTGGCAGAGGAGCCAAGGATCACCTGTAGCCAATCTTCAGGAAGGAAGCATTGCCTTGATGATGCCTTGATTTGAACGTTTTTCTCCAACACAAAACTGTAAGTTTGCAAGCTAATAAATTCCTATTATTAAAAGCCAACCTGTTTTATGGTATCACTTTTGAGCAGCTTAGAAAATTAAAACAATATGTAAATAAATAATTACAACATTGTAATAGATGATGTCATAGAACATCATACAACGTTGCCCAGAAAAAAAAGAAAGCAATTGCCTGAGAAATTAGGAAAGGTTTCATAGGAAGGGTATTTGAGTTGAGTCCAAATTGATGAATAGGAAATTTTGTTAGATGAGGAAATCTGGAAGGATCTGCCAGGAAAGATAATACGTAAAAAGTCAAAGAGGCCTGAAAAAAGAAATGGGACAGTAAAGGAATGGCTAAAAGTTGTGACTAAAATTGTGGGAATCTGTGGTTACAACTAATGAAGACTTTTAGAAACCAGTGGACCTTAAAGCCTGTTGATCATCAAAATTTTTATTGGACTTTTATAAAAATACAGATTATTTGAGTCTACTCCTGGAAATTTGTATTCATTAGGTCTGGGATAGAATGAATGGGTTTTTAAATGGTCCCCTTGTTATTATATTGCTCAGGCAGGTTGGGAATCTATGTTCTAAAGTATTACTCAGTTTTTTTCCTTATTTTATTTAGAGAAGTTGTGAGTTTACAAAACAATAATATATAATGTGCAGAATTCCCATGCAATACCTCTACACCAACACCTTACAATGTTGTGGAACAGATTATGGAAGAACATGTTCAGACTATTAACACTAATTATGGTCCATTGTGTACCCATGGTATATATTTCCATACACCCCTTATTATTAACAGTATGTATTAGTATTGTACATTTCTTATAGTTCATGAGAAACTCATATTTGTACTATTAACCACAGTCAATCTTCCACCACTTGGTTCACTGTGTTCTACAGTCCCATGCCTTCTATGTTCTACCCAAACTAAACACTCAGTGGCTCTCACTTTCATCACTGAGTTGTGCAGTCATTGCCCCAATAAACTTTTGAATGTTTTCTATAGTCCAAAAGAAAAAAAAATCCCATAACCCCTTATTACGGATGCTTAGTATTGTTATAATACCTTCTCTGACATTGATGCAAGAATATTACATATTTCTCTTAACTATAGTCCTTAAGTTACATTAATTGCATTGTCCATACATCACTATATTCTCACCAACTTGTGATACTGACATACATTTGCTCTACTTCATAGAATATTTTTGTATTTCTGTTATTAATCACAATCTTTATCCACCTCCAGTTTTACTATGTTATTCAGTCCTGAAATTATGCTCTTGCTTTCTTTCAATAGATGTTTAAATCCCTAGACTACCCATTTCAGTCACAATTCCATTTATAAACCACCAGTGTTAGTTATAATCACTATAATGTGTTGCAATCCTTGCTATCCATTGCTACACATTTATAGTCTAGCTAATTGAAAATTCTACATTCCTTAAGCATCACTATCTCTGCTAAGTCCTTATTCTATCTCCTAGTAACCTATAGTCTAGGTTTTAATTCCAAGTTTGAGGAGGTCCCATTTATCCATTTTTTCTTAAGAAACCACTACCTACCACCAAGTCTTGGAAATGTTTCCCCACATATTCTTGTAGGAGTCTTATGGTTCCCCATTTATATGTATGTCTCTGATCCAAAGGAAAAAATAACTTTTTGTATAAGGTATGAGGTAAGGATCCTCTTTCTTTCTTTTTTTAAATATATTTATTTAGTTAGTTTTTGAAATATATTTTTAATTTTTTAAAAAGATACTTAGATTATACCAAATGTTGCATGAAATATATAAGGGAATCCCATATACTCCATTCCCCACAACTCCCACTTTTCTCTACATTAACACTTCTTTCATTAGTGTGGTAAATTCATTGCAATGGATGAACACATTTGGAGCATTACTACTAGCCATGCATTATAGTTTACATTGTAGTTTATACTCTCTCCCGTTCAATTCTGTAGTTCATGGCAGCATGTATAATGACCTGTATCTGTCATTACAACGATATTCAAGACAATTCCAAGCCCTGAAAATGCCCACCTATTGCACCTCTTTTTCCCTCTCCCTGACTTCAGCATGTCCAATGGCCACTGTCTCCAAATCAATGATATAATTTCTTCCATTGCTAGAATCTCAATATGTCTATAGTAGAATACCAGCAAGCCCACTCCAGTTCATATTTTATTCCCCAATCTCAAGGATTCTGGGATGGTGATGCCCACTCCACCTCTAATTGAGAGGGGACCTCAATCCCATATGGCTAATGGATGGGACTATCTTGCTTGCAGTTGTAGACACTCTCAGTTCCTTGGTATGGTGGTTGTCCATCCTCACATCCTTGTCAGCTTTCCTTGGTGAATCCAATGACCTAGAGAGTCGATGTTGCAACTCCACTGAGGCTCAATGTCCAGTTGGTATATCAACAGCTCAAAGAATCAAGTCTCTTGGATGTACACATACCAACTCCAGCACCAACTATAGGTTCAAATAGAAGGGATAGAAGAGGTACATGTAGAGAAGTGACATCTGAGTCTAACTCTTCACACTTGGGAGCACAAATTCTAAAGTAGGTACAACTGGTGAGGCACCAAACTCCAGAACTATCTGCCATGAATGTAGGATCTAAGGTCCAGAGACCTCAGGAGCCCTACTATTTGGGGATGTATCTACTCTGTAGACTATGAGATCCTTCTGAGATGTGCATAAGTGTTGCCACTGGGATGACCACCCTACTCACTTTGAAGTCTCTTAGGAATATAAACTCATTTGTCTTTAGCTTTTTTTTAGGTTTCCTTTATTTTTAATGTATTTTTTGAAGATACATAGATCACAAAAAAAATGTTAATTTAAAAAATATAAGAGGTTCCCACATACCCACTGGTCCACCCATTCCAAATCCTCCCACATCAACAACCTCCTTCATCTTTGCAGCAAATAATTACATTTAGAGAATACGTCTTGGAGCACTGATGCACCACATGGATTATAGTTTACATTGTAGGTTACACTTTACCCTAGTACATTCAGTGGGTTTTGGCAGGGTATGTAAAGTCCAGCATCTGTCCCTACAATATCATTTAGGACAATTGCAAGTCCTGAAAATGCCCCCATATCTCTTCTGTTCTTCCCTCTCTCTGCCATCAGCAACTACAGTGGCCACTTTCTCCACATCAATCCTACAGTTTCTTCCATTACTAGTCACAATAGTTCTATAGCAGAATAACAGTAAGTCCACTCTAATCCATATTTTATTCCTCCATCCTGTGGACCCTAGGATGATGATGTCCACTCCACCTCTATATTGAGAGGGGGCTTCTATCCCACATGGTTGATGGATGTGATTCTCCTGCTTGGAGTTTTAGGCACTCTTGGTTCTCTGTTGTAGTGGTTGACCATCTTCATCCCCCTCTTAGCCGACCTTGGTAAGTCCAATGAACTAGAGAGTAGGAGTTGCAACTATACTGAGGCTCATGGCCCAGCTTACACATGGCCAGTCCAGAGATTCAAGTCTCTTGAGTATACACCAACCCCAGTGCCAACCACAGGTCAAGTAAAATTGCCAGGTGAGGCATGTGTAGAAAGGTCACATCTGAGTCCAATTCCATCACATTCAGGAACACAAATTCCAAACTGATGCCCACTGACAAGGCACTGTACTCCAGAGCCAACTGCCATGACTGTAGAACCTGTTTGTCTCCATACCCTCAGGAGCACCAGTAACTGGGATTGTATCTACTTTGGCTGTCTCTGGGATCTTTCTGAGGTGTGCCTAAGCGTGACCCATTGTTGACCTTCTGACTCTTTATGAAGACTCTTAGCCATATAAACTCTTTTGTCTTTACCCCCTTTTATTCAAGATCTTTTTCTAGTTGCATCACCAGTTAGTGATTGGTAGTAATCACTTGGCACCAGGGAGGCTCATCCCCAGGAGTCATGTCCCATGCTAGGGGTAGGCAATGCTGAGTTTGACTTAGAGAGTCGCCACATTTGAGCAACTTAGAGACTCTCAGGAGGTAACTCTTAGGCACCCTCCAGCTCTTGGCCTAGTTCAAATTTCAGGCACACAGACTCATAAGCATAATCATCAGTATCAAGTGTTCATCATTGGACCATCCTTCTTCAGTGCTCTTTGCCCTTGCACTTGGGGAATTTTTGCTATTCCATTGGGGAATGTGTCTTTTTCTTTCCACCACTTTATTTAAAGTCTTTTTTCAAATGCATTGCTTTTTGATGTTTGATAATAATCCATTGATGCCAGGGAGGAGGCTTATCACTGGAGTCATTTCCCATGCTGGGGAGCATGTAATGCATTTATATGCTAATTTTGGCTTAGAGCCAGGCCAAATTTGAGCAACATAGAGGCTCTCAGGAGGTAACTCTTATACACCCTACAACAGTGAGCTAAGTTGCAATTCCAAGAGCAAAGGCTCATAAACATAATTGTCAAAATCAAGGGTCCACCAGTGGAACATCATTCTTTACTTGTCACTAGCTGTTCCATTAGAGAATATGTCATACATCCCCCAGGATGGGAATTCAACACTCCTTCAGTCACCTTGTGAATTCCCACACACCATCACAATGCCCCATGAATATTTAGACACACTTATATACCTTAATTTTTATGCCCAGGAGAACTTTCTCCCCTCTATCCCCCATCATTGACAACCCAAACAAATGATCCTCCCCTGACACAGTTGTGACCCTTCTGTGACCCAAAACTTCTTCAAAAATTAAGTCAAGAATATCACCAAATACAATTAATAGGAAAATGAAATGATTGGTTTAAGCATAAGACATAAAATACATAATAATTTAGAAAAGTAAAACTAAAATTAAAATTTGAAAATGGGATATTAATAAATGAAAACATTATTTTTTGGCATTTTCCTTTCATCACAGTGATATCTGTTGTCCTGGATGTATAGTGACATTTTCTTCCATTTCTTCCCAATGGCTTACTTTTTTTCATTTTGTGTTTGAAGAAGTTTTAGTTCAAAGTAAAGTCACATATATAACACAGGGGAAGCAGCTGTGGCTTGAGCAAATGAGCTCCCATTTACCATATGGAGGACCTGGGTTCAATCCCTGGGACTGCCTGGTGAAAAAAAAAAAGGAAAAATTTGCCCTAGACATGCTCAGAGAGGCTCTAGGCTCTCATGCAGTATGGAGAGGCACAAGGTCACTAAGCAGCATGGATAGGCACAAAGCCACTGTATGGTCCCTACATGAGTGAAGCAATGCACCAAAAAGACAATGATGCAAACAGATAGAGAAAAATAAAGAACACAAGGAAGTCCCCTGTACCCAACATCCTCCCACTTTCACTTCCTGTATCAATAACATTTTTATATGTGAATGGTACATTTGTTATATCTGATGTACAAATATCAAACATAGCCAATAACCATGGTCAATGGTTTACATTATGATCTACACTCTAGATCATACACTTTTATAATTTTTAAATGAAATTCAACATGTCCTGTATCCATGATTGCAAAATCATGCAGAACACTTCCATTTCTCCCCAAGTATCCCCTCTTCCATCTACTCCATTCATCCCTCCTCCTCCCTTTGAAGCCACAGGAACCACCAGGTTTCACTCCGGGAAGGACAAGATTCATAGTTACTTGCAGTAACACTGAGGACTTGACACAGTGGTCTGTCATCCACTATTAGAAATGACCCATTCTCTTGAGAGACATCTACCCCTCCGAGAATATATTGGGCCTCCCAAGGATGGGAGTCTCTTTCCCACTCATTCTGTGCATTTCTACCCACTTATATAACACACTATGACAAAATGATCGTTCATACATTCTTTGACAACTGCCCCAGGTGCACCCTGTCCCAAATGCCCTGGCATTCAACGTCTTAAAGCAGTAATCCTTCCTTGTCATATTTCCATAACAGCTTTCCAAACATAGTAGCTTCCACCATATAGCAGTCAATCCCTAGTGTTCACCTGCTCCCTCCCCCAACCCTAACCCAGTTCTATGGACCATCCAAGCCACCTTCTCACCCTACCCTCCTGTCAAACTTGAACCAACCAAAACAATAGTAACACTACACTCCTGTAATATCCCTTCACTGCATAATTTCTCTTAGGGCTTACTTATCATCGTTTTTGCCCATATGTGCTTTGATTCATTGACCTTCTTTTCCCTTTCTATTTCCTATAAGCCAGTTTTCCACACACTCTCTCTCTGAGCCTGCCCAATTGGCTTAATTCATATCAATAAGGTCATGTAATATTTTTCCTTCAGTGTCTGTATTGCTTCACTCAACCTAAGGTCCTCAGTGAAATTTTGATGTCTTCCTTTCCAAGTTGGATGCCTTTCATATCTTTTTGTTGCCTAAGTGCTTGATCACATACTTCTAGCACAATGTTAAATAGGAGCAGTGATAGTGGGCATCCTTGACTTGTTCTTGATCTTTGGGGGAAAACTTTCAGAATTGCCCCATTTTATATGATATTAGCTGTGGGTTTTTCATATACACTCTTGATCATGTTGAGGAAGTTTCCTTCTATTCCTATCTTTTGCAGTGTTTATATCAGGAAAGGGTGCTGTATTTTGTTGAATGCTTTTTCTGGGTCTATAGAGATGATCACTGATTTTTTTTTTCTTTAGATCTGTTTATTTGTTTTATTATATTGACTGATTTTCTGATGTTGAACCATGCTTTCATACCAGGCATGAAACCCACTTGGTCACAGAATATAATTTGTTTTATGCCTTGTTGAATATGATTAGCAAATATTATGTTTAGGATTTTAGCATCTAGGTTCATTTGAGAGATTGATCTGTAATATTGCAATCCAGTGTCATCTCTGTTTGGCTTTGGCATTATGGTAATATCGACATCATAGAATGAGTTAAGTAAAGTTCCTTTCATTCCTATTTTAGGAATGGTGTTCTTTCCAGAATGATTGTTTGAATTCACCTGCGAATATGCCTGGTCCTGGGCTCTTCTGAGTTGGGAGGTTTTTGATGACAAATTTAGTCTCATTACCTGTGATTGGTCTATTGAGATCACCAACTTTTTCTTTTGTCAATATAGGTTGCTAGGAATTTGTCCATTTTCTCTAAATTATCCTTCATGTTGGCATATAATTTTTTAAAGTATCCTCTTTTGATACTCTATGTTTCTGTGGGGTTGATGGTGATATCCTCCTCTTCTTTTCTTATTTTGTGCATATGTGTCTTCTCTCTTTTTTTCTTTGTTAGTCTAGCTACGGGTTTGTCAATTTTATTAATCTTCTTGAAGAACCAAATTTTGGTTTTGTTTATTTTCCCTACTGCTTTTAAAAAAGTTTTTATTTCATTTAGTTCTGCTCTAAGTTTTGTTATTACATTCTTTCTAATTCCTTTGGGATTAGCTTGTTGTTCTTTATCTAATTTCTCTATGTGGGTGTGCAATTAGTTCATCATTTTTAGCTCTTTCTTCTTTATCTGATATATGCCATTATGGCTATGAATTTCCCTCTCAGTACAGCTTTTGCTGCATCTCATAGGTTTCAATATGTTGTATTGTCATTGTCATTCATTTCAAGGTAATTATTGATTTCTTTTTTAATTTATTCTTGACCCACTGTTTGTCTAAGTATACGTTGTTTCACTTTCATATCTTTGTTCCTAATCTGGTTCTCTGGCCCTAACTGATTTCCAGCTTCATTCCATTGTGATCAGAGAAATGACACTGTATAATATCAATCTTTCTGAATTCATTTAGAGTTCAAGGATCACTCTCAAAGAGAATGATCCTTGTGTACTCAGAAAGTACATCCCACTGTATTTGGGTGTAGTGTTCTGTATATGTCTTTTATGTCCAGATCCTCTAATGTATTGTTCAAAGCCTTTGTTCTTTATTGATTCTCTGTTGAGATGTTCTGTCTAAACATGATAATAGTGTATTAAGTCCTCCAATTTAATTGTAGGGACATGTATTTTTCTACTTTGTTTTTCCAGTGTTTGCCTCATGTATTTTGAGGCACCCTGGTTAGGTGCATAAAGGTTTATGATTTTTCTTTCTTCTTGAAAGATTGCCCCTTTTACTAATACTTAGCATTCATCTTTGTCTTTTAACAAATTTTTCATTAAAGTCTATTTTATCCCATATCAGTATACCTACTCCTGCCCTTTTTTTTTTGACTGTGTGACATTAACTTTATTTTTTTTTAATTTTTTTCTAAATTCTACTCAACTTATTCATTTTTTAAAAGATATTACATTAAAAAAATATGAGGTTCCCCATTCGCCCCCACCATCCCCACCCAGCCACTCCCCCCCCAGCAACACTCTCCCCCATCATCATGTCACATCCATTGTGTCTGGTGAGTACATCTCTGGGCATCGCTGCATCCCATGTCTCATGTTCCACACCATAGCCCACACTTTCCCATGTTCCATCCAGTGGGCCATGGGAGGACATACAACATCTGGTAACTGTCCCTGGGGCACCATCCAGGACAACTCCAAGTCCAGAGAATGCCTCCACATCTCTTCTCTTCCTCCCATTACCTGCACCTAGCAGCCACCATGGCCACTTTTTCCACACCAATGCCACATTTTCTCGATTATTAACCACAATAGTTCATGAATAGAATATCATTAAGTCCACTCTGATCCTTACTGTATTCCTCCTTCCTGTGGACCTTGGCTTGGTTGTGTCCATTCCACCTCTATGTCAAGAGGGGGTTTAGATTCCACATGGATATTGGATGCAATCCTCCTGTTTTCAGTTGTAGGCACTCTAGGCTCCATGGTGTGGTGTTTGACATTCTTCAACTCCATATTAGCTGAGTGGAGTAAGTCCAATAAATCAGAGTGTAGGAGCTGAAGTCTGTTGAGGCTCAGGGCCTGGCTATCATATTGTCAGTCCAGAGATTCAAATCCCCTAGATATATCTTAAGTCCCAGCACCAACTACAATTCCAGTAAAGTAACATGAAAGTCTTGTGAAAAGAGATCACATCTGAGTCCAGCTCCATCATGCAGAAACACCAGCTCCAAAGAAGAGCCAACTGGCATGGCAGTGAACACCATCTGCCATGACCATAGAACCTGTGGGTCTCTTTAGCCCTCAAAAGGACCAATATCTGGGGTTGTATCTGCTTTATCTGTCTCTGAGACTCTGCTCAGGTGTGCATAAGGGCAATCCTTCTGACAACCTCCAGACTCTTTTTTGGAAACTCAAAGTCATATGAACTCATTTGTCTTTTCCATTTCCCCCTTACTTTAGGTCAAACAGCATTTTTAACTCCTGTTATTATATGTAGACAGGGATATTCTGCTGGTCCGCGTTGAACCTTTAATTTAAGGTCATTTTCTAGTTACATCATCAGCTGGTACGTGGTAGTGATCCTTCGGTGCCAGGGAGGATCATCCCCGGGTGTCATGTCCCACACTGGGGGGATTTCCTGCCCTTTTTTGGCTGATGTTTGCTTGTAAAATTTTTTCCAGCCATTCACTTTCAGCCTTCATGAATTCCTGGGTCTAAGTTAGGTTTCTTGTAAACAATATATAGATAGGTCATACCTCCTTATCCATTCTTCCAATCTGTATCTCTTGACTGCTGAGTTTAATCCATTAACAATTCATTGTTATTACTGTTACGGGATTACTTAAATTACCCATATTTTCTTTTGGTTCATGTGTGTCACATGTTGTTTTTATTTCATGTTAGATCTTTTTCTTACATTTTCCTCTAACTTGCTCCCTCCTTTTTTTCCTTTACAAACTGCAGCACTCCCTTTAGTATTTCTTGATGAACATTTTTCTCTTTCTCTGTGAATATATTGAATTTTCCATCAATTTTGAATGCCAGTTTTGCTGGATAGAGAATTTTGTATGGATATTTTTTTCTTTTAGCAACTTAACTATGTCATACCACTGCCTCCTTGCCTCCAAGAATTCAGATGAGAGATCAGCACATAATCTTATTGAGCTTCCATTGTATGTGATGGTTCTCTTTTCTCTTGTTGCTTTCAGTATTCTCTCTTTGTCTTAAGCATTGCAGAATTTGATAAGTATGTGTCTTGTAATAGGCCTGTTGCAATTTATACTGTTTGGGGTGTGCTGCACTTGCTGGATATATATATCCTTCTCCTACAATAGGGTTGGGAAGTTTTCAACTATTATGTCATCCAACATGCCTTTTGTCTCCTTTCTTTTCTCTTCTCACTCTGGGTTGCCCATAATGCTTATGTTTGAGGATTTTGCATTGTTGTTCAGATCCCTAAGTCCCTGTTGCATTTTTCTATCTTTTTATCTATCTGTTCTACTGTTTGATTTCAGGTGTACTGTTTTCCACATCACTAATTCTTTCCTCTGCCTGTTCAAATCTCTGTTATGTGTTTCCAGTGTATTTTTATTTATTTTATTGTGCCTTTCATCACCAACATATCTGTTATTGTTTTCTGTCTTTTAAAAATTTCTTTACTATGTTCTCCCAGTGTCTTCTTAATATCCTTAATCTCTTCATTCAATTCATTAAATTGTTTCATGATATTGTTTGGGCATCTCTGATTAGTTTTTCAATGTTCTGCAGCTTCTTTTGGTTTTCAATTTGGTCATTCACCTGGGCCATGTATTTCTTTTCCTTTGTATGGTTTATAATTTTTTGTCCATGGTTAGGCATTACTTTCCCTTGATCTGTTTATTCAGTTGATTTGTTCCTCTCTCTACTCTAGGGTTGTATTTAGTTACTGTTTTTGTGCATGTGGTAAGCTTTTCCTTGACACTTTGTTCCTCCTTTTGCATTTCCTTGCTGTTGTCTATGTTCCCTTGAAATAAAAAGATTAGGGCCAGAGAAAGAGAAAGAGGTAAGAAGATAAAAAGGATAATAGTAATAATAATAGTAAAATGTAGATGAGAAACCATATAAAACCTAGGAAAATGAATAATTAACTAATGAAAGAGTGCAGAGGTATAAGAATAAAAAAGTGGGGTACAAACAATTAAATGAAAAACTGAATATAGAAAAATACCTAGAATGAATTAAAATGCCAGAATGATAAGAAGAGGAAAGAGAAAAGATAAGACAATAAGAAAAGAAGTTAAAAAAGAAATAAAACAGATCATAGAGGAGAAAGAAGTAAAAACAATAAAGATTGAAGACTAAATAAAAAGGGGTGGAATGTAAGGGGAAAAAAACAGAAAGCAGAAGATAGGAATATGAAGGAAGGAAAAGTAATGGCATTGGTAAACCAAATTGGTATGCAAAAAAAAAAGGGAAACAAAGGCAAGGGGAAACACATTAAACAAAAACACTCAGCAGCACCTGATTAAAAAAAAAAACAGGAGGGTGGTAAAAAGAGGGGGAAGAAAGAACAAAAAACAAACACTCAAGGAAGAAATCATACAAAACCTTAATGAAAAAAGCCTTCCCTTTTAGGTCCCTGAATATATTCTCAGGCTGCTCATGTCCATCCATGCAGTCCACCCTCTGCAGGTTTTGAATCAGGTTTTAGTGAGTAAATGAATTTAAATTTAAAGAAAGGAACATTTTTAAAGAAAAATATGTGACCCAAGAGAAGCTAATATGAAAATACTGTCCATGTGTTCCCTTTTCTAAAGTATCAGCTGGGTGTTTGATAACCTGGAAGATCACTATTCTAAGGAGAGCTGGGATTTGAACCAGGGACTTCATATATTCAAAACAGAGAGTTATCCACTGAGCTAAATTTTCTCATTGTGTCTGTTATCTAGGGTGCTATCTAGTCACTTTCCAGGGCAGGTTTGACTCCTTGCAGTTAGGTAGATTCCTGCTGATTTGTAGCTTGTCTGTCCCTGTCCCATTTCCATTCGTATTACTTTCTCTCCCAGGGCAACAGGACATGATAGCCTGTGTGATTGAATCCCCCTTCATCTCTCTTGGTGAGCTTGAGTTACCTTCTGAAACGGAAATAGAACCCTGGTATCTGAACTCATTGCAGAGAAATTACTATCAACCCCCTCCCCCCAACCCCCTACTCCCAGGGGACAATAAATAGGCCCATGGAAGGTTATTAAGCACTTCCTACTGCTTGCCTCCCTTAGGGGAGTTGGGATTTTGATAGTTTTCAGCACTGGACCTGTCAAATTGCCTGACTCTGCCCTCCCCATGCCCAAGTTCCTCTCTCCCAGGTTGGCTAGGTAAATCGGGCTGCCTAAACAGACTTGACTCTCCCCTCTTCCTGGGGCCACCACTTGCCAGCTGGTAAGCTCAGTAAAGTTCCAAGGAGGTCAAAGTAACCAAATCCACAGGAAGGAAACCCCTCTCAACTCTTCACCAGAACACTCTTACTCCAGGGGAGTGCTGCCTCCCACTCAGTGTCTGGTGGGAGTCAGGGTATTCACAGCAGCTTTTTGTCCTGAGAGTGGGGCTTAGCTATATGCCACTTCCAGCCACCAGGGAAAGAAACTCACATATTTTTTTTTCATCTCTGTGTCCTGTTCCCTTCAGATCAATGCCCTGAAGCCTCCTGCTCTGTGGGTTCCCAAAACAGCTCACTCATGCAGGATTTTGCTGCTTATCAGCCATTTTTTTGCAAAAGAGGTGGTGAGTTTCCACTTGAACCAATGCCATCTTATATCAATCTCCCCATTCTTTCTTTTGGATATGGATATCCATTTCTTCCAGCACCATTTCTTGAATGGTTTGTTTTGCCCAATCTGGTTGGGTTTGACTGCCTAGTCAGAAACTGCTTGACCATAGATGTGAGGGTCTTTTTCTGAACAACCATTTTGGTTGCATTAGTCTATGTGTCTGTCTTCATGTTGGTGCCATGCTGTTTTTACCACTGTAACTAGCTAATATGATTTAAATTTCAGAAGTGAGACTCCCTCTAGTTTTGTTTTTCCTTTTAAAGAGGCTTGTAGCTATTCACCCTTCCAAATAAATCTGATAATTTGATTTTCCATTTCTTTTCAAAAGGCTGTTGGAAATTTTACTGGAATTGCATCGAATTTGTATATCAATTGGGGTAGAAGTGACTTCTTTTTTTTTTTAAAGATTTCTTTTTATTTATTTAATTCCCCTCCCCCGGTTGTCTGTTTTCTGTGTCTTTTTGCTGCGTCTTGTTTCTTTGTCCGCTTCTGTTGTCGTCAGTGGCATGGGAAGTGTGGGCGGTGCCATTCCTGGGCAGGCTGGACTTTCTTTCACGCTGGGTGGCTTCTTTCGCACTGGGCGGCTCTACTTACGGGTGCACTCCTTGTGGGTGGGGCTCCCCTTCGCGGGGGACACCCCTGTGTGACACAGCACTCCTTGCGCCCATCAGCACTGCGCGTGGGCCAGCTCCACACGGGTCAAGGAGGCCCGGGGTTTGAACCGCGGGTCTCCCATGTGGAAGACAGATGCCCTAACCACTGGGCCAAAGTCCGTTTCCCGAAGTGACTTCTTTTTTTTTTTTTTTTTTTTTTTAATTTTTTTATTTTTTATTGACTTTGTAATAATATTACATTAAAAATATATATGTGAGGTCCCATTCAACCCCACCCCCCCACCCCCCCTCTCCCCCCCCCAACAACACTCGTTCCCATCATCATGACATATCCATTGGATTTGGTAAGTACGTCTTTGGGCACCTCTGCACCTCTTAATGATACTTAGTCTTCCCATCAATGAACACAGAATGTTCTTCCATTTATTTCTTCCTTGATTTCTTTTAACAATGCATTGTTTTTTTTTTCTGAATACAAGTGCTTTACATACATGGTTAAGTTTATTCCTAAATATATGATTATTTTTGTCATTAATGGAAATGGATTTTTTCTCTGACTTCCTTCTCACATTTTTCATCACTATCTTATAGAAACACTACCCATGTATTCATACTAATTATAGCAGTTTGATATTCTTTATGAATTCCAAAAATAAATATTGGATTATGTTTGTAAACTGGTCTGCTCCTCTGGGCATATTAGATTCTATTAGATTCAGAGGTTTCACTTTTACCTGATTAAATTAAAATTGGTGGTTTGATTAAACCATATCAGTTGGGCATCAAGTTCCTGGACTTTTGGTGGGTGAGGACTCACAGAGAAAATGGCAAGGCAGAGGAGAGAGTATGAATTTTTATGCTGGATCTCTGGGAAGTAACCACACAGGTGAAGAAAATAGAGAAATACAGATGGCTTCATAGATATGACAGACATAGACACAGACATGGCCCTGGGAAGAGAGAGATCCTTATAGTCTATAGCTGATCTTGTGGAGAGAACCGAGCAGCTGAGCCCAGAAAGAAATGAGCTCCAGGGAGAGAACATTTAGGAGGTAGAGGAAGTCTCAAACCTCAAGGAGACTGGCAGCCATCTTGATCCAACAGATGGCAACAGACTTTTGTGAGGGAAGTAACTTACACTTTATAGCCTTGTGATTGTAAGCTTCTACCCCAAATAAATACTTGTATTAGTCAGCCAAAGGGGTGATGATGCAAAGTACCAGAAATCTGTTGGGTTTTATAAAGATATTTATTTGGCATGGTAGATTACTCTTACCAGGCCATTAAGCATAAGTTGCTTCCCTTACCAAAGTCTGTTGCCACATGTTAATGCAAAATGACTGCTGATGTCTGTATGGGTGTAGGCTTCCTCTTCCTCTTAAGGTTCCAGGATCCCAGCTTCTTCCAATACCAGCTGCAGGCTGGAATAAGACTCATCTCTATCCCCAGGCTTGTTTCTTTCAAGGGATCAGCTGCTCTGCTCTCTCCACAAGGCCAAATGTATACTATCAGGCTAATGGTTCATGGCCCTTCCAAGGTCCTCAGCTGTGTCTAATGGAGCCTTCTCTCCTTCCTCGCATATCTCCTTCTCTGTGGGTTTACTTCCCAGGGCTCCAATATCAAAACTCTAACTTCCTCATCTGCCATGTCATTTTCTCTGTGAGTCCCCACCCACCAAGGGGGCAGGGACTCCATGTCCTACTGATATGACCCAATCAAAGCCTTATTCATAATGTAATCAAGAGTGAATCCTCTGAATAAAATACAATATAATATGCCCAGAGAAATAGACCAATTTACAAACAAAATCCAAATCTTTCTTTGGAATTCATAAACAATGCCAAACTGCAACAATACACTTTATAAAACCCAACAGATTTCTGGTACTTTGCATCAGCACTCCTTTGGCTGACTAATACACTAATCTTGTATACTATGACTCTGCTGAATTTATTAACTTTAGTAGCTTTTTTGTAGGTTTTTCAGGATTTTCTAGGTATAGAATTATATCATCTATGAATATTGAAATTTTTACTTCTTCCTTTCCAAATTGGTTGCCTTTCATTTCTTTTTCTGGCCTGATTCCTCTAGCTAGAACCTCTGACACTACAATGATGGTGACAGGTTGCATCCTTGTCTTGTTCACTTGATCTTATTCTTTTAATATGCAGTTGGACTAGATTAGTGAGTATTTTGTGGAAGAATTTTTGCATCTGTATTCATTAGCAAAATGGGTCTGTAAATTTCTTTTCTTGTAATATGTTTTTCTGACTTTGGTATTAGGTTATATTGACTTCAGAGAATGAATTTGGTAGGATTCTTTCCTGCTCAATTTTTTTGAAGTGTTTGAGGAAGATTGGTATTAAATCTTCTTGAATGTTTGGTAAAATTCAACTGTGAAACATCTAGTTTATGCTTTTTATTTTCTTCAGTAGTTGTTTGATGACTATTTCAATCTCTTTGTCTGTAATTAGATTGTTGAGGTCTTCTATTTCTTCTAGGGCAGGGGTTCTTAACAAGGGGACTGTGAGCTTGAATCTAAATTCAAAATAATATTACATTTGTGTGATCATGTTGGTGTGAGTGTGACATATTTATTAAATAATGCACAGTATAGTGTGGCGTAATTAAAGAGTGTGGTTTCCACATGACTGGCAAAGGGGTCAATGGAACAAAAAAGTAAGAACCCCTGTTCTAGGGTGAGTGTAGTTTGGTAATATGTTCCTAAGAATTTTTCCATTTCATCTATATAGTCTGGTTTTTTGGTGTACGATTGTTCTTAGTATGCTCTTCTTCTCTATTTCTGTTGGATCAGTAGTAAAGTTCCCATTTTCATTTCTAATTTTATTTACATAGTCTTTTTAAAATTTGTCAGTCAGGCTAAGGGCTTGTCAATTTGTTAATCTCTTGAAGCACCAACTTTGGTTTTCTTAATGTTCCCTCAGGTTTTTCTCCCCCTCAATTTCATTTATTTCTATTGTTATTTCCTTCTGTCTGCTTGCTTTGGTCATAGTTTGTTCTTCTTTACCCAGCACCTCCAGATCTGTAGTTAGGTTGCTGATTCTAGTGCATCTTTTTTTTTAATAAGTCAGTTTTCTTGGCCCATAGTAATAAAGCAAACAATCCATCCTAAGATTTGATATAATCACATAATTGTGCAGTCTTTACATCAATTGTTACAGCATTTTCATCATTTGAACAATAATAATAATGCACAAAAATCCACACAAACAAATTGCAGCAGTTTGATATGGTTATGATTCTAAAACACAGTTGAAGGTTTTTGATATTGGAGTTTTGATGTTAGAATTTGATGCTGAATCCTTAAGCTGGAGCCCCAGGAAGTAAGCATACAGAGGAAAGAGAAGCAAACAACAGGAAGAGAAGAATTCTGAGCCCAGAAAGAAGCAAACCCTGGGAAGAGAGAAAACCTGAACCCCGAAAGATGCAAGACCCTAGAAGGGAGGAACCCAGAAGCCTGAACCCTCACAGACTTTAGCAGTCATCTTGCTCTAACATGTGAAAATAGACTTTGGTGAGGGAAGTAAATTATGCTTTATGGTCTGGTTTCTGTAAGCTCTTACCCCAAATAAATACTCTTTATGAAAACCAACCAATTTCAGGTATTTTGCATCAGCACCCCTCTGGTGGACTAATTTGGTACTGGGGAGCGAAGAAGTGCTTTTGCAATTGCCAAAATGCTGGAATGGTTTTACAAATGGGTAAGGGGTATTTTTTGGAGTTATTGTGAGATACTTGATGGAAAAGGCCTAGATCACTTTGAAGAGACTGATAGCAATATGGATGCTAAAGAGATTTTTATGATTCTTTAGAAGTAAATGATGAAACCTATTATTGTAAACTGGAGGAAAGGCAATCCATGTTTTACAGTGGCAGAGAACTTAGTAAGATTAACTTCTGGTGTTTTATGGAAGTCAGAATTTGAAAAGGATGAGGCTGGGCATTTAGCTGAAGAAATTTCCAAAGTAAATCTGGAGAATATGACTTGGCTTCTGCTTGCAACTTATAGTAAAATGCTAGATGAGGGAGTTACACTGGGTACTGAACTGTTGGGCACAAAGAAAACAGAAACTGATTCCGGAAATTCCAAGCCTCTGGAAATCAAGTTCCCAGATGGAAGTGCCCAATTGGAGGACTAAGCTAAACTTCGAACTTGCACATCAGGATTGAAGGTGCAGTTATCTCAAAAAGATTTGTAGAAAGTCTTACTGTCTGATGGCATCAATCCCTGGTTCTTGCACGATAAACCAACAAGGTTTTTGTATAAAAAAAAAAACAAAACTGTCAGCTTAGACTGAAAGGGACGTGGAAAGGAGAGATTGAAGGAGAAAGAGCTTTAAGAGGAAAACTATGGAAGCTGAGATATGGAATTAAGACATCACCTTGGGCCTAGCGTACAGAGTGTAGAGAGACGGTGAATTTGCACCAGCAATTGAAGTGGGTGGATGTTCTCACCCAATGTTCTTGGAGAGTTTTGCCAACTCAGGGTGCAGAGAGGTTGGAGCAAATTCCCCAATGATTATAGCAATTATGGCCAGAACTGCACCCATTTTAGAGGGTTCCCCACAGATTAGGGAAGGCCAAGTGGTCAAAACCGGTTGCTCTGAGAGGGTTGTGTCTGCATGCCAAAGGTTATGGAAGGTCAGGTGATCTCTGAGTAGGTTGAGCCTGTATGACAAATATTAGGGGGAATGTTATCTTCACATCACTGTACTAGAGAGGTTAAGACTCTAACCCAGATGTTGGGTAAGGTGTGCCAATTACTCCAATACCCTTTGATTTTGATGTGTAGAGCCTGGTCAACACCCAGATGCTTGATGAGGGTGGAACCAAGAAAATGGCCATTGGGCAAGCCTGTGGAAAGGGTGGAGTCCTGCAAGGCACCAAGAAGGGAAAAACATCTTTTTAAGAATAACTCTCAGGGCTTATAGGCTAAAATATAAATCATAATGTGAAACATAAGATAACTAAAAATTTAGAAAATCGTATAGTCTAAACTATAAACCACAATGTAAACACAAATGTTACCTTGTTTGAAAGCTATTGTCTCAATATCTGTACATCAGTTGCAGTAAATATAGTATGAATATGTAAAAAGATCATTGCTGTGGAAGGGAAAAGGTTTTATGTTGGATATGTGGGAGTAAAAAAAGAATAACTCTCAGACAAATTGAATGGAGGATGCCTTGCAGGTTTATTGAACTGTATAAGACCTGTGACTCATGTTTCCCTGCTAATTTCTCCTTATTGTAATGAAAATGCTTATACTTTGTCCATTTGTGTAATGGAAACAGATAAATTTTTTTTGCAAGTTTCAGAGGTCTATAGCAGACAGGACTTTGCCCCAAGACAAACTGTATTTTTTTTATAATTGATTGTGATATGATTTAGTACTTGCATTAGTACTGATTTAAAGTTTTTTCAATTATTGTAATGTCTTTTTG
Source organism: Dasypus novemcinctus (assembly GCF_030445035.2). Classification (NCBI taxonomy): domain Eukaryota; kingdom Metazoa; phylum Chordata; class Mammalia; order Cingulata; family Dasypodidae; genus Dasypus; species Dasypus novemcinctus. Next base: position 97,618,212 of record NC_080704.1, on the reverse strand, counting down.
GAATTCTGAATGTGGAGTGTCACAATTTAATATGTTTATGGATTCCAAAAATAGATATTGGATTATGTTTGTAATCTGGTCTGTACCTGGGCATGTTTAAGTTATGATTTGGGCTTTGAATGGGCCACATCACTAGGGTGTTGAGTCCACACCCCTTGGTGGGTGAGGACTCACAGATAAAAGGCAAGGCAAAGGACAGAGATGAGAGTTTTTGATGTTGAAGTTTTGATGTTGGAGTTTGATGCTGAAGCCTTAATCTGAAACCCCAGGAAGTAAGCACACAGAGGAAAGAGAAGCAAGCCCAGGAAGAGAAGAACCATGAGCCCGGGAAGAAGCAAGCCCTAAGAAGAGAGGAATGCTGAACACAGAGAGAAGCAAGACCCTGGAAGGGAGAAACCCAGGAAGCATGAACCCTCATAGACATCAGCAGTCATCTTGCTCCTACATGTGAAAATAGATTTTGATGAGGGAAGTAACTTTTGCTTATGGCCTGGTATTTGTAAGCCCCTACCCCAAATAATTACCATTTATAAAAACAACCAATTTCTGGTATTTTGTATCAAAACCCCGTTTGGATGTGTAATACACAAATAAATAAATTATCATCTCTTAATCTCTCTATGCCTTCCCTGTTGTACATAGCTTCTCTTTATGGCTATTCTTGCTTATTTATTAATTTACTCATTTATTTTTTAAAGCAGTTTTATTGAGATATATTCACATATCATATACTCTATCCAAAGTGAATAATCAATGACTTTTGTATAAGACAATGTTGTGCATTCATCACCACAAAAATTTTCAGAAGATTTTCATTTTCTTTTTGGAGTAATGAAGTTGTTCTTTCTTACTACATGAATTAAGGGCTACAAATTTCCATTTCAGCACTGCTTCCACTGCATCCCATAGTTTCTCACATGCTGTGTTCTCATTTTCATTTATCTTGCAATTTCTTCTTTGACACACTGATTACTTGTGCTGTTTAATTTCCAAATATTGTGAATATTCTCTTTTTCTCATGTTGTTGATTTCCAACTTTATTCTATTATCATCTGAGAAAGTACTTTGCATAACTTTGGTATTTTTAGATTTATTGAGATCTGCATTGTGACCCAATATAGTCTATCCTGGAGAAATATCAGTAAGCACTTGAGAAGAATTTAAGTCCTGCTTTTTGGGGGTGCAATGTACTGTATATGTCTATTAGGTTTTGTTCATTTATCATAATTTTCAACCCTTTGTTCCTATATTGATCCTCTGACCAGATGATCTATTGAATGAAAAAATTGGTGTTTTGAATCCTCCACCTAATACTGTAGAGACATCTACTTCTTGACTTTTGCCAGTGTTTGCCTCACATACTTTGTGGCACACTGGTTAGGTGCACATACATTTATGATTGTTATTTCCACCTTGTGAATTGCCCCTTTTATTAATATATAATGTCCTTCCTTGTTTCTAGTAACAACTTTGCTTTTAAAGTCTATTTCATCCAGTACACCTATAGGTACTTCAGCATTTTTTGTTTGTTTGTTTGTTTTTTACTGCATTATGTTTCTTGGACACTGATATCTATGTCCTTCAATAGGGTTAGAAATCTACCATTATTTCCCCAAATACTCCTTCTGCCCCTTTTCCCTTCTCTTCTCCTTCTGGGACACCCATGACATGTATGCTTGCATATCTCTTGCCATCATTTATTTCCCATGGCCCAGTTCAATTTCTTCCATTCTTTTCTTTTTCTGTTCTTTTTTATGTTTCCTTGAAGTCCTGTTGTCAAACTCACTGATCCTTTCTTCTGTCTCTACAAATCTGCCCTCCAGTGCAATTTTAATTTTATTGTGACTTTCCTTCTCACAAGAGCTGCTATTTTCCTATGAATGCCTTCCAGTTCTTTATGCTCACCCAGTGTGGTGATATCCTTCATCACTTTAGCCATCATTGAATTTATTAAGGAGATTTGCTTGTGCATCTATGATTAGTTGTCTCAATTCCTTTATGTCATCTGGAGGCATAGTTTGTTCCTTTGCCTGGGACATATCTTCCTGTTTCTTGGTATGGATTGAAAATTTTTTTGGTGTCCTATCATCTGATTTACTATTTATATTTAATCTTGACCCCTTAACTCTCTTTAGTCTAGGACTTTCTACATAGTTGAAATTAATTTGGAACTTTTTAGTAGCTCGTTTTAGGCAATTTTAATTTTTTTCATCTCTTTTTCATATGTTAATTGCCCATTCTTCCTTGTTGGGTGCAGACTAAGAGTCATGTATGCAGTTGTTACTGTAAGCTGTGGAGACTGAAGCTGCCTGTGTTGCCCCAGGAATTGATCAAGCTTTCCCCAGCTTTCTCCTCTGCCAGGTGTAGAGATGGAGACACAATCATGTGTAGTAATTCAAGTCATGCAGGGAAGACAGTCTATACATCCATGGAGAGACTGATTAAGCTTCACACCCCTTCCACTCCTTCCTGGGGAAATGATGGAGCTGCAAAGATGAGCTGCATATTAAGTTCTGTGAGTCAGAACTGACTGCAGTTGCCCAGGTAGACTGATGAAGCACTGCCCCCACTTCCTCCTTACCAGAGATGGTGTGCCCAGAAATCTATTCCATGTAGGCCAAAATAACCTGCAGTTGCCCAGAGAGGGTGAGGGAGCACTATCCCTCCTGCTCTGTCAGGGGCAGGAATTGAAGTGCAAACATATCCAACAGTTTAGTCCATGTGGGCTGAAGTCAGCTGCATTTGCCTGGGGAGGCTGAGAGAGCACTGTCCCTTCTGCCCTCTCTTGGGTGGGGAGGGAAAAACTGGGGTGCCCAAACTCTAGTCTGTGTGGACCAAAACCACCTGCAATTGCCCACAGAATTTGAGGGTGCCCTAAACCTCCTGCCCTGTCCAGGGTGGGGATTGAGCCAGAGATGTGTCAAATAATCTAGTTCATGTGGGCAAATAAGTTCTGTAGTTGTCCTGAGAGGCTGAGGGATTACTGTTCCTTCTGAACTGTCGTGGGTGGGGTTGGATCCACAGGAGTGTCCAACACTATTCCATGTGTGCCAAAATCATGTTCACTTGCTCAGAGAGGTTGAGGAAACACTGCTCCCTTCCTATCCTACTGGGAGCAGAGATATAGGCATAATTTTGCCCACCAGTCTACTCCACATGGGCCAAAAGCACCTGCAGTTGCCTGGAGAAGCTGGTGTATGTCCCCCCAGCTTCTCCCATACTGGAGGTGGGGCTGGAGCCTAGGCTAGGGTTGCAATTTGACCTAAGTGGAAGGAAGCCATCACTGTGATTTTCAATCAGCACCACTCCCCCTCATGCCAGGGGCAGAGTTAAAATGGAGGCTACCAGGATTTTTTCCAACTTGGACAGGTTCAAACTTTAGCTGTTCTTAGGGTTGGATACTTAGCCAGCTGAATTTGCTAATCAGTAGCTGAAATAAGTGCCTGATTGGCTTTTCCTCCCTCTTTTTTGGGGGAAATGGAGCATCCATCTCCAGACAGGGGATAGCTCTAGAGGCTGCTTATACTACCAGCAGGGGATGGTCACTAGCCTCTGCAGCATGGAGTTCTCTACTCAGGAATTTTCACTGCAAATCATCAGTCTCCTGATTCCCCAAACAGGTGATTTAGATAGTTCTGGCTGATTACTAATTATACTGTAGGATGAACAGACTCATGTAGCTCCTTACTTGGCCACCATCTTGCCCTTCCCTAAAGTGTTACCCAAATTTTAATGTGCATAGCTATCTGAGGATCTTGTTTAAATGTAGATTTGGGTTCAGTAGACTAGGAAGGGGTCTGTTATGTATTTCCAATAAGCTTTCAGGTGATGACATTGCTGCTGGTCCATGAACTATATTTTGAGAAACAAGGTTCTAAGTCTAGTGCTAAGGAGAAAAGGAAAATACTGAACCATTGGAATTTTTAAGCAAGGAAGTAATATGGTTACATATGTGTCTTAGAAATACCACTGTAATTAGTAGAGGGAATGGATTGATGTGATAGACAAGAGTAAATACAAGAAAAATAAGTAGAAGGCCATTTTCATAGCTTGGATGAGAGGTGACAATGCATAAATGTAGGGAATTACCAGTGGAAATACCACACTGAAAATGTCAACTGCAAAAAGGACATATTCTAGAAATTGTTCTGAGTGAGACTCATAGGAGTTTATGACTTGTTGGATGGCATATGGGGATGCACGGTGAGGAAAAGGGAGACATCTCTTAGGGAAATTGATATATTTCTTTAGGTGTGAATAAAAGGAAATTAAGTTTTGCAGAAAAATTTTTGGGACATATTACTAAAGAAAAACCATATAAAAATTTGTAAACAGCAATTGAAAGCATGCACTTACAGCTGAGGAAGAATTGTTACACAAATGCAGTATGTGAGTCAGCAACACATAGGAATCATGTGTATCCATGGAAGTGACGATATCATTCTGGCAAGATCAGATATAGAAAGAAAAGGACCAAGGACAAAAACCCAGGGAACACCAATATTTAAGAGAAAATAATAGAAAAGGGAATCCATAGAAGATACTGAAAAAAAGTAACCAGAGAGTGGTCTAACAGTACCCAAGGGAGAAAGAAACACTAGAGTTATCCTCGACATCTTTCTTTCACCACTAACACCACTGGTGGCTATATCAGTTTTATTCATTTTATTAGAGAAAAAAAATGGTGCTCACTGGGACATAGAGACTGACATAATTGCAGGCAGAAAGTTTATTGGGAAGCTCTCCCATTGGAGGGAGTCTGAAGATTAGACTTCAACACTCCCCACCAGCATGTTGTGAGTCTGAAGAGATACTTCAGCCTGCCTCTGGCAGAGGCAGTCATGAATTTATACAGTACATCTATAGACAGAAATATGCTTAGTTAGTGGAAGTGGGTTTGGGTTTGGGTAAGACCCAAGGGCCAATAAGGATAGCTAGGGGGTGGTGGGCTAGGGGTAGTGAATTCTAGAGATGCGGGAGGGGTTGGTGGTGTTATGTGGCTCCTTAATCTATTCTCATGAGGAAATGAACTGTATCTGGACATGTAGGCTTTGTTTGGGGAACTGTTTTATATCACGGGACTGCAAGTCACTTTTTGTTAACCATTGTAAACCTTGTGATCAGTTAATCATTATAAACCTTGTAAGGGAGTAACCTCTAACAACTTTTACTTCTTAAATATCTGTAAAATCTTTCCATTAATATTCATCCTACAGCTGCTTTTTTGGTTCAAGCAACTATCACCTCTTTCATGGAATAATTGAGTAGCTTTCTACCTTGCCATGTCTCAGTTCCCATGATTCACCATGTAGCAGTTAAGAGTGAACTTTTAAAAAGATCATCTTATCATGTATGTCATTGTTTTTTATAACCTCATAGATAAGAGAAGAATAATTTCCTGTACCTACCCTAGAAATGTAATAAAAAATGCATGCCTTTGCTTTGTAAGGTATTATATTTTCTGTCCCTTCACTAATATAGATTCACCCCAACTGAAGATTCTCTTTCCCCATTTTTTCCAAACTGCCACATCTTTCAGTTTCTCAAATTTACTATATTACAACTTACCTCAGATTCTTTTCTCATTTTGTTCCTTCTTTCTTTAATGCCTTTTTTCCACGTTCTTGAACCGTCACATCTCACCTTAAGTGTTCTCTTATTGTTCTCTCCCTTTACAGCTCATATTTCTGTTTCATAGCACTTATTACACATGTCATTAAATAACGAATTTTCTGATTAGATATTTAAAACACATATAGTTGGGAAACGGACTTTGCCCAGTGGTTAGGGTGTCCATCTACCACATGGGAGGTCCGTGGTTCAAACCCCAGGTCTCCTTGACCCATGTGGAGCTGGCCCATGCGCAGTGCTGATGCGTGCAAGGAGTGCCCTGCCATGCAGGGGTGTCCCCCGTGTAGGGGAGCCCCACACACAAGGAGTGCGCCCTGTAAGGAAAACCACCCAGCATGAAAGAAAGTGCAGCCTGCCCAGGAATGGCGCCACCCACACTTCCCATGCCACTGATGACAACAGAAGCAGACAAAGAAACAAGATGCAGCAAATAGACACCGAGAACAGACAACCGGGGGAGCAGGGGGGATTAAATAAATAAATAAATCTTTAAAAAAATAAAATAAAACATAAAACAAATATAGGCACATCCATTCTTCTATCCTCTAATTATTCTTATAAACTAAAATTATTCTCCACATTGTAGCCGGAGTGATTTATTAAAAACTTTTAAATATGACACTTTAAATTTTAAGCAATTAGAAATGTGAATACATTCTCCAGTCTAATGAAAATATTGAAATGTTTTTTTCCATTATACTTAGCACAAAGGCAAAAAACCTTTAATAATTTCTATCAGACTCGACATAGTCTGAGACTTGTCTTCCTCTCCAGCTTCATCTCACACAACTGTCTTTCATTTACCACACTCCAGGTACACCAACCTTTTTTCATATGCTCAGATATATCATGATTTTCTCAATAACTGTGCCAAGACTTTAGGTTATCTCTTCTCATGGCACCTTTAAAGGATATGAATTTGCATTTTTTCTAGATCTTTTGATTAGATTTATCTTCACTAGACTGTAAACCTTACAAGGCAAAAGTCCATGTCTGTTTATCCTCATGATTGATTTATCAGTGCCTAGCATAGTGCCTTTTTTGTAGTAGAATTTCAATACATATTTCTTAATTAAGTAATTGAATGAATGAATCTTAAATATGTAGAATATTTTTGCAGGGAGTTTTCAGTAGTCCAAAAGATTCAATGAGAAGAGAGGCCTGAAAAATGACCACTTCATCTGTCAGTAAGGATATCATTGGTGACATTACTAATAGCAGTTTAAATGGCATCTATTGCATTAAGATAAAGAAAAGATTGAGGTTAAGAATATGCATGCAGTGATTTTTAATAATATATATTTATTATATTTAAAGATATTTAGATTGCATAAATGTTACATAAAAATATAGGAGAAGGAAGTGGGCTTGGCTCAGTGGACAGGGCATCCATCTACCACATGGGAGGTCCACAGTTCAAACACCGGGCCTCCTTGACCCATGTGGAGCTGGCCCATGTGCAGTGCTGATGCACACAAGGAATGCCATGCCACGCAGGAGTGCACCCCACATAGGGGAGCCCCACATGCAAGGAGTGCACCCTGTAAGGAGAGCCGCCCAGAGTGAAAGAAAGTGTAGCCTGCCCAAGAATAGTGCCACACACACTGAGAGCTGACACAAGATGATGCAACAAAAAGAAACACAGATTCACATGCCGCTGACAACAATAGAAGTGGACAAAGAAGAATGCACAGAAAATGGACACAGAGAACAGACAACAGGGGCGGGAGCAGGAGGAGAGAGAAATAAATAAAATAAATCTTTAAAAATATATAGGTGATTCCCATATGCCCCACCCCCTAAATGTTCCACAGTTTCCCACATTAGCAACATCCTCCATTAGTGTGGTATATTTGTTACAATTGATGAACACATGTTAGAACATTTTACTAAGCATGGATTATAGTTTACATTGTAGTTTACACTCTCTCCCAGACAATTTTGTAAGTTTTGGTAAGACATATAATAGCCTGCATCTGCCATTGAAATGTCATTCAGGACAACTCCTTGGTCCCAAAAATGCCCCCATATTATTCCTATTTTTCCCTCTCCCTCCCTTTAGAACATTCAGTGGCCACCACCTCCACCAGTTCTTCCATTGCTAGAAACATAAGTCTATTGTAGAATACCAGGAAGTCTACTCTAATCCATCATTTGTCCCCTAATTGTGTGAATTCTGGAATGGAGATGCTCACTACACCTCTAATTGAGAGGGGACTTAGATCCCATGGGGCAGATGGATGGGATTATCTTGCTTGCAATTGCAGAATCTCTGTTCCTTGGGATGGTCATTGTCCATCATCATCTCCTTGTTAGTTGTCCTGGGTGGGTCCAATGAAATGTAGAGTAGGTGTTGCAATTCTGTTGACATTCAGGGCCCAGCTGGTATATGGTCAGTCCAAAGATTTAAGTCTCTTGGACATATACCTACCAACTCTAGTACTAACTAGGTTCAAATAGAAGGGACAGAAGAGCCATGCATAGGGAAACCACAATTGAGTTCAACTATGTCATGCTGGGAAGCATAAATTTCAAAGTAAGGTCCACTGAAAAGGTGCCAAACTGCTGAGGTGTCTGCCCTACCTGTAGTGTCTGAATGTCTCCAGAGCCCTCAAGAGCCCAGCTATTTGAGGCAACATTTACTGTAGTAGTCAATGAGAGCCTGCTGAAATGTGTGTAAGTGTAACCCCTGGAATGACCTCCTCACTCACTTTAAAGTCTCTTAGCCATATAAACTCATTTGTCTTTACATTGTCCCCATTTTTATCCAGGTCTTTTTTCTAGTTGCTTTGCTAGTTGGTGCTTGGTAGTAACCCCTCAGTGCCAGAGAAGCTTATCTTCAGGATTTGTGTCCAATGCTGGCTGGAAAGTAATGCATTTATATGCTGAGCTTGGCTTAGAAAGAGACCACATTTGAGCAACATAGAGACTCTCAGGAGGCACCCTAAAACATTAGGCTAAGTTTCTATTTCAAAAGTAAAAATTCATAAGCACAGTCATCAATATCAAGGGCCTATCTTTAGTCCATCCTCCTTCACTAGTCACTGTCCCTGTACTTGGGGCATGTATTAGTCAGCCAAAGGGATGCTGGTGTAAAATACCAGAAATATTTAGGCTTTTATAAATGGTATTTATTTGGGGTAGAAGCTTACAGTTACTTGGCCATAAAGCATGTTACTTCCCTTACTAAAGTCTTTTGCCACATGTTGGAGTAAGACATACGCCAATGTCTGCCAAGAGTTCAGGTTTTTTTGGTTCCTTTCTTCCTGGGCCTCTATTTCTCTCTGGACTCAGCTGCTGTGCTCCCTCCACAAGGCCAGGCATAGTTTATTGGGCAAACAGCTCTGTCTCTCTCCCAAGGAATTCTGCCATGTCAAAGGAGTCATCTGTATTCCTGTGTTCTATTCCTATGTGTTCACTTCACAGGCTCCAGCTCAAAACTCACAACTCTGTCCTTTTGCCATTTCTTTTCTCTGTGAGTCCCCACCCACATTCTACTGACATGGCCCAATCAAAGCCCTAATCATAATTTAATCAAGTAAAAGTGAAACCTCAGACAGGCCAGTTTACAAACATAATCCAATGTCTATTTTTGAAATCAATAAATCACATCAAACTGTTACAGGAGTTTCTTGCTGTCCCATTAGAAAATATGGCAGAACTCTCCAGGAATGGAATTCAATATTCTTTCAATTATTGTGTGAGTCTCTACCCACCCTTACAGTGCCCCATGAACAGTTCAACACATTCATGTGACTTATAAGTATGTCCCCCATGAACCTCTTCCCATGCAGCCCCTATCATTGACATCCCATGCCAATTAACCTCTCCTGTCACAGGTGTAACCATTCTGTGATCCAAAACATCTTCAGAAATGAAGCCAGCAAAATAACTAAATGCAAATAATAAGAAACTTGAAATAATAATGATAGTTTAAAAAAACACAAATTTTTTAAAAATTTGAATTCTAAAAAAACAAAATATATAAAATTAAAATAATTTCTTATAGTCTTTCATCATTGTAGGATCTAGTGTCTTGCATGTATAGTGATATTTTCTTCCATTTATTTCCCCAGTGTCTCATTTTTTCATTTTGTCTTCAAAGAAGCTTTAGGTTGCAGAAAATCATGTACAAAATATAGGGAATCCAATATCCACAACATCCTCCCCATTTCCCCCTTTCTCCTATTAATAACTTTTTACATATGGATAGTGCATTTGTTACATTTTTTCTAAATTTTTTATTTATTTGCATTTTATGTTTCTTAATTGTATATATTTAATAATTAAAATATATACAATTTACAAAGAAAAAGAAAAAACAGTTGAATAAAAATATACATTTCTCAATTAAATGTACTGGACATGTATAAAAATATTTTTTGAATCACACAATATGTTACACAATGCATTTGGTTCATATTAACATAATCATACAGTATTTGTCCTTGTGTATTTGGCTTACTTCACTCAACATAATGACCTCAGGTTTTATCCATGTTGTCATATACTTTATGATTTCATTTCTTCTTAACACTGCATAATATTCCATCATGTGAATAAACCACAGTTTGTTTATCCATTCTTCAATGGATGGACACCTGGATTATTTCCAACTTTTGGCAATAATGAATAACACCACAATGAACATCAGTGTGCAGATGTCTATTTGTGACACTGCTCTCCGTTCTTCTGGGTATATACCCAGTAGTGGTATTGCAGGGTCACATGACAAGTCTATATTCAGCTTCTCTTGGGACTGCCAAACAGTCCTCCTCCACAGTGGTTGTACCATTCTGTATTCCCCACCAACTGTGAATAAGTGTTCCTATCTCTGCACATCCTCTCCAACACTTGTAGTTCTCATTGCTACTAACCATGGTCAATGAGGTACATTATGGTTTGCATTTTGCACCATACATTTTTATGTTTTGATGAAATTTAACAAGGTCTGTATCCGTCATTGCAAGATCATGGAGAACAATTCCATCATGCCAAAAATGCCTCATGTTCTATCTATTCTATTCCTCCCTCCACCTCCCCTTGGGACCCAGATCAACAACCAAGCTTCATTTCTAGAATAACAAGATTCATAGTTACTAGCAATGACACAGGGCTTTGAATAAACATACTGGCCTGTCCTCCCCTATAAGGCACTGCTTATGTTCTCAAGAGATGCCTACCCCTCTACTTGAGATAACAACAGGAATCCCCAGGATGGGAGTCCAACACCTTCCTGCTTGATGTGTGGGTCTCCCCCCACTGATACAACACACTATGACAATATGACCATTTATACTCTCCCTAAAAGACTTCCCCAGGTGCACCCTGTCCCACATACCTCCCACATCCAACACCCTAAACCAGTAACCCTCCCCTGTCATCTTTGCCAAAAAAACATTCACAATGTTTTAGTTTCAACCAAATACCCAAAAAACTTATGAGTTCACCTGCTCCCTCCACTGACACTTCCCAAAGTTCCATGGACATTCCAACCCACCTATACTCCCTAATCCCCAAACAGACCAGCAACACCCCAACCAATAGCATCACAGAACCACTGTCAAACCCATCCTCTGCACATCTATACATCTACACTTTTATAACTTCTTATAGATTTTGCCCATATGGGCATTGGTTCACAAACCTCTACACACTTTCCATTGCCTGTAAACCTATATCCCAGACTCTAGCTCTGTGAATCTGCTAAATATGCTTAAATCATATCCATGAGGTTTTGTAATATTTGTCCTTCAGAACATGGCTTCCTTTAATCAACATAAGATCTTCAAGATTCATCCATATTACCCATGTGTTAATACTGCATTCCTTCTTATGGCTGAGTAATATTACATTGTATTGTATATACCACAATTTGCTTAACCATTCATCTGTTATCATTTGGTTTGTTTCCAATGTTTGGAAATAGTGGATAATGCTGCTTTTAATATAGTCTGTGCATGAATTCAACATTACCTAATTCTGTATTCAAATGTGCCTAGTTTCTCGAAAAACAATTAAATAATACAGGCCCTAGAGGCTTTAAATATTCAGAAAGGATATAAACAAAATATGTATTCAAAGTTACATCCAGATGGAATGTGGGTGATATGTTCATTCAAGATTACCTGGAAGGTAGGTGATGTGTTAACGCAATCTTACTTGGAATGTGGGTGATATTTTAATTCAAAACCTATGTGGTACTCAGACAAACACTTAAAACTCTAAGAAACTAACAAAGAAAAGTCTTTTTTTTTATAAAAGCAGTATTAACTCCCACATCTTCTCTATTAAAGGGCCACAGAAATCCTATTCAGGGCTTGACTTTTTGGGTAGGAGTCCCTGGGTCCAGCTGGTCATAATAAATTTTTACTTGTCAAGAATATTCCTGAGTCCTGGCCTTCAATATGCAATCAGTGAGTCTCTCTGCTTCCACAACACTAAGAACATTGGTATGAATATATCTGTTCATGCCCTTGCTTTCAATTCTTCTGGGTATATACCCAGCAGTGGAATTGCTGGATAATATGACACTTCTATAGCTAGCTTCCTGAGGAACCAACAAAATGTCCTCCACAGTGTCTGCACCATTCTACATTCCCACCAGCAGTGGATAAGTGTTCTCATTCTTCCACATCCTCTCCAACATTTATAGTTCTCTGATTTTTAAAAAAAATAACCCCCAGTCTAATGGGTGTAAGATGATATCTCATTGTAGGTTTTATTTGCATTTTTCTAATAGCAAGTGATGTTGAGCATCTTTTCATCTGCTTTGTAGCCATTTGTATTTCTTCTTAGGAGAATTATCTATTAAATCATTTTCCAAATTTGGAATGGGTTGTTTGTCTTTTTATTTTTGAGGGGTAGGATGTCTTTTTATATGCTAGGCATTAGACCCCTGTTAGGTATATGGTTACCAGATATTTTCTCCCATTGAGTAGGCTGTCTTTTTACTTTCTTGAAAAAATCCTTTGAGGTACAAAAGTTTTTAATTTTGAAGAGGTCCCATTTGTCTATTTTTTCTATTGTTGCTTGTGATTTGGGTATAAAGTTCATGAAACCATATCCTAATGAAGGATCCTATAGATCCTTCCCTATATTATCATTCAAAATATTTTGGTCTTGATTCTTTCATTTGGATATTTGATCTATCTTAAATTAATTTTGTATAAATAGTGAGATGGTGTTGCTCTCTTATCCTTTTGGATATGGATATCCTGTTCTCCAAGCACTGTTTGTTGAAGTATCCATTTTCTCCTGATTGGATGGGCTTGGTGGCCTTATCAAATATCAATTTATTGTATAGGCAAGGCTCTATATCAAAACTCTCAATTCAATTCCATTTGTCAGTATGTCTATCCTTGTGCCAATACCGTGCAGTTCTAACTACTTGTCTGTGTAGTACATTATAAGTCAGGTAGTGTGATTCCTCCAATTACCTTTTTCTTTTTCAATATATCTTTGGCTATTTGGGGCCCCTTGCCCTTCCAAATAAATTTCATAATTAGCTTTTCCAATTCAGTAAAAATTGCCATGGTAATATTTTTTGGCATTGGGTTAAATTTGGAAAATTAGTTTAGGTAGGAGAGACATCTTATTGGAACTTAGTCTTCCCATACATGAACAGGGATTATTCTTCATTTTATTTAGATCTTCTTTGATTTCTTTTAACAGTGTTCTTTAGTTTTATGTACAGGTAATTTACATACTTAGTTAAATTTATTCCTTGGTATTTCATTATTTTAGTTCCTATTGTAAATGAAATTTTTTTCTTAATTTCCACCTCAGATTGTTGGAGATTTGAAACCAAAGGGTATCGGGAATGAAAGAAAGAGAAAAAGGAGAGTGAAAGAAAGAAAAAGAAAGGAAGAAAAAGAAAGAACGAGAGAGCTGGAATCAGGGGGTCTGTGAGTAGAGACTCATCAGGCAACTTTATTGTTTGCAAGGAGCTCTTTATATACCCCCGTCTACATGACAGAAAGCAGCAACACATAGCAGCCTATGTTACAACAAGCAGCAATATGCAGTTAACTATTAGCATTACTAAGGAACTTAAAAAATCTTATCTCAAGGTACAAAGTCTAAGTATTCTATTTACTACAAAAGGCCTGTGCTCATCTTTTCTTTCAGCCTTTAACAGCTTCATCCCATTTGCCAGGAATTCTTAATTATCACATTTCTTAGGTTGCAAGTGTAGCCATGGAGACAGCACGTCTCTCCTTGTGAAGCCACTGTGCCTCAGTTTCCAACATCTCCCCCTTTTTGTTTTAGTCGATTGAGGTGACCATGACTGTCTTAGGTTGCCCTCCTTTTGAGAGTCTTACCCATCATTGACTACTGGCCAAGCTCTTCAACTTGGGGAAATTATTGAAGTGCTTTTGCTAGCACCAGATTATTCACATGTCCCATGGCTGTCATGCGTTGCAATTTTCTTTGAAAGCACTGTCCAGCACAGGCAAGAATGATGAGGAACAAAACAAATATGATTAGCTCTATTCCTAAAGCCGACAGGAAATGTTGTGATTTCCACCAATTAACTGGGTTAAATTTTGTAATATGTGAAATCATATCTGAGAAAATATCCTTATCATTGGCTACATGCATTTGATTTTGAGACATTTCTAATATTGTCCTTTGTAATTCAATTATTTCCAGAGAGATATTACTTTTAGGGCCTACCAAATGATTCATACTTTTTCTCCATTCTATTTTGGATGAATTATAGGCAAGAGGAGTAATACAAAAGTTGCTTTTGTTCCAATTACATTTCAATCCCCTTACAAAGATTAAATTATACAATTGATCTCCAATATGCAAAACAGTTGATTCTAAATGTAACTGTTCACCAATGTGCTCTTGGCTATGCCACAAATCACTATCATTTTTATGCCAATCATGTACATATTGTTGTATTTGTACTTCCATGTAAAGCTACCACAGCAGTAGCAGCAGCTGTAATGATTCCAATTAGTCCCAAAATGCTTATAAAAAGCAGCCCAATAAAGCATTTAGTTCATTTCAAGAATTCTTATGTAGCAATAATTGACTTTCAGAAGAAGACTGCCAAATCTGCATCATTCTCACTGGTATCCAGATGCATTTTCTTCTTCTGGCCATCACTATCATTTCTTCATCCTGCAACACACTTTCTGATAGACATATATACAATGCACCATTTTCATAAAACAATGAGACACTCTTAATAGTTATCTTACCAGTTATGAAAACAAATGTATCTCTAAAACAGGCTTTAAAATGGTATGTTTGATCAAGCGTCAAATACTGTCCTATCTTATTTATATTTCCCAACCATTCATAAGTAGGGGCAATTTCAAAAAATGATTTCCACAAATTCTTTTGTAGGTTATGACTATGAGTGTCATTAGTCCAAGGGGCCGGTGTCCATTTTCCTTTGTAATGTTAACAGTTCCAGCCACAATAGCATAAAGAGAGAGCACACAGGCCCAAAGTCCATAGGCAGACACAAGCTGCAAGTTCACAGTTCCAGGATTTGTAAAGTTAATGTGATGTATGGCAGCAATTGCCAAAGGTTTCAGTGAAGTATTTTAATCTCTGGCAATATTTCCACATTTCCCCCTTTTTGTTTTAGTAAAGTAATGAATACAGCTTGGGTGTCTTTTTCTTGTATTACTCCCCAGAGGGTATGAATCATGCACCTGAGGGCTCAGTCTTCTCAAGAGCAGGAGGGATCTGATGTCACAGTCATTGGAGTATGCATGAAGGAACTTATGAGGAATGTGTTTGAGCTGTTGGTGAGTAACAGGCAGCTGGCTAATAACAGGCAACTGGAACTTCTGGGCTAGGCACCACAGGGTTTGGAACTCATGATGTTCACATTTCTGGTGGAGCCACTCTGCCTTTTCTCAGGTTTCAGTGGTAGATCCTGGATCTTCACAAAGGCATCTGCATCAACAGTCCTAAAAGGAATGTTAGTGGAGTGGGCAGGGACATGACAGTCTCCTGTTGCTACTAACAGGTATCCTGGATGTTTTTTCATAGATCTGAGGGTGATTTATAACAGTCCATCATTTGTCTTGTTTTTGTATTTGCAATCCACCCCTGGATAGGGATGGCATTCTAGAGTGACCAGACACTATTGAGTTAAGTCTTTTGCTTTTAGCAGGGCCTCCCATGCTGCACACAATTGCTTTTTCATATTTTGCTTTTAGCCTTTTTTCAGAATTGTGATTAAAACTCAAGGGGTACTTGTTTAGAATTTTGCCTTTGCCACAAACTCTACCAAAAGCCAATATTGGTGCTTGCTACAGCCAATTTATAGACTTAAGTTAATGTCCACAATTTACCTTCCTTTTATTATTATTTAAAGCAGCTTGCTGGAGGTTTTCCTACTTCTATGAAGGACTTTTCCCAATTAATACATACAATTGTTTGAATATTTGAGTTAAGTGAGAGATGAAAGATTTTCAGTATTTCAACAATATTACAAATTACATTAACATGAGAAAACATTATATTTATCAATTCCAGCAGAGGGCATAGTTTTATCCCACCCAATCAAACCACATTTAGGAATTTGATAAAGCAGTAGGGACTTTGCAGCCTGTCACAATTATTTGCCTAGTTCAGGCTCTTAAGATAACATACTATTGTCTCTGATGTTTCTTTTCATTCTGAAAAAAGGATTACTGGTCAATATAATGTCATCAGTAGAGTTTCAGCCACCAATTTTTTTTCTGTGCAGCTAGATTATTATCACCATGCCAGGACAGATGGTTGGGCTATGCACACAGCCTTGGGGAAGCACTGCAAAAGTCCATTATCGACTTTTCTACAGGTAGGAGAATGCAGGCTGGCTTGACTTGCCTAAGGAAATACTAAAGAAAGTCTTAGCACATTTTAAAATAAACTGATAGTGACATAGTTGGATATTAATTTTTTGCAACAAACTAGCAATATTTGGGACTGCTGTATACTACAGTGTTATTATTTTAATTTATGATAAGAGGCTGTTTCTGTGACACATACCTTTTTATAATAATTAAAAGCATAATTAACCACATTGTACTTCCCTTTAATATTATGCTGAAATATTGGTAAATTTATACACTCTTAAGTACTCATTTGAAACTTTTACTCATACAACTTTAATTAACAGGGGGTTAAAAAATCTTGTTAATTTTTAACACTTTTAAACACTCTCAACTTACAACATAATAAATGAACTTAACTATTTTATTACCTTAATTTTTCTTTCAAGGTAAAAGAACAATTTTTTTTGTAACTAGTTTGAAATAGAAAGCTACTTTTTAGGATTTGATTTTGAGAAAGCAGGTTTGAAGATTATTTTCCTTTAAGAGAGATAAGACCCTTTCTTCTTCAAACCCTGAGGAAATGATGAGGTTAAAGCACAAGAAGCTATTTTGATAAAACAGACTTTCTTTTTATACTGATTATTCAGGAAACTTTTACTAAAACAGACTAATGACTTGAGAGACTGAAAAAGGAAAAATAATTTTAACTTTGCATTAGTATACTATTTGATATTAAACCTTTTAAAACTTTATAGACAGACCCATCAAATCTTACTCCACTTTAATCATAAAAATTTCTTTTCCACGAACTTTCTACACTTTCAGTATTCATTCAGGTTTTGTCCCACACTCTACTTTTTTCCAATAATCAATTGCGGCAGCTTGCTCGGTCGGTAGAGGTGGGGTCTGGCTGCGGACGAGGGGTCGGTCCAGCTCTGGACGAGGGGTCGGTCCCGCTTGGGACGAGGGGTCAGTCCCACTTGGGACGAGGGGTCGGTCCGGCAGCAGACGAGGGATCGGTCTCACAAGGGGTTGCGCGGTTCGGCTGACGGGGTCGCCCGGCGAAGCCGGCGACGAAGGGGTCGCCCGGCGAAGCCGGCGACGAAGGGGTCGCCCGGAGAAGCAGGCGATGAACTGGGGACAAGGGAGGCCAGGCCCTTGTCGGGGGCTCTCAGGACTGGAGGGCGCACGGCAGAAGAACTACCGCGGAGACAAGGTAAACACGCAAGTCCACTTTACTGAGGGAGAGGCAACAGTTTTATAGGGGCTGGGGAAGGCTGATTGGTAAGCCATGCCCTGTTCTGATTGGTTGCCGGCGAAAGGTCAGTGGGCGGTACTGGACGGGGGAGGGGTGGTGGTTAGGGATTGGCTGTCGCTGTTGCTGGGGGAAGGGGCAGGGTTTAGGGATTGGTGGCTGCTGTTGCTGGGGTGGAGGGCAGACTTGAGTTTCCCGCCCACGCCTGGCTGTTGCTGCTGTCAGGGGAGGGGAAAAGGGCGGGCTGGATTTTTCCGCCCACACCTGGCTGTTGCTGCTGTCGGGGGAGGGGAAAAGGGCAGACTGGAATTTTCCGCCCTGCGCCTGCGCAGGGAGAAAGAAGAAGAAGGGTGCTGCCCCACAGGCATCGGGTGGCGCCATCCGGGAGGAGGGGCGGCCGCGGAAGCATGGCTGCCGAGAAGGGGAGACCCGAGGGCACTCTGCGCCCATGCCGAGCTCCCTTCAGGGGTGGCGGTGAGTCCGACCAGCCACCCTATTATGGGGGCAGCGGCTTGGCCTACCGCGGCTGCTCCCCTGCCAGGCCAGCAAACCACACTTCAGCCCGACTGGTGACTGCATTTCCCCCTTCTTTTCAAATAAGGGCCAGGATGGCAGCAGCAACAAGTAGCTGAGGCCCAAGAGGCAGTAAGCAATGAGGGAAGCGGAGCTGAAGAGGGAGGTGAGTATGACGGGGATACAAATGTACAATTTGGGGGGCGGTATCTTGCCGTTGCAAGCAAGGGTGGCCAATGTCCAATTCTCGTTGATCTCGGTGGCTATAAGGTCTATCTGTTGTTAAAAGTCCCGAATGACAGCGCGTTACAGGTAGTTGATCTCTTCTTGGCGGTGAAGAGCGGTAGAGGCAGACTGTGTGATGGTCTGGAGGATCGCAGCTGTGAGGACAAGTCGTGTCAGGGCACCAGCGGTGGTGGTGGCGGCAGCGTCAGGAGTGGTGGAGATGTAGGCGAGGACAACAGGAAGGTCAAAGTCTCCACGGGCGTGAGAGAGGCCGATGTTAACGGGGCGGGCTGACATGGGGCGGCCCAATCTGCAACGCAATGGGAGTTCAAGCAAAAAAGGAGGGGGGCGGGGGACGAGAAAGGACGCTTTGGATGGCTGAGAAGAGGAGTGAGGTCGAGACAGGAGGAAGCTCCGCAGAAGTATGGGGAGGCAAGAGCAGAAGCGTTATTGGATGCTAGAAAGCAGGCCGCGGGCCGGGGAAAGCGGGTTGCGGGCCGTTTAGCAGGGCTGGAGCTGCTTGAGAGCGATGGCGGCATGGGGGGCCGTGGTTACAATCTTCTGGGGTGGTAGCGGTTTCTTGGTATAGCTGCTTTTAAATCCTTGTTTATATAGCATATCATAGATTATACCCTTTAAGATTTCTTCTGGACTTCATGTTGCCTATAATATGCCAGGAGGGAATCTTTTACCTTCCTGCTCCACAGCAAAAGTGACCCTATCTATAAGGCGAGTATAGGTGTCCGGGTCCCAAAGCTGACACGTGGTAAGCCACGGATTAAAGGGGAGAAGAAGGTCCCAATATACTTGAAGCTGTTTGAAAGAGATCTTACACCGGTGAGTGTCTAGGAGACCGGTGAGGGCCCGAACTTGTGGGGCTTGCTTAGCAGATAGGATGTTACCCATTGCTAATGGCCTTTTGGAGCCGATAAGAAAAGGGGCCCTTACCTTGAGAGCGCGGCGATGGGAGCCGAGGTGCGCGGTGAGACGAGGGGTCGGAGCCGGTGGGGCTCCGACGGTGGTCGCGGGCCAAGAGAAGGCCCCGACGAGGGGAGGGTGGGACGACGAGCAGTGGAGCAAGGCAAAGGGGAGCAAGCGTGGAGGGGAGGAGGCAGAGGTGAAGGCAGGGGTGGAGGTGCTCAGGCACGCGCTCCTGAGAGTTTTATTGGCGCCTTTTAATCATAGCGGGTCGGTATAAGCCCCCGACATGGAAGGAGAAAGCCATCCAGCGATTCTCCCAGACCGCTGTGGATCGTATGAGGTCGCCAAGGTTCAGGAGCAGCAATGCAGAGCGAAAAGATAGAGGTGAGAAGAGAGGAGAGCGTAGGGCTATGGTAGGGTTACTTCAGACGTGCAAGCGCGTGCTCCCGAGAAATCCAAGGCTCCTCTTAATCATAGCGGGTCGGTATAAGCCCCCGACATGGAAGGAGAAAGCCATCCAGCGATTCTCCCAGACCGCCGTGGACCGTATGAGGTAGCCAAGGCTCAGGTAGCAGCAATGTTGCATGAGAGAAGTCCCAAGGTGAGAAGAGAGGAGGGGGTAGGGCTGTGGTGGGGTTGCCTTGCCCCACGTTGTGCTGTGGTGGGGTTGCTTTGCCCCACGTTGGGCGCCAGCTGCGGCGGCTTGCTCGGTCGGTAGAGGTGGGGTCTGGCTGCGGACGAGGGGTCGGTCCAGCTCTGGACGAGGGGTCGGTCCCGCTTGGGACGAGGGGTCAGTCCCACTTGGGACGAGGGGTCGGTCCGGCAGCAGACGAGGGATCGGTCTCACAAGGGGTTGCGCGGTTCGGCTGACAGGGTCGCCCGGCGAAGCCGGCGACGAAGGGGTCGCCCGGCGAAGCCGGCGACGAAGGGGTCGCCCGGAGAAGCAGGCGATGAACTGGGGACAAGGGAGGCCAGGCCCTTGTCGGGGGCTCTCAGGACTGGAGGGCGCACGGCAGAAGAACTACCGCGGAGACAAGGTAAACACGCAAGTCCACTTTACTGAGGGAGAGGCAACAGTTTTATAGGGGCTGGGGAAGGCTGATTGGTAAGCCATGCCCTGTTCTGATTGGTTGCCGGCGAAAGGTCAGTGGGCGGTACTG
Source organism: Dasypus novemcinctus (assembly GCF_030445035.2). Classification (NCBI taxonomy): domain Eukaryota; kingdom Metazoa; phylum Chordata; class Mammalia; order Cingulata; family Dasypodidae; genus Dasypus; species Dasypus novemcinctus. The sequence continues at coordinate 97,597,714 of NC_080704.1, read as the reverse complement.
GACGGGGGAGGGGTGGTGGTTAGGGATTGGCTGTCGCTGTTGCTGGGGGAAGGGGCAGGGTTTAGGGATTGGTGGCTGCTGTTGCTGGGGTGGAGGGCAGACTTGAGTTTCCCGCCCACGCCTGGCTGTTGCTGCTGTCGGGGGAGGGGAAAAGGGCGGGCTGGATTTTTCCGCCCACACCTGGCTGTTGCTGCTGTCGGGGGAGGGGAAAAGGGCAGACTGGAATTTTCCGCCCTGCGCCTGCGCAGGGAGAAAGAAGAAGAAGGGTGCTGCCCCACAGGCATCGGGTGGCGCCATCCGGGAGGAGGGGCGGCCGCGGAAGCATGGCTGCCGAGAAGGGGAGACCCGAGGGCACTCTGCGCCCATGCCGAGCTCCCTTCAGGGGTGGCGGTGAGTCCGACCAGCCACCCTATTATGGGGGCAGCGGCTTGGCCTACCGCGGCTGCTCCCCTGCCAGGCCAGCAAACCACACTTCAGCCCGACTGGTGACCGCAATCAATCATTTTATCTTAGGACAAAATCATTTCCTGTTTCCTTAACAATAAAAACACATTCCATACATCCCACATACATAAGTTACCAGGCAAACTTCTTCTAATACATACCTACCATCAATACTAAACAAGCTTATTAAAAAAATGAACTTTTCTTCACTTTAAATACTCTGTAACATGCAATACCAGAAAGTCTTTTAGAAGCAAGTTGGCAGGGAAGGCTGGCTGCCAAAAAGTTTTCATGTTATAAAATTACCTTTTATGATTATTATCCATTCAGTTTTTGTTTAATAATGACTTTTTGGTATTAGCCATTTAAATAACTTAATTTAAACAATGCTTCATTAAAATTATTATAATTGTTTATAACCATATAGACTATAATTATATTATTTTAAGACAAATTTTACCTTCACAGAACACACTCCCTTACTTAAAGTTACCACAATACCTTCTACAACTTGCCACATGCATTTAGGTCCCTTGAGTTTATGAAAATTAGCCACCTTATTTTAGGACAAAACACACCTTTTACTAAAACCTTATTAAATTTCAGCCAGCATTCCCACAAAATTTTAACCTTCTTTAATATTCATTTAAGTTTTAAATCCTTCATTTTATCCTGTGAAGAAAAATAAACTATTCATTTCAATCTAGTCAACAACAACTTTTATGAAAAGACTTATAGTAATTTTGTTAATCAAGATTTACAATTCTTATCATTGTAGAAATCTTATTAACATTTAAACTTATGTATTAATATAAGTGCTTATTTAATTTTTGCCCATTTGAATAGAGCTCTTTTAGAAAATTTTATTTATTAATTTATATCACCATCCAGAGGTATCAAAATATACACTGACATTGAACAAACAGACAAACACAAAACAATTAAAACACACCAATACAAACATACAGTTTACAATTGACTCATCAACTATGCTTTTGTATTAAAGCAAACAATTCTAGTAATTCATAATTTTTTACAGGCACCTCATTAACTTTCAATAAAGTTTTTAACACTTGTGAATATGCTTCTACACATCCCGTTTGATTACCCATTACCCTGATAATTTCAGGGAAAATGTTACTTACCTAAAAGAAGAATCAAGTCACACTGCTTTGGGCGTCACATGACCCTCGATGAGGTCTTTTCCATGGTTCCCGATAGTGATTTGGAAGGCTCACTAACTTCTTCAGGCCCCACATTGGGCGCCAGATGTTGGAGATTTGGACCTGAAGGATATTGGTAATGAAAGAAAGAGAAAAAGGAGAGAGAGAGAGAGAGAGAGAGAGAGAGAGAGAGATGTCATCAGGGGTTCTGCGAGTAGAGGCTCATCAGACAACTTTATTGTTTACAAAGGGCTTTCTATATACCCCAGTCTACATGACAGCAAGCAGCAACACACAACCTATGTGACAACAAGCAGCAATATGCAGTTAAATATTAGCATTACTAAGGAACTCAAAAAATCTTATCTCAAGGTACAAAGTCTAAGTGTTCTATTTACTACAAAAGGCCTGTGCTCATCTTTTCTTTCAGCCTTTAACAGCTTCATCCCATTTGCTGGGAACTCTTAATTATCACATTCCTTAGGTTGCAGTCTAGCCATGGAGACAGCACGTCTCTCCTTGGTTTTTTTTTTTTTTTGAGGAATGTGTTCTTTTATTCATTGTGAATATGCCAATCATTTTCATTATACCAAATATTTGTATTGAAAAAAAGGACATGTAAGATATTAGATGTTAGGAAAACTCTTCATTAAATACAACAAATGTAAAAGAAGAAAAGTTTTAAACCTTGAATGAAAATTAGACATGAATATAATATTTCCTAAATGATCATTTTCTTTGGCCTTTAAGAACAAAAAGTGTTCAGTACATGCTAGAACATCTAGATTCCTTGTGAGACCACTGTGCCTCAGTTTCCAACATCAGATTGCTCAATAATGGTGTACAAAAATGTTATGGATTTTTGAACATTAATCTTATGACCTACCACTTTACTGAAGTCATTTATAAGCACTAGAAGCTTTAATGTAGATTTCTCAGGGCTTTCTATGCATAGGATCATGTCATCTGCAAATAGTGAAATTTTTATTTCTTCCTTCCCTATTTGGATGCTTTTTATAACTTTTTCTTGTTGAAATTCTTGAGCAAGTTTTTCTAACACAATATTAATTAAGAGCAGTGACAGTGGGCATCCTTGTCTTTTTCCATTTCTTAGAGGAAAAGCTTTTAGGATTTCATCATTGAATATGATGTTACCTGTGGGTTTTTCATATATACCATTTATCATGTTGAGGAAGATCCCTTCTATTCCCATTTTTTAATATGTTTTTTATCAGGGAAGTGTGCGTGTATTTTGTCAAATGCTTTTTGTACATCTACAGACATGATCATATGTTTTTTTTTTCCTTTCAATTTATTTATGTGGTGTACTACATTGTTGATTTTTCTTATAATGGACCATTCTTGCATACAAGGGATGAAACCCACTTGGTCATTTGAAATGTTATTGAATACAAATAACAAGTAGTTTGTTAAGGATTTTAGCATCTAGTTTCATTATAGAGATTTGTCTATAGTTTTCCTTTATTGTGGCATCTTTGGCTTTGGTATTAAGCTAACTTTGCATTGCAGAATGAGTTAAGCAATGTTCCCTACACTTCTATTTTTTTTTTTGAAAGTTTAAGTAGGTTGGTGTTACATCATTATGGAATTTTTGGTAGAATTCACCTGTGAAGCCATCTGGTTCTGGGCTCTCTTTAGTTTGGAGTTTTTCAATGTCAAATTCAATTTCTTCACTTGTGATTGGTCTGTTGAGTTCATCAATTTCTTCTTTCATCAATATAGACTGCTTGTGTGTTTTTAGGAATTTGTTCATTTCCTCTAAATTATCCATTTTGTTCACGTACAATTTTTCAAAATACCCTCTTATGATACTCTTTTTTTATGGTCTTTATTTGATTTTTTTAATGTTATTTTCAAAAAATACGAGGTCCCCATATACCCCCCACCCCCCTCACCCCCCATAACAACAACCTCCTCCATCATCATGAGACATTTATTGCATTTAGTGAAAACATCTCTGAGCACCACTGTACCTCATGGTCAATGGTCCACACCATAGCCCAAACTCTCCCACAGTCCACCCAGTGGGCCATGGGAGGACATACAATGTCTGGTAACTGTCCCTGCAGCACCACCCAGGATAACTCCAAGTCCCAAAAATGCTCCCACATCACATCTCTTCCTCCCACTCCCTACCCCCAGCAGCCACCATGGCCACTTTCTCCACACCAATGCCACCTTTTCTTCAATTACTAATCACAATAGTTCATGAATAGAATATCAGCCAGTCCACTCTAATCCATACTCTATTCCTCCATCCTGTGGACTTTAGAATGGTTGTGTGATGATACTCTTTCTTTCTGTGCCATCTCTTGTAATATCCCCTTCCTCGTTTCTTATTTTATGTATTTGTATCTTATGTCTTTTTTAGCTAATCTAGCTAAGGATTGGTCTATTTAAATAATCTCAAGGAACCAGCTTTTGGTTATATTCAATTTTTCTAGTGTTTTTATATGTTCAATTTCTTTTAACTCTGCTCTAATCCTTGTTGTTTCCTTCTTTCCATTTACTTTGGAGTCAGTTTGTTGTTCTTTTACTAATTCTTCCTGTTTGTGCAATTTGGTCGTTGATTTTTATTCTTTCTTCTATTTGAGGTAGGCATTTTTAAATATGAGTTTCCTTCTCAGTACAGCTTTTGATCCATCCCATAGGTTTTGATACATTGCAATGTCATTTCCATTCTTGTCAAGGTAGTTATTCATTTTTTAAATTAC